>NC_134318.1:29236159-29836784 GCF_964195595.1 Calonectris borealis | reverse complement strand
AACTTAAGAATCAACAACATGCTGTAAAGTCTTGTTGAAGTTAGGCTCCTATCTCCCATCCAAAAGACGTAACGATACCCCTGAAAACAGTGGCCCTGACCAGCATCCTTCCTAGGCCCACCTGCTCAACACTTGGGGGAAACGAGCAAGTTGCCAACTAGCAGCAGGGTCAGGCAGAGCCTGGTCGCAAGAGCTGCAGAAGGTAACAGCTTTCAAAGTAGGCAGCAGTGGGCAGGTTCTTGTGGAGCTGGCAGGGCCGCTGACTCTGGGATAGACTAATCCACTAACAGGTAAATCCCCTCTACAAAACATTCCTTCCTGCCTGAAAAGACTTATTTGGCAACCAAAGGCCCCTGCTTTAGAGTAAGAGCTGGGGAGGAATGTGACCTGTGGCTCCTGATGGGAGAAGGCCCCAGCACATGGAGTGCCAGGCTGAAAGCTGCCCAAGCCTCAGCACGTGGGGCTCTCCAGTGAACTGTCCTGACTCCACGAAGGAGATCATTGCTGGGCAGGTGGGACACCAGGCACTGAGATTTGGTGCTCGCTGCGCTCTTTAGATACATGGACCAGATGACCTTTAAAGGTCCCTTCCAACCGAAACTATTCTATGATTCTATGACAAGGGACTATCTCTCCAGACAGCTGGATCTGCAGGAAGGAAGAATTCTGCTTGGTGGTTTTGGCAAACATCATCCCAAGCATAAGGGTTTGGCCTGCTAACTCTGATGAGGACAACGCAGAAGGGAACTCAATGGCCTAAAATGAAAGGCAAGTGAGAGACTTCTGCTTCGGACCTTGCTTCAACACGCTCCTAGACATTGCTCATACATGGAGCGAAAGCCCATGCTAGGTCTTCAGGCAAAGAGAGAGAGGGCATTACAACTGTGTTATTGCGAGCTGGCCAGCCCTGGGATCCTCCTAGCTTATCAATCCCTTTTGCTACATGAAATGCAAGTCCTGTCTAACATCGCTAGGTTAGCAAACCAAACAACTCAAATTTCACTAACTGAGATTACTGAGGAAAAGGAACAGATCCTCTCTCTTATCCACATTAGAGTAGCCAAACTTTGGCACATATACTAAAACCAGGCAAAACAGAAAATCCCTCCTCGGCAAGTCATTTTTATCAGACAGTTTACCTCAAATGATGCAGAAAGATGCCTTTTGTTTTTTAAGTTTTCCAGCATTTCTCCTCGCAGCTTTCTGACCAGAGAAGGTTTTGACTGCAGGGATACGATACACTGCACTGTAGCCACGCTGCTGTCCTTGAATGGAGACATCTTACTCCCTGCCCAGATACAGATTCACAGCAGTGAAGAGACTGCAGTCTGGTGTGCCATGTGCCCTGCATGACCATTCACTCATCATCCCAACTGGTACCAGCATGGGCATCAACTCAAAGACAGGAGCACATAGATCCATCTCACAAGATGCGTTGGTCAGTCATGGTGGTTTTGTTTACATGGAGTGATGGAACAGCCCCTTACCAATGCAAATGTGTGGTAAGAGTAGTCGCTGGACCTGCTGTGGCTTCTCAAGTGTACAGAGATAAGCTTTGTTATCAGACCTAAGTCAGTATAAGATTCAACTGTTTCCCTAAAAGAATCTTCACTCACTCAATTTCACATCTCATTTGTTATTAGATGCCAACACGTTTTTTCCCCACCCCAACAAATGACATTTCTCAAGTGTTGAAAAATCAAAACAAAAGAAGTTTTACATTCTGCATCATCTGGGAAGAAAAATCACTGTTTTGACCCACCACTAAAACAGTATGGAAAACTACAGGGTGGGGCGGAACAAAAAAGGAATTTGATAGTTAAATCATAAAAATATGAGGAGGACCCAAGGGTAGAAGTAGACATACAAATACTTACAACCAGCCATATTTCAAATCGATTACTTTGCTTTACACATATCAGAATTAGATGCTATTTTTGTACTTTTGTATTAGAAGGACATATGGTAAGCTTGCAGTTAACCATTAGCAATAATTTCCTGTATTATTTTAGTATCTGAGAGCACCAGACATGTACCACAGGTGTTACTATTTGCTCTGTTGCATAAGTAAGTCGCAAGCCCTTGTTCCCTAACAAGCTGAAGGAACAACTAGGGCACGTGTAGGACTCCCTAGCTTATGGGTATCTGCAGCTGCCAGAACCAGTGATTTAGAGAAAGACATTCGAAGGGAAAACCCAAGCTATTGAGACAGAACCCCTTGGAAATCCAATTCAATCCACTATCATTGGTTTTGGCTTGGTTTTTCTGCTAAATTTTCAGGGAGAAGCAATCTCCATTTGGGGCCCTAAGAACATTCAAGAGCTGATGAGAAATCTAGCGTGGCTCACTTGTCTCTAACAGGATTGTACATACAGCTTCTGATTTTTTCCTCCCTGTTTTGGGGAATTTGAGCTGCACATGAATTTCCTCTCCTTATAATCCCTCATTGGAAATGATCAGTACTGCTTGCCAACAGCCCTTCACATGGGAAAAAACCAAGGCACAGAAGAGGTGCAAATTCCACCTCTCAGCAACAACAGTACTCACTGAAAAGGGGTGAGAGGAGACAAAGGAAAAGGGGGCTCTACTTGAGGGCTTGCAGGTCACTTCTTCACTTTTACTGTTGGCAATAGCCAGGCTAAAAATTGTAGAGCTGCTCATGGGAAAGAACACATCTAAAGAGATAAAAACAGTCACATTGGATTAAGGGGAAAGGAGAAGAGACAGAAATTAAACAAAGGAGAGAAGGATCAAATGAACAAAACCAGGAGCTCCTTCAGCTAGCTCTTCTTCTCCAAAAATAATGCATCCCCCAGGTAAGTTGAGATAGCAAAAGAATGCCTCTAGTCTGCATGAGAGTGACAGCACAGTAGATCAACCAACACAAATGCTCACACATTCCCTTTAGGAGAATTAGAGAGTAACAGAGATTTTAAGCAAGAGTATGTGTGCGTGTAAGTTGCTTTCCAAATCCAATTTCCCTTCCGATCCCCTCATAGCTTCTCATCAGCAGTTTTCTGTTTCTACTATGAAGGGCTCTACTGCAATTATGCTCAGTTACTGAAAGCCTCTTTACTCTAATCCTCTTCTTAGCCTCAGAAAGTAACAGCATCAACTGATACCTGTGAGCTTAGCCTCCTCCATGGGAAATACTCTAGAGTTCACGGCAGAGAAAAACACCCTCAGGACATACCCATCTACACCAGCTCCCCTGTGCACCTTACTACTGCTAAACACCAGATCTTCTACCTGAGCCAAACCAATTTTTCAAGGCCAAACCTCATAATTTTGATATTTTAAAGAAGCAAGCTCCAAGCAGAAAACAGATGGAAAATCTCAACTTGTCATGAGGACACATACTGCTTTGTCTTTTTTTTTTTTAATATTTTAAACTGTTTTAAAAATGAAGTTATTTGCCATGAGGCTGCTGGGAAGGGGGTGCTGAAGAGGGGGCACTGTGCTGTTTGTTATTTTTGGCATGGATGTTGAAACCAGGCCCTAACATGCATAATTATGGGGTAGACTGAACTCTTCCCTGATGAGATTTCGTCAACCATGAAGCTAAAGGCAAACTTAAAAAGAAGTACAAACAATTCTGATTCAAGCAATGAAACAGAGAGACAAGCAAAAGTTTAAGCATCTTGGAAGTCCTTTTGAGAGGTATTAGACCTATGGAATGACTGCAGTTTTCCCTTTAATTCAGAGAGAGCTGCAGGTTTTTAAGTCCAGCTGTTTAACCCCTGCAATGCACAGTGACCTTTTCATTTTCCATTGCTCTTGCAGTTTTCCAGCAGTTTGAGCTCATTTGGGCTAATTACCTCAACATGGAGCCGCAAATGGAAAATGTTGCCGGTAAGTTGTTCCATTCACAGCCATTTAGTCTTGCACCGCTTGCGTCAAGGTGTGCTACCTGTTTTCCCCATCTCCTTAGGTGGTGAGCCTTCAGACCTCGGGGCCGTTCTGCTCCCAGCAGTCACGCAGGCTCCAAGAAGTAGTCAGTGACCTTCCAGCCAGAGGACTCCACCCCGCGCACGACGTCCGCATGTGCACCTTCCCTTTGCAGCCTGCCCTGTGCCAATACTCAGGTGAGGCACAGGAGACCACACTCCCTGACCCACCGGGGAATCTATACTCCTTGAATCTCACTATGGAGGAACAGCAGTCCCCCCAGAGCTAAGATGTCACTGAGTTTCCATCATAAACCTAAGCTGACCCTTTCCTGACCCTGTCTTCCAAAAAGCACTAATTTATAAAACGTCCCATCGACAGGGAAATTGGTAGGTCTGGCTTGGTAAAGGAGAAGAAATAGCCCTTTCCCATGCAGATCCCAAGTTAACTTTGAAAGCTGGCTTTCAAAAAAACAGTTTGTATGCTCAAGTATCTAATTGTGGATTTGGACCCAACTTTGTGAGATATGTCATTAAAACATAGAATCACTGATGTTTTAAACTAGTATTTCTAAGCCCTTTTTTAACTAACATGGAAAACAAAACACCATGGCAAGGCTTGCCTACCACCGACTGCTCAATTACCTCACAGGGTCCAGGGGAAAGTCCTTAGGAGCTCTGAAAGGAACTTGTCTGAAGCCACCTCCAATTCTCCAGGAACGTCAGGCACAAGAACATCTTATTTAATGAAGACAAAATGTGCCAGCTCAGTGCAGGTCTGGGGGACAGAGGGCAGGAGTCAAGCAAGGGGGAAGGATTACGTTCTTCAACACATCAAACATTAGAAAGCCAGGAAACCTGGGGTCCAGACAGCACCTGTCCAAGTACTTAACTCCATCCTCAGCATGAGAAAGGCTATTTCACTACTCAGAGCAATTGCATTTAATCAGCAGCCACACAACCTGAAATGCCTTGGTTCTAACTGTAGACCAGAGAGGCTACTCTGCAGCCTTCTTACCGTTACGCACTGTACACAAATTAAGATGACAAATCCCCTGTAAGACAAAAACTACAAACAAAACAGTAATTTCCCAGGCCTTGTTAAGAGTCCTACCTCTCAAAGTGGCGAGGGCATTTAATGCACTGCTTAGCACATTGGCACCAAGAGAACTCTTTAAATGGCATTAGACTTAAAGCTAGTGTGTCTCTATCAACGCTTCACATGCCGCCATCAGGGGTTTGGAGGGCTTGTCTGAAAAGCTGTACACTTCTTGCTAGCAGCAAATCTGTGAGATACAGGTAATATTTGACATATGTTTTCAGAACCTCATATGCAAAGATAATAAACTGGAAAAGACAGAAAGCTGGCACCCGGGCAAATGAAAAAAATTGGGCATGCTGTCTGGGAAGTACTGTCTTAACCTTCCTACTTATACCTATATATATATTTGAGGGGAAAGGGGAAGAGAAGTTCTTTAGATGGTTGATATTCTCAAAAGAGAAACTCCGTATGTCACCTGTGGTTGTGAAGCAATTTTTATTTCCTGTGTTGCAGACAATCTTGGCTTACATTCCTCTTTATTTAGCATCTTCTACATTTGTCCCAGCAGCACCAGGTGGAAACTTTCCTCCCTGGGTTATTATACCTCTCAAACACTTATAAACAGCCCTCAGATGCCCACTCAGCATGGACCTGCAAGGTGAATCAAAGAAACGCGTGGCTGTAGGAACGATGCCGCAGTCAGTACCACCAGCACTGCATGGCCGTGTGGGGGACATTAAGTACGTAACCCTGTCTGCCAGTCTGTGCCTACCACATCTGGGGTTTCCCAGAGGACTTACGTGCTTTTGCTAAGGTCACACCAGCACCCAGGCAGAGAAGTTAAATCTTTGCCACACCAGCATTTCACTTAAATCATCTACACAAATAATTTGTTAGTGAAACTATAAGTACTTAGTTTCATTTATCAAGCCTCATTTATCAAGTCTTCAGCTCCTGACCACTTTTTGTTTTAGTTCAGGTTGGCTGTTGGACTTTCACGTACCGGGTATCCTGGGGCCAACGAGCAGCACTGAGCCTAATGAGCGCAGCTTGAGGATACGAGTATGGTTTATTCCCACTAAAATCCAAGTGTGGATGTAATCCAATGGCTGAGTGGGAAGCAGGACGACATACCCTTTACCATCCGTATACCTACACAGTCACTCCAGTTTATGCCTTTCTGTGCTTCTTTAACTACTTCCCTACAGATGGCACTGTACCACTATCCAAAATACCCTTTCTGGAAAAAACAAGCTTAAACCAACTTAGATTCATGCTGAGCCACCAAAGAGGAGCTAAGTGACCAGCAAGGTTCCTGCTTTCTCATCCAGGAGGCTTTCTGAGTAAGGACAGCAGCATCAAAGAGTAAGAAAGCACATGGCTTTGTACATCCAACCCTCTCTACTGTAGACCAGGATGGGATCGAGTGGGAAGATGGGTCCTAATACATACAAATCCTTGCTCCGTGTTTCCCTGAAGCATTTGGTCCCTACCACTGCTGAAGATGGGACGCTGTGTTGGACAGACCTCGGGTATGACCTTGTCTGGCAATTCCTATGGGAGGCAACTGAGAAATCTCACAAGAAGCCAGTGTGTGTCCAATGATTTATAATCAGAGCTGTGATGTCAGTAATTGGATGAATGCAATAAAATCTGCAAATTCTTTTTCCTCAGTCATGTGTGGTATTTCTATTACTTTCTCTGTGACTGTTTTACATCCAATAAAAACACACTGAATAGAAAATACAGTAGTAGAAGTTACCCTTTGCTCTTGGTAAGAAGAATAATTCATTGGTTTGGCACTTCCCAAAGCATGCGTGAAGGCGAAAAGCGCTTGGCTCAAACAAGCTCATAATTATTAGCAGCAAATTCAATCTATGGCGCGTTTCACCAGCTGCTTCTTAATTTCATTGCCTCTCAGCTGCACAGATTTATGTGATGAGCATTTCCTCATAGCATCCATAAATACTGAAATCTTTTTACTTTTGATTCACTATTCTCGTTAGTGAAGGGTGAAACTCTGTCCTTAGATGCACATACAGAATTTCTGCAACTTTCCAAACAGAATAATTATGGCCAAGGCTTTTAGGTGTAGACCTCAAGACTTTTAAAGGAAAATGAATTTCAGAAAGTACTAGAGGGACCCTTAGGGATATCTCTACCTAGTTGAATATCAGAGCATCACAGGCACTGAAACACTCCTGTTGTTAGTATTGCTCTCAGTATCTGCATAAAAAGCAGCAGTTTCCTGAACAGTGCCCATCTAGGCAGTGCACTAGGTTATTATGAAGTGGAAATAAGAATGTTATCTACTGAAACTACAGAAGAAAATTAGGATAAAAATGAGATTACTATGTGGTTAGGATTAACAGAAAAGCCTAAAAATAACAATCAGGACTTCAGTTTCATCACCAGGAAAGAAGACCTCTATTAGCATTGTGTCTGCAACATCAGCACTGGCTAAACTTCTGATCCTGTACTCGCAGTAAAACGAGGGGGGAAATGCCACCTCCACACCTCTGAGATTACTCTTGATCAGAAATAACCCTGCTCAGTTTTAAAAATCTAAAGACATCACGACCTAGTGTGGTATAAAACTTTATACTTATTTACATCCACAGGTATCCTGGTAGTAACATCACAGCCTAGCACTGCTTTCAAGAGGCTTTAGCAACACAGGTCAGTGGCCATATAGCCACTGCACTTAATTAAGCAATACTGCACTTACATTATGAAATACAAAAATCCATTCAAATTAAATTCCCCAAAGGGTTGTAATAGAACATTTTGTAGCACCTGGCTACCCCGCCTGGTTCTGCCTCATCATCTTCAGTTTGCCTAAATTTCATCGCAGTTCTTATAGAACAACAGAACTGGGATGTGATGTGGTTTTATGCCTATACAGTAATCTAATTCACCCCATTGTAAAAACAAAAAAACAAACAAACCAACCCAACCAAACAAAAAGGGGCAATGGTCTTAAACTAAAGAGGGTAGATTCAGACTAGATATAAGGAAGACATTTTTTACCATGAGAGTGGTGAAACACAGGAACAGGTTCCCGGAGAGGTGGTAGATGCCCCATCCCTGGAAACATTCAAGGTCAGGTTGGACGGGGCTCTGAGCAACCTGATCTAGTTGAAGATGTCCCTGCTCATTGCAGGGGGGTTGGACTAAATGATCTTTGGAGGTCCCTTCCAATCCAAACTATTCTACGATTCTATGGAAAAAAATAATCAAAAGAACGCAAAAGAAACCCGCAAAAAATCAACAAACACAAAACAAACCCCCAAAGCATTGTATTGATCTTAATTATATATCCTTTTCATATAAAGGAATATACCTTACTAGCCAAAAGACTAAATTCCCTAGCCCTTTTTCAGAGCACTACATAGATACTACTACTTCCCTCTCATAATACGAGCCGTTCCAGAGTTACTAGACCTAATGAAACACGGCTCTATGGAAAACCAGGCATGCTTCCATACACTCCCTTCCCTCACTGCTTGCCTCTGGTATTTTCTATTTCACACTCTCCAAGTACTTTCCGATCTATATTCCCAACCAATATCTTCAGGTTCTTCATAAATCCTCCAAAGTTGGGCAAGGAACAGCACGTGCCATGGCTGGCTCAGAAATGTGGGCACTGATCTGACAGCCAGTAAGATGAGCATAACAAAATGAACAGATGTATGATAAAGTTGATGGTGCCACCTTCACTCCAGGCGAACATGAGGTTTGGGCTTCCCCCCCCCCCGCCTTCCTCACCTCAAGCTTCCCAGAACTTGTAGGAATTTTATGTTTTGGAGACCTTTTTTCATCTACCAAATTTGATAAAACAAAGAGTTTGAAAAGTTATTGGACAGAAGGTGATAAAGGATGAGGGAGAAGGGGATGAGAACAGCAGAGTGCCTTTCTCCAGGAAGTCAGACTAAATGCTCTGATAAAGAAAGAAATCAGGTAAATTCAAAGCCTATGAAAACAAAAAAGCAACATTTTTTCAGACAATGAACAATTATATCGTGAAACCCACTGCCACATGGCTCTCTAAGAACAAAGCTTTATCAAGAGTCAAAATACAGGATGGATGCTCATCTGCCCAAGCAGAATATCCAATAATGTTAGACAGGGGTAATGCAAACAATAATTCAAGCACCCAACACTTCAGAGTTGTATTTATCACCTATTATTGTGATCAGCATAGCGGAAGGGGCAGGTAATTGTACCTTTTACTAGGCTCTTGCATCCATCTTGGAAGGGTTTTAAGTGGTAATTACAGATGACAGGCTATTTACCCAGGCAGGACCCTGAGCCTCAGCTGAAAATGTAAGCTCGCTCCTACCTAGGAACTTAGGAGCAGTTAATAAAGGAGGGGTAAGTGAGAGTATTTCCCAGCTCCTCCTTGGTCTTCCTTCAGTCTACTGTTACCCACTGCTTGTGATCAGCTCTTCCTTTTCCAATATAGCTAAATTCAATGTTGGTCAACAGCTTCTTTTCAATCAAAATTGTAATGCCTGAACCAAATGCCCACCAGGGAATACTAAATGAGCCTTGTCTTCCTGAGCGTTTAATCACAAATGTCATAAATGAATAAGCAGCCAAGCATAGCTCTAATGAGGTTGTGTTTGTCTGGGAGGTTTAACTGGGTATGCAGCTCACCCCTTAAGTAAAAAGAATTCGTTTCCTACTGCCCATTTTCTAAGGTGATAACATTGCTCTGAAGACTGATTTATTTACAACTTGTATCTTGCCTTCTCACATAGTAGTGGGACTGGAGAGGCTATTGTGTGGCATTTGCTGCAGACGAATTGTTTTATAATCCCTTTTATCAGCCCCATCAAGTATCATCTTGCTGTGTTCTGCTTCCCGTGACTGACTGGCACATCATTCCAGACCTGACTGCTGTGAAGGAACTTTCACCCCACTTCCAGTAGAAATACGTCCATAGGCACTTTATACCAGCTCGTTCTTGCTCTAGTATTGTCCTTTACCTTATGTGGCTCTTCTCTTTTCTGAGGTTTAACCTTCTTATTCATTACGAGAACAAATATATTGACTCTCACCCTTTGTTAGGCTAGACTAAACACGGCAAGCTTTTAAGTTCCTTCAGATGAGATCATCTCCCCATTTCCCCCTGGAAATCCAACGGAGGCAGGCAGGATCACCAGCTACAGCTGTCTGAGAGTCGCAGATGAATAATAGATCCCTGGAGTGATGGAGCTGGGCAGCACTCTAGATTCCCCCACCAGATCCTGAAAGTTGCTTCTCAAGAACTGTCAAAACCTAAATCTAAGTTATTTCTGTTTATGCCAAAAAAAATGTGGCTTTTTAATGGAAAGCACGTTCTCTTGGCACTGAGATGACCTCCATGCAATTAACAACTGAGTGCAGAACTGGAGAAAGCTTGTTTCTTGAATAAACTCTTGGGAAGATACCAAACCTGCAGACCAGCTTATTCAATAGGAAGGGTACGCTTTCCCTATGTGCTTGTCAGTGTCTGTACACCGACCACAGCCTAAGTATGTGCCCCCCTACATCCAGCTGCAGCTGGCATTGGGATTTGCTGAACAGCAGCACCGCCCCAGGTTTAAGCCTAAACCCTCCTCGGAAACTGGGCTGCTTCCAAGATTTCTCTAAGTACGTACTGTGTTGCAATCCTAATTCCCTCTCACCACAGCCCGTTCCTACCTTTGTAGTAACTTCAGAGTTCAACTCTCTCAGCTCCGATACATCACTGCACTTAGGTCCCACATTCGTTTGGTTTCTGACTGCTCTACTGTGGACGGGTGAAACGGGAATGGCACACACTGGAGTGTACTATTATCCCCATATCACATTCCTGCATGGTGACAGCTAGCTCAGAGCCCATCACCAGGTTACTCTAGATCTTTCCTCAAAGAATTTAACCTGACAGTTTATCATTCACTATCACAAAGTCCCTCTGCACCTCTGTCAGATGCTGGTTTTTACTGTCCTTGATTAGAGGAATATCCTCAGCTCGGGCAAACAGGAAGCTTCACTAATAACTCCTCTTCATTGAGAAAATGGATCATTTTGTCTTTACCTCTGATTCTTTAACTAGTTACATAGCCACATAAGGAATCCCTTTTATCCCACTGCCACTTAATACTAATAATTTGTTGTTCCTAAGACACGACTTCCCTTCACAAAAGCTCTGTGAAGCCTCCCTAACACACACCATCCATCAATGGCTCTGTGCTAGTGCAATCCTTAGTTTTGCAGCGGGGTTTGCAGTTTTCAGAATCATGCCCCAGTATAGCATCTTCCCCACCCCATTTAGTTATCACTGGGTAACAACTCTGCTGTTACTCCTGCGTGCCCTGTCCTTGCTGCCTCTTCCACCTTCCTCAGCACGTCGCAGCCGCTCTCACAACCGCCTCTGGGGTAACTCTTACACTACAGGTTCCCCCTTGAGAAAGTTATCTAAGGAAAAGGATCTATATGGGGAAGATATCACCACTTCCAGGAGCCTGGACCACTGAACAGCACATATGCATGAACCACCACTACCTGATGCACCAAGCCAGCTCTTCCAAGATGTCCAAGAGCGACATGGCCCAGCACTGAAGATCCAGTGTGACACACACTGACAGCTTCGTTGTTCCCAACAGGGCTGCTTCATTTCTGAAGCTGTAAGGGTTTGCTCCCATCTTTGACCCAACAGCCCTCATCCTTTAGCTCTGATGGCAAGGATTTACTCTTTAAAATCCCAAACTGAAGGACCATGCAGTGACAGGTGTCAACAGAGGCTATGTCATTTAATGAGACACAAGTGCCCTGCACATTAGCTTTCCTGGCAAGAGGCTGAGATCCCAGTCCCTTGCCACAGGCTCCTGCCTTTGCATGGCCCCACCACTGTACCGGTAGAGAGGGTGACACGGGGAACTGATTGCACTTAAAAATAACCATTAGAGAGGGAGATTTTTTTCATTCAATTCCGTTCCCTGACTCAGTTCGCAGTACAGCTCTACAGACAGTGATAGTGGCACAACCGACCCGACAGAAATACAGGCTACTGGGGCAGGCTTCTTGTGTCACTCTTGCCATCGAGAGAGGTGTCTCGACAACAGATGGTAGGATCTCTAGAGTCCAAGCATGAGACTTGGGTCATGATCAATTACCCCAACAGTAGGTGAAGTAGACTGAAAACAGCAACTTTATTTCCCAAAAGAGTCTAGACAGAGGGAGCTCGGTGGGGTTATAATTGCTTTCTCTCCAGTCCATTCTCACTGCCGTTATTTGCATGTTGACTACACACATCAGCCTCCAGCCCTGACCTCCTGTGCCAAAAGCTGACGGCACCATATATCCTTGTATGGACATTCAAAATACACTTGCTTGAACCTGTTATAAATCGTGCTGTAACTTTCAGCACACCTTCCCTGCACCCCATAAAAAGAAACCCATGCAAGCCATTGCATACCTTAGAATGTAAAGCACCAAGTGTTTTAAAGGGACACTGAGGAACATAATGAACACATTTCAGCAAGGCAGCACTTTCCGAAATAATTTTAACTAACCTTGCATTATGCTTTTCCCTTCCAGAATGCCTTAAAGATTCAAGCAGCTCGTAAAGTCCAATAATGCATATGGCATTGATCTTCCTACTCAAAAGCACTTTTATAGAATGCTTTCTGCTCTGCTAAAGCTGCATTAAGACCTTAATTTTAACAGTGGGGGTTCTAATGCAGCTCTAAAAGATAATTTTACATCACTGAGGTTTCTTTTCTTTTCTTTTTTTAAATGAAGAATTTATCATTACTAACCTTGGACTTCTTATTTCTTTGTAATAACTCTTTTAATAATATTGAGAGAAGGAATAAATTAATGGCACCATGTCTGCTAAAATGATTTACGGGTGATTACATTCTAATTCCAGCTGCAGTAGGTTTATGAAAATAGATTTGTTGAAGGATGTTTGGGTCTCCTGAATTTTCTCTTTCCCTTTGATATCCTTTCAACTCCATCTAGAGAAAGAAACTGGACAATAGTCTAACAGTCCTTCCCAACTGACAGGCGGCTTTGTTCACTGAACAGTTTGTCTCCTTGGATCCAGAAGGGCACTTTGAAATACAAAAGCACTGCCCTCCATCTCCTTCCATCCCTAGAGGGGAAGGAGTTTCAAAGAGGGCTCATATAACAGGTGGTAAACAAAATGGTGCCAAGCAGAACAAGAACAGGCACGGATGGTCCAGAACATTTATCTTTACACGCTGCCTTTTATAGGTGTAATTTGTTGAGCTGTCAGAAAAACAAGTGTTTTAGTGAAGCTTAACAACTTCAAATTCTGTCCCAGCAGGGCTGTCAAACCATGCTGGTAGTCTGAAGATGTTACGATGACAAGTTCACGCAACTTTGCAGGAATTTCCTAATTGCAGGATCCTGTTTTAAATTAACTTTAATCCAATTTTATTGGCTAATGTTTTCATTCCATTAATGGGATCTGTCATTTTCATACATCTAGGGAATATTAAAGATTTTTTTGTGAACCTATGCAAGCAGTTGCCTTCCACTTCCCTCCCAACTTATTCCAGACAAATACATGATTTAAACAGAATGGCTGGGGTTTGGAGATGCAGATTTTTCTGTGAAACTGAAAAAGGGGTTTTCATCACTGAATTACAGCAGAGTTATTAGTTCTGCAGCATTTTCAAAACACTTAAACAGGCATATCAGCAAGAAATTAATCCAGTGCTACAAGGCAGGCTTTCAGCAGTAAGCAGTCTTATCAGCATGGTTTTCTGTGCATCTTCAATCACGGAAGGTGTTCCCAAGTCTTTCATTTACCAGCCTTTGTTTCACTAAAAATAAGATATAAACATGGGACCATTTTTGCACAAAAGTTGTACTGACTCACTGTACATGTATACGTTTGAAGCAACATAAGCACTCCTCCCAAACCCAGACAGTGGTTTTGATGTAGCCATTTCAGTAAAAAAAATTTCAGCGTGGGATCAGTAAAACAATTTCATCTAAGCCAGAATGGGGAGGAAGTCCTGACATTGTTTCAAAGCTCTTTTGCAACATTACAATTCCAAACCCCAATTTTTTGCTGCTAACAGAATATTCTTTGCCTAGTTAAATATACATGACTGGCCACAGGAATGGGTACTTATTTGTCATTTTGTTACATTAGTCTTACGTGTCAAAATCCCACCATGTACTTGCTCTCACTGAGTTTAACGAGATGATTACAAAGGACTGTGCTACAGCGGCTAAGGGAGCTACGTTCCCAGAACTGGAAGTCCCCTGCTCCTCAGCTGGGACGCAGTGACTGACCCCTACACATTCCTACTCCGTTACAAAGCAGAGCAGTATGGGTCTGACAGCACGCAGAAAAAGGAACAGGAAAAGGACTTGAGCCCGCAGACATGCTGCTTTGGGTCTCACCGGGAAAGAAAAGAATATAAGAGCACTTCTGCTTTTGCCTCTGGGCAATTAATTTCTTTTTGTGGACAAAACAGTTTTGAATGGAGAGGCAGCAGATAAAGAGCAAAGAAAAGAGCTTACAGGTTTCTTACAGGCAAGTCAGGAACACCACATATGAGAGCAAAGCTGCAGCCCTTACGGGCCTCCTGCCGAGCAGCATCATTTATTTAATGCCTAGTGAGGAGAAGAGGGTTCTACTTATACATCGATTTCTGTGGAATAACCACAATACTATGGGCTTCAGTTACTACACTATTATTCTAAGCCCAAACACCCCAAATTTGCAAGCCAATACCCCGAAGGAGATGAAACAGATGGAAGGGATCCCTGAGAGTATTAGCATGGCTTTTTGGGTTGGGGTCTTCTAGGTATCGTATCCTCAGTGTCAAACATGGATGTTTACAACCAGGAAAGCTAGAAGCTCTCTCTGCAAGATGTAAGTGTGTATTAACAGAGCAAAAATATTCCTCCAAGTCCCACTTGTAATAATCGCGTGCTCTACAATCACTATCCTACATTCCTCTAGTTCGCCGAAAACCAAAACACACAGCAAGCAGGCACAACAGTCTGAAACCGCGGTTTCCATGCGTACCCTCCCACAGGAGCTCTTCCAACAGCAAAGAGGAACAAGTTAACAGAAGAGGTTGTGTAGAGAGGTCTCCCCACAGATGTCGGGGGACAAACACTTAGAAAAGTAGCAGTGTCTTCAGGATCATTTAAAGTGCTTCAGGTCATGACAAAAAAACATCAGACCTTAAAATAAGGACACGTTACAAAGCACCTTGTTCCCTTTCTGCTCCACCATTCAAGCAGATCAGGATTTTAGCAGACACCTTGTGAATTGTTGCAATTTGAGATTAATGCTTCATACTATTTGAAAGCTGGGATTTCAAAGCTGCTTTCAGAGACTATAAAGCAGGGGTTTCTGGCTTCAGCAGTTCACAAGGCATCAGCCACTATAATCAGGTTGGACTTCAGAAGGGAAATAAAGGTATGTAACTTAGAATTAAAATTCCTATTAAGTACCCCAGGAATTGAAACTTCATCTTCCTCGAGCTAAAGAAACACAGATACAACTTTTCCAATAGAAAACTAGGTTCTCTGTCATAGATGCATAGTATTTGCTTCCAGCCTGGGTGGCATAAAAAACCTCCTTGATCTTTAAAACTACTGGCAAACCCTCTGGCTGTGGTTTCACATTGAGCAGCAGGGACAGCCAGGCTAAGCAGCCTGCCTCCTGGGCCGGTTCCTGCCCCGACACTGCCGTTTGAGCATGCCGGTTCAGCGATAACACAAACCACATCTGTTTAAGGAACAAGATAACCACATTTTACTCCTCCTGATTTCTCCTTGTGTTATGAAATGGTGTTAGGTGTTTGGTTTTTTTAAACATCCATACAATTTGTATCAAACTAGAGAGAAAGTAGACTTAAATTTACATGCAAAAGATGACAGCATTTAAGGTTATTTTAATAACTCATGTTTTAACTATATCAGGTAAGTATTTTTTAAATGTTTAAGTTCACCTGGACATGATTTGCATTTTAAAACTGTTCTATCAAAGAGGAGGTTTTGTCTGCAGGGAAGGAAGTGAACTTGTCTGAAGTATATGATAATCAGCTCTTGGAACTAGCAGATGCCATCATCTCACTCCTGCTCTTTTATTCATGGATGGGTTTATTTTACTTTTTTTTAGCCTGCCTGTTCAATTCCCAGCTTGATTTCATTTGGTCGTTAAAATTCAGAAATTGCAATAGCCTTTCTGTATTCCTTTATGCACCCACCTACGATGTTATGATCATCAAAAGTTGCTTTACCACTTCAAACAAATTCTGTTTCCGAGCACTCAGCCAGTGACCTCTACAAATTCAGTGGATGACTTTAAAACTTCAGCAGGATATGTGGACTATTTAATAAGTGTAAGTCTCATCAAGACAGCTACCATTATTTGAATATGCTGGACCACAACGAAAAATCCTCCTTAAGTACAACATGAAAGATTCGAGTTTCAATTTTTTTTTTAATAATAGATATTTATGCAGCCTGCTCTGAACACAATACAAACATTATTTAATGAAAAAGTGCTTTATATAGAAAAATCCATCACAACAATACCACAGGCAGGCAGCCAGCCACAGACTTGGCATATATCTTGGCAGAGGTCAGCAACCCTGATGCTGCTGCATGTTGGTAAAGCTCCTTAGTTTGATCCCTCTACTCTAGAAAATCTGCCAGGTTTTTGCATAATTCCCCGTTCTCTCCCAAGTATGCTGCCCTCATTCTCACTCTCTTGCTTAATTTTACGTCAGCCTCCAGGAGAAACAATGGTGAAACACCAGTGGGCCGCAGCTCACTGCGATCACTGCTCCAAAGTGCCCAGCAATTAGCAGTTGACAAAAAGTTCAGTTCTGGCACCAAATCCTTTGATTAACATTATCTTCTAAGGTACAAGGGAAACAGTAAAGTTGTCCAGGATGCTCCTTTAAGGCTTGCAACAGGTATCTCCTTGGAATTAAGAAATCCAAGTTGAAACACATCATCTCAGTTGTATGGGAGGGGTCACCTGCCTATCATAATTTTGATCGCAGTGCCCTAAAGCACACTTCACCAGAAGCTTCTCCATAACGCTATCACCGCACAGAGCAAGGCACGAGTTAGTTATCTCACTGGAAGACTGATTCTTCTTAATCAGCCAGAAGAAAACTACTTGCTCCTCAAGGCCTGGGTGGTTTAGGCTATGAAAGGTGGAAGACAGCAATAACTCTTGCACTGAATTAATTTTTAACTTACTAAAGAAACCTTAACCCTTCATGTAAACATATTTACTGTACATGCAAGATCATGTATCGCATGTGTGCCTACTCACACACAGTGGATACAGCTGCTGGGCACACACAGTGACTGATATGATTCAGCATCCATCTGGATTGAGACAAGTTAAAGGCTTAAAAAAAAAACAAAACCAAAAACCCCAAACACGCCTCATTCATTTTTGCTGCAGGGGGGATATTAGGCATGGCTACCCGCAGACTGACATACAGACATCCGCAGCCCACCTCCAAAAGAGAAGAGAGGTAATGGGCAAAGGTGATGTGGAGAAGGTGGTAGTGGTTTACAACACTCTGAAAACATTTGACTTTGAGTAAGAGATGAGAAGATCGCATTCAACACCCTGGGTCTCTCTTTAGCAGAGCTTTCAGGAAACGGGGCAGACATTTACTTGTCTGACCGCTCAGAGAAGGCTGGGTTCCTCTGTGTGAAAAGGAAGGACAGAAAAGGGTCAATTTTAGCCTTGCCCATCTTGAAAGTGTGTTTTAATACCTGTTCTGTTAGCCTCTACTTTTAAGACCGAAATGAAGAGTCTTGGTGGGGCCAAAAGGTGGCAGAGCATTCCATGAATATGATGGCAATAGGGCAATATCCAATACTGAGATACGGTACTGACCTTTGGGAGATTTTCAGGGTCTTTTTGTTGAAAAATATAATTTTTTTCCTGCATCAGGAAGGATGGTCACTACAAATCAGAGATTTGAGCTTTTCCACAACTCCAGAGAAGCTCTGACTCAGGGAAGAGCCCTTCCTCTCTCCTGGAGGGCTGGGCAGCACACAGAGCCGTGTTCCCAGCAGCCAGGCAGCTTGCAGGAAGCACAGCTCTGGCTACAAAGACTGGAATGTGTAATTCCATGAGCTTTTTTGGAAATGAAGTGGGGGGTGGATATCAGTCATAGTTAAAATTCCCAAACAGATGAGCTCTACAGGATTAAAGTGACCCAAAGCTGGGTTTCATACGTGCAATCGTTATAAAAAATGAAGAGGGGATGGTCCAGCAATTAGAACAAAGGGCAAGAGTTCTGTTCCCACTTTACAGCTGATTCACCATCATCCTGGGCAAGTCCCCTCTTCTCCAGACCCATGTTTTTCTGTCTATTCAATGCACCAATACCAACTTATCTTAGTACAGAACTTCACTGAACAGCATTTGCAAGCTTGTGGGAGAAGTACCAGAAAATAGAAAAGCCTCAAGTTTACACAGGTGCTTGCAAGCTTATAGCCTATCCAAGGGATATTTGTACTTGGCTAATGAATGTACGTTGTCACACCTGGCACTAACAAGTTGTCACCTCCACTGCAATATTTAGCACTGGGACTCTCTCCTGATGGACGTGGCACCAATCGGATCAGTTATACCTCAGGGTCATGAGTAATAGAAGAGGAGAGTAAGCACAGGCAGTGTTTCTTTTGCTATTTAAATATATCAATCTTCTAGATGTATTGATTTCAGGCAGGCCAGTGAGCTTCTCCCTCATGACAAATACACTCACTTCCTCTTTCCCTTTTTAAGGATTTTAAACATACAAGACAGACCACGGGAACATACTCCGATTAACAAGGATTTTATTATAGGAAAGCACGAAGGTTAAACCCAAGCACTGTTCCAGTCAATTAAATACTATTATTAGCGATGCTCACAACACACTAAGTTCTTGAAAGGCTCAACTGCGTAAGGTACGGAGCAAAGGGGTGAATCGCTCAGCACCTCACAGGAACATAGGGCAGCTTACAAAATTGTGGCCACGAAGACCTGCAAATGGGTTACGGAAAGCTGTATCCCCACCGGAATCACCATTCATTTTAATCAGCTGAGCACTGTAATAAGATTAGAGGTGATTGGGTTGAGTAGTGGGATTAAACCCATCCACTAATCCCTAGAATTTACTATTCACAGCTCAAATGCATTAGCCCTTCAGAGCAGAATGGGCTTCATCCTCCTCCTGAAAGATGCAACAGCCAGAAGCGGTATGAGATATTTGGTAAAGGAAAGTGATCTTTAACACCATTAAATGAACACCATTGATTCCTGCCTGCAGAGCATGTCACAGCTCGGTGGCCCAGCTGGGCTGTTCACTAGCAAACAGCCCCATCCTACCAGGAGACCGCCCAGAACAACAGTGAGCTTTTGCCTTCGACCTGTCAAAACTAACCAGAACAGGCTGTTATTGAGAGGGAAAGCTGTTCATATAAGAAAATTACAAAAGCTGTCAGGAACAGCTCATGGATGCTTGTTCTTGTGCAATTTTTTCGGCCCAAACGTTTAAAGATTCCTTGAAGGATGAGGGTAAAAAGAGAAAAACGGGAGCATTCAGGAAAATTTGCTGCAGTCGCTGAAGAAAGAGGTGACAAGGTACCATCTACAGTAGCAAGCAATCCAAAATAATTCTGTATTCCAAAACGAGAAGAACCAGTAGGAAGGCATCTATGTAGGGATGTAGAAATATTTTACAAACGTAAGAACTTGTTTGTGAGATAGGGAAGAAGAGTGAATGGCTACACGATCAGTGAACCAGCAAAAAGTGATGAGCCAAAATAGCTACCAAGAACACCTTCAGACTGTTCCTCTAGCCCTTATCAGAATCCCTTCCAGTTACTTCACTAAACTATTTACGCCAACATATACCACCCCCCTTCACCCACCCCTTTCCTGAACAGGAAAGGTTTAGCATCTTTTTGGGATGCCATCCAAGCACATATTTCCTGTAGGCAATCGCCTGCTCTCTGTTCCCTCTCTAATGAGCCACTAGTTATCAGACTATGGACTCATTTCCATGGTCATTTCATGTACTGAATTTTCTACAATTCTCCAATTATAAATATTCACTGTATTTTCAAAATATCAGAGAGCCTCAGACTACCTGGAGCAGAAGAATCATGCAGGATCCCTCAAAATAGCTGTTCTTATTTTTGCAACCAGACTGGCAGAAAAAAAAAAAGTCTGAAGATTTACAGAGAAATAAAGCTGATTAAAAAAACCCCTACCTCTCTAACATGATCAAAAAGATCTCCAGAGGGACAGTTGCATATACCAGCATTCTGCATTGTCCAACTTCCTTAGTTTTCTTGGAACACTGTGCTCCTTTTTTGGCCTGAACTGCAGAGTCCTGAGGAGGCTAAGGCGGCAGGCTACTAACAGAACAGGTATGAAACACATTTCCAAGAAACCCACTCGGTCTGCTGTTGACCTTTCAACAACAAAATCTTTTCTTAATGCAATCAACTTCCATTTGGCTGGTGGATTGAGCGGATGACCACAGACCTAATGGCCTGTCTAAGGACATCAACAGAGTTTGAAATTTCAGGAACTATCAGAGCTCTTGCCTCTGCGTGAGTCACTGAGGCTGAAGGAGGCAGTTTGGGGCCATTTTGTGCTCTGAAGACTGGGAAAGCAGGGCCTCTAACATAGTTATTGCCGAGACATATCAGAAAATGCAATTAGCGTGCAGGCTTTTTCCCGTAAGACAAGGGTTTATCTGAAGTGTTAAAGGTGCCTCCAATATTGCACTTTCTGAAAGCTCAAAGAAAGAACCAGAGACATTGAGTATAAGCATCTTCCCGACAGCCATGGTCAGAACCCAGCTACAGAGATTGCCTCCCGTTTTCTGGACGTTTCCCGTGTACCAGAGCCTTAACTTCAGTCTATAAGGCACAGACCAGATCAAAATGGCTGGATTACACAGCCTTTTCATATTATGGTTTTCAGGGTATAATTAGGGATGAGGTTCACGGAGCATGAGGACTGCAGGACTGAAGTTCAAGTCTCTGAATCAGCACCTCCTCCTGCAGCACACTCTCCTATTCCCTTAACAGGGGAGCAAGCACATGCTTGTGCTTTCCTCCAGAGGCCAGCCAAATCCAGCCCTGGGCACACCACAGAGCCCACCGCATCCAGAAAAGGGCACAGACCACTCAAACACACATTCTTGCACACAGCAAGCCTAATGAGAGAGAAATTCAAAATATGACACATTATCACACTGTATGGTTACAGAGACTGTCACAGGACAGCTACTCAACACCACAGAGAAAAGGAAACTGCTAACCTTAAAGTATAAGGTGCTGTTCATATCAATTATTTGTTCCAGAGAGGGTGACGATGGCAGTTTCATTCTGATATTCACCATATCAAGCCCTGAGCACAATGCTCTCCACTTCACATCCCACACAGTTGCCATTGACGGCCCTCCATGCCTTTTCAAGACACTTCTAAAATCTCATACAAATGCATATTGTAAAGGTAAAATGTCAGTAAAACACACAAGCCCTGGCCTACCCTTCCAGCCCATCTTTCACTGCATGCAAAATCTCAGCACCAGGAATTTGTCATTTGAGAGAGTGCAACGTCTCCCCTACAGGACAAGGGGTCCAGATTTGGCACCCAACATGCCTCAGCACAAGAGGATCACAGAGCAGCCAGCCTGGATCTCATGACTTCAGTAGGTCCTTCAGATCCCCAGCATTTTCACTCTCTGATCAGCAGTGTTTGGTCAGACGCACTAAGTCAACGGTGAGTAGGATTTTTATTAATTTATTTATTTCCAGCTTTTTCCTCCTCCACTGAGGTAGGTTTCTATGCAGTTGGCCACGTGACAGATGCCGCAGGATTCTCCCCTGCAGCATCACACAGCCTTGCTCACCTGCTGGATCACAGCTGCATTGGGCAGGGAGGGGAGGGAGGGGGCGTCACAGATCAGGAACGTGGGGGGATACCCACCCAGCTGTTACATTAGGAGAACATGAGGTAGAGCAAATTAGAGCACTGTGCTCGACTCAAGAGACTTGCCAGTCCTGCCCATCACACTAATTGCTGGCCAGAACAGAGAAGATAAAGTCCTCATCCCCAAAACTTTCCAATTTCTATATAATAAGGGGAAAGAAAAGGTGGTGGGAGGAGGAAGAAACAGCAAAAGTATTAGGAGAAACACAACAGGCAACAAACTTGCAGACAGTATCAGTTGTGGACACTTCAAATTCCTTGATAACTAAACAAAAGTATATGAGGTTTCAGCTTTTTAATCACCACAGTTACGTCTTCAGAGCACGTGTTTTTCTGCCTGTCACAGTGTTACCGGTACTGCACAGCACAAGGGCGCAGGGAGACAGGCAAGATGTAGAAAGGGACCAGTTAACAAGACAGAAGCGAGGCAACGGCCAACTGGAAAACACCAAACAGGAGTATATTAAAGGAAAAGGTTAGAGAACAGAAAATGTAAGGAAACATGGAAGGTGTAGGAGGAGTTAGGCAGGGAAGAGATGGGAACAAGACTCCCAGAAGCGAAAGGCTGCAAAAAACAATCTGATATTAACAGCAGAACTCAAGAAGGGCTGCTGCAGCTCTTGCAGGCAGGTTTCTGCTCAAAAGTTCATTACTTATCCTGAGCTTATTTGGCAGAAGGCAGAGCCACGACCCCAGCATAGTCCTAGACAGCAAAGCAAATCCAAATTTGCTAAAGAGATTTTTTTTTTTCCACCCAAGATGAGCTAGCACTGAGGTCAGATCCTGCCCCCATAAAGTTAACAAGCTCCAGCAATCCCATGTCCTCCCCCTCAAACAGAGTTCCCCGCTGCAGAGGACGGGAGGAACCGGACAAGGCACACATTCATCCCAGCCTACTTCTAACCTACTTCTCTCGGAAATGGAATGACCAGAATGAGGAGTTTGGTCATAGTCCAATCTATATTTTTTTGCAAAGTTAGTCACTAAAGCCAGTCTGCTCTGGACATCTTTCAAGCCTGGTATTCTCACCAAAACATCATGCATGCAAGACTTGAGGCACAGTGAGGCCAGGCTAGATGCCACCTCAGATTCAGAGGGTAGTTTGGTACTATATACACGACAGCAGAACAAGTACACATGTTAAATCAGGGGAGCTCTCAATTGCCCGAAAACAACAACGTGCACCTGGAAAGGTACTGTGGTCTGATGCTGCCTCAGGAATAGCTCAAGAGATAATAGAATTTATCTGGTTCAAGGCAAGTTTTCCCACTGAAACATAACCTATCTTGTGCAGAGGCCAGGCACCATCTTTCCCTTACACGCATCTGAGACCTCTCCGTTCTGCTTCCAGTACCCATGTTCCTCTAACACTAGAAGAATTTTACATACTAAATGTTGCAGTAGCTGCCAGAGGATGAAATAACATCCTGACAGCGGAATTACTACAAAGAACACATTCAATATCCACAGAGAAGGCAAAGGTTGCTCAACAGAGGTCAAAGTACCCTGGGATTGCCCATATCATTCAGGGACAACGCTAGAAGGTGAGCAATAAAAGCACAAAGAGCATAGTATAATTTTTTAAAAAATTTAAAAATTTAAAAATATATGCAGACATCCAAATGCACAGGAATGGGCTACTGTACCTTCAGAAAACCTAGATAAAACAGTCAGTGTCAACTTTCACCAGAACGATATTTCCAGATAGAAAGAGGAGACATCATTTGGGTTGCCCTGACTATAATGTACCTGGGTAAAAATACACAGCAGAAATGGTCAGCGAGAGCAGTTTCAAAGCTACCAACCATCACCCTGAAAAATGTAGGATGGTGCCAGGCAAAGCAAGAGACAAATACACCTGATAACACCCACAGAAAGTTTATTTCCAGCTCTTCAAGATGGGAAGTAAGGGTCCTTTGGAGACTGAAAACAACCATAAATTATTAAACTTGTCAGAACTTAACCCTAACTTTGAAGTTCATCAAAAAACCACATGGAGACACAAAGTCTTGGAGGAAAGAGATGAAGGGAAATCATCATCACCACCTGCCTCCAGCCAAGAGACAAGCCCTACAACACCGTACTCCCAGTCGCAGATCCTATATGCAGACTGGAAGCATCCATCAGGCACGTGCAAAGAGCACGTCTAAAGCAGAAACCAGGCTACAGCGCAGAGACAACTCAACCCAAGACAACAGACCCAAGATCTGCAAGACCCTGCAGCTTATTAGCCTAAGTACAGCAGCAGATTAACACAAGTGGATTGGATGTGCTAGCTTCAGGCCCAAGGCAGTCACGAAAATCTCTGCACTGTGCTCTCCTGTATTTTGGGTTTTTAAGATTAGCCCAAGGAAAGTCAACTCCGCTCTCTCTGTAACTGCTGGTATAAAAATATCCCATCTTCTGTCAAACAATACATAGCTAAACCTTGTTATAGGTTGTGTCATACTCCCTTCAACTATAGTCTTATGTCCATGGTCTACATGTTTTAAGACAAGTCCTCCAGGAAGACAATGAAAAGAAATCATGTCTAAGCAGGGAGAAGAATTTTTAAATTAATGCACACCATTAACTAACACTAATATTAAAAAGCAAGAAAAAAGGAGGGGAAAGGAAATGAGTAAAAAGGGAGATAGTACTTATCTTCTTTCTGGAAAATAAATGTTAATTTAGTAAGAGGAGGAGTTCAGCCAAACAAGCCAGGGTGGTTGTGTAACTACAGGTGGACTGAATCAGTACAACAATGGGTACTGTTTACCTCAGATACTGAAACTACTCACATTTGGATATTTGTTTAAAGCACAGCTTAGAATTATTTCTAAAATAACATTTTTTCCCCACATGCAGTGGTAACAGCACAGATTAACAAGGGAACCTAGCTATCCAGTACGGAAGAGTAAAGAAGCAGGCATTATACAAGCTGCAGGCTGAACCTATCTTGAGTCAAGATAGCTCTGTCACTTTAGATTACCTCCAAATCCTGCCTTCTAAAAGTAGTCCTATTTCTCTGGTGTTTTTAAAATAAAGCATGTTGTAATTATGGTTACAGAAACAACATCTGTGATGCAAAGCATTAAGCCGATCTAACCAGAGCATCATCAGGTAAACTGTGCTCTCACTCTCTGAACTATGTAACAGCCTTCCCATCTTCCGAGGTATTAACATACCTTGTTTATTGTATCTCCGAGAATAGAGAGAGACAGTTTTCAGGGGAGATTCCTCACAAGGGGAAAATACCCCTCACTGACAAATAGAAGGGACCAGCTTATTCTGAAGAAAACCCACTCCTTCAATATCTGCCTCTACCTGAGGTCTACAATGGCAGAGGGAAATGATCTAATCAAGCAAACATGATACCATTTCCATCTTCCTACCGATCTCATCGTTTGAGTGTCCTCACCTACCAGTGCTGTCCTAAACTCTGCTAATTAACCTATTCCATTGCTCTGTCATTACTTTTTCCTAATACGTAGCCTGAATCTTCATGGATGACATTTAAACCTTTTACTGCCTGCCTTAGGAAGAGAAATATATTGACACCCCATTCCTCTGGCACGGTTATTTCAGGGTGCAGTCTGCCATTTAAAACTTCATCTGAAGCTTCAGGCCTCCATTATACTCTGGTCCTTATTCTGTCCTGGACGCAATGTTGTTCTGCACTGTCAAACAAGCTTCACAGTACAGCCTAATACAGCGAGAACAAAAGGAAAAAAAAAAGATTCAAACAACCAGGTAAGAACAGGGAACAAGAACCTGACAGAAGCAGCCAACTCCTGCGGTCAGCTGGTGAGTCACGGATTTTCTCTTTCAGTTTCTCATTGATCATATGCTCGCACCGTATCAGGATAAGCAGTTTGAATGAATAAGCACTTCCAGATTTGTGCTGGCTTCTGCAGGTCTATAAAAGCCAGCGACATGGAAAAAGTAGCAAAGAAAGCATTGCTCGTGCTCGTTTCCAGCAGAAATGATAAGGAATATGAACTGATAGCAAGGTCAAAACAATCAAGGAGTTAAATAGTCATGTGCACCGAAGCTGTGGATGAGAATGGCACAGGATACTGTGGGTGATAACAATAAATGAGTTAAAAGAATAAACTGGATGGATTCAAGGAAAAGAAGTCAACTGAAGGCTGCTAAATACAAGGATGCTGCTTCTGCTTCAGGAAAGTCTGCAGCCACAGGTGCCTGGAGGTAGAGGTGTAGTGGGGATGTACTACCATACACACATCCTGCTCTTTTATTCTCAAGACTTCTGTTCTCTGCCGGTACTAGAAGCAGGACCTGAGCTGGGCTCCTGGTTTGACTCAGCATGGCTGTCCCACATGCCAGGACCTGGGAACATTGCAGCAGGGCAAACCATAAGATGCGTCTTTGACTGGATCCAGCTTCATCCAGCCACCCAGATTTATTAACCTGGTGCTAGCAGTGCTGGTGCCAAAGGTGGCAGAGGAGCTGGTCCCAGAGGTACAGAAGAGCGCTCGTGCTTCAGGAGTGGGTCAGCTCCAGAGCAGGTGGGAACTGCAAGTTCACACTCGGCTATTCAACCAGATCCAAATAAATCACTGCAATCCCCAGGCTACTGCTACGCTCCCCTCCCTCATTACCGCCAGACCCTTCATCCTGGTTTTGAAAATCCTTTCCAATAAGGCTGGGAAATGTGCTTTCAGCCTATTCTCATGAAAAAAAAACCCAGACAGTTACCCCAAGCTCAATGCAGAGTTAATTACAGTCATACCCAACCAGGCTTAAGAAACAGTCTGTGTCCCCACATGAAAATGATGAGCACATGTTCTTAAATCAGGCAGGTATTAGAAATATGTGTTGCAACAGGCATCCTTCCTAGAAACAGGCATGTAAAGCTCTGGAGACAGAACAGTGCTACTTAAAAGGGGAAAAACCCTTTGAATCAGTTGAGGATTCACTGCTTTTTAAATAGGAACAGGATATAATATAATCTTGCTGGCTGACAGAAGACAAATGTAGACTTCCATCTTAAAAAAAAACTGTTTTTAAGAAAAACTGTCCCGATTGCAACAGAACAGGGCTCTCCTAGAGAGGTTACACAATTAGAGCCATCGGAAGTTCACGATGAACAAGCACAGGAACAGTTTAACACCAGCAGAGGGTTTTATCTCACTCATCAGCGAGATTGAACTCTTTGTGCTCCGAGCTGCAAACCAAGAGCTCCTGATGCAGGGTATGGCCATTCAGATTGCAGCAACAACGGCAAAGCTACCCCTGCCCAAACCACCAGGTTTTCTGCCAGCTGCACTTAATTAACAAGTTGAAAATGGCTGAAGGCAGTTTTTATTTTTGACAGTAGGTAAAGGAAGGAGAGAGGAGGAGGAGATATCAATGATCAAAGAATACAGTTGGGAAACTGGCATCAATAATTATACCCAGCACGAGACATGTCATGTCGGGGTGCTCCCACGTCATCCAAAACACGGTGTAAAGAGTAATAACAGGTTCCTGAGAGACAATATGCAGCTCAACTTCAGGGTTAGAAGTTGTGGCAGCCTCCTCTTGTGAAGCAGGTGTGACAGCACACATGCTAACTCAGCGTCTTGAAACCCCCACCAGTAAGGCACACCAAGAAGTGTATAGGCAGCAGCAGATGTGCAAGACATCTGGCTGGAGCAGAGTTTTTGAAAAAAAAAAAAAAGGCTAACATAACAGCGTGCTGGGAACTTGCAGGGAGACTGATAGTGGTTCAGACTTGATACTTAGCTACTTAGAACATCATTCCAGTAACTCTACCAAAAAGGCTAATATACACATTGACAGAAGGGCTGGGGGCTATTGCACAAAGCAGCAGCACAGCGTTGGCCTTTCCCATGCTTATCAGACACTGTTGACACTAAGTCACTGACATCTCTGTCCTTAAGCTGCCCCTTCTGGTTATTTTCTAGCCCCTCTCCTGGCTCAGGAGACCTGATTTGCAGAAAGCTAACTCAGAAATAAGTGAATAGTTTACTCTGGGTTTAGTATCTTGAACTTACTTGTGGAGGGTGAGAACGGACAAAGTGGGATCCTGCAGGGTCAAGGTGGGGCTCTGGCAGGGGCATCTCACCTTGCCTTACAATTTTGATCATTTGGGGAACCGTGGCCTGAGTCCCAACACTCCACCAGGAGCTCCCCAACAGAACAGCCACACAAGGTCAAATCAAAAGAGGTCCACCTAGCCCAGCACACTCTTCACAGCAATGGTCAAGAGGTAACACCGAGGGATTGGTATGTCTTACCTCTTACCGATATTCCTCAGAACACATCTGCAATTTAGGGACTTCCCTAAGAAAAGGTGGTATCCTTGTGAAGTGGGTACCATGGAGGAATTCTGCTCCTTCAGAAGGCTCTGCAACTGAAGATCATGCCCCAGCCTTCTTTGTGCAGCACTTAGCCAGCTGACTCTTCACCCCTCCCTCATCACAGCTCACCATCTTGCTTTAGTACCCTTGGAATAGTTTCCCCTGAGGCAGTGGGCCTGAACATTTAACAAAACATTTTGTACACTTTGTCAGCACCTTGAACACTATGTCCAGATTGAAGTATTTTATATGAATGTAAACACACTTTTTGCCTCTAAGTACTGAGCAGGGTAGGCTATGCGTACAAAGCAAGCAGAACTAGTAAATCAAATCTGCCTACAGGTTTAAATATTGACTAAATAGAACCGTATATTTTTCACTCATAATTCCAGTTCCCAGGTTGACCCACTCTGCCTGTACTACTTCGAGCACTAGCACAAGATTGCAAGCACCAAGTTATCCAAAAGGAGCATGTGCTGCTTATTTTGCTCTTAATTTTAAGCAGATTCTGAATAGATTTTGAGAGAACATTAGTCACTTGTCTTGATCCTGCACAGAACAACAGTTTCTTGATGGAGAAAGAGGAGGGGGGACAAGTTCTGCTGAAAGAGACTCAATTCAAATTTGAAGGTACCATTAGATCAACAAGCAGGTACAGCCACGGGAACCCTGACGAGTTTGCCAAAGCTTTCAGAGAAAAAAATCGCATGCTCTTAAGAAAATTACCCTATAATTGAAAAAGGAATACACTGCTTCTTAGAATGGTTGTGACTCATATATAGGCTCCACTTTTGCATCAGGCTTATTACGCTAACCAATCCATTAAAATGTCCACTTATTTTTAAAAAATCTGGCTATCCTTGATGTCACTTTTTTTATTTAGTGCTTTCCATCATCTGCCCTTGATATCTGGGCTACATTAGCCAGTACACGCATAAGTATGTAACAGAGTTTTAAGCATCTATCTCACCTGCCCTGGGATTCCTGATTAGTTTTGCTTCCCTGCTGTGCAAGAAAGTCTAAAGTCTGAGCTAAGTAACAAGGGCCCCACTTCAAACAAAGTTACTCCGTTTATATGAGGGTTGTTAAAATGCACAGGCATGAAGATCCAAATCACCTACACGAGAGACCACTCAAACTGGTAGTTTAATGGACTACTTGCATGGCATCATCGTTATTCACATCATGCATGCGGCTTGCTTCAGAACAGGCTCATTTTAAGCACCAGAATCACAATTTTGATCCAATATATTCAAAAAGGGAAAATGTCCCTAAATGCATTTAGTATTCTGTTTCTCAAAACAGACAGCAACAAAAATTACAACATGACTTATGAGCTGAACAAGTTTCTTCTTTTAAGAAGGAGTAATCAAGTGCGTTATAGTAAACAGCATCCATATAGTAAACACCCATGCATCCTACTATATCCTCCTCTGATTTGGAAACCTGTTTTCTCATTAGCCCAATAAAGGCCTCTCTAAAGAAGAGATTTTTTAAAAAACACAACACAACAAAATTAAAAAACCCCACACAACAAAAGCCCAAACCCCTGCCGACTGCAGATTTTCAAACATGTGAAGAGTCAATATAGTACTGTGAGAATTTTTTTTTGTACAAACATGTATTCTGACTTGTATTGATATTACAGCAGTTACAACATAGCCTCTAACACAGCAAACACTTAACACTGCTACGCTATTGTAGCCACAGCACAAATCCAGCACCCTGTGCAATCAAATATATTCTTACAATAAATATCAAAGGAAGAGGGAGTTCCGAGATGTGGTAAGCTGCTTCTTCACACGAAACTATGCTTTTAAACTAAATGGAAGTGATCATTTTCCTTTCTCTCATCTTACAGAAGCCCTTAAGGAGCTGCAATGATAAAAAGGTGAATTTGGCAATTCTAGGCCAAAGCTTTGTGTTTCAGTTAAAACACATACACCAGCAACTGAATTTCATTCTAAGGCCTTTTTGAGTTTTTAAAAGCATGTAATAAATAAGCGGTTGTACTAGGCATTTGGCCTTTCTTCTTCTTAGGTATTTTATGTTCTAGAATTCTTTAGTCTTCAACAATAACAAAATAGAATTCATTTTTAAAATATCAAATCCAAAAAAGGCTCTTTTTTTTTTTTTTTTTTTAAAGCTTTTACAAATCAAGACAGACAATGTTTTCTGCGTTCAAATAGGCAGTCTGGGATTCCTTCAGAGGGCGAATACTAACCCGCATCAAATTTAGGGAACTGTAATAGTAACTGTAGAGACAGACAAAACTAAAAAATTAAATTCTTCTAAATTCACTTAGGGACAACTGACTTCCATATGTCTGATTGCATTTCCAATTTTTAAACCAAGGAGTATGTTCTGTTTAATGGTGTAGGATCAGAAAGCTCCTGAAGTTCTGCAATTCACCTACGTGCACTCTAGGTTTCACATAAAAAGAGTTTTTAGTTTTGAACTCAAGAATATTGTGACTGGGAAAGAAAACTCAACGTTCATTAGTTTAATGGCATTCTGGAGCCAAATTTACTGTCAGCTGTTATGTAATCTTCCCTTTTGATTTCCCAAGGCAAGATGACATGTGCAGCCTGCCAAAGACAAACTTTCATATTACTTAACAGCTGGAATAATGCGTATGACAAGGATTGAAGGCAAAAGAGTAAATTAGCTTTTAAATGAAAAATAATAATGGAATAGAAGTTAACAATGGTCTCTGCCCGGCAGGGAAGTGTTGAGTTCTCCACGCTGAGTCACCAAAGAAAAGGTCAACAAGCAGAGCCCCCTCTCAACCAACTGAGCACCAAGGAATTCTTGCCTTAATTACATGTGAACTGAATCAAGTTGAACAAATCTTTACAAATGAGACCTTCTACAAAAAAAGGAAACTGAGAACTTGGTGCAAAACCAGCCGCTGGCAAGAGGTCCCTTGATACGTTCATATTGGAAAATATTACTGTTGCCTCAAGACATCAAATCAAATATGCCCTCATTTGTTTTACAATAAATTTGGGAACGACAGGATGCAAAGCTCTGTCAGCATACAAAAATTTGATGCTGAAATTGCTTAGAGACTGTCAGGCTCACTTGGCCAAGCTAGACAACACTAAGAAAGATTATGAATGTTGACAAGAAGTGTATTTCTAGATATCTCAATTGTAAACTTTCAAATATTTTGCTGTTCATAACAAAGTCATTCTCATAAAACAGCAGACCTTTAAAAGAACAATCAAGACGGATGCGTGCATTTACCGTGGCAGTGCTGTACCAAACGCTTCTGCAAGTTCTTCTGGTTACTCTGTCACTATTGCACTCAGGTACCACTTCTAACTGGAAACATTTTGCAGTTTGGTCTCTTAGGTTGGGGGTGACTTAAAATTAACGTGAATAAACCCACTTAATTCTGGCTGTAATTTTTTCGGAACACTAGAGACTCATTAACCAGTAGTGCAGTAATGAACATTTGTGCCGTAACTTGTTGCCTAGGCAACAAGGGACTGTATTTATCAAGCGTGAAATTAGCATTAGAAAGTAGCTCCTATGGAAATTAAGTAGAAGCTATGTAGCACTGTAGCTTCCCACTGACATTTGAACAGTTGTTGTGATGCCCTCCAAAAAGAAAGCGAATACTTGGAGGGGGGGAATCTTTCCTCTGTTGCAGAGGTGAGTCAGCAGTACTTCCATTAAAGTACTTACAGTCACAGTGGTGTAAATTCAGCAGGAGAAATTAATTAGGAATTCTGTAAGAACACTGTACTATAAACAGTAAGTGAGAGTCAAACTGGACGTCTGGAGGTGAAGGGCAGAAAGGGACTCAGTTTCTGTAGATTAGGACAATCTATCATACTTGCTTTATCTTCTTAATTTTCCCAAACACCTACTCCTAGCTGAAGTTCAACACGTACCTTGCTTGAAGACATATCTGCAGGTAGTCTAGCAGGAGGATTAAAGTGTTTTGGCTAATTAGAGAGTGACGCTCTTAGCTCTTTTCCAACAGGGAAGCTTTGTGTATTTCCGCAGCAGATGCCTTGCATACGAGAACCATTTCTCCGTCAAAACAGAAGAAATAGCTGAGCCTGCCCTGCTGAAGAATTTCATGGTTCGTCCTTGGCCCACCTCCAAGAGACTCAATAAAAAGCTCCCATCAGCTGTAAAATGAAAGACCTCTCGATTTCATCTCATTTTCATCGCCCCTTGAAAGTTAATGTCATATGCTTAATTCAAGACACAGACATAAAAAGCTCTATCTCCTTGCAAACCTTTCATAGAGGACCTGCTTCTAAACCCTTCAAGTTTTCCTAAGCATTCTTGGTTTCAACACTCTGTGCCTTTCCTGATCCTAGATGACTCTGGGTCCTGCTCTTCTTCAATGGCTGAACTACTTGCCTGTTCAGATTTCTACTGCTGCCAGGCCAAGTGCACAATCAGACTACAGAAAGTGTAATGGGGTTAGTTAAGAGAGGGAAAAAACATCAGTGACTTCAGAACCTTGGCGGAATAGTTAATTTTGCTAAGCCAAACCTGCTAGGTATGCCTGATGAGATTAAAGAACACCCCCATGAACAAGATTCATTAGAACATACTAGCTCCACTGGGAAAGCTATTCCCTAGCCCCATAAGCATCTTCTCGTTACTAACCTGCTTGCAAAAAACCCAAAAATCTATGCAAAAGCCCCACGCCCTCAAAGATACAAAACCCCAGCAAAACAACACACAGGAACACAGTCTATAAAGCTGGACAAGTAGGCTTTCAAAATACCAGATAGGTCTGACAATTTGAAAGCCTCCGCAGATGCAATCAGACATCATTGTGGATGAACACCGCATACACCCCAACAGTCCTAGATGTTTCTAGACGAAAACACATTGCATTAAATTGTACTCCTCTTCTCCTTTCAAAGTTAATATATTATGGTTGTGTATGTCTCTTTACAGCTAGGAACCAGAATCATATGAACTGGTAGGAGCAAGAATTTCGCTTTTCGCCACCAGGTCTGAACTGGAGTAGAAGATAAACATCTGCATTAAATGTCTTTAGGAAAGTTATTTTCGGTTTCAGTAAGACTTATTATCCTAAGGTGAAGGTGAACAAAACAAAATTAAACCTACAACATGAAGTTCAGGTAAAAGGGTTTCGTTATTTGACAAAGAGGGGCTAAGAGGGACCTCTCATATATAAACCAAAAACTATTAAGACTGGCTTTAAGTTACACCAAACATCTGTTTCTTGCAAACAAGTATGATCATAGTCATGTAAGTGGAATACTGGCGCAGATGTGACCCAAAGATCAGAGAGCTGAGAAAGTTATGATGCATGCTACACCGACAGAGTTGTGGTGACACAAGCAAGGTAGGTGCGCATTCACAGCTCATTAACTCCTCTGCGGTAACTGCCTATATGGAAACTCTTACCTCGCAGTACACACAAGGCAGCCAGCTCCACTTCTGCTGAAGGGTCAAGCTCTGTTGCAATTAGCATGTTATTTACCCGCTACGCTAACTGCCTGTGTAGGCCTGCCATGTAGAAACAAAAGCCAATGTTGCTCTTAGCGTAACAGCTCAGGGTAGCGAATGTTGTAACATAAGCAAGATCAAACAATTTTCATCCTGTTCAACAACTGTTTGGCTTCAGTCAGAGATGTGCTAGATACTCCTTTTTTAAAGGAGGCAGCAACAAAATGAACACTTTTCCACAGACGTTCTTGTTTAAGGAAATGCCAACAGATGAAGCAGTTGCAGGCAAGGTAATTGTCCACAGATGGCACGCACAGAGAAGGACATGAGAAGCGACGTGACAGACTTTAGTCAGAACGGAGCATGGTGATTACAGGAGGTTATAGATGCACCAGAAAGGACAGGAAGCAGCTATTACTGGTCCAATTGTGGATTCTTATTTAATTCCCGCGTTCTCCTCTAGAAAGGCAGCAATAATAAGCAAACCACCCCTCTTCTCCAGCTGCACTGCCATCACAGCCTTATTTAACAAGCACATAACATCACTTTTAAACCACAGTAACAGAGCAGAGTTATGCCTACAGCTTCAGCTTAAGCAGAGCTGGAGTGGTTTCTCTGTAGAAATAGCTGTAAGAAGTGAGATCAATGATCCCCCAACCCAGAAACTCTTCTCCCCCCAGGGCCAACGGCAGATGCACAGGGAACAAGAGCACACAGCAAGCACTCGGCAGCCTTCCCAAGGATGCTCCTCCAGCCCCCAGCAGCTCGGTTCATAGGCCAAGGTGATGTCTGGCTATTAATAGAATAACTTAGCCCACAAAATTTCTCCTGTTTCTTTTATGTAGTGTACTGCAAGTGGTAAGGGCAAATGCAAGTTCAAAATATATGTTATAGCTAGCCACTGGCCAACACATGTCAAACATCTCCATGCAGACAGCAATGGTTAAACAAGATGTAAAAAGTCTAGCAAAAATTAGAAGCATGACTTACAGCAATTTCATTCAGTAAAAGCAATGACCACATCCATAAAGACTACCAAGAAGCATAACGACAAATGCAAACAAGGACCACTCCAAAGATACTCCACCAGGATTTGCTCAGCAGGGCTGACATCTTCATTTTTTATTAAAGTACAGTTTTATGATCTATTTTCATGGGACTCCTTTGTCTTAACCACAGTAGTTATGTACAAGTTTTACAACAGAAATACTCCTTAGCTACACTGTACTGAGAAGGCTTGATTTGATTCTGAGATCCAAACCAGAATCTCATTAATTGAAAGGACAACACCAGTAAAACCGAACTAGTGTTAAACAGATTTCAGTTTTTATCATTTCTTCCTCATCAACAATATTACTCTCCAAAATCAATACACTCATTACAGAAAACAATAAAAATCTATTCTCTGCTGGGCTTGAGCTCCACCACATTGTGAAGAACTATTAATCTATCTGCCTGTGATCAAGAATAGCAAAAGCTTATCTTTATTTTCAGGAAACATTAACTTAAAAAGGAAACAAATCTAGACTTAATTTAAAATCACAGTTGGCCGTCTATACCTAGATTAGATGTGACAGATACCTTCCACCATCAACAACTCTCCATCAGTTCCCTTCCTGGTGCACGCGTAACTATCAAACCAGCCCCATTTCAAACAACCACCTTGCAAGCTGCCATTCAAGTAATAGTCAGGACTTAGATGTGCTCGGATTATGGATATTTGAAGCTGCAAGACTGCTGAGAAGTGTGTGCTGATGGGCAGGGGTAAGGTAGGTACGAGTACTGCCTAATGGCAGTAGGAAACGCTAATGGCAGGAGGAAACGCTAGAAGCAAAGCCATGTTCCAAAGATCAGGTAATCGCTTTCCTTATTTAGGTCAGGGGAATCATCTCAGTCACATATTGTGAGCCTGCTATTTTTGTACAGACCAGCTTTCACACTGAGCAAAGATACTATGCTTCCTGGGTTTTGTTTTTTTAAAAATAATCCTTAAGAAGACACTGATGCCAATTCCAACACTTAAAGCCTTACACAGGTCAGACCATCTGTTTCTTAACTTGGAAAGGGAGAAGAGAGGACTGGATAAAAACACCTTTCCCTATGCTTTTACATAAATCTAAAGCAGACAAAGCCCTTGCAATAAAAACCAAATAATCTAAAGTACATCTTCTGTGTTTCCTCCTATATCCCACTGCAAAACACATTTCAAGAAAGGAAATTAGCAATAATGAAAGTGCCTCAAGAATTTGCCCAAGAAAATTACTTCTCAAAAGCCAACTTATGATTCAGTTTTTATTACCTCTACAAAATTAGTTTGTCAAGGTTGGTTTCTTTTTTCGTGGTTAGACAGGTACTGGGAGAGTTCATAGAATCATAGAATCATACAGGTTGGAAAAGACCTCTAAGATCATCGTGTCCAAACGTCAACCCAACACACCATGTCCACTAAACCATGTCCCTAAGGGCCTCATCTACACGTCTTTTAAATACTTCCAGGGATGGTGACTCCACCACTTCCCTGGGCAGCCTGTTCCAAGGCCTGATCACTCTTTCAGTAAAGAAATTTCTCCTAATGTCCAGTCTAAACCTCCCCTGGCGCAACTTGAGGCCATTTCCTCTCGTCCTATCGCTTGTTACTTGGGAGAAGAGACCAACACCCACCTCGCTACAACCTCCTTTCAGGTAGTTGTAGAGTGTGATGAGGTCTCCCCTCAGCCTCCTCTTCTCCAGACTAAACAACCCCAGTTCCCTCAGCCGCTCCTCATAAGACTTGTGCTCCAGGCCCTTCACCAGCTTCGTTGCCCTCCTCTGGACACGCTCCAGCACCTCAATGTCCTTCTTGTAGTGAGGGGCCCAGAACTGAACACAGGATTCGAGGTGCGGCCTCACCAGTGCCGAGTACAGGGGCACTGTACTCTTAGTTCTTAGTAAAAATCAAAAGAAGAACAAGTGAAGGGGAGGAGGGAACCTGTTGGGAAAAAAAGTAAGCCTAGCACCACCGATTAGTCTTTTTGTGTCCTTCAAAACCTAAGTCTAGCACAAACAGAGTTTCTCATGGACTGCACATGAAGCAGGGTCTAAGAGAGGAAGATACAGCTTTTCTCATGACAAAGGGACAGCTAGCAAAGGGCAGTACTATTCTTCCCCAAACAGCACCTCTTTTCATCAGACATCAACAACTCAACACATACATTAAAATAGCTCTTGCTTTCTCACAATTCATGACCAGAGAATTATAAAAAGCAGTTATCCTGGTTTGAGTTGTTCGGGGTTTTTTCCGTCTCTCCATTTTGTTGATGAATCCAGTAGTCAAGAGCTATTCATCCCACATGGTCAGAGATCATTTCCACAGCAGAAATGCAGGTATCCCATCATCTCTACTAGCTCTCTAACCTGAGTCCCTGCTATCCACTCCACCTTGCTCAATCTCAACAGCCACAAGAGGCTGTTGGGAGCCTTCCAAGACCCCTGGTATATAAGGATCCTATTTCTTTGAGCAGTGAGCAAGCTCATCCCACATTAAAGAGGAAAAACTAAGCTCCACTGAATGAAAAGGAAGATTTGCTATCAACTTTGATAGGAAGAGAATTTAATTTGATTTCTTAGGAACTGCTGCTTGCAGAAAATCAGGAAAACAACACTGGAAATAAAGCCAACACCAGTGACGCTGAGCTGGTAAGACTGTCCTGTGTAAACACTCTCTACCCCGCCCCCCAAAGATTCAAGTCAAATAATTTTTAAGTGTATTTATAAGAAGATCTTAAAAGCAGGGCCTTTTGAAAAGCGGGCTTTCAAAGTCCTTGCTTCAACCCGTTCAAACTATCATATTTAAACCAGATTGCTCAGAAAGCAAATGAGCGGTCCATTTTTCCCACAGTTTTACAGGCTGCTATGCAGGAACTCAATAGCATCTAGGAGGTTAAAAACATGTTTTCCATACACTTCTCTGCAACAACAATGAGGGCAGTGCAGAGCTAACCCAGGGCTGAACAGCAAAACAGTCATATCTGCAAACGTGCACATTCTTGGCTATAGCTGTTTACAGGTTTGTGATTCATAATTAATACCCCCAATGAAAACAACTACTCGTGTCTGAAAGCCCTAAAGCCACAACGAGCTAATTACTAATAAAAGCTCTACAGTCTCAGTTAAGCTGTGGGAATGTAACCAGGCACAGCAAATAGTGCAATGGTGAGCAAAGCTTAAACACTCCGAGTACTTTTTGATAAACCAGCTACAGTTCTGCCTCTTCCCCTTTCCTTTCCCCACAAAAATAAACACCTTGCTCCCCAACACAACACATGAGAAAGAAGACGAAGAGACAGCCCAAGCAGGAAAACCAAAACAAAACACCAAAACCCCCCCACCCAGGTTTCTCACTGGGACATTGGGGAGCTTCAGTGCAGCCACCACCTGTAGTCAGGCTCGCAGCAGCAGCGAGCTGAGCAAGCGCTGCCACTACGCGGAAGGCACGTCGGACGTGCTTCTCTCTCCACGATGCATCAGGCAGGACACATCAAGATGTGCCGTGCAGAATATATACTTGATCTAAATGTTGCTTTTTCCAGGAAGAACTGACAAGCTGGTTTGAGAGCTACAGGTTGGTTCGGTTTTTTTTTAAAGGACTGTTAAAGTCCATTTTCCAGTGGCAGAAAGGCCTTCCTGGTAGCACCAGAAGTGTGACAAAGACCTCCAGACATATTTTTCCTCAGTTTCCTTCATGTTTCTCACCTCAAGTTTCTCACAGCACACGCAGATAGTACAGTAAGTTTCCTGCAATAAAACCTTGCTCAAATGGCCTTTTAGGTTTAAAAAAAAGTACCAACATGGCTCTTAAATCAGTAACCAGCTAGAACTTTGTTTAATTACTTGAGATTTCTCCTTAAGGGATCTGACAAAGTTAGAAACTGCGTTTCCCAGGTACGTGGCGCAAGTTTAGCTGCTGCCTGTACAGTAGGGAAGTCTACTCCTCTCAGGCTGTGATTGGGACTAATAAGCCAACCAGCTCTGTGGCTTGCCTTGTTGGAAGCTCAGCACGCATAACGGGAAAATAATTTGGTTTATAAAGATCAGTACGGATAAGAGTTTCAAGGCAATGTTTGCAGAGATTAATACCTGCTGTCTTTATGTTACTGGGCAATATAGTCAATCTATAAAGAGAAAATACAACAGCGTCAGGATCATCTCCCACTCCCCTTTTAAGTAATTTTGGCACCAAGAAAAGGAATGGGAGTACGCACTTATGTACAGGATAGCAAAGTATTCTTATCAACCATGAACGGCTGTCAGTGTCAGGACACGCTTCACTGAGCACGCATCCCCGCGGTAGCACTCTGCTTAACCGAGTTACCAATTAGCAGTTACGCTAGCAGAGCTCTTCCAACCCATCATGAGATGATTATTACTGCTAGATCATACCAACAGCAATTGTGTCAATTAACGATGCGGCTGACTAGAGGTATTTGTTCTGAAATTTGGAATTACAAGGTCAGGACAATGCTCTATTAGCATCAAATCTCAGAGGTCATCTTTATTTCCCTCGTGCTTGTGTACGACCATTGCCAAGCTGGAAAGCAACAGTGCTCCTGAGGGGTCAGATTTGTACTTCAGTGCTGCTGCTGAGTGTTTGGGGGGTGAAGAAAAGGAGTCAGGAAACAACATCAACCATAACTCTTCGCAAAATTGAGACAATTCACAAGAACAAGCTGCTGTGTTTTGACATACAACAGGGACAACAGACCAGATGTGCGTAGTGAATATTCATGGAGCTATTTCTGTTTAGAAACAGGTCCTTAAGCACAACGTAGCTTGAGTGACTTTGATAAATCCCCCCCTTTTGGAAGAATAACCATTTCTGACATTTAAGAAGTTAATCTTGTCCACTGAAACATTAGGACTTCTTTTCTTTGTGTTTTCTTTTAATCAATAACCATTGCTTCATGAAGATGAGCTGCGTCAAGTGTTTCAGAACATGCACATATAAGTGTGTTTTGTGAGTTGGGTTGTTAAAATGGCATAAGCTTGGACAATCACGACAAACCGTCACCACAGCAATGTCAGTTATGACTAAAAGGCCTCCTAGCACAACAGGCTACAACTGTGACCAGATCTAATCCTTTACCAGAGAAGGAATTTGTGGGAAGGGAGGGAAAAGAGCAGGTGGAGCCTCTTTCCTAAGACATGGCATTGCTACATTCCCTTCCGAGTGAGGCTTAACATTTAAGTATCCACACAAGCCTGTTGTTCATTTTCCAATGAAAAAAGAAGTGTTGTTTTTATTTCTCAGGAGCACAAGAATTTCACAAGTGTAAAATTAACAACCCCTTTTCAGCAAACGAGGATGTCCACAGCAGAAGGCAACAGAGCATTTTGACACCGCTCCCACACCAATTGCATTTAGAACCCACGTGCCAGAAGCGAAATCATTCCAGAAGCATCAGAGTGGAGATTCATCACCACCTTGCTCTTGTGCACAATCTTAAAGTAAGACCAGTATTGATTTTGCCTTCAAGTCAGACAAAAATTCAGACCATCTCCAGGCTCCTAAGCAAGAGAGGCCAAAAGAGCCAGTCTCCTAGCTGCTAGAAATACAGCTATGGGACAGGCTTCTGTCACAGCAAATTTTCAGCCCTGTTGGAAAAGGAGGTGAGGAGATTTGCTGTACTTGTGTCCAGAAAGGCATGAAATATGCCTTCTTATTTGATGTGGGATATCAAAGCAGGGTTAATTTGCAAGTTGCCCCAACAGAATATGACCATGATCATGACCCCAGCCCAGTCCTAAACACGAGCACATGTGCATGACTGACATAACTCCCTCCAAGTGGAGCAGAAAACTGGAAGCAGAGAGAAACTTCCCTTATTCCAAAGCGCTGCAAATAAATGCAGGTCTTAATATGTTCTTCAGCATTTTTCCCCTCCTCGGTACTGACCTTCCCATTGAAGCCTCGGAGCAATTTGGAAAAGCTGCTGGAGACAAGCTGTTAAATCATTTGGAGAACATCCTCACGAGTGAAGTACACAAGGTTTCACCCTCCCCCACCTTCCTACTAATACAAGTTTGCAGCCAGTGCTTCACTGTGCAACAAGGCCAGAGTGAAGGCACAAAGAAATCTTATAGGATAAAAGAGAAGGAATAAATAATTAAAGAGAGTCAGTTTTCCCTGCTTATCCCTTATCAATAGTCAAGCTGTAAGTTAAGGAGATGCATCCTTAACCTGCAGAGTTGACTGCCAGACCTTTTCCATTCTGAACTCTAGTGTAATTACTACATGAAGTCATTCCTTAACATCATAGATACTACACAGGAGTCGTCACTTAAATTAAGACTGCTTTGCTTGCTGAGGGACCTTGCAGTCACTTCTTGCTCTGCTTGCAGGAAATCACGTGGAATAGATGATCAATAGTCTGACAAATTGGTGACATTGCAATTGTAATCCCCAAGCTCCTGCAACTTCCTTGCTTTTTTTTTTTCCCCCCTCAATAGTCCCTCCTGTACCCAGGATTAAAGGTGAATTTAAACCTGCAATATTTATTAACATTTCTAATTAGGCTTACCTAGGACATTGGCAAAGCTCCAAGATAAGCAATTGGATTCAAACTCTGAATTCCTCTGTTTTAAGTGGAATATATTCGTGTTTATTTATAGCCTCTATATCAATGTTATCTGATGATTTATAGAAATCATGTCTGACTCATCTCTGTGGAACTCAGTCAGCATCTATGTTATTAGCTTTGAACTTGCAAAATAAGGACAGTTGAGTCAGTAGGGTCAGTACTTGCAAAGCAGATGGCCAAGATTCTTGCTTTCTAGCACCATAACAATTTAACAGGTGTGCTTCTTCCTGACTTTAGCCAAGGCACCTACAATGTTACACCATTTTATAGCCACCAAAGAATTTCTAGCAGTGCCCAGTCAGAGAATGGTTGCCCCAAAGGAACAGGGCTCCAAGTATTGGCCATTACAGTGGGGCAAGCGCCTTTCTCCACATCAGCAGCTTTTCACTCAAGTTCAAAGTAATTTCTAAACACTTCTCACATGCATCAATTGCTGTGAAAGAGACAAGCTGTATTCTAAGCCTTCACTTTGCCACTCAGTTGTTTAAGTCATACCAGAAACTACTTGCACTGTACAGGATGCAAACATGCAAAATGCATTTTCACCCTCACTTAGACCCTGCAGAGGTCAGCTTCTAAGGAAGCAGTGTTAACTGGTATCATTATCACATAATTATACACAGAACACAATAACCTGAAGCTCTGGAAAGATTCAAAATAGCAAGAGATAATCTTGCAAATAGGAAAAAAACAAAAAGAGATCCCCCTCACAGCAACAGATGCTGCAGTACCCCAGCCATTTCAATGGACTGCTGCATGTAGTTTAAACAAAACAGGCTTGTCTTGGTGCCAGTTTTTGTCACCTCTGCCAACCAAAACCCTGAGGCTTGACCTCCTACCATTTTGACCAGATCCACAGGCTGGGGGGACAAGGGACCATGTCAGAGCTGTGCAGGGACAGCTGCTGGGAAAGGAACAGTTGAATACCGATAGCTCGGAGGAAAAGATAAAATGGTTATCCCTGACAACAGGCTTTAAACCAACTTCCATCTTCTCTGCATGCACAACTTGCTTGATCTGTTTCCAAATAAGACTCATTCCAATACAGGACAGGAGAAGCCCACTTCATGGGGTAATTTGAGCTAAGCATCCCTGGATAGCCAGCTAACCAAGTAAACCAAGGAATACAATACATCTAACACAGAAGAAGCTTTCAACAGAACTTACATAGAATGAATTTTAGAGCACATCTGCTCAAAATAGAGGAGAGGGAGCAGTTCAATGAGACGTCTAGTTTATGCACATCTTTCAATATCAGGTACAACATGGTGCCATGGCAAAGGCGTCGGGCAGTCTCAGGGCAGAAGAGTTACTCAACACTAGCCTGTGGGGATCACCAAAGAATAATGAAGCCACGCAAGGCCAGAGCTGCTTAGATCTCTCCATAGCGAAGAGGAAAGGTGTGTCAACACAACCTGACAACTACAGAGACAGCTGACAAGACCAAACAATACAAGAAGGGACACCGGATCTCCATAACTGCCAGGAGAAGATAGTTACATTTAGACGAACAGGCTCCAGACTACACCCAGGTCAGTGCTATCCGGCAGGAGCCAAGGAAGGTTCAGACATCAAGATAATCTCACTACTGCCTTAAAAGGAATGGAATTAATGACCACCAGCATGAAGACCATAGCTTTGTGAAAGGTCAAACACATGCTTCCTGCCAAGCCACGGACCCTGCCCTCTAAGTGACATCAACAGCATCAAATGAAGCTTCCCACTAGTCTTCCTCCGCTGTAACAAGCCCCAGTTCCCACGGGGTTCTCAACTCAAAGACGCAAAATGATACACAAGATGACATCTCCCATCCACCCTGGAAGGTCAGCTAAACTTATGCTAGCCACCAACAAGAAATAAGAAGAGGACACTCTCCTCACAGTGTTGCTACTTGGCCCAGCAGCCCTAGAAAGATTTAATTCCTTCTCAGCAACAAAAGAAGGAACCACTGGTGTACAGTTTCTCTAATCCTGGATAGTCCTCTGCACTACTGAGACCGCACAGATAAAATAACAGCACAGGCTAAAATAAAGGAGAGGAAAAGACAGCTTTTCTTGTTTCACCTTAAATCATATTGTTTTTCTATACTAGCCCAAGGAAAGTTTTCTTTGGGTTTTGTGCTTAATTTTCCTTTTTCATTATGGTAACCACCTGAACTCACTGCAGTTGCTGAATCTTTAGGCTCAGAGCCGTGAACGTGTCCACGTGAAGGACATCCTTGACCTCCAGGACTGTTTGCCACAGCACAGTATCCTTTGCATTGTGGCTTTGGGTGCTTACTGGATATGTGCTTGTTCAGAAAAATGTTTTGCTTACCCAGCAAAGCACCTTTATGAAAGTATCTTGAAGGACAACAAATGAGTTGGATTCCTGCCTGAACCAGCAAGTGCTTCTGCAGGCTGTGGTACCCGCAGACTATGTCTCCGCACTAAGTGGAGCAGCAGAGAGCAGACTTGGATGTCTGTGAGCACCAGGTACCACACTGGACACCGGCAGCCCTTAGAAAGGACAGCTTGAATGGCCATGAAAAGTAAACAATGCCTGCTTTCAAAAGTATCAGCACAGCTAAATAACAAAGGTGGAGATATTAAGCCTGTTTCTGTGCTCCCTTCTTATCTAGTGTTAGAAAGAGGCGGGGAAGTGAATTAGATGAGAATCTTATTCCAAGAGTCTCTTAATGCTGCTTAAAAAAATTAGAGGAAACATAAGCAGAGACACTTCAGACATCCTGAGGAATCCCCATCTAACTCAAACACTTCTAGTATGAATTACTTAACTGGACTGATTACACTCAACTTTTGATGGGGTTTGGCAGAATTGTGAGAGACAGTGGATTAGATCTCCTAGGTTAAATGCTGGGTTCAATTCGGCATTACAATCCACAACAGCATTTCCAGATATTTAAACTACTTAAAAAAAAAAGAACAGCCCAGCATGCATAAGCCTTCCTTATGTATTTTCATTGACCTTCTCAAAACTGTGACATTTGTGGCCTGATAAGTCACAGCAAGCCACAAACATAAATGCTCCTTTGGCAATCCTAGGCAGCTGCATGCAGCTTTGCACAACTGGACATCCAGATCTCTCAAAAGAGATCTGAACACATTAAAACACTTTTCCCATTTGACAACCCATGCATCACTTGGCAGGTGGAGGTCACACAGTCCTGCTGAAGCAGGCATTGTGCAAGGGTGTATTGAGAGCTGCTAGCGTTGTGCAGGTGGCATGCTACAGCAACACAGACGAGTATTTGCTTCTAGTCGGGTCAAGAAGCAGCAGCACAATCACGATTGCTCAGAGTAATGGTTTTGTTGTTGGGGGACTACCCTCAGTTTAAAGAAACCAGATAATTCCTGGCTTTGCTTTTACATTTTTCACAGACATAAAGAATTTAAAGTCAGAAATTGCTATGAAGTGCCTTAGGTAACAGAACTGGAGGAAGCACTAGGTTGACAGTATCTCTGTGAAGGAACTGAAATAAAACCAATACATAACCCACGCAAGTATCAAGTCTAGTTATTTATCTTTAAAACCCACATTTTCAGTAGCTGCACCCATTCTCTAGCCTGTAAAAGCAGACAGGTTCCCCAGGATAACAGGTTCTGTCTATTTTAGATAATGGTTTATCAAACTAGATGGTGTCTGCATCCTCATATGATATCCCCTAATCTCTCCCAGTTTACCTTCTCCAGAAGAATTCTGACACCCAATAGTAAAAAGCATACGGCCTGACTGGATGAACTCAGGAGTCCAGAGGCCCCACTCTGGTAAGTGCCGGAAGAAAGAGAAAAATGCCTCTGCAGACCAGAGAGACTGCAAGAAGGCAATACAGCTCACAAATTCAGTGGCATCAATCGGGATGCAGAAGGTAATTCCATGCTTCTGCTTCATCCCACTGCAAATTCTTTTCATCAACTAAATCCAGAGTGCAAGGATAGAAGACAGATGGTGAGACAGAAGTCAGGGCTGAAAGGAGGTGCACCGCAGAGGAACATCATGCTATGTCGAACTACCAAGCCTGAGTTTCCTTTATCCTCCAGACAGACTGTCTACCTTCCCCTCCTATGTGGCTATGAAGGGATGGAAAATATTGAATGCATCGCTGTAATTAAAGAGCACATGATGGAGTTACCTCCACCATGACTGGTCTGTGGGGACACACAAGGTAGACCTTCAACACAAAGACTGGCTACTATACTTAGAAAAGGCATACCAGTAGAGAAAGACACGTACTCAATTCCTTCCTTAGGCTCCAGAAAGGCTCAGTAGAAGTCTTACCAACAAACCTCAATAAGTCACAAACCAAACCAACTGTACTAATGTATTAATCTCCTCCCCCACTTTCAGGATTCAAAATTATTTTGATTTAGGAAATGTCATTTGTAACAAATTGTGGAAGTCACTTAGAAACCTCAAAGCTCTAAGCACATAGTTAAAACACCAGCCATTTGGAGGATTAAGGCATGCAAATACATAAAGTACGAACTCTCAAAATCCCTGCAAGAGCCTCTGTTTGCAAGCAACCAGAAGCACAGCATCTAAATAATTTATATAAATCCTCCATCACTGTGTGAACAAACCCAGCTATCTTAGTTTCAGCTGTGTGCTCTACTTGGCTATACAACAGCAGTGTTTCTATATTCAGGATGCCTGAATTATGAAGAAGAATCAATCAGCCTTGAACCGCAGTCTGTTTCTTTCATCAGTTTCTAATTAATGACTACAGATAAAACAGATGGAGAGTAGCTTTTATCTTCAAGCTGTGTTGGTCCCCCTCTGGTGAAGGCAACATAAAAAAATTACTTTGATAAGTTAACTGAACAGACAGGGTACACTAGGGTCTCTTTCCACCAGGGGTCTTCCAACTGGATTAGAAGGACCAAGCACCACCGAAGCAGGCCGGAACTCCATCAGCCTAACATAGACAATACAGACACGCACGCATTGTCTTCTGCTCATGGACTAAGGAGTCCACAGCCCATTTCAGCTGTTATGCTGGCTTCAGATGTCTCAAAACAGACATTTGCAATAACCTGGGAAAGTGGAAGCTCTTTTAAATAGGCTTTATGTTGAGCCAAGTCACTTGACTGAAGTCTCAAGTTTTCAATTTAGCAGAGGTAGCAGAGCTTGTCCTTTGCTGCACCGCTGGCTGTTGCTCTTTTGACCACAAAAGGATCACTAAATAGATGTCACATTCTTTAACATCTTTCCATCTCATGTTTAGGCATGTTTTCATTTTCACCTGAAAAAGAGTCTATATGAAACCTGATGCACCAAGAAAACCAGGTGATCCCTATCCCCCTCCCTCTGTCTAGAAAGAAACTTGTGTGACTGTCGCCTGAAATGCTGTCACTTAACACATTTAGCAAGTCTACCATCTAAAGACTAACAAGGTAATCTTCAAGAGATGGATTCTTTCTACAACAATTCAAATTCTGACTCCTGCATGATTCACTTTGCACCTTTCCAATAGGTCTGATTATATCACAATATACAGCATCATTGTAACACATCAGATTCTAGTCCTAAAGTCCAGTTGGTTTTAGCTTCTTTATGAAGCATGCATTGTTCAGGCTGAAGCCTTCACAGAACCTCCCAGCCTTCTCTGAAATTGAGCTTCATCTGAGAATTAGCAGCATCCTGCAGCCTACCCAGAGCCAGAGAGCCAGCACAGGTTAAATCTAGCTTAATCACAAGTCTATTTTGTGCTTGCAGCTCACTAGTGGGTCCTGCCTTCAGCTGGAGACCTGGTTACAAACATACAACAAAGCCAAGAGTGATTGTTTGACTATCAAAAAAGAAGCCTTTTCCCATCATTTCCTATACACCATTTTCAGTTTCATAAATCATCCTCTGTGTTGTGCAAAACATCTAGAGGAATACAAGACAATGCCTTAAATGTGTTACTTTAAGGTACCAACATCTGTGACACACTTCGTTGCAATTTCGGTATAACAAATCAGACACCTGCAGGCATAAACAGTGGCATACTGGCCATCTATAGAAGTAACTGCTAATTAGAAGCTTTTATAAGTAGCTATGTGACAGTTACTCAAACTACCTGCTTTTAGCTCCTACCTTCTCATAACCCAAAGTTTTATGCAACAATATTCTTGATGGTGCTTTTTTCTGAGAGCTTCAAGACATTTCTGTAACTTCGTGCTGTAGTCAAACTGTGGTCCACCACAGGCAAAGCAAAAAGTTGCTTGTGAGGAAAATTTCTTATTTTATCCTTTTTAAACAGTGGTAGCAGAGCTATTTTGGGAAGGAAAAAGGGAAAAAAAAACCCCACCCAAAAAACCAAACAACCAGAGTTACAGAGGCAGGTAGCTGTACCACTGGCCAAGTTAGTTTCTCAGATTTCAAGAAAGTCCCTTCTTGTACTGTGGCTCGTATTTTTCAGATGCTATCCTGGTTGTTCAAACCGACCCCTCACAGAGAGCCAGTCTTCCAAGTACTAAGCACTTCCTGAAAACCTGCTACCTTTACTGGTATGTTGGACTACAAGAGACAACCAAAAAGCACCACTTGTCAAAATCCTGGTCTCCGTAGTCCTACACATTCACAATGCTCCGTACATTTCCTGGTTTCTTAAACATGCACTGATTGCTTCCATACTGGTACTACCTCTCTTTACAATTCACAGTGACTCTTGTTAGATTGCATTACTCTTTCTAAAACACAAAATCTGACAGATTAAAATGATTTGTATCTCATTTCCCCCTCCTTGAGGGATGGAATGTTTGCCAGTTCACCATAACAGTTTTAATAATTCATCTAAATTATAATGCTGTACTGTTAGTGTTAGAGACAAGAGAAAGACTTGTGTTTTCCAGAAGAGATTCTCCATGAACAGAACATACATAGCTGAGCCAAACTTTCTCCACAAGCACCTTAAACCTTTTAAGACAGCCACATTTCTTATTTGCTTGCCAAATTCAAAAAAGTGTCCGGGATGACAGGACAAAACCAACAACACTAGAAATCTTTTAGTGAAGCAGTAAACTCACAACATATTTTTAGGACATCTGAAATCCTATGCTAGGAATTCCAAAGGCAAAACTATTTAAGCCATTAGTAGAGGGGGAAAAAAAAAAAAATAAAGAAAAAAACCCACTAACCTCAGTGCACAATTTATCTAACCCTGAACCTTGATAGAACAGGGTACTGTCTATTTTGGCATGTTATCTCCCAAGAGGAAAAGCAATGGGAGGAAAAACTGATTTGCTCTGTCATGCACGATGAAGCAACTGCTCATCTTGGGCAGTCACATTTTATTATCCTCTATCAAAGTGTAACGCTGCATTTTCAGCATGAAGAAAACCTTCATGCTCTACTTTAAAGAGCCCGGAGACTCAGCCTTTGGTAGTCATATGTTTAAGTGTTCAATTTAAGCCACAAAAGGACAATATAGAAGGCAATTAAAGCATTTTGGAAATCGAAAAGCATCTCCTCTCTGATGTAAGGCAGATTAAAGTATTTTTTCAGGGTCAGACTATGATGTCTAACAGTGTTTGCATTTGAAGAGGACAAAGTAAGGACAATCCAGTCCTCAGAGGGAGCTCTCTTCTGTAGCTATGTACAAGACCAGGACCTGGGCTAACACCACTCCACAAAAACATATTAGTAGCAAACCCACTTTAGGATGCACTGCTCGCTTCGAAGTCCATGGGAATCAGGTACCTAAAGATTCTGCGTATTTGGAGCCAAGATTTCAGAGAGTTTCCTCCCTCCCCATCTTTACTCATTCTCTGGCAGAGTGTCTGTTGTTTATTCTTTTTATGCCAACGTTAAGTGCTTTACCATAGGCAGCAGACAGGTATCACGGGCCCTCCACTAGGCAATACAGAGATGCAGCTCAGTAATACCCAGCAGGGTATAATTCAGAGTATAATGTTAGCCATTGTAAAGCACAGCAGGGCTAACATCAGGAATAACTTCTTGCACGAGGATCAGGGAATTGTCTCATGCCTTCCTAACATGCAACATGCACAAAGGAAAGTACCAGTATCAGACACACAAGATTAAGTCCACTGAGACCTTAAAGGTGACCGAAACTTAAGTTACAAGTTTTCTCTCATAAGCTTATGGAAGATGCAGACAATCAAGGTTACACGGCAAGGCAAGGACATCCCCATCCCACCCCTCCTAGGGTCTGACTCTCAGGACACGCTGGCCATGCTGAGAAGAGCCTGGGCTGTGCCCTCATCTTTCACACACCCAGGATTCCTCCTAGGGAAGTCAAACCCTGCAATAAAATTTGGTGGCAGGATGACTGGGAGCCCAGGACCACAGAGCAGTTTAGAGACGCAGAACTGAAATGCAGACTCTAGAGGCACTGAGTGGTCTTGTCCCCACAAAGACTGAGCCTACACTGCAAGGTGTTCACAAGTCAAAAAGCTTTTGCAATGATCCCAGGTTTTATGTGAGTCTAGGTAATATTACCAGAAGTTAATCAATTGAGGGAGAAATAATTCTTCTTAAAGTGAAGACTTTTATAGATGCCACCTTCATGAGCCTAAAGGATTCCTGACTGTTTGCCGATTTCAATCGTGGAATAATACTCATGTTTAATATCTGTTTAATAACTTAATTTTCCAAGCTATTTGCCTGTTGAAAGAAGAATAGCATTCTGCCATGAACAGCTAGTTTATGAGAGACAGGATTTCTCTGCATAGCTTTTAGAATTCACCTATTCAAGGTGACGTTTGTCCAAAAGGGAGGGAGGAGGAAAAAAAAAAAGAAAAAAGATTTAGACTTTCTCCTTCAACTTAAGCAAGGCTAAAGACAAGTTTTTGCATTATCTTTGGCTGTTTAATTTGTTGAAAGGCTGTGCTGACCTCTGTCCTCCTACATTTAAAATATATGCATCTTCTTGGCTTCTAACGAAGTTCTTAAGGACTGTTTAAGTGCAACTTCTCTATTCATTTATAAAAGGACTTTTCACTATACACAACTTTCCTGTGCCTCTCCTGAGTTTCCAAATATAATTCGCTCTGAAGAAAACACAAACAATGTTAGTATGGCAGATGCCATGTGGCTGAAGGCAAGAGGGAAAGCATTTGAGATTGAGGCAGGAAAACCAAGTACGTTTTCTGAGAATGTTGTTAGCTACTGACAAGTACATGAAAAGAGATTTAGTTTTTCAAGTGCTGTGGAGGTTCAAGTCTAAAAATCAGTAGAATGGCAATCATGTGATGCTAGAAAAAGTACTAAACATTTTTTTTCTCCAAATAGGATCTTAAAAATTCTTCTTAAGAAATAACCTTACTGAAGGCTTCCTGGCTTAGTCACCTGGAAAAGAGAACTGGTTCCCATTTTGAAAGGTCTCTATTTCTCATATCCCTCATCTTGCTTCCAAATAGGAACAGACTACACTGCTCCAGCCTAACATCCACAACTTTGCAACCCACCACTGTCTCAATACTAATTTGGGAAGCGCAAGCATATTGCCGAATGCATTTATTGCTGATTCAGTCTGTGGCTTCCCTGCTCTTTTTGGGACATATCCACCACCCATTCCAACAGGAGCTGATGCATTTCCCCAAAACCGCAGAGCCCAATTTCCAGTGCCTAAAGCCTTTGCTGCCGCTGAAATGTCGTACAAAGATAATCCCCACAAGCTGCAAAGTAACCTAACATTTGCAGCAGCCCGATTGCCAGATCAGATACATTCATCTCTATCACGGCCACACACACGCAGCAGCCCTGCTTCCAACAAACCTCTGACCAGCAGAGTAACATTCGTCTTTATTTTAGGCAAAGCGAGTAAGACAACTGCACGCCATTTTTTAAAATATCTCTTTCCTTCAGGAAAGCCTGGGAAAAAAATTTAGGCTCCTGCTTGCACAAATACACAGCGTGTGCAGCACTAGCAATGGCATACGGGGCACCAGGAGAGCACAGGAATGCAAGGGAATATGCAGAAACCTTCTCAAGCCCAACTGTCCGGAATGGCTTGCCGGCACCGGCACGTACGACTCCGCACAACCCCAGCTCAGCGTCAGGCCTCCTGCAGCACCCTGAACACGCCACAGGCACGTGTGCGTGAAGGGGCCCAGGGCTCTGCAGAGAGCTCAGGGGGAGGAAGGAAGACAGGAGAGGACGGTGAGCTGGTGCTGGGGATTGCAAAGTAAGCACCAATTCCCCTACATTATGGGGCACACTTAAAGATTTTAGGCCTTGAAATGACTGGCAGTCCCACCCTGCTGCAGTACCTGGCTACCTGCGAAGAAAAACCTGAGCCGAGAGCCGTGGGGTCCTGCTGAGGTGAGCCGGGGCGAGCCTCCGCCGCAGCAGCCTGGCAGAGGGAGCTGGGGGCCAACCACCCTCAGAAGCAGCTCCAGCCCATTTTAATTGAATGTCCAGACTCATAGGGAGTCATAAGGGTAGAGAGAGGGTACAGCTCGGAACGATGCTGTCTCGGCCCTGCTGATGATGCAAAGAGGAAAGCTAGGGCAAGGAGCACTCTGCCGTGCTCACCCGATTTTCACATTTCTGGGGCCTTCAGCAGGTCTCTGCTCTGCCTAAACCCTCTCTCCGCAACCTCTCAATATCTTAAACTGAAGTGGCCCGTCTGGAGTTAGCAAAGCCTTTGACCAGCTTAGAGGCAGTCTTGGCTGTTACACCTCCTCATTCCAGAATATTTCCATGACATTATTCCGTTATTTCTGCTCTTAATCATGAAAATAAATATGGGGCTGATCTCATTAAAATCTCCCAGAGCCTTTGATATAATTTTAATATATTACCACACTTCTGTTCCTACAGCTCTCTGGGGCTGAAGTGACACAGTTTTCCGACTGCTCTACCCAAAGCAGCCTGTAGCACGGGTTAGCGTGAGTCAGCTTCTCCCTCTGCACAGCTTGGCTAATAGAGGAAGCAAAGCAGGGCAATCTTTTTTTAATGCTGTGATTCTCAACACAGTCTTCTCTGCTTAATATTCACTATTTCCTCTATTGGGGAATAAGAGCTGCAGGTGCTTTACCCAATAGGTGGCTATGCAAGAGCTAAAATCCTGCTGCTGAGCTGCTCTTTGCCAGCTTCTTACAGTGCCCTTCTTCTGCACACCTTCTCACACCCCCTGCAACGCTCAAAAGCATCACGGTCTCTCCCTTCCCTTAGAGGGGAAGCGTGGGACCACAACGAAGTATGAATAGCCATGCTATTAGCCATTTAAAGGCAACACTTTGGGACCTAACACTCCCCACTCGCTTTGGCTGAAGTCAGATATGATGCTGAATGAACACCACTGCTCTTGGGCATTTGTATGGAGTCACCTTTTGCATTCTGCTTTGAATGCTCCGAAACACAACGTGGCAATGCTCCACAGCTATTTCTTCAAAAAACCCTTCTGCCAGAAGAAAACAATTAAAAACACCATTGCGATTTAACTGCTCTTAAAACGCAGTTCTCACTTGTCTCTTGCAAAACATCTACCTTAAAAATTGTATCTTTCTTAAAAGTAAAGACACCCTACAGGTGATGCCTAGACCATCCTATATCCCAATAGGACTTTAAGGTGAAAACCACACCGAAGGCTAACACACAACATATAGTTTTGTGATATCAAAAATAATAATAATGAAAAAATCACTGGAAAATATCATCAGGGAACCAACTTTTTTTTTTTTTTTTTTTTGGGCGGGGGAGCACATGGGAGGGAACCAACAGAAAAAGCTGACTTGCAGGCTAGCTAGCAGGGTCACTCACTGCAGTGCCACCCTGAAAGCGTGAGGTTTGCGGGGAGGGGAGCTGCACACTTACAGAACTGGTTTGTTTGACTGACTGAAAGCATCACAACATGTCTGACAGACTGAAAGCATCACAACGCACGTTTTCTTGTCCAGTTACAAGGACACATCCAAGAAATGTTATGCTTGTTCAGTTTATTCATTGTCACATCCCGCCAGTCAGTTCAGTGGTTGTCAACGCGGACATTACATCCCTCTAATTCCAGTCTGTGGCTTGACAGTGGCCTGTTCTTCTGTTAAGCTGCAGCAAGGAGACTCTGCAGTAACAAGACATTACCGCAATTTGCTTTTCCGCAAGGAAAACAATCAATATTTTATGATGAAAATTCCTGCTCCCAGTACTATAGCTTTGTACAGTTGATCTTCGCAGCAGTTCACATACTGATGCTGTTTCTGATCCCCAGTCCCTGTGAAGGGCAATGAAGTGTTATCTATTCCACATTTTTCAAAGAATTTAGGATTATTTACTTGGACTTCCATTCTGTGATGGGAAGCCATAAAGCCTCCAAATTTTCCAGAGAGAAAATTATTCTAGCCCTGAGGAGCAATAAACCACATCTTTTTTGGGGTCTGTGAACAGCTACTCCCAAGAAAGAGAAGAAAAGAGAGGAGAAGAGCTGACTACACGCATATATGGAAGAGGAATCATTTAGCCAATAGAGCGTTATGGATCTGTTAAATATCCCTGAGCCTTGTCCATTGACACAATCACGTCCATACTACCAAGGATGCAGCAGTGCAACATTGTGCGTGCCATATTTTAAGCATAGTCCAAGGATGTTTCACTCTGTCCCGAGACTAATGCTTTCCTAATCTTGTTTTAGGGCACTGCTTCGGTTCAATTCACCTTTGGCTTCTCTACACATGACTCCTGCTAGGGCTCGCAAAGACCGAGGGGACGTGCAATTCGTGTCAGTAAGACCACTCTTGCTGGCCAAGCTCAAGCCAGATCTCTAAATGGAGAAAACTGAAACATTATGAAACTTTGCCCATCTAACTGCATTTACACCAGGACAGACAAATATCATCCTGACCAATTTCCCATCACCTCAGCCTGACATGAAACATTAGCAAGTGGCTAATGTCAACCAAGCTTAAAAGGTCACCAGTTACTTGCTCTGCATTTAAAAGGACCTCAAATATTTCACAGAATATTGCTATGTCTTCTCCACACAGCCCAGTAACTCAGCAAATTTCAGCCCTGACACAAGACTTCAGAAGCGGGTTTTTTTGTTGCTGCTGTGGTTTTTAGACAAAGGGTTCTTCAAGCAGAGATCATGCAACCTGAAGAAAATTATGAGCCAACAGAGGGTCTTCAGACTTAAAACACTGTTCACCCTGACTACTGAACCAAGTCCTTCAGCTAAATCTCCAGGCCTTTACAAATTTATTCTTCTACTTAGAATTGTGACAGTGTGATTTCCTCACAATATTTTTTTTTAAATAAAAAATTATGGAAAGGAAATTTGTACAAACAGTATGAATCAAAGTACCGCTTGCAGTTCTCACCCTTTTCAACCAGCTCAAAAAGGTTCAGCAGGCTTTCCCTGGAGCCACACTCCCAAAGTTTTCTCAGGCTTTAGTCTCTTTTCCTGCCATGCCCTCCACCTTACCCCTCCGCTGCTTTTCTGCTCAGATTTAGAAAAAAATACTCACAAAAATAACCAACGAAATCTCTACATGTTGCAAACCAGGGTATGAAGTTGTGGAGAGGAATCTGGTCACCGTCAGGCAACTGTTTCCAGAAAAGGAACTGGATTCTTGTATTTTAATTCAAGACCAAACTGTCTTACTTATATCATTGCCCCCCCCAAATGCCCCTACAAGGCTGGTCAAGCAGGTCTGTATACAAACCTTTGTGAGCAAGAAGTTTTCTTCAGCAGCACAAAGGAGAAAGAGCTGCAAACAAGTCACATTTTGCAAACCTGGGCTCCCTGCTCTTGGTAGGGGGAGAAGCAGGCAAGGAGCATCTTCTACAGATCAATGAAACTGGGCCACAGAAGCTAAAGTGAGGAGAAGCAGTTGAGCAGAGTTAGGCAGAACCCTTAGGACTGGAGGGCAAGAGCTCATTAACAACTCTGATAACGATCCTCAGAGATGCAGAATGGGAACAACTCATTACTTCCTACCTGCCTTATTCCAAATCTCTCACGCCCAAGGAACTGATTAACTCTCACTTGGAAAGGCAAAAATCCCCGCAAGGCAGGGAATGAGCTGGGGGAGGCGCAAGTGAGAAAAAAAACCAGATGGCTAGAGCCAAGTGGCCTACATGCGGATGAGATGAAGGTAAAAGTTTTAATTTTGCTTCCATGGATTTTAACAGCAGCGAGAGCCAGGGCTTACTCAATTGGGATTCCTAAAAATAGCACTTGCCTAAGTAACCACACAGGACCACATGGGGCTCTATTTTCCTTAACTAGCTTTTGATCTAATGGAATTCTTCAGTTAAGTAAAAGAAGAAACAGGGTCTTTGTGGTGAAAACACATGACCAGGAGTTAGGAGAACTGGCCTCTCCTCCACACTGCTACAGATTTGTTGTTTAGTCTTTCATGCAAAACAATGCAGCTCTTAAAGTACGCTTCCACCTTAGACCAAAACCTGTGACTGCATTTAAAAGCTGAAACATCCATGTCAGCGTTGCTCCCTCCAGCAAGCAAGCCAGCAGTGCAGCCAGAGCCTAATGCGAGCTGCAAGCTCTGTCTATGAGCCAGACAAAGACCCAAACTATTAGCCTGGGTGCACTCCACACTGTCATAGCTACGCTGGTTGCAGAAGAGCTGATGCTAAGAAAAGCTTTTGTACATCTATATGCGTTGCATTTGTCCTTCTGCACTGTGTTGTAGCACTGACCTCTGTACTTCACTTGCCTCATATAGGAAATGAAAATAAACCTCCTTATAGATGTGCAGCATAGTTCATTAAGTACTGGTAAGATGTTAGTCTATCATGCAAAGATGCTCAAATACCGCAGCAAACCAAAGAAGTTAATGCACCCAACGCGAGAAAGCAGAGCGGCAGTTCAGCAAGGCTGGAAAGTGCAAGAGCAGAGCGGAAGCGACACATGCTGGTATTTCAAACAGTCAACAAGCAAGTAACCTGGTAAGACCTCTGAGACCTTGACCAGGATAGACAAGCTCTGCCCTGCCAGAACTGGCTGCTTTCCTGGCCTTGCAGAACCCTACCCTCTTCCCACACTACGAAGGACTCACAGCTGAGATGCTTCCTCCCACCCTGCAACCTGCCAGCCAAGCTTAACACGTTCCCCAAAGCTCCCTTCCACCCTCTGCAGCCACAGCGCGAGCCACTGCGGCAGAGGGGTCAGGAGCTGGGATTCCCCACGAGAGCGGGTTTAAGCGGAAGAGACTGGACAGCAAGACACAAGCTGGAGCAGACTGTAACATCAAGTTAACCCCTTCTCTGGCTGACGGGAAAGCGAGCCAAGGCTAGCACGAGAGGAGGAGACATTTCAGCAATCACATTGCAAAGAAAGGGCATAACACACCTGACAATACATTTAAACAATGCAAAACATCCTTTCCAACGCCTGCAGCAAGTCAGCTCCTATCCTAAAGATCTAACGCACTTGGGCCCACAAGTCCTTGCCAAGTTGTCAACATGGCCTTTGATATCAAAAAGCTTTGAAACCCCTGCCTTAAAGGCCAACACTTGTTTCTCCACCCATATTTGAAATGCAAGATGCCTGAAAGCTATAGAACTATTTTAACACCGAACGTGCAGGAGTCTACACCGCAGAGCAGACACGTTCGCTGGGAACTGCAGTTGGAAAACTAACAAGCCCCCTACTGCTACAATAACCATAGCTGCGTAACGGAAGACGTGCCAGGGATCGCAGGAAGCTCAAGCCTTCCAGCGCTTTCTGCGATCTCCATGGAGAGACCGGACCAAGGACCACCTTGTTTAAACCCATGTTGAATGCCAGGATAGCAAGGGATGCGGGGCAGGGAGGATAAATTGCACTTTTTTTTCTTTTTTTTTTTTTTAAAAAAAAAACACAACAAAAAACCACCACGCTTTAATCAAGTTGTACACCAAATTGAGACCTTATGAGCGTTTTTTTTGTTTTCCTTCAGGGGGAAAGAAAAGTCAGTAAAAAGTTATTTCCCCACATGTCAACAGAAAACCCGTGCATCCCACCCATCATTACAGCTAGGGGAGGGACGCTTCATGCATTTTTCACCTAGATGTAATCCATTCTCTATTTTACTTCTATTTCTTTTCCAGGGGGTAATGTTGATGTAATAGTGATTTTCCAAAGTCAGAGGACATCTTCTTTGACCCTATGCTTTCTGAGTTTTCCCCCCTTGACTTCACAGCTGGTCGCACGACATCCCCGGCTCTCCTTCAGCACAGCCTGGAAAGACCCCACAGCACCCGAGGCCACATAATGTGCCACAGTCCACGGGCTCCTACCAGGATGGAGCCCCAAGGCGCCAGCCCTCAAATTTACAGCCACTGACTGAAGTAATGATTCCACTCCACACACATCAGAACTAGTCACCAACTGCTTAAAATACCCTTCTCCGCAGACACGTAAAAAACAGTCGCAGCACGTGTTTCAGTAGGAGTCTAGTCTTCCCCCTTTGGCACAGTAATTTAGGAGCTGTAAGACATGCATTAAGGCTGGTCTGATCCAGACTTTTACAAGCTTTACATTTCACACTGATGTTATCGGCTAATAAATCATACACATTGCAAGCAAAATAATTTTTTTTATACGTTTTTCCTATATGTGTTCCTCAGATCCGAGTGTTCTGGATACATTAATTGTTTTCTGTCAGTCGTCTTTCCAATTAAGATCTGCTCCTTCCTTCCTAATCTTTCCAGTATGTTACACAAAATTTAGTTGCTGACATGTTCCAACACGGACAAGAGGAATGATCAGTAGAGATTAAAGCATCAGCCAACTTCTCAAACAACTGACAAAACATCTTAAAAGGAAAGGTTTACAGAGATGGCAGCTCTCTTATGATGGCTGGTCCCAAGATCATCACCATTTCTGTCAGTTGTCAGAAGTGTGTTATGATTGCATTTAGAAGAATGGCAATGCAATCCCCAAACACACACGAAAGAAGAGCCCCCAAATGCTATCTCTACATTTTGTTAATTCAAATCCAAGCAAGACCAATTGCTTCTTATAGGGTCATCTTTAATGTCTACTGAATAGTACTACAGGAGCTCTATTCCAGGTTATGCAGGGGCAGGATCATCAATAAAACTAACATGAAGATAGTGTCAATCGTGCCCTTATGGATTACTTTCATCAACACGAGCATCCTAGCTGTTTTGCAGTCCTTATGCATAGGCATTGTCAAGGACTACAGATCAAGAGCTCAGCTGGTCATAGACAGCTTGGTATAGAGTGTGCTATTTTAAGAGACCAGCACCTATCGCACAACTCCAGATGAACAGTAAATGAACCATCCGCTCAATCCTCAAACAGAGTAGCTAGTGGTAGGTTTTGTTTTTAAATAAAGATGCTACTGATTATACATCAGGAAGAAGTCAAGTTGCAAGGCATTAACTAGTATGCTCTCATCTCATTTTCCCACCAGCAACAGGATTCTCAGATCCAAGTTTTATTGCTCAATAGCCACAGCTTCTGCCAAAAATCACAAGGGAGCCAGGGGGAGGGGATGGCAAATATGAAATGGGACAACAGCTGTCAAGGTAATTTGATAGCAGCGATGGCTTCTTGAACCAGTGGACACTCTTGAGAATGTGAGCCAAGGCCTCCAGGCATCCACAGAAAAGCCAAGTAAGATAAAGAGCTCGGTGAGAGAGCTGATACAGATGTCTGAGACAGAAGAAAGAACAAAGAAAGCCAAGGCCATCTAACTTCTAAGAACTTCAGTTTTCCAAACAAAAAAAAAATTCAGAGCAAGTGTCCAAATGAACCCTCCCAACCATGAAGACAAACCATCTTTTGTTTGAAAAATGTTTGCAAGTTTTCCCAGTACCCTTTCCAAAAATATCTCAAAACTACAACATCCAAACAGAAAACAGGAGTGAAGAAACGGATTAAAAGATCAAGTCAATAATCTTCTATAGGTTCAAATCTAGCTCAACTTCCACTACCAGGCAGTTACCTGCGTTATGAGGCTCACATAAATTAAACTTATGACTACAAGTCAATTCCTAATAGACCAACATCCTCAGTCAAAAGTTTCCTTGCTGTGTCCATAACACAAAAAATATCCAAAGGAAATAGTTATCACTGGAAACCCTGACAATTTCCATACTTTTAGTTTAACTGCTCCGCTAAATGAACCATCACTTCAGCAATGAGTCATATCCTTTCGTGGAACAGTAAGAAGAAAGCTCATTTGCCTGTGACTATGTGGCACCTGTTTTAGTAACATTAAATGGATCACCGAGACACGCCAAAAACACAGGCGAGCACAAACAGCAAGTCAGGAGCGTGTTAGCTGTGACAAGAGCAGCAGAGGGAGGTCAGACACTTCAGTGATTATTCTCATCAATAGGTTTTACTCCTTCTACTTTTTTCCCTCCTATTTTTCTATGATAGTTTTCATTTTCTGTATTTTATGCTTTAACCTTCTCCCATGCACTGAACAACTGCAGTTCTCTCACTTCCCCGCTCTTTCCAGACCTTCTGGATTCTCCTTCATCACCCCATACCTGGACTTGTCTCAGCAATCTCATAGGAGTTTGCAAATAGCTGGAAGAAAAGAAAAAAGAAAAAAAAATACAAGCAAACAGAAATGCTTATAGCTGTGTTCAGTATTATTGTCACCTGCTACAGGCGTGCTATATACCAAGAAACATCACTGCCAAGATGCATCTATGTGTACATGATGCAGATACGCTGCTTCTTCATGCTGAAGTCAGCACTTCGATGGACACTAATGCAGTCAGTCACTTATGTTAAAAACAGCTTATTCTGACAGGGAAAATATGAAATACATGACAATTAGCTTCAAGAATTTAGTATCAAATTTTAAATCAAATGGCAAACCTAGTTTAATGTTCAATTTCTCTAATAAGATCTTCAAACATTGTACTCAAGCACCCTCCCTACTGTGAGAAGTCACTGGCTTGTTCAATTGTGGCTGCAGATTTCCCCACAAGCTTTGCAGCTCCCTTACCTGACCCTGGAGGGACGATCCACCACTATTTTCGTAAGCACTTATTAAAACCCCTCGCCCAGCACAGGAGCTTTTGCCTTAAGCGCTGGTCCTGCAGAGCGGACATCAGACATGGGAAGAGGAGGGTGGCTTCTGGAGGCCTCCTGACCCTCACGCGTGCAGATAAAGAGAATCCCCAGAATGACTGCCTCGAAGCCAAACAGGTTTAACAACCCTTCACCATCTCTGAGGCAGAAGGCAATTTGCTTGGTATGTCACAGGTAAAAATGTGCATGCGTTGGGGCAAGGGTAATGAGACATCTACCCCATGCGACTTCAAAAGGTTAACAACTCAAAGGTTGCGACACTCCCGTCTCTTCCTTATGCAGCCTTCAAAGGCTGCCCTACCTAGTCCTACCATCACTCCCTTCATCTCCCTGTTCCACCACAACGGGATTAAAAATTAAGGAGAAGTAATTTTCTCTGAAACTAGAAATCTATTTCTAGATTCACTTCTGGTAGCAACTTTTCGAATGATATTTCTGAATTCACACTTTACTGGAGGACACCATTCACTCACCTCTTCTTTTCATCAGTCAAGGGAAGAAGGATGAACTAGTTCCTGTCCACCCCTTCCCTGCACAAGCCTAACCCCCGGGAGAGGGATGAGAAAATGGATCATGTCTTCACTATTCCAGTCACATCCATTTTCTAAATGGGACAAGCAGCAAAATTCTCAGTTCCTCCATCCTGTTCCTACCTCCTATGTCAAAGAAAACAATTAAGAACGAGGATGCAGCTAGACAGATCAATATGACCACAACCACAGCAAAACTCTTCATGCTAGCACAACACAATGGTGCCCTTGATTACAAATCCAACACTGAGCTTCTGCAGTAACAGACACTTTAATCAGACATCAGTCATTAACGGAAGCATGTAGAGACACAGTGATAATGGTATCAACAGGACACAGGTTCTTTCAATTCTGTGTCATGGAGGCGAGTCCAGCCTAGACCCTGATGTGCACATGGGCCCAATACAACCATCAGAGCAGCGGCAGAATCCAGTCTCTGCCAATACACTCAGAAAAAGCAGGACAGAGTGAGTGGCACACCGAGGAGGTAGCCTGTACCACCCTAGAGCAGGGATGGACTATCAAAAGGACAGACCTTGCACACCCCCTTAACTGTTGACAAATAGCAGGTTGGTGGGCTGCTATTTCACCATATCACATCATCGCACATGGAATAAAGGGAAAAGCCCAACTAAGCCATCCTTTTCATCCCAAATTTCACAAGCAGTGAGAACAGACTTGGATCTATGTCACTGCATCCCTCTTACCCAGCTTGCTCAAGACTCATTGGAACGGATGGCAATGAGGAACACTGTTGTGTTTGCCTCTGGTGTAACCAACCTGTCCATGGTGCAAGAACAACTTTCCAGCTGCACCAGGAATAGAGCTCGAGACTTCTTGGCTCATGAGGGAGCCAAGGTGTTTGATCATACTTTGGTTACCACCTTGTCACCGACAAGAAACAAAAGGAGAGCTACTTGCATATCCCTCAAGACTGGGAATTTAAGCAATAACAGGCATGCCACTTAAAGACTTGCCTACTAGGTTTTCAGCCCAGCAAAACAGAAAAGTATTTAGTTCATAATCAATCCCAAACTGGACATTACTTTAAAACTGTCTGAAAACAAAAGCCAAGCAACATAGGATAAAAGGATAAATGGCACCTCTGACACAGTAAGGAAAAAACAACAAACAGCAATTTTAGTACCCATAAAGCTACACAGAACAAAGCATTAACCATTGGGGCATTCACCTTAACTGTGTCTCCACACACTTGTCTAGTGGATGGCCTCATATCATCTGTTGCTACTGTCTTCTAGCCTCTCTGATTTTTCTCACTTTCTGCCAACAAACAGTGCCAGGAGAACTACACGTTGGTCTGCAGAAAGGAGAGTGAAAACTCTAAATAAAGACATTGACAGCCAAGAGCAAGAGAAACAAGATCTGAGTCATTGGAGGGACTGTCAGTCTAAAGAAAGTTGCAATCCTCATGCAAGGAAGCTATTACATGAAGATTAAACCAAATTCCTATAATATACCTTAAATTACGGGAGAAAAGCTGAAACACACTGGCTCCCACAAAACCATTCAGCTGATACAAGGGAAGGGGACAAAAATTAGTCCTCATTCTAGAGCAAAGTAACTGAAGCACAAAGAGAAGGCATCGCAGTCTGTATGCAACTTTGGACAGCACTAGGAAATCCAAAAGATCAAACCCTCCACTTTATCCATGCCCAACTCTCAACTCACTTGAAGCAGTTATGCCCTTGATTTCCTTGGGTCATTTTTCCATTTTGGAGGAAACAAACAAACAGGAATAGGAAAATTAATCTCCTGTATGCTTTAAACTCAGTTTTATGAGGTTAAAAAAATAATCTGTTCCTAACTGCAAGAACTTTTGCATCCAGTCATACCTTCAGGTTTTTTATGTCCCAATCATCCTTAAAGCCACAGAAAACACTGAGAAATGAGAATTCCTTTTTTTAGGAGAATTGTTCACGAGCTTTACCAGAGCAAGAGTTCTTGCTCCCAGAAACTGCATGCTGCCTCTAGCTGTGGGAGTACACGTTTAATCACAGTACACACTCATTCCTTGTCACAACTACTAACTGCAGCGCTGGAGAGGATGGTTAAAGATAACCTCATCTGTTAAAAGAATCTCTTGAGCTTAAAGCTCATTCCCTCCTGAAAGAATGTTCACTTGAAGCTTCCTCTAAAAACTGCCAGGGCACTGCCGTTTTAGTGCTTTTCAGAGGAAATAGGTGTAGACGCAGACTCAGCGTAAATGCCACCCAAGTCCCCAAGCTTCCTCGTGGTGGCTCTTCGCTCAGCATCCTCCTTTAAGCCTTTCAAGCACTTCTCAAGGCACTCAGCTCTTTCTACTGATCAGGAGACAGATGCAAGTACAAAGCAGGGTACCTGGATGCAGCCTCCAATACTTCGAAGTGTGTTTTCAGCTAGAGATTAATTGGAGAGCGGGAAAAATGGCAAACTACAGAGCATCATCAATATAAACTTGGGAAATAACAGACATTTTGCTAGTTTCTCTACTCTGTGCTTAGATTAAGATACTCCAGCATAGTTGTTAGTTCCAGGATGGCTGCATGTCTATCTGAAAAAGAGCATACTGACCTCTCTGCAAAGCCCAATAGTTTAAATGCAAAACGGTCAGGGATACAGCTAGACAACTTCCCCCTTTCTGAATATTTTCCTTGGAATTTTTTGGTTGGAGCTTGTGCATTGCATGGGGCTGACAGGGCTATTACTCTTGGAAGCTATACTCCCAAATTCTTTCCTTTACTGGAAGATGTGAGGTTGATGATTTGCAAATAAGAAATGTATTAAAGCCTCTTACCACTGGACCATGTTCAAACAGCAGGCAAGCAACAAGTTTAAACCCAGTTTTCAGGCCAGGCATCAGAAATGAAAATGCCCTCCACACTCAAATGTATGTGTGTCTTCCCTCCACCCCACGCCCTCCCCTAGTCTCTCTCCCATAAAAAAAAGAAAGCTTGTTCAAAGATTACAGCAAAAACTGGAAAATTCAAAACAGCTGTTCTGGAAAGCAAAAAAAAAACCATTAACAGAATAGAGCCATTGACATCAGAGCTCTCCTGGTAGACCTCTCATCCTATGCACAGCAGGTGTGCCCCTGCAGAGAGGAGGAGGAGGAGAGATTGGGATTCCCGTCTGTGGTACATCACATGGTATAGGGAAACCTTCATCCCCACCCTTAACCCCAGGGGCATTGGAGAAAGCAGGAAAAAAGAAAGCTACTGTATTTGCTTGCACATTGGCTGCACACACTACAACTCCACTCACAGGTTCAACCCTATGATTGGCATCAAGCAACAGATTGCTGTAGTTCTTGGAGACTGCATCCATTATGTAGGTAATTAAGTTTTTTCACTGCCCCAGCTGCCTTCCTCGAGCTCTAACCTCAGGGGATTCCCACGTTGGGAAGCTTCACCCCCCACCGAGACTGCCTACAGGGTGAACTGTGCAACTTCTCCGTTTCCAGGTTCTCCTTGGGAGCCTTCAGACAATACAACACAAGCTGGATTAAACCAGTAAGCTACTGGCAAAGCAATTCCACATTAGTGATCGTAATCCCCCCCAGGCCTTTGTCAACCAAACAGAAAGACCTACAAAACTGTCAGTCCTGATTATGATAGAGAGGCAGGCTCCATCATATGGAAATGGAATAAAGCTTTAAGTGTGTTGTGATCTCTGTAAGGGTCACAGAAAAACACAGCTATGCTAGGACAGAAGGAACAGAAGCAGGCTTTCCTCTACATGTGATACAAGAAAATCTCATTTCTCTTGCAAGTGAGCACTCAAACTTTTAGTTGCTGATGTTGAGTTTAAAGTATACTGTACAGGATTTTCATTAAGAGAGAAATAGACAATGATTTTGGTAGGGATTTTGATTTCTCTGGGAGAAATCCCATTCACATAGCGCACGCAATTCTTCAACACTAAGCGCAGAAAAAAAAAAAATACTCCCACTGAGCAGTGTGAAGTTCTTGAATTTAGCTGTGGAGTTATCAGTGTTTTCAAGTCTAACCACTCCAAAAGGCTTCAGGCAAACTAGAGTATCAACAAGAAGATAAAAGTTATTCCCCATGAGGGCAGGGAATCAGCATGCAACAAAGACCAGATCACATCTGAAGAGCAGCATAAATCCCATACCGCTACAACCATGTAGTCCATATAGTGAGCTACTCACAGGACCACTGCCCCAGCCTCCGGTGAGGTATCCCTTACTCTTCTCCTCTGCTGGAGGAAAAGCAAGACCTAGGCAGCGAGTCTTCACATAACTGGTACCTTGAGAGATGCTTCCTCCCCCGCTTCCCACATACTATATCAAAACACTAAAATAAAAGCTGAAAGTCAAAAAGCTTTACCTGTACACATACCTCAGTTACACAGCAGGGGAAAAAACCCACACAAATTCACATAGCAAAACACATCACACTAATTTATCCACCTTGAAGCAAAAACTTAGTGATGTCCCTTGGAGATCAAGTTAGAGCTACTGAATAACTCTAATTCACAATTTAGGCCTACCTTAACTCGTACAAAATTTAACTGAAGCCTCTTACTAGATGCCCTGTAACATCAACTGAAGGCCCCTGTCTGCACTTGCTGTGTACGGGAATTGTAACTGCAAGAGCTGTACTTGCTTCCAATGGAAAGATGTCCCAGGCTAGATAGGAAGAACTAAGCCTGCAGCTTGCCTAAAACCCACAGCCACACCTACTTTCGATGCCAGATTGTAAATTTTTATCAAGAACAAGTTCACACCAGCAGATTTTCTTCCTTTTTGTAGAGTCTAGAAATTGCTGACAAGCAATTCACAAGCAATAAAAGTGGGCAACTGATCATCCTTGTCCTCACATTAACTGTTGCGTGGAGAGGGGTCCTGCAGGCTCACTTTCGGCCAAGGGCTGCACTTTGAACCCCGCAGTGCAAAGAGCAGTCAGGACAATCTTCTGAAAGCAGGAGGTGGAGTACTGGAAGGAAACCAGAAATGGCAAGATCCTTCTTAAAATTGTTTGCTGGCAGCAGAGCATCCAACTAAGGCAGAGCCAGCATTTTGTTGCCCTCATTACCGATGGACAAGTGGGGAAAATAAAGCCTTGTTCACCTCCACAAAGATCAATAGTCACGGATGGCTCCATCATATCACTGTAAGAGATTATACCGCCATAAAAAACTCACTATAAAAAAAATTCATTCATGCTTGCTGCGGGAGAGAACCTCAAGCAAGCAGGAGCCCGGTCTTGATGGCATGGTTCACGCTGCAGAGAGCAATGTTACAGCACCGCTCCCATTTGAAGAGCAGATCCTTTGAGGACTGCCAGCAAAAGAATGGTGCAATCCCAACGGAAAGCATTACAGAAAACAAAACTATACAGATCTTTTGTACTAAATGTATGTGCTCATCTTCTGGCCTCAGCTCCTTTGGCTGGAGCAAAGCTCTTGCTTGGTTAATTAGTAACTGCAGCAGAATCACGTTAACTTGTAACTCTTGAGGCCTCAATAATCATCAGGTTTCAGCTCCCAGATTGACAGGCATCACATTTACTCTGCCCTTCAAAGTACAATTCCTTGATGAGAAGGGCTGTTGCTTCATATTTAAGCATTGAAATTATTGTACCCAAGCAAAATGCTTCAATACAAAGAAACAAGTAAGTCCCATTCACAAAAGCTTTCTTAGCTTCGAGGTTTCTGTTCAATCTAGGGGCTTGGGTATTTTAAGGCTAGTTGATTACAATACAAGTTGTTTTCCTATTATTTTTTCTCTTTCCTCTCAAGCAGATATCATCACCAGTAGGTAAAGAGCAAGACTACTCATGTCTTTAAATCACAAAAATAATCACAAACACCCATGTAAGAATCCTGATTTCCAACATGCCAGCCAACCCAAAGAAACATCTCTTGCATTTACAGCTTGTGTACTAAAACAACACAGTCGTCAAAAACAGACAGCCCATATGATGTCCCATAGACAACACAGAAGTGTGGCAAATCCTGAAAGTCATTCTTCTCTTCAGTGAAAACTGGCTGCCGACCAAAATTCTGGAAGGCTCCCAGGCAATTTTAACACAAAACAGGAGAACAATGGCTCAAAGGTCTCCAAGGGCCGCTACTCATGACTCTCCAGAGTGGAAAGCTACTACAGACAGAGCCATAAACAGGGAAGACAGCACTTTTGAGTAAAGGAGGACAAAAAAGGAAAGAGTCAGTGGAGACAAGTTTGGAAAGAATCAAAGCCTCGTTGGTTTTGGGGATGAGGAATGGAAAGATAAGCTGAGCTGGCCACTGCGTTAAGCACATCCGGTACATGCAACTCCCGTGGCAAGTCAAAAGAACACCCAGTTTCTCTCCAAGCATGATGGATCTCTCTGCCATCTGTCCCTCTGATATTGCAACTTCGTGTTTCAAGTTGCAATGTCAAACAGGGACCTGGTTCCTCCAAGTCCACTTTGTGAAAGGGACAGTATGGTTGCATGTCCTGGAGTCATTACATTAGTGGAGTTTTTGTTTTGTTTTGTGGTTGGTTGTTTTGGGTTTTTTTTTGAAGAAGCTATGGGAAATCTTTTAGTAGACTTTAGTTTTTCTGCCTCACCTCATAACGATGTTTTGAAGAATCAGAACTTCATTACTCCATGTTGTACAAAAAGCCATTTAGAACACCAAGGGGCTTCTCAACTTACCGGTTCCAGGCCATCCCTTTCTCTTCCCTACACCTACCCCTCTGTAAGAAGACCTACACTAAGGTAACTAAGTTATCTCTTCCCCTTTTAGTTCCTTAACCAGCTTTACTTTTCATGCCCTTCTCACAGATGCTTTGTATACCATCACACTTAGTCCTAGTTTATTCCCAGCATAGCTTCTTCTGCCAGCAACTATTGGGCCATGCTGATTTCTAGGCCAAGGGAAAAGGTGGATTTCACCAGAAGAAGGTTAATGACAGATTTATGCATCTCTTTCTCTATGATTATATACTGTTGAAAAATGAAACAAAAATCACTAGATAGTCCTGAAATGACTCAGTGACCTTGGCAGGAACCAGGCTGGATCAAGCATCTGATCTGCGACTGTTAGCCATGTGCTGTTGGCTATAGCTTACTAGCACCAAGTATTTACACTACTTATAGCTGGTAGGCTGTATTTCAGGACCTTGTCAAATTAACAGGAGTGACAGGTCATGCTCACCAGGGTATGGTTCAGAGTACTGGAGTACTCTGTGTTGAGGGCTAGTTTTACAAGCTCCATTAAGTGAAATTGGGAAGGGCTCAATACTAGAAGTGCAATTGGTCTACCTAGACTGGCAATTGCACCACAACTCTGTAGAGGCACATAAGCTAATGAAAAAGTGAGTTCTTGTTAAGTATTAATGGAAAAAGCATGGCAGTGTGAGATACAGACTCATTCAACACACTGCTCGGCCACTCCTTTCATTCTAGGCCTACTTGATGGTGCCTAAGCAGCTGTAAAACTGACTTATGACTCTGAATATTAAGCATACATTGCAAAGTGTTCAGAGAGGTGAGGTATGGAGACTTTAAGTTCTCCAGGTCTTAATTCCTGTGCACTAGAATGTCTGCCCTCCAAGCGAGCAAGACAAAATTTGACACTAGTCAACACCAGGAAGATGTGTAGATCTTGTCTACGGTTTAATAGCATTGATGCTTCAAGCTAAGTGACCTAGTAACCACCCCAATACTCCCACTCACTATAATGATTCCTTCAATAAAGAAGGAAGAGGACTGGGGCTTATAACATGTATGAAGTGTGGGGTGGCTAAGTCCCTCATCTCCTCAATTTCCAGCTACAGTGATATCACAGCCTGCCAAAACAAAAGCTACCTTTGGATGGCTTCATACAGAAGTCACGATCAGAAATGCAACCTTTAGATCTACCTCTTTCTGCCACTAGCACTACAAAGCTACTGACAGGAGATACCCCACTATAGCTGTTTGTCTATGTGCAAGAACTGACAAAAGTTCAGTGTTGATTAGACACACTCTCAGAAAGAATCTAGGGCTATTTAATAAAGACAGTATCTCTAGTTCCAGAACTTCTTGAATTGCAGCCTGATGAGATCAGTAAGCTTCTGTGGGGAACAAAATGAATTTGCTCTTTTCTAACACTTTCTCTATGCAGCCATAGCCATTGTCAGACACGCACTACTTCAGAGGATTCGCTGTCATTGTTCTTACACCCTTAGAGTCAACTGAAGTTCACAGAGAAAGTGTTCTGCTCTTCAGAACTTGCTGTTGGCAGAGAAATACTGAAACTCAAAAAAATCTCAGCCCTGGAAGAATACTGCAATGGTTAAACTACCTGATCATTTTCCTGCACTACTGAATTTGCTCAGAAGTTGACATTCTGCCTCTTCTCTCTATTCTACTCCAAAATAGGCTGTGAAATGCTGCTGGCTGCACAGACTGACCTGAAGTTTACATCTGTGCCTATTACAGATAACCTTTACAGACACAGAGAAAGCAGATAGGAACATGGTTCACTTGTGGAATTCACTCCCATCAGCTTCAGTGGAGGAAAGCGTTTGCTAACTTAGCAAACAGTTGAGGGGAGGAAAAGGCAACTTCTTGTCTTCATTGAATGACAAAAGTTGCTAGCAATCGGTTAAAAAGCAATCCAAGAATCATACCCAACATGAGCATCAGATTTAAACCTCTACTGCTCAAGCCATTTAATTCACTTATTCCTCTCCCTGCCGGCCACCTGAACCACATTTCTTTCTACTCTCAGGAGCAGAACAGAGCCTCCAGCTGGGCTCCTCACCAAGGCCAGGGTGAAGAAGCACTGCTGCTCTCCAGCAGCATCTCTTCTTCTCCTGGTCCCTAAAAAAGCTTTACAGTAGGGAGCCCAGGAAGAACTGGAGCTGTTCTCCAATGCATTCCCCTTGACGCCTCCCCCTCAGCATACCAGCAGGAGGGCTGCCTGCAGTAACCCACATCCGCTCCTCTCCAGTGGAACGAGCACGCATCCCCCAGGAGCTCTGCAAGGCCAGCAAAGCTCTTGGCAGCGCAGTACCTGCGGGTGCTACGCTGTCAGACAGCCAAGAAACAGTTTGTCACGCAACCCCCACCCCCACATGCAATTTTTCTTCAGGGAACAAATCTGCAGGCATACCATGTTAAGCCTTCTGTATCTTGGTGGCAAATTCCCTCCCACCTACCACTCCCCTACCTCTTCACACAAAAAAGTCTCCACGCTGGACCTCCTCACCACCTTTCCCTTTATATGAATTTCCCCAAAAGGATCAGAGGATGTGCCTTTTGTTAGCCAAGCAGCCTTGAAAACGATATTGTTTTCCAAGAAGGAGTTTTACATGCCTTTGATAATCCCAGAAGGGATTTATGTAGTTTCTTCCAGTTTCTTGTAATGCTGCAGTCACAGGCTTACACAGAAAAATGGCTCAGGAGACAGACCACCTGTTAGATAAACTAGATAGTGAGCATTCAGGGCCATTAAATAAAGGTTGTTCATGGGAAGTCTAGACTCAGATTCAGCAGGACGGAAACCCATAAAACCTGAAAGGGAACAGGAAAGATGCCACCTATAAGCCTGGGTTAGAGCTGTACCAGAAAGGTAAGTGACCTAATAATAGAAAAATCACTTGCTGTCCTACCTGCTTCCTCAAAAGAGGAGTAAGTAGGTCTAGGTATTCTTCTCTGCTCCCTCAAAAGTAAGGGGTTTAGGTTTCAGGTTGCTAGGCTTGGTTTTCTTTGGAGGGAGAAGAGGAACTAGAAAAGAAATGGACAAAGTTTTTCTCCAGGTCCTGTGTCCACACTAAATATGGCCATCAAACATACACACTATTAAAACCAGACAATACAAGACCAACAGAGCATGAAGAGAAGATCATCAAGTTAAATCTGTCAAGGTTTTTAGGAAAGAAGAATCTTTTAAGGTCCAGTTGGGAATGATTTTAATAAGGAATCTAGGAATTTTCTCAAGGCTGCCACGTGATTCAGAAAACAAGAGTTCAGAACTGCTGCACACAGTTACTGTGACTTCTTTGTAACAGGTTATTAACTCTGATCTTTAGTATAACATAATATTGGAGACAGATATAAATAAGATCAAAACCTATGACTCAAAGTCCCCAGATAAGGAGGACACCGATTGAGAAACTGCTGCCCTCCGAAGCCATCCAGGCCACCAGGAAAGCAGCCGTACAATGGCTCGTAGAAACTGGGCCAATCTTAAAATATTAGTATTACAACATGAGGCTTTTCAAGCTGAATTCTTGTAGCTCTGGCAGGCAGGGAGCTAGAAATAGAACGCTTTGGATTTAGGATCACACATGCAGAGATCTGCCTGTGAAAAACACCAAGAGCAAGTGCCAGAGAGCATTTGAACAGAGACCCAGGAAAACTGTCAAAAAGGCGGGGGGGGAAAGCAAGCCCACGCACTTGTCAACAAGAAAAAGGAGACCAGTGGAGACAGTTCACTAGCTTCTTCCCAAAAATGACGTTGTCACTCATTCACTCCCTGCTGCAGCTTAGAAGCCAGGACATGAATCAATCCTGGAACAGGTAACGCCTTGCTCCCCTTTACAGCAATGGCCAACGTCAGATTAGCTGGGAGTGGACTTACTTCAAAGGAGGTATCTCTTTGCGCTGAGCAGGTCATTTCCTAGGCCAGTATAAAGGGTACCTTATACTTTCTTGCATTAAATTTGAATGATTGAATTCAAGTAAGTTAAACACTCAGCCTGTTCAACTTGTAGGCAAATGGATTTGACAGTGCTGGTAGAGGGAATAGAAAATTGCCCCTCTTTCAAAAGCTATTTATTTACTTGTAAGTAAACAATGCTTTTTAGAGGAGAAGCTTTTTTGCAGACTGCTTCAGAAATCACGTTTATTCACACTTTAAGACATTAGAGCAACAAGGGAGTGGGAATATGCTGCAGCTCTCTCTAAGTTTCTTGCCTGGCAGCATAGAAGTGAAACAGATACTTATTTTGCAATTATGGGCAAAGAACATTAATAATAGGCCCATCACCAAATCCTCCAGCTGTTCAGCCTAAGCAGTGCAGAACTACCCATTTCGTCTTCTGGAACAGCATAAGGACATACATCCTGCCGTGCTTGGCTTTTAATCTCCTCCTCCTAAGCCTTCATTCTCTGTTTAGGTTAAGTATGTTTTGCTCCTGCCCAAAAAGTGAGCTTCAAAACCCCACCTACCCAACTAATTACCAAACTTAAAAAAACCAAGCCTCTCTCCTTAAACTAATTAAAATATTCAACTGACAGCACTATCACAAGGGCTGCCCATTGCACCGAACGGTGGTAGCAGGGACCCGGGTGGAAAAAAAGACATACACAGGAGTTTTGAAGCAAGCTTACTGCGGCAGAAGGTCAAGGTGGTGGGAGGGGAATGATTAAAAACTGTAAGCTTATTTATTTTCAACACTCTACCGGAGAGCAACATGCAATTTGATTCTCACCCTTAATTTGTACATTCTCACGGGAATTTGGCAAGGTTGCTCTGAAGAAGAAAGTTTGAAGAACTCTTGCAAAAGACACCGCGCTATGCCAGATCAAGCAAGCTATCAGTTATTTACATTCATTTCAAAGGACACAAAGGAAGCCATTTATTTCCACCATATCTGCACTTTTAAAGAGAAACCAGTTAGGACAGAGCTGGTTCTAACACCAGGGCTCGTCGATACAGACCAACCAGCATAGCTATTCCGGAGTAAACATTTAAGTATGATCAAACTACCCTGAATTAATTCACAGCTACAGAGACTATTCCAGGACACAGCGATCTCAGCAGGGAACACACGTTAGGAAGTCATCTGAAACTTGTGCTACTGGGACACTTCCTAGTGCAGACGAGGGAAGTCCTCTGGCTACCAGGGAAAGTGATCTCTGGTCTGCACCTTCCAAGCTACCCAGGAGAACTTTTAAGAAGCCTATTTTAAGCACAAGTTTCAGGAACTGTAAGGAGGCATATTTGGCTCAGCCACACTTGTAGGATTAAAATGCACACCTAATTCTCTCACGTATTAAATAAAAGGACTCCTATGTTAACACACAGGAGTGCATTTCATCTCTCTCAGGCAGGGGAAATAAAGCAACCAACATAATATTCATTTCTTCAGACACATTGCTACAAACACAGAAACAAACTAGAAAAAACACAGGTCTTGCTACAGGTTGAGAACCCCATCATGCTATCTGGAGTCCGAATAACAGAGGGGGAGGAGAGAAGAACCTTACGCCCGCACATGCAGTGAAATCCATCTTAAGCAGCCAGCAGTTAAGTGACATAATTGAGTTTCCCAGATCCAAGCTGCAGATCCCGCAGCGCAGAAACCACAGCCGAGGGAGGCTCTCCCTCATCTTTCCTTCAACAGCTCCGAACCCAAGTAAGATTTCCCCCATCACTACAGGGAGGCAGAAAGAGAGAAAGAAAACCACTGCTGCACTGGTCAGTAAAAAGCAGGAGTATGTTCACCTTCTATCTGTGAAGATGAAACAAAGATGAGGAAACCAATGGGGAAACCCTCCAAATCCCCAAAATTGAGTTAAGCAGGAAGAAAGAGATCAAATGCTATGCTGTCAAAGCTTAGCATGTGGACAAAACAGCACCTGAAATTTAAGTGTTAATTCAAATCTATTACCTAGAAAGACCATTCACCAATTTACAAAGTTCTTTGCAAGGTAAATTTTGCAGTTGATAAAAGATGAACTCAAATATTCCCCGTTAGCCTAACTGTGGGGTCAGCGCAGCTGTGAAGATCTCCTCTCAGCCAGATCATCTCCCAGGGACTGAGCTGCTCGGTGGTACTTTGATCAGATCTCCCCGGGTACAAACAGCTCCGTGGCACTCCAATGGCCTTCAGTTTTCCAGCACTGGAGTCTGCACATCCAAACTGTTTGAAATTTCACTTAACTATTTCTTTGAAAGCACTTTCCTGCACAGGCCATACAGCATTATTACTTGGCTTGCAGAGAGGAACAGATTTAAAGAGGAAAACAAAAAAAAATTTTTTTCCTTTTTCATAAGCAAAACCTTCTAACAGGAATTAAGATGCATTTGTCAGGTCAACACCTCCTACAATTAAGACGGGGCCAGAAAGCCTCAGTCCCATTCCGATGCAACTAATACATGCGCTACACCGGAGAGGTACAAAGGGTCACATCTTTGCTGAGCCTGTGGTCCTGGGGGCAGAGGGAAGCCTAGGGAAAAAGTCATGTAACTCTGAAGTGCAGCACCAACAGGTGCTTTCGAATATATTTTAAGACCCTGAAACTATTTATGAGTTACAAAATCAAAGCATAAGTCAAAATAACTGGAACATGAGCACGGAGCTGAGGTCAGCCGGCTGAGCCTATGAATGGAGCTAAAATGCCTTGTTTATCTCAGCACGTGTGCGCGCACTAAGCCTGAAAGATATGGGTGACCTACCCGAGCAGCCCACCCGCTCCTCACTGTCAGGCCAGCTGAAAAAGCACGGAGAAGACACAGCCAAGTAACGGGTGCGGATTCCCGTCAGCGGTTCTCACTATAATGGACAGATGAGTGGAAAAAGCAAGAAAGAAAACAACCTTGCTTGGCACCGTGCCCACACACACATCCCAGTGCAGTGGGGAAAAGAGGCCGGGGGCACATACCAGCCGCATACCAGCTTTCTGGCCCAGGGAATGGGCAGATGCGGCAGATGCTTAAACACAGCCACTTTCTGTCCCGAATGCACCTTCCCAAACCCCTCCGCAAGCAGGAACCCGAGAGGACCTCTCTGCACAGCTCCCTCGCCTTCCCAGCCAGCTCGCCATAGGAAGGCAGATGCTCACTGCCACTGAGCAGCACCCCCGCGCCCCCGCCACATGCCCGAGCCCACCTTTCTTGAACTCCTCCAGCATGGCATCGAGCTTGGTGTCGTTGAAGACAAAGTGCAGCGGATGGTTGTAGAAGCGGGTGATGGTCTTGAGTGGAGTGCAGTCATCGGGGTCCACAAAAGCCAGGTCCTTAACGAAGAGCAGGTCCACGATGTTGGAGCGATCACCCTCGAAAACGGGGATGCGGGTATAACCGCTCTCCATGATCTCGGACATAGTGTTGAAGTCGAGCACAGCCTCAGCAGCAATCATGAAGCAGTCTCGGAGAGGAGTCATCACGTCCTCCACCGTCTTGGTGCGCAGCTCCAGGGCTCCTTGGATAATGTTGAGCTCCTCCTTGACTAGATCGTTATAAGGGTCGGTGACCCGCAGCATCTCCAACAACTTCTCACGGTTATAGACCGTGCCGATCTCCTGGCCCAGGACACAGTCCAGCAACTTGCTGACGGGGTAGGAGGCCGGGAAGGTCATCATCATGAAAAACTTGGTGAGGAAGATGGTGTTGGCGCCCACGGCCAGGCCGTGCCGAGAGCAAATGGCCTGCGGCACGATCTCGCCGAAGATGACGATACCGATGGTGGAGACCACCACAGCCACCAGCCCAGAGCCAGCGATGTCATCCAGCAGGATGGTAAGCGTGGTGTTGACCAGGACATTGCCCAGCAGGAGGGAGCAAAGCAGGTAGTTGCCCTGGCGCCGCACGGGCTCGATGCGCTTGGCGTAGTTCTTCTCTTTGTCCGTGCCACAGTTCTGCACAATGCGCAGCTCCATGGGGTCCAGGGCCATGAGGCCCAGGTTGAGGCCGCTGAACATGCCCGAGAGGCAGAGAAGGAGTGAGATGAAGATGACTTGCAGCCAAAAGGGCAGCAGGAACTTCTTCTCCTCACCCACGATCATCTTTGTGTCCTCGCCGTCGTGGTAGATCCAGGTGGTCTCACCCCAGGGCGGGGGCCCGGCCGGCCCCTCGGCACCCGCCAGCCCTCCGGCAGCCCCGGGCCCCAGGGCGGCGGCGGCGGGGGCCGAGACGGAGGTGCACAGGTAGTAGGACTTGCTCTTCTCCGTCTTGCGCAGGGGCTTGATCTCGATCTCGATGATGCCCGAGGTGCGGCGGTTGAGCACGATGTGCGGCAGGATGATGATGTCCGAGGTGCGGATGCCGCAGCGCTGCGGGGCGCCGCCGCCACCGCCCGCCGCCCCGCCGCCGCCGCCCCCGCCGCCGCGCCCCGCCACCCCCGCCGCCGCCCGCCCGCCCCGCCGCCGCTCGTGCTCCGTGAAGGCGATGCGCGACCAGGTCTCGTTGTTGATGTTCTGCCCGTAGACCCGCAGCTTCACCCGCGTCCGCTCGCTCACCCGCAGCGCGCCCCCCTCCATGAAGGAGACGTCGTCCGTGTCCTCCAGCCGCAGGCCGATGATCACCGTCTCCTCCGCCGCCGCCGAGGGCGGGACGACGGCGGCGGCGGGCGGCGCGGCGGCAGCAGCGGCCGGGGGCCGCCGGCCCAGGCAGCCGCCGAGCAGCAGCAGCAGCAGCAGCACCCGCGCCCCCCGGCCGCCCCCCGCCATGTTCCCACCGGGCAGCGCGGCCATCTTTAGTCAGGGCTCGGCGCCGCCGCGGCCCCGCATCGCCGCGCGGCGCCTGCGGCGTGCCCCGGCTCCCCCGGCGGCGGTGGCAGCGGGCGCGGCGCGGCGGCGGGCGAGGCGGCGGGCACGGCTGCCCGCGGGACCCGACAGGCGGCGACTGCCGGGCCGGGCCAAGCCGAGCGCCGCCTCAAGCCGCTGCCCTCCCCGACCCTCCCCGCCCGCCTCGCGGGGGCGGGCCCGGCGCCGCGCGCCGCCAATCAGCGCCCGCCCTCCCGCCAATGGCGGCCCGGCCCCGCCCCGCCGCTCGCCACCGCCTCCCCAGCCCGGGGGGCGCGTGACTCCGGTGTGTACGCCAGGCGGGCGGGGGCGGGGCCGCCCGCGCGGCCACGGCCAATGGCGGCGGGGCTCCGGGCCGGTGGGGCGGAGCCTCGGAGGGGCGCGACCAATGGGGGCGCGGTGCGGCCGGCGGGCCGGGGACGGCGCGTGCGGCGCTCAGCGGGGCGGCGCGCGAGCCCCCGTGCCAGGGGACGGGGCGGTCGGGACGGGATGGAACGGACGCGACCGCTCGCTCCACCGCCCCTGCCCGGCCCGCTGCAGCTGCTGCCCACGCACCCGCCGGGCCGCGCGGCTCGCCCCCCACAGCGGCCCCGGTGCGCCGCCCCGCGTCCCCCCGCCGCACCGGTTGGCTGTCGCGCAGCGCCCTCTGGCGGCCCCGCGCGGCGCAGCCCGGCCCGGCCGGGCCCGGCCCGGCGGGGAGCATCCCCTTGCCCTCCCGCCTGCGCCCTTCCGCCGGCAGCGGGCCGGAGGGCTCCTCGGGGCTGCGCCGCGCTCGGGGCCGCGTCCTCGGCACCGGGGCTACTGGCGGCCGAGGGCGGCGGCTCTCCCGGCACCGTCCAGCCGTGGCCGCTCCCCGTTCTGCCCGAGCCGCCATCGGTGCGGTACAGTGCAACGATTACAGATTCACCCGCCGCGCTCTGGCCCCCGGGCACCCTCCACCCCGCCGGGCACCCCGCCCCGCGCCGCAGCATTTCCTTGGCTTTGTCGTTCCTGCGAGCGAAATTAAACATTAAATATCAAAAATTAAATATTAAATACGGACGAGCCGCACTCCTCTCTCTCATCTCCGCCTTTTGCTCAGCCACCCGGGGCACTTCCAGCCTTGTCAAATTAGACAAACCCCACGCCGAGACTTGGCATGAGTGGGGCCGGGGCTTTGGAACTCCCGCCGGGGACGTTCAAAGCCTCCTCAGGCGCTTCGCTCCGCTCAGCTGGTCCTTACTGCCTGGACGCACGAAGGGCTGACGGGCCCCGATTCGGCACAAGACCTGTAATTTAAGTGTGTGCTTATGTCCCACCGTCCCGAGAGCCGGGCAGTTTCCGAGGCCTCAGCTGCTGTGCCGCAATCCCAGCTGGGGCAATAAACGCCCCACGGCCCAGCCATCATCACTCCACTTTCCATCAGCGATGAGCAAAACACAGCGCAGGACGCAGTTCAGCATCCCAGCCAGCCGGAGACGAACAGCCGTGGGAGCATCCGGTACGGCTCGTGGTGGCTGAGACCGCATTTTGGGTTCAGGGTGACCCTTTAGAGGAGGTAAAAGAGCCTCCCCTCCATTTAAGTGGAAAATGGAAGAGTAGAGGATGGCGCAGGATAATCCAATAGGTGAGGGAGCAGAGCACGGTGCTCTGGGGCCACAGCCACAAATTTTTCCTGGTCCCAAGCCTCATTCAGCTCACCCTGGAGCAGTTCTGCAGGTGTGCTCCTCCAGGAAGGGGACAGATGCCCCTGAGCCACAGCGACTCCCTGCTAACCACAGCGACCGGGGACTCAGGAATCGCTCCCCTTTCACCTCGGGGCGAATCAGAGCACCACAACTTACGGATCGTCCTGCCCTCACAGCATCCTCCCTGCCTGCAGAGGGGACACACCGATGCTGCAGAGCTTCACGCTGGGAGAAGGGGATTTGGCCATCTCTACAATTGCCAAAACACCCAGACCGGGGTGTTGGGCAGATTGTTTTGGGGTTCCTCACGCAGGATGGGGCTGCAGGACCTCCTCTTCGCATGGCTTGGGGGCCAAAAACCCCAAGACTGTGCATGCACAAGCAATGCCAGGCAGACCAGACACCCCCATATCCCGGTGAGGACCCCTACTCTAATGCTCAAAATCAAAGTCAAGAGCGAGGAAAAGTCCCCTCAGCTGCTTCCTCCCCAAAACACTGAGAATTTGGAAAAAAATAGCGCTATGCAAATGCAGTGGCATTTAGCTGTGGCCTTTTCCTGTATGCATGCGAAAGGGGGGACCTCGCTGTGGGTGCCTCCCCCCCCAGGCAAGCTGAAAGGCCACGGCAGGGACTCATGCCTTTTTAATGAAGGGGTTTGCAGGTAGGACCCCCCCGCCCCATCTGCTCTTCCGTTCACCCTGGGAAGGCTCTCTTTGATAGCAGGAGCTAATTGCCGCAAACCTCCTGGGATGGGCTCTTTGGGGACTTTGAGGAAGTCTTTGTAAGTAATAGCAGAAGAGAGCTATGCAGGGGGGGATTAAACAGCATCTTGGTTGTGTTTTCGGCAGGTCCTTCCCGAGGTCCCATCAGTGAGGTCCTTCCACAGAATTTCAGAGCTCCTCTTGCCTACCAGGTCACAGCCGCCCCCGAGGCTGGTTCGCCAGGGAGCCCCACCTGAAGCCAGCTAGTACATGCCCTGTTGACTTCCGATAACACCAAGGATTTTTTTTTGAATCATGGTATAGCTCTAAACCCCACAACTTACAAATTTTTGTACACCAAATAGGTCAGACTTATAGTCTCGTCCAAAGCCAAAAGGACAGGCTGGCAAGACAACTTTCCAGGAAACCATATTTATGGGCATTATCTATATGCTTAATCTCTAAATTGTGAATTAATCGCTCCCCTATTTTGCTGATTGCAGAGGGCAGGTTAAGCAGTCCAGGGCACTTAGGAAATCCTTCAAAATCTTGGAATTATTTTTACAATCCCCATTTTTTTGTAATGGTCCAAATTTTGTCAGGAGTTAACACCAGAGGCCCAATGAGCGCTCCTTGCCCTGGTACAGCTCTTGCTGGGAGCCACATTTACCAGGGATTTGAAAGCTTCATCTCTGAGTAGCATCCATCTCGTATTTCCCTCAAAACAGATGGTAAACTGCCTTTTCTAGCCATGTCACCCCAGATGGGGTACTCTGCAGCTTCGTTTCCAACAGAGAACAAGAAGAGCTATTGAACGTCTCAGCCTTTCACGCCTGTTTCTGGATTCCCCGTCTCTGTGTCAGTCGGGCGTTACCTGACTGCTCACGCTTTTCATTCCAGTTGTTCTGGAAATGCCTCCTTACCTGGACCCTCCTCAGCCACTGCTACTGCTGCTCCGGAGCATCCTTGGCACTTGCCCATGGTTTTTTTTGAACCCAAATATTTTATTTTTTGCTCTTTATCTTCCCCCATGCCACAAGATGCTGCTGTTTAAATGGCAGAGAGGGAAAATTTGGTCCCTCCTGGAAAATCAGTGTGTGAGGAGGGGTGGAAACAGTCCCTCATTTCTAAGCTCAGCTGCTTACCCAAGGGCTCAGGGCCGCTGCTGTTCAGTAGCCCCCAGCCTTTCCTAAACAGCTTCTGCGGGCCGGGGCACACGGGATTCACCCAGGGCGGCAGGAGCGCAGCCCATCGCCTCCCACCGCAGCCTCGAAGCCCTCACTCCTCGCTCCTCACCCTCTGCGGGACGCAGCCGGCCAGGTTTCTGGCTTTCCAGAATCGCTGCATTTCCCTGCAAAACTCTGCAGGTGCGATGCTTGCAGGGGAGTCGGGGCTCTCCCGCTAGATGGAGTCCGGGGGAAAATATAAACCTCGGCAGCGATGCACAAGCGAAGGGAGAGAAATCCCCATCTCCTGGAACAGGGCTGCAAGCGAGACAGGGAAGCTGCGCTTGGGGCATCCCCTGTCCTGAAATAACGGGGACATCCCTCTGCACCCCATGTGCCACATTGAGTTCTTCAGGGAAAAGCAGGCTTGGCTGAGCCCCGGTCCTTCTTGCCCACCGCCCCGGGGAGATGCTCGTTTGCAGCCGCCTTATCGAGCTGCTCAGCCACCGCTGGGAGCTTGCACGGAATTTGCCTGTTGGATGCTCGTGGTTCCCTGCATGTGGAGGGTTAGCATGGGGAGATCAAAAGAAGGAAAAAAGCAACTGGGCTGCTTATTGCTGTGTCTTTTGCTTCTCAGAGGTATTTGCATCTGGGCTGCGAGCTCCCAAAGACCTGAAATTGGAGCCGGGCTCAAACACAGGGGTGCATAGAATCATAGAATCATACAGGTTGGAAAAGACCTCTAAGATCATCGTGTCCAACCGTCAACCCAGCACACCATGTCCTCTACACCATGTCCCTAAGGGCCTCATCTACACGTCTTTTAAATACCTCCAGGGATGGTGACTCCACCACTTCCCTGGGCAGCCTGTTCCAAGGCCTCACCACTCTTTCATTAAAGAAATTTCTCCTAATGTCCAGTCTAAACCTCCCTTGGTGCAACTTGAGGCCATTTCCTCTCGTCCTATCGCTTGTTACTTGGCAGAAGAGACCAACACCCACCTCGCTACAACCTCCTTTCAGGTAGTTGTAGAGCGCGATGAGGTCTCCCCTCAGCCTCCTCTTCTCCAGGCTAAACAACCCCAGTTCCCTCAGCCGCTCCTCATAAGACTTGTGCTCCAGGCCCTTCACCAGCTTCGTTGCCCTCCTCTGGACGCGCTCCAGCACCTCCATGTCCTTCTTGTAGTGAGGGGCCCAAAACTGAACACAGTATTCGAGGTGCGGCCTCACCAGTGCCGAGTACAGGGGCACGATCACCTCCCTGCTCCTGCTGGCCACACTGTTTCTGATACAGGCCAGGATGCCGCTGGCCTTCTTGGCCACCTGAGCACACTGCCGGCTCACGTTCAGCCGGCTGTCGACCAGCACCCCCAGGTCCTTTTCCTCTGGGCAGCATGTCGCAGGGTCAGGCCCTGCGCGGTGCCGGGGCCTCCTTTCACACCCTGCTCTGCCAAGCTGCCTTCTGCAAACGTCACCGTCTGCTCCGTGGGCTCAACACCAGCACACAGCTGCTGCCAAACCCACGCCAGACCTGCCGTCCCACACACGGGGACCCACGACCCCTGCAGAGACCGTCCCTGCCTGCGTGTCCAAGCCATGTGGCTGCTGCCAGCCCCATAGCGAGGGGACCCACAGGATGGCTGCCCATCCTCACCGCAACCAGGCACAACCTGCCCCACCAGCCCTGACAGGGAAGCACGGCACCCCACGGGCTCCAGCCTTTGAGCTCAGCCATTTACTTGCTCTCCGGTGGAAGCCGCACGCTGCTGGGGCCGCATCCTGCCCCACTGGCATCCACCGGTGCAGGGGCATCACCCGACGCTCAGCAGCACCCCAGGGGACCACAGGTGCCACCGGGATGGCAGGCAGGAACTGGGGCCGCCAGCCGCTCCAGCAGCTGGAAGGGATCGCAGATCTTCTCCTGCAGGGCAGAGAACAACCGGGGCAGGATCAGACCAGAGGGAAGCAAGAGGGAAAAGCAGCATCTCCCCACCACTCGCTCCCTGCTAGTGGGGCGGCCCAAGCAGACCCCCCCATAGCTAACGTGGGGGTAGCCCCCAGGTCACTCCAGCTGCTTTTCCCTGCCACAAGGAGGATGCCAAGAGCTTCTCTGGGACATTGGCTCTGCTTTTATCTGAGAAATGCCTTCTGCTTGGACAGGGACCCAAGAACATCTCCCCCTCCCCAAGTACAAGGTCGTGTTTCAGGGACACACAGCTGCAGGGCGTTATCTCCCTCATGTACCAATGATCCCCACTTCCCAGCCTCTCCTGGCCCATCTGCAGGCTGGAAGGACCACCAAGGGGAGGAGGAGAGAGGCTGCCAGCAGATAGAGGTGCTTTGTACTGCGGGGTCAGGGCTGGCAGCCAGGGCCAAGCTCACATCAGCAGCTGGGACGTGCTGGGAGAGCGATGGGGGAGGAAGGAGCCATGGGGATGGGTCATCATCTCCCTGGGGCAGAGTCTTCCCAGCCGTCTCCTGGAGGAAGGATGTGTCCCCTTGGGAGACATCAAGCAGATCCAGCCATCAGCCTTGGCAGCCCCCATGGACATGTTGGGGCAGGCAACAGGCTCTCGCGCCTGGTGGTTAGAGCAGACCCCCCCTTTGGAGGGCTCCAACCTGTGCTGGGGTGCAGTTGCCCAAACTCAGGCACCAGGCACTACCCTTGGTGCCCCACGGGCTCCTGCCTGGCCCAGAAGGACTCAGGTCTCTTGGTGTCATGCCATAGCCCCTCTGATACCCCAGGGCAACCCTGATGGCATGGGACACCCATGTCCCATCCCCGAACCCAGCTGTGGAGCTGCCTGCTACCAGCCTTCATCTCCTTGCGACAGCAGCTCTGCGATGCGGCAGCGTTGGCCCTGCTGCCTCGGATCAGGAACTCCTCTGCAAACCTAGAGCTCCGCAAGATCGCGGCCATCTCGGCATCCACATCCACCACCTCTCCTTCCTGGGGACAGAGGGACGGTCACAGGGCTGGGGTCCGGAGTACATGGCCCAGGGGACCCCAGCCACCCAGTCAGATGATGGGTGGGGGGCAAAAGCAGGGGCACAGCCTGACACAAAACCTTGAGAAAGACCCACAACGACCAAGCAGCTGGCTCCAAACGCCCTTGTGAAGCCCCCACAGATGTCGGGCTCGCACTTCCACCCCAATGCAATGCATGGGTCTGGCTCCCTTTCCCGTCCCTGTTTGCAGCTCCCCTGGTTTATACAGCCCCTCTGCTCCCACCCACCACCCCCTCTACCAAAGCTTACCCCCAAAATCACAGAAGACGCTGCTGAGCAGCGTCTTCATCAGCTCTGCCCCATTCCCAGCCCTACAGAGCAGGACTGCTTGGCATCCTGGGGAGCCCCATCCCGCACCTTGAAGGTGAAGTTGGCGTCAAACACCAGCTCTCGCTCGTGCCCCACGATCCCACCGTTGTAGATGACCTGTCCTGGCCCAGTCCGGCTGCTACCTGGCACCTTGAACAGGCGGAAAGTCGCAGAGACGAAGCGGCAGTCGCCTGCAAGGGAGAGGTTGGTGGGTTGGGCACCGAGCACCCGGGCTGGGAACCAGCAGAGCCCGGGATCCCAGCACAGCTCCCCACAGCTGCCCGGAGCCAACGCTCCCTGGCTGGACCCTCACCGATGATGCCCTCCAGCTCCTTGTCGCCAATGGTGATGGGGCTGGCGGTGACCAGGCAAGGGGGGCTGAACCCCACCTCCTCGGCGATGCTGTACAGGTCTCTCCAGTACAGGGCTCCCGCCAGGCACTCCCCTGGCACGAGACCACAGGCATGGGTGATGGAGGCAAAGGCCTGTTCCCCCCATCCCATGCCACCCCCGTCCCAGAGCCCTACGCACCCCACAGCACGCTGTGCTTCCGGACGGTCTCGCTCAGGTGCTGGCTGGCGTAGACATCACTGAAGTACATCTCTCCCCCAGGCTGGAAGGCAGCGAGGAGTGAAGGGAGACCCCGAGAAGCAACAGGACAAAAGGGGCAGAGAGAAATGGGCACCCCCCAATGCTACCCGGCTGGGCACCCTCTGCAGAGGTGCCCTCCCCTGGCTCCATCCCACATCCCTGCCTTGCTGGATCCCATTTGCTGCATCCCAGCGGCACCCCAACAGCAGGGCCACCCCAACCCCGCTCCGCTCCCGCCGTGGGCGCCGGCCCCAGCATTACCTTCAGCACACGGTAGGCCTCCCGCAGCACGGCCCTCTTGTCGGGGACGAGGTTGATCACGCAGTTGGAGCTGGGGAGGAAGAGACTCATTTGCACCCTCTCATGTGCACGGCACCACCGGCTGCTGCACATCCACCGGCTGCTGCATGTCCCATCGCTTCATGCAGGATTTGGAGATGTCGATTTGACCATGAAAAGGACAGTTTGTATATTCCCAGGATCTAGCCCAGACTCTGCCTTGCGATTTTCCCTTTCCTAACATGTGCTCCTGAAGTGGGCGACCCAGTGGGATGTGGGCCCGGACCCCAGCCCACGGTCCCGGGCAGCAGCAGGACCGGGGGTGGCAGTGCTCTGCGCGGTACCTACATGACAATATCGTAGCTCTCGTCGGCCAGCACAGCGTCACCCAGCTTCTCCATGTAGCCCTGGAGGAACTCCACGTTCGGCTTTCGGTAGCCAAACTTGTCCATGTGGTAGGCAATGTGCTTCTTCGCCACCTCAACCTGGGAGGAGGAAGGGAACGAAGGTGGGGAGATACTGGGGGGATGAGGGGAAGCCCCGGCTCCGCGTCGTACCTGGCCCTCGGTCATGTCTATCCCGGTGACATGGCCCCGCTCCCCAACCAGCTGGCTCAGCAGGTAGCAGTCCCTGCCGCTGCCACTGCCCAGGTCCAGGATCCGGCACGACGCCAGGCACTCGGGGATCACCAGACCGCAGCCGTAGTACCTGGGGGGATGCTGAGCTGAGCCAGGCGGAGGTGCCCCCGTGGCGTGGCAGTCTGGGGGGCTGCAGCCCACGGGGAGGCAGCAGCGGAGGCGAGACCCTGGGGTTTACCTGGTCACCACCTCCTCATGGACACGCTCCAAAGCATCTCTCACCACCTTGGGAAGGGGCCTGGCCGAGGTGATGCACGCATTGGTTTTCAGGTCCTCCGACTTCTGCAGCACTTTGCCATAGTAATCCTGAGATGGGAAGGACAGAGTCCACCAAACTATGGCAAGCTGTGCCCCGGGAACTCCCCATGCACCAAAACGTGGGGGCCATGCCTGCGCTCGGCTTGTATGCACCCCCAGTGTCCGCTGGCACTGGCGCTCTTGTTTGCACCCAGCTAAAAATTAGGCTAACATCAAGCATCCCTTTGCCCCTACCCTCCCCAGCTCCCCTTGCTTGCATGCACAGGCGTGTGTGTGCAGTAGGGGATTTAATTCCCATTTGCAGCCACTTTGCAGGCTGCAGCCACCATTTCCCAGCCGAGAGGGGCGCGGGGAACGAGGGCAGGGACACGCCGGGTTGCTCAGCTCCCTGCGGGGAACGGGAGCAAAGCAGCCGGCCGCACCTAACGTTTTTATCTGGGCCCCGAAACGAGCTTCTGACCGCAGCAGGCACCGCGGCACGGCCTGGCCTCGGCGCCCCCCGCCCCCCCGCCAGCTCCCGCCCGCGCCGCTCACCTGCACCTCCCGGTGGATCTGCCCTCCGCAGGGGGTTGCCACTGCAACGGGAACGTGGGGCTGGTGCCTGACGCCACAGCGATGGGCACCGCGCCAGGCCCTCCCGAAAGGCCCTGAAGCCCCCCCCTCTTCCCCCAAATACTTCCTCCCCCCCCCCCCCCCGGCAGTGCCCAGGGAGACCCCCCAAACTTGCAGCCTAGTGGGATGCTCCTGGGGGCGCCTGACAACACCCCCCCCCTCCCCAAAACCCCCAGTCCCAGCTGCCCTGGAGAGATGAGCCCCCAAAAACTTCCCCATAGCGCAAATCCCCCCCACATTTTGCAGAGAGCCCTCGGCCCCAGGGGTGCCCCCAGGGAGGCCCCAGCACCCCGCAGCAGAGGCCCCGGGCTGCCTTACTGCCGCCAGCTGCACCGCCTCGGCCGGACTCTGCCCGGCCTGGGCCACGCTCCGCCCCGGCACCCTGCGCCGCCCCGGCACCGGCTCCCGCCTGGCCCAGACCCCGGGCACACGGCCCCGCAGCCTCCCCACAGGGCCCCAGGCACGGCGGGGGGAGCTGGCCCCGCTCCCATGGGGGTCACACTGCCATCACCCATGGTCCATGCCTGCACCCATGGCCTCTGCCCGCACCCACACCCCCAAAAACCCACCCTGCTGCCTCCCACCCCAACAGCTCTGCAGCCCCACGGCACAGCTCTGTCCCTGCTCAGCCAAATGCAGGGAGACCTGCGTTTAATGCCGCAGGGCTGCTCCGGCCCCTGCAGAGGACGGGACCTTGGAGGGGACAGGCCACCTGCAGCAAGGACACACTGCATCTGCAAAGCCCCCGGAGCTGAAGCACGATGGGGGACACTGGGGGCAGAGACCCACCGTCCCAGTCTCCCCCTGCACAGGGACCACCAGCGATGGCATCCAGCACAGACTCTGCTGCGGTTTGGTGGTGTTCAGGGCAGCTTTTATTCCCAGTAAGTGAGTCGTAGCTTCTCCAGCAGCTCAGGGAAAACCCGCATTCCCAAAGTGCATCTGCAAAGGATCAGGACCCCTCCCAAGGGAAAAATACCTGCCATGGCCCCTGGGCTAACAGTGGCACCTACATGGGGATGCAGGAGCTGCGGTGCCACCAGGTAAAGCCCAAACAGGCAGTGGCGGTGGAGGGGATGGTGAAATCCAGCCCAGGAGAAGGCTCTGCAGCACAGGAGCCAAATCCCAGCGGCGCTCCAACAGGAACATGGCAGGCCGATGCCCGCTCTCAGCCTGCCTTCTCGTATCAGCTGATGAAAAGCACACTCAGGCAAACAAGTGCTTCCCGTGCGCTCCAAGTGCTCCAGATAAGTGACTTACCAAAAACAAGACACAGTATTTATAGCCTGGGCCTGATGTCGCTCCCCGGGATGTGAACAGGAGCCCGGTCGCTAGTCCTCCAACACAGAGCAGCGCAGAACTGAGCACACCGCCTCGTGATGCTCTCCTGCCTGCTTCCTGGCCGGGCCTTTGGATACCTTCCCAACCAGATACAAACACACACCACAGCCAAGGCTGCTTCACCAAGAGCTGGAGCAGCAGCCCAGGAAGAGGAATGCAGACGAAGGCCGAAAGCAGTGCAAATGGGTTAGCAAGGGGATGACGTTCCAAACTCTGGCAGAGTGGAAAATAAGATAACCTCTGAGCGGGACGCTGGCCAAACCATGTCCAGCTGGACCAGTGACAGAGGTGTGTGCCCAGATTCCCGCTTTCAGAAATTCTGGCCTGGGACTGGCACCTCAGTCTACACTGAAGCACCTCTCTCACCCACCCAGGCACTTACAGCTCCCACTGATTAACATGCCCTAAATAAATCGCATTCTGTGCCATCTCTGTCTCTAAATACAGAGCAGTGTCAAACTGCGGGCACCTGTATTTAAAACCCACAGCTCGATTTTACGCATTTCTTGCCAGGGGTGCTGGTGTGGGCTGAGCACCTCACACTACACGGGAAGTAAGCGGACACGGGAATTGTTGGGGGGAGTAAAGTTTCAGGTAAGTTTGTTTCAGTTAGGCGCTGGCGAGCAGGCGAGCGTTCTGGAGCACAGACGTGGATGGAGGCAGGTGAGAGGGCCCCACGTGCCCAGAAACACAGACTCTGCACGTATCCCAGCAGGCACCCAGCACCATCCAGCCACAGGTCTGAACCCCGGGGTCTGGAGGGGAAAGGACACTTCGCTGCCCTCGGTGCCAGCCTTTGGCTACGCTTCATTTCAGCAAGTGACTCAGCTGATCCTGTAGGTTTGACGACTGCTCGACGCTGCGGACCAAGCAAGAAGAGGTTCACAGTGAGATCTGCTCCCCAGACTGCGCTGGGCTGCCTGCGCCCAAGGGACCAGAACAGCTCTAGCACTGACACTACAGCAAAGAGAAACCCTGGGGTTCCCCAACCCACCTCCGTGTCCCCACAAGCCAAACCTCATTTTGTGCACCCGTAAGCAAAGAGCGCTGCTCTACACCACCCTCATCTCCTGTCACAACCAACCTCACAGGCTCTATCACGTTCATGAAACAAATGGAAATTTTGGTATAAATCATCCCTTCACTCAAAGTCCCATCTCTTCACAATACTGAAACACTATCCCGCTGGGCCAGCATCTGCTTCAAAGGCAGCTGCAAAAAGCTTTTCACTCTGTTTTCCCCCACCATACTCCATCACTTTTCCTTTTCCATCAACCTCCACATGTGTCCCCCAAGTCCTCCTGGCATTCCTTCAGCTGAGTACTCACTTCTTCTGAATTGCTTCTTGCCTAGATGAGAAAAGGAGACAAAAAGAGCATTAGAAAAACAAAATCTCAGCAACAGGGTTCATGTTATGTTGAAGAAAAGGGACTTGATCAAGGGCTCAAGAGGCCAAAACCCCGTTGTGTTTCTGGATTAAGTCCTGAGACAGCAGCAGCACTGGCTTCTGTCACACGCTCTCACAGGAGACACAGTGCATGGCAAACAGGAGGCAAAAATCTCAGCTCCCACCCCAAAACAGCCTGAGCTGTATCAGTGGAAGATCCCAGCTCCAGGGTCTGCTCAGCTTTGAGGAGCCAGGCAAGAGGGATCGGTCTGAGTGGGCTTCATGCAAAGTCTTTAAGTAGAACAGAAAGGGATCAAGGGATCCACTCAGCTGCCCAGAGAGAACGTGGTGTCCCCTACTTACTGGTACTGTAGATGAGTGGTTATTATGGCCATTTTCCTTAAACTCTGTGGAGAACAAGACAAAGAATGAATGTCTGATGGGAGCAGTTCAGCAGAATCACAGGGCAAGCTGTCCCAATGCCCCTGGGAGTTCCTATAGCATGGCCATCACTGTACCACTGCACTGTCAGCAGTGGCACGCTCCCCTCTTCTTTCCCAACGACAGGCACAGACACTAAGTGCTTTATTTCAACTTACAGTCCCTTGAGCTTTCCGGCAGAGATGACACAGCTTAAGGGCTGGCTTGGGCTGCAGGACGGTGGGTTTGAAGAGGCACTGGCCACCAGCCCTGCTGCCTGAACTCATGTATTTCATTTCACAGCTCCAGTAACATGTCTGCATATCTGTTCTTATAACCTCCTCTCCCCCCGTCCACTAGAAACACTCTTGCTCTAGCAGATAAACACAGCTTACATCTTCCGAGTGCAGGATGGCATCTTCTTGCATCACCATGTTTCTAGCAGCTTGACCCAGGAGCTAAAAGACAAATTCACAGACCAGACTGAGAGGCAGCAGCTCTGCGTTTCCCGAGACACTTGTGATGGCTGCTCAGCAGACCTGCATGAAGGCTGACAGTCTCGGGGCCCCGGGCGACACGGTGCAAGGCTTGTGGGGAGCATCGCGTGCCGTGCCCACCCCTCAGAGCACGCAGGCTGAGGGAGAGCCTGAGGCATCGCTCCAGTCTGTCACTCTGGAGAGATGTCATGAAGTAAAGGCACCCTTCCGCCTCCCACCACCTCCCCAGCGCTGACAGAGGCACCCGGAGCCCGGGGGTGCTGGCATCCGCGGCCCAAGAGCCCTACGGCGGTGCCCCGCCGGCCCAGCCATACCTGCAGCCCGGGCCCCGCTGTCCCCGTCCCCTGCCCAGCCCCAGGGATGCCCTTCCCCCGGACTACAGCTCCCAGCATGCCCCGCGCCCGCCACCGACTACAGCTCCCAGCATGCCCCGCGCCCGCCACCGACTACAGCTCCCAGCATGCCCCGCGCCGGCCGGCCGCTCCCCGCGCCCCCGCTCAGCAGCCGGCGGGGCTCGGCAGCTCCCCGGCCACGCCGCCCCGCCCGGACGACGCCCCCGACAAGCACTGCCCCGGCGGGCGGCCGGGCGGGGCCGGGCCAGATCGCCCGCCGTCCCCGGCTCCTCCTCGCAGGCCTCGCGGCCGCGCTGCATGCCGGGCCCTGTAGTCGGCCGTCCGGCGGCGCCCGCCGCTCACCTCGGCGCTGCGGGAGCCCTTCAGCACCTGCTTGGTGAGGGCGATCACGTCGGTGCCGCAGCTCGTCACCTTCTCGGTCAGGAGCCCCTTCACCGAGTGGCCGAAGCGCGCCTGGGCGTCCGCCGCGCCCCCCGCCGCCATCTTACACTGCCCGTACCCCGCCTCGCCCCGCCGGGCGCTGCTACGGCGAGCGCCGGGGGCCAAAAGAGTCGGGAAGGCGCAGGGCCCGCGGCGGGCGGGGGCACCGCTGCGGAGGGGCCGCCTCTGCCCGGGGCCGACCCCCTCGAGGCTCTTGTCCCCCCATGGACACCTCAGACTCGGACATCACCCTGGGCACGGACACCCCGAGGCTGCCCAGCACTGACCAGTGCTGCCCGGGGCTGCCCAGTGCTGACCAGCACTAGCCAGTGCTGAGCAGGGCTGATCAGGGCTGACCAGTGCTTGCCCCGTACTGCCCGCGGCTGCCCAGTGCTCACCAGCACGGATCAGGGCTGCCCGGCACTGCCGAGTGCTGCCCATCGCTGCCCGGCACTGACCAGGGCTGACTATCAGGGCTGACCAGGGCTTCTCAGCATTCCCAGCGCTGACCAGTGCTGACCAGTGCCCCCAGCCCTGTGTTGCCCATCCCCTCCCGGTCGAGGGACTCCCAGGCTGGGGACGGACCCCAATGCCCCACCAGTCCCCAGCTGCGCTCATGGCACCCAGGGGAGATTCTGAGGACTCTGGCACCCAGGGGAGATTCTGAGGACTCAGCTGCCGCTGAGGACTCAGCTGCTGCGGATCTGGCCCTGGGCGTCCCCTGGCCCGCAGCCCGCTGGACATGGCTCCCCCACGGCCACCCGGTGCGGCCATGGCCCCACTGCCCTCGCCCCCCACCGGGTGCCCAGCTGCAGAGCTGGCCACGAGCCCAGCGCCTGGTTCCCCCCCTCCCGTCTCCCCGATAAGGAGGCGAGCCCGCCTCAGGGTCAAGGTGACGACCCCGCAGCCGGTATAAAGGCGCCCTGCACTGCTGCAGCCCCGCAGCCGGCCCCGCCATGCCGCTGCTGGGCGCCCTGCTGCTGGCCCTGGCCCTGCTCTGCGCCTGGGGGCTGGTGTGCCGGCGAGCCACCTCGGGGACGGGGACGGGAATGGGGACAGGGACGGGTCTGGGGCGCCCGCGGAGCCTGCCGGCCCTGCCGCTGGTGGGGAGCCTGCTGCAGCTGGCCGGGCACCCCCAGCTCCACCTGCGGCTCTGGCGCCTGCAGGGCCGCTATGGCAGCCTCTACGCCCTCTGGATGGGCTCCCACTACGTGGTGGTGGTGAACAGCTACCGGCACGCCAGGGAGGTGCTGCTGAAGAAGGGGAAAGCCTTCGCCGGACGGCCCCGCACTGTGAGTCGACAGCAGGTTTCGGGGAACCCCCTCCCACTGCGGCGTGGGGTGAGGTGGGGGATGCTCCCAAGAAAGGCGCCGGTGCCCGGCAGCATCCATCTCCTCTCCCCATCCCGCCTGCAACAAGGCAATGGGAGGGGCAGCCCCTCTCTGCCCTGTTCCCCAGGGCAAATCCTGTGCATCCTCCATCCCGAGGGTGCCCGATCTTCCTCGGGACTGGCTGCATCTCGGGGCATTGGGATGTGGGTTCAGATACCACCAGGCTCCCTGCACCCCTTAAGTTTCCTGGGTCCTAACCCGGGCATCTGTCCCCAAACCTCTCCATCAGTCCTCAGCAGGGGAAAGCAAAGCTCATGGCGTGGGATTTGCCTGCCAGCGCTAACCACCAGCCCCTGGACCATCCCTGGGATGAGATGAGATGAGATGATCATCCACCCCTCCCAGCATCACCCCTCTCCGACACTCGGCCCCCGTGGGGCTGCCCTGCAGCGGGGTGACCCCAGGGCTGCCTGTCCCACAGGTGACCACGGACCTGCTGTCCCGGGGGGGCAAGGACATCGCCTTTGCCAGCTACGGGCCCCTCTGGAAGTTCCAGCGCAAGCTGGTGCATGCCGCCCTCTCCATGTTCGGGGAGGGCTCGCTCGCCCTCGAGAGGATCAGTAAGTGCCCCCCACCAGCCCCCAGGCTCCCTCCCAGCTCTGTCTCCCTCCCGCGCTTGATCCAGGCTGGACTTTTCTTTTCTCTGTGCCCCTGATCCCCTGGGAACCAAGGGGAGACTCATTGGCTCAGCCCAAACCCCCCGGCGTCCTAGCAGGGGCTCGGTCCCCCTCCTTCCATCACCAGCACTTCACCGACACCTCTCCCCATGCGTTTTCTGCCCTGAGGCTTCCCTCACTCACAGCTGGGGAAACTGAGGCATGGAGCCAGTTCCTGGCCTCCCGGGCTCCCCGCTCCAACCGGGAGGAGCATCAGGCTGCGCACGGAGACTTCCCTGTGCGTCTCCATCCTCCTGCTCCTCCCCAGCACCCAGCATCGTCCCTTCTGCCCATCCTAGCCCCTCGGGGCTCAGCCCTGGCTGGGGGGTGCTCTCTGCAGGCTGCGCACCGTGAATGAGTGGGGGACCCCTCCTTCCAGCCCCCAGCTGCCCCCTCCACCCCCTCAGCTTCACCATCACCCCCTCACCTGCCTTTCCCCTCCACCCCAGTCTGCCGGGAGGCTGCGTCCCTGTGTGAGATACTCAGCACTGCGCAGGATACAGCCCTGGACATGGCCCCCGAGCTCACACGGGCCGTCACCAATGTGGTCTGCTCCCTCTGCTTCAACTCCTCGTACCGGCGCGGAGACCCCGAGTTCGAGGCCATGCTGGAGTACAGCCAGGGTATTGTGGACACTGTGGCCAAGGAGAGCTTGGTGGACATCTTCCCCTGGCTCCAGGTGAGCAGGGACGTGGGGACTGCCTGTTCCTCTCACCTCGGGTGAGAGGAAGGAGCTGGGATGTGTCCTGCAGAAGAGGGCTACCTGAGCCCCTGGCGTTAGGAGGGTCCCTGCCCCGGTGTCCCACAAGAGCCAGTACCCTGGCGGGCATGGAGTGTCTGCCTGGCAGCCTGCAGAGGCTCGGTTGAGCTGGAGCCCCTTGTTGTAATGGGGCTTTTCTCCCCCAGATCTTCCCCAACAAAGACCTGGCCCTGCTGAAGAGATGCCTCAAGGTCCGGGACCAGCTGCTCCAGCAGAAGTTCACCGAACACAAGGTGCCAACAGGGCCAGGACAGGGAGATGCTCGGGAGCTGCAGAGTGCTGGAGCTGGGGTGGAGGGGACTGTGCCCAGGACAGCCCGGCTCACACGTGTCCCCTGGCAGGAAGCCTTCTGCGGGGATGCCGTGAGGGACCTCATGGACGCCCTTCTGCAAGTGAGGCTCAGTGCCGAGAACAGCAGCCCCCCGGCACCAGGGCTGGAGCTGACTGACGACCACCTCCTCATGACGGTGGGGGACATCTTCGGGGCCGGTGTGGAGACCACCACGACTGTGCTCAAATGGGCTGTGCTCTACCTGCTCCACTACCCCGAGGTAGGGTCTGCGCCCCGTGGGGGCGGGGCGGGGCTCCCTCCAGCACCAGGGACATCATAGGGGGCTTTGAGGAAGGCAGGTGCCAAGAAAGATGTCAGGCTTTGCGAATAAGCAGGGTCAGGCTCTGGGCATTTTACTTCTGCCCTGCACAACCTGCCAGGAAATGCTGGTGATGCTGGGCGTACCCCACTGCCACGGGGACCCCCCGCGCACAGGGCACCCCCCTCCCCGCGCTCCCACCCCAGCCCTTGCTCCCCTCCCAGGTCCAAAGGAAGATCCAGGAGGAGATGGACCAGAAAATCGGCCTGGCGCGTCACCCCCACCTCAGCGACCGCCCACTGCTGCCCTACCTGGAGGCCACCATCAGCGAAGTGCTGCGCATCCGGCCCGTGTCCCCCCTGCTCATCCCGCACGTGTCCCTGGCCGACACCAGGTGAGACCCCCCGGGGCGCAGCCGGGACGTGGGCAGAGACCGTGGGAGGGAGCGACCGTCTCACTCTGCGTTCGCCTTGCAGCATCGGGGAATACTCCATCCCCAAGGGCGCCAGGGTCGTCATCAACCTCTGGTCCGTGCACCATGATGAGAAGGAGTGGGACAAGCCCGAGGAGTTCAACCCCGGTGGGTTGGGTGCTCCCTGTCCTCCCCGGGGGGCAGGGGACGGTGGGGTGGGCGCAGCAGGAGAGGCTGAACCTGGGGGAGGCTTGGTGGTGGGAGGTCGGCTCCTGCTCCCCCCCGGCTGGGGCATTCACACAGTCTCTGCTCTTGCGGCTCACGGGAGGGACACACATGTCACGAACTTGGGCAGGTCTCAGGCAGAAGGGACAATCCCTGCCGACACCAATGGTGCCCCTTCCCCCTGCAGGCCGCTTCCTGGATGAGCAGGGCCAGCACATCCACTCGCCCTCACCCAGCTACCTGCCCTTCGGGGCCGGGATCCGCGTCTGCCTGGGTGAAGTCCTGGCCAAGATGGAGCTCTTCCTCTTCCTGGCCTGGATGCTGCAGAGATTCACGCTCGAGTGCCCCCAGGACCAGCCCCTGCCCTCGCTGGAGGGCAAGTTTGGCGTCGTGCTGCAGGTGCAGAAGTTTCAGGTGAAGGCCAGGCTGCGGGACGCCTGGCGAGTGACCTCGTGATGGGGACGAGCCCTGGACCCTGGGCAGTGGTGGGGTGGGATGGGACCACAGAGGCCATGCCGTGCCTACCCCATGGATACGGGGTTGTCCGGATAAAGCTGTTCCCAACGCAGCATGGCTCTGGCTATTTTTTGGACAGGCGATGGAGGGCAGGGGGAGGTGGGAGTGTGCCTGAGATGTATGGTGGCCCCACAACTTTGTGTGAGCACTGGGCTGAGCTGGGAGGCCATGGCCCCTCCGCGGGGCTGCTAACACAAACAGCCCCTTCGCTCCCCCAGGGATGGGGGGTGGGGGGCCCGTCCAGAGACAGCCATGAGCCACGGAGACCAGCCACCCGCATAGCTGGCGGAGGGCGAAGGGCCCACCCCAGCCAAGTAAGGGGGGAAAAGAGACCAGTGGGCAGCTTGGGGGTTAGGGATGCCCAGGCTGTGCCCAGCGGCTGTGACCCCGGGTGGGTGACCCTGGCTGGCTCCTGCCTTATTTTCCCCGCTGGGAGCAGGGAGAACGAACACAACATGGGCTGGGAGCTGAGCCCGCCATGGGGCAGGGAGAGCTCCCCCAGCCCTTCCTTCCCCTGCCCCACCCCAGGACCCCCACCCGCTCCCGGGGGGGAAAAAGAAGGAAACAGCTTGGAGGTTCCTGCAGTTTTAGCTCCCACCCGGCTTCCTCTCCTACGGTGCGCAGGCGCACACGCTGCTGCTGGCACATGCAGGCGTATGCACACGGGTGCCTGCACACGCGTGTACTTACAAGCGTGTGTATGCACACAAAAGCACAGGGATGCATTTATGCCTGCCAACGCGCATACATATGGCTGCACATATATGCTTGTATGCACCCACGTACACATGCACACACGCAGCCCCTTCCAGTCAGGACATGAGCGCCTTGTAGGGCTGCAGGGCTCTCCGACCCAGTCCCGTGTGCGAGCCACCGTGGGGAGGTGCAGGCAGCCCCAGCTCCAGCTGAAAGCGGGGGTCCAGAGGTGCCCGGACCCCGCAGGCTGAGCTCAGCTGCAGCCCCCCAGGCCCGGTGCGCGGGCACCACGGAGCCGGGGGCTGCTGACATTCATCGTGCAGCAATGTGGCATCTCCCGCCTGCACAGTGTCCTGAGCATCGATCCTCGCTGTCTGGCTGGATTACGGCCGTCACTGCGAGCAGCATAACCTTCCCGTAACATGAGGGGCTGTGTTTGCTTTCACCGAAAACCACCGTGCCATGGAGGGCGGCATGCAGTTAGGTTTCTGGTTCTCTATTACTTGACCTCTTAATATTTAACTAAGTAGAACACCGCTATGGCTCAGGGCACCTGGAGGGAAAGCAGTCGGGGCGGAGGGGAAAGCCCCGCACATCCCCACATTTTCACCTTTTTCTATTTCCCCCTGCCCTCTCGCTTGCTAGCAGGCAGGAAAACTGACATAAACCCTCCCCACCACTAAACTTTCTACTCCGTGTGTCAAAGTGTACGTTTTCTTTCGAACCGCCAGCAACTTCGCTTTCACCCAGCCTCCTCACCGCGCCGATGCCAAATGGGTCCCGTCCGCCCGCGGCACAGCACGGGGTTGATGAAGGCAACGCGTTTGCAGCCCGGCACAGCGCCAGCAGCGCTTCCCTCCTCCCAGTCCCTTCTCGTGGGGGCTCAAACTGGTAGGGAGGAGCTGGAGGAAGAACTGCCGTGCACAAGCCTGCCCGGGGGGCAATGCCTGGGGTGATCTGTGCAGCTGACCCACCAGAAGCGGGGCAGAGGGGAGCGCAGCAGGCGCCCAGCCTCGCTGCTGCTGCTGCGTGGAGTCTCTGCTGGCTTGTAAGGGCTGAGCCCCACGCTCCTTCCCACTCCCCTCTCCGTTTCCATCACACCAGGGGTGCCGCTGGTTTTCTGATCCCTCTACCTCTGCCAACCCAGGCTGAAGCTGGGTGCGTGAAGGGGGACTGGGCTCAGAGCAGGTTTGGGGAAAACTTGACTAAACACAATGCTCTGGGCTTTCCCGGGGACTGGCACTTCCCCTGCCCCAGATCCTGTCCCCGGCCATGTGTGCTGGCAGGGAGGCTCCTCTCCAGTCTCCTGTAGTCACCAGTAACCGCAGCATCCCAGTGCTTCCAGGAGCATCAGCCCAGGACCTCCAGCACCTCTGTGTCCCTTTGCCAAGGCGCTGCGTTTGCTCTCTGCAAGGGAGACTTTCCTTGCCAGAGTCAGCACGGGGCCGGCACCTTGCGCACACGTTGCCATTGCCAAGGCGCGCGCAGCAACGTGCGTGCACTCACAGCAAGCGCTCCAGGCCGGTGCGTACCTTGAGGCAGAAATGGGGACTTTGGGACCGGGGATGTTTCTAAACCGGAGAACGCCTCCAGCCGCAGATGCTTGCGCAAAGCTCGCACTCCAGCTCGGTTTCCCCCTTCGCCAGGGCCGGCACGTGCTGTCCCTGGGCCTGGAGACCAGCCACACGCCGCAAACCCCGTCACGCCGAGCCCGGCCCCGCCGCGGGGCATCTTGCCCCCTGCCCCAGCCCACCTCCTCCCAACCGGCCGACCGGGAGAAGATGCCGCCGCGGGGAGTTCAGTACCCAGCACCAGCTGCCCGGCACCTTGTGAGCTGGTAAACAGCCTCCGGCATGGCTGCTCCCCGCTCTGGGAACAGGCAGAGACGCTGCTGAATCATCCGGCTGGTATTTATGTCCTGACGGCTGCTCTGGGGCCGTGCCGCTGCACCCAAACCCCTGACCCCACCAGACAGTTTCACCTGGGCTGCTGGCGGTGGGGCGGCACCGGACCCGGCCCGCGGCGGCCCCCTCCCTCTTCCCACCCCCCTGAGTCCCCCGAGCCCCAAGACATGCAAATCCACCACCTTAGACGAGCCCTTTGGCTTCGTTCAGACCTGGCACTGGACAGCCCGGCGACCCAAAAACTGGGGGGATGAGGCGACCATGCCCACGGGAGAGCTGGGGGGACCTTGGCATCTGCCACCAGGTTTTGGCCGGTCGAGTGCAGGCAGCCGCTGGGAACGCTGAGGCTTTTGCCGCTGACATAATCCTGCTGCTGTCACGGCTTGGGCCGCCTTGGGTCCCTGCCCGCCCTCTGGGGCTGCTCGGGGTCTTTGCACTGGGGGAACCAGGACAGGAGGGATCTGCGCCGAAAGGCTCAGAGGGCAGCTCGGGGGGGTTGGGAACCAGCGGCTCTGTCTCCCTGCGGCAGAGGGGGTCTGCAAGAGAGGAATCAGTGATGGTGGAAAGGAGGAAGCTTCTTCATTCACAGCTGTTCCCACACTGTACCCCGGGTACGCCATGAAGCAGAGGCGCGGCTTGCGAAGGCAGGACCGGAGGGGACCGGGCAGAGCAAGCCCAGGTCTTTCCATCATACAAACTCATTTTGGGGGGCACGGCCACCCCCACAGCACTCGGCTGACCCAGCTGCACTACGGGGCTCAGCTCAGAAGCCCTCCAAGTTTGAGGAGCTTCGCTTTGTACCAGGCACCGGAGGGCCCCAGGCTGTGCCGGAGAGCCGCAGCCAGTGCAGGAGGAGCGGGCGACGCTCAAAATACCTGTGGGCTCTGCAGCGGGCACAGCGCCAGGCGAGCTGAGTAAGCACAAACCTCGGGACACAGCTGTTCACTGGCCGAAAACAAATCGAGAAACAACCTGGCAGCCTGTGACCCCCCCTGGCACAGAGACTGCAGCGCTTGCACCACTGCCGCGACGGCCCTGGTGCGGGCACCGGTCCCATCTGATAAAAACAGATCTGTGCTGCAGGGGAGGGGGGAACCAGTTCTGATGAAGAAAGACGACTCAGGCTGCATGTGGGATGCTGCGGGGCTTGCCTCCAGCCAGGGGCTGCTGGACTGCCCCCGCTCCCGGCCCGGTCCAGGCTTTTCCTATATAGACAAAAGAAAAAAAAAAAAAAAAAAGAAAGGAGGGAAAAACCTCCCCGGGATGGGTTCCACAGGGAGGGTGAGCGAGGGCCGGGAGGCAGCAGGCTTCAGGGAGAGGCAAGGGAGATTCATTCACCAGAGCAGGACTGTGTCCCTGCTCCTGCCAAGCCCTGCCGGGAGCGAGCCACCATGGGACAAGCCCGGCCAGGGCGTGTGGAGGAGAAGAGGGTATTTGGCTGTGGGAGCCCGGGCTGCGCGGGGCAGGAAGCGAGCACAGCCCAGGCTCTTGCCGCTGATGCACAGCCCCGAGCGGCGCGGGGCGCCCGGGGAGCCCAAAGCTCCCATCGCCCAATGGCACAGCCTCATGCTTTCAGCGGAGCCTGCTGATTTTGCTTCTATCCTGGAGGCTTGCTCAGGTTTCCTGCCCCAGGAAGTTTTCAATGACTACGTGTAACGCAGAAACTTAACTGCACCTCAGCTTTCCTTAGCCTCGAGTTAGGCAGGTACGAGGTCCGAGAGCAGGCTGCCAGCAAGCACCAAGACACACGATTCCCTCCTCCTCCTCCATCTTCAGCCAACACCCATCCACCGGGTTGTACAAACACGCAACGATATGCTGCAGGAAAAATCACATGGGTGTTCCCAGAGGGGGAGTTTGCATCATCAGAGCCCAAGAGTCCCGCGGGAACACCGAGGCGGTGCTGCAGTACCCAGCGGTCCCAGGAACCCCGTTGTGCCCGGGGGGGTCCCTCTCACTGAGCCACTGCACGGTGCTCTGCAGCGCCTGTCCCCAGGCGACATACCCCAAGCCCACCAGGACGCCCGCCGGGTCCTTGGGTCCTTGCCCTCGGAGCCAACTTCAGCTGCCAAAAACATGCCATGTAAGCAGCACCGCACTGCCACGGACTCTAGCAACAACAGACTTCAGGTGTTCTTGGCATCAACACTTAAAGCACGTTGTAAAGAAAAACACTGAGCAGTGGATCGACACTAATTTGCTCTCAATCGTGCTGCACTGTTTGCAACTCTGTTTTGAAAAAGACATATTCACTATGCCCATAAAACACTCGCCCCTTATAGCTGGAAATGGGTGGGTTTTGGTGCTCCGGTGTTACAGACGCACACTTGCCCGTGTCCTCACATCTCCAGCATTTTACACCCACAGCGTGCATTCGGAGAAGAGCCCTGTTTGGGCCATGTTGGCGTTCTACAAAGGGATACACATGAGGATCAACCACCTTTCTAAAGCTCCAGAGCTGGAGCTGTGGGAGTCCTCCGCCTGCCCATGTTTTTTTTCCCCTGAAGAGGCACTGGTCGGGATGTCTCCGAGGAGTTCACCTGCCCAGTGTCCTGCCCTGCACCACCCCTCCTCCCCACACCAGCTGCCCCTGGTCCGGTCTAAAAGCCTGAAGCACAGAGAGCCACAGTGATAGACCTGCTCCTCCTCAGGCACATGTGAGCTTAAGAGACATGGTTTGTGCCCTGTTTGTTTCTTTATGGTCTTTAAAAGCCTGAAAAACCTCCAGGAGTCATAAAACAGGCACACCACTGCTTCTCCATGACTTTTTAAGATTAGAAACATCAGCTCAGCTTACTGGTACTCACCTCTATGTCCAGAGAAGAAGTGGGGAGTTCCCCCACCCTTAGTGGGATGGCAGGAAAGCAAACACGGAGATTTTTGTCTTATGCCAACAGAAATGTTGGCAGAGGGTCTCCCACTGGCACAGGGCCATCCCAGGATTTACAGTAGTAAAACCCCACTCCGTAAGGACTGACGTGCTTTTTAGCTTCCTCTGTGGTGCGAGGAACAAAGCCAGGTGCCAATACGTACAGAATTCCTAGGGGTGGCACTGGGGATCTTTAATTCTCTTCTCGAAAGATACACGTGGTTGGTGAACACAGCTGGAAGCGACCAGTCCCCAGGCGGCTGCGGTGCGCAGCGAGCCAGCCCGGCTCTGGGGCACGCACAGCCTCTCTGTAACCACTCACGCTCCAGGCATCCAGGAACGAGGTCTCCTGAATCCACATCGAAGTCCTTCACTCTTAAGAGCGCCCTAAGACACAAACTGAAGAGCCGTCTTCATCAGCTGTTCTGATAGAAGAGACAGGCTGTGACGGGCAAAGGAGTGAGATTCTCCTAAACCTTGCAAGGTGAAAGTGCTCTCCTCAAACGTGTGGGTAAAACGCTCAAATAAGCACCACTTGTCTTGCTCTGCCATCTGTATCCAGCCCAGTGCTACGTACCTCCAGTTAAAAAACCAAAACAAAACCACAAAGTAAAGACAAATCTTGTTCTTAACTCACAAAATGATACACATACACACGGGCAAGTTATCAGAAAAGGCATTATATTTTGGTTTCCACCTTATTTAAAACTGATTTTGGTTTTCAATCAATCAAATCTGAGTATGTCTGAGTTCAGTTTTCAATTTTTTTTTCCCCATAACAGTAATGATCTGGATGACCATAATTATAAAAGGGGCAGGGAGAAAACCCGAGAACAAGAGAACAAGATACATAATTTGAACTGTGCTCTCTTCCACACGAGCACCCCAGGGAATGTTAGTTTCAGCTCTTTGTTGTTTTTTTTTTTCCTTCAGGTTATTACTAACAAAATCTCTACCGTTTATTAAAGCAAAGCTACAGTAAATTTTCTTGCAGTCTTACAGCAGGTTTTCATATTACCAGTAGGACTCGCATGCATGGATTGCAGTCACACACACACGCTCACAGACATTATACAGTAGCCAGTTGCCACCATAAAAAAAAAAAAAAAAAAAAAAAGAAAACAGACATTCATTTCTTTTAAGTGGTCAACATTAGAATCGCACCAAACTTTTGGATAAAAAAAAAAAATACTGCACAGGTCTTCCACATCTACATGGTAAGTCATCCCTTCGCAATGGACGGAGCTCTCGTCTCCATTTGTTCAACATGCATCGCTGAAGCTTGAAGGCACACTGGCCAAAGAGAGCCCTGTTCTTTTTTTGTCATCTTAACTCGAGTGTGCTGCTCTCGGGGTGCAAAAAAAGGAAAAAAATAAAGCCAAGCCCTTTTGCAGCACACCGGGAAAAGGTCATTCGGAGACCACAGTACTTGGAAGGCAGCCCAGCTGCCTGGATTCTACTTCTAACTGTGCTCTTGGAGGCATTGAAGGAATACACTTGTCTTTAAAAATGACATATAAAGGCAAATTTCTGCAAACCCTTTCTCTTCAAACTGCTTACGGTAGACTAACGCTCCTTCTGGAAGAAACTGGTCCTTCAGTCACCAGCTTCAAGTGGGAAATTTCCTACCTGCTGTCTTAAACACTGAAGCACCAGAGATTATAGGGCTGATGTGTTCAGGCATTCATCAGCTTCAGGAAAACTTAACACCAAAAAAAAAAAAAAAAAAAGCTAAAATGAAAAGAAATCCCCAATGCCTCAAGAGCACTATATCAAACCAGAACTCTTGGGCTACTGACTGCCGGCACTGTCAGAAGCTGCTTGCTTCTGGGAAGACACCTGGAGGTTGAAGCCTTATGGTGATTTCGTATCCTCCCAGGGTGAGATTTGCTGAGCTTTACTGATTGCAAGATAAAGCAGTGTTTTGGAAAACTAAAACCAACAAACTCATAATAACCATCACCAAAATCACCATTGGGAAAGTTCCATTTGTTAGAAGGTCTCATTGAGAAACATCAGTCCCTGCCCCGCGGAGCAGGACGGACACGATTAACAAAACCCAGAACGACCCGTCCCCCACAAGCCGGGCCTTCAGGGACTTGTCCCTGAATTATATTGGAGGGGGAGAGAGAAAAATAAACTAAAAAAAGAAGGTTGTATCACCTTTTCCTCCTGTTAAAGTTTCAATCCTCTTATTCCACTTTTATTTCTTTGTTTTTTCCCCCAATTCTCCCTTCCACTCTGCCACCTTAGCTGGGGGAGTTATTGGTACGAGAATTTGGAGAGTCCTGCTCATTTATTGTGTTCAAGAGTACACACACCGGCTGCCGGGGCAGGTGGTGGTGGCTGTGTTCGCGGTGCTGCTCTTCCGCAGCATTAAAAAGCCCTTCCTCCTCGTCCCCGTGGGGGCGGCCACTGCAGCTGTCGCAGAAGTCCAGGGGCCCGTCCAGAGCATCATCAATGAGCCCGTCGAACTCCTTGAGGTCGTCGTCGTGATGGCCCCGGTTGCATACACAGACTTCGATGCCCGAGTCGCCGGTGAAACGGCGCTGCCTGCCCGGCGTCTTGTCCTTCGCGTCGGGAATGGCGCTGCTCTGCTCTAAGCTCTCAGAGCTGTAACCTTTTAGCAGTTCCTCCTTGCACTCCGTATCCTTATCGGGACCGGCCCTCTCCACTAGCTCGGCTCCCGTGCTGGTACCACCGGGCTCGACGCTTTGCATTTTGGCAACTGCTCGCTCGACCAGTGTGGTGGTGGAGGGCTCGGGGTCCCCAAGGCCGGGGGACCCGGTGTTGTCAGTACTGCTGTTATTGCCGCTGGGTGCTGCTGAGCTGCTCTGCGCTGGCTGCAGGTTTCTTGGCGTGTCTGGGATTGTGCTACTGCTGCCTGCTGGGACGCACTGCTGATGTAAGGCACTATATGGTGGGGGCGGGGTCGGCGGTCGGTTCACAACTTCCTCATAGGGAGGTAGTAAATAATTTGGCAAAAACCCTAAAAGTGGGAGGCAAGGAGGAGAAGTTATTTCATGAACAGCTTATCTCAGGAAACAAGTCATTAATACAGGTCGGTGTATTATTTTTCATCTACCAGCACCTTCCCACTGAACAGCTAAATGGGCTTTACAAGGAGTGCCAAAACTTGGCCCAAGTGAGACACGTCATGTTTTGGAGAAGCAGCAATCGCGGCACAGGAGGGCACCATTACAGGAGGAGATGGACACAGCTGGGAACAGCAGCCTGGTCTCCCTGCTCTCAAGTCTATGCTTAGGGCTACCAGGCGAGCCTCCCCCCACCACGCTGTACCCCAATACAGCCCCATAAACCACACCAAGGGATGGCCTGCGTTGGCTGGAGAGAACAACCTGGGAGATAACTCGCCAGCCCTCTCCAACACTGGCTTCTCAGCTGAGTTTCCACTTTCAAGAGCAAAGGTTTCATCTCACAAAGCTTTGTGCAAATATGAAGAGACACGAGCAGTTACAAGGAACTTAGAATCCTGACTTTTAGTTGTTGTTTTAGTGCTGGATTCAGTTTTTCTGGTGCGGTCAGAATAAATTGGCAGTACTGGCAAGAGACTTTGGTTTATTTTACTTACAGCCCCTCAAATCTATGAAAGATTTTGTTTATTTCTTAAGAGGCAGCAAAATAGTCTATATAGACAGAATGGACTTAAATACTGGAAACATTAAAGATAGCACTACAGTTTTCCATGTGCAATTGCGTACCCCTGGGGCTGGGGAGGAAAGCGCTGCTGGGGATTATTTCTGAGGTGGCTGCAAGAGTTTAACGAGAAAAGCAAGTTCATACATGCAACTCAACAGTCCATCACTGGAAACTCAGTTGTGGTGCCTCCAGTCAAAAGGTCGAGACTCGCTGTTCTAGCACAGCATAGCAGGGCACAAAGGAGAGAACAAAGCGATTGTACTCTCCCTGAGCCATGGGCAACAGCTCCTTCGTGCAAACTCCTAGGGCTGCTCACCAGCAGCGTCGTCTGGGAACCGCAGCACAGGGCAGGAGCCAGCACGGTCCCTGATGAGGCACCACTTCCACCCAGCCTGTGTGACCGAATTTCGTGAAGCCACTTCCCACATCTCAATCCCACCAGCAGCAAGTGCAGGCTGGAGAGAAGGAGCATCCTGAATGAGATATTTTAAGGACCTTCCCAGAAAAACACCCAGGGAATCACCCACTCCAGAGCCAAATCAAGGGTGGGTGTGAAGGTGCTGTAGCTGGTGTGGTTCAACTCCAGACTCAAGGGGGCTCAAATGCATCCAGCAGCTGGAACACGTCACCTCCTCTCTACAAGCCAAGGTTAGGCAGCAAAGCTGCCCCCCACCTCTTGCTGAGCCCAACCACTGCTCCCCACTTCCACCCAACATGGGAAACTCGCCACTGCCCTGCTCCCCACAACCTCCGGGAAAAACAGTGTGAGGTACATACGGAAATAAAACGGCAGGGCTGAATAGTTATGGGCTTCCCGGTAAGCGATCAGGTTGATCTCGTGTTGCCGCTGCTGGGCCTGGAGACGATGCTTGGTGCGCCGGTGATGGCAAACACAACAGCAGCTGAGGATGATGATGATGGTCCACACCAGCCAAAACCCTGCAGCGGGGGAGAGCAACCGTTAACCACAGCTCGAGAGCCACATCCAATCCCAGGACACTCCACGAAGGCGATGGAAGAGATCATCGGAAAGCCTGGATCTGAACCCCGCACTGCTCTGAAGGCAGAAATACGTGGTGCACCAGGAGGCTTCGACACAGATCTGCCTGCGTGGGTGGCTGCTACTCTGGCAGCCTTGACCGAATCGGGTAACTGTACACACTTCAGTACAATGTGGAAGACGTTCAACAGGCACAACTCCGGAGGAGAACGAAATATGGAGACAGGGTTAAGCTCCCCCCCACCCCTTGGATATAATTTCTTCTGGCCAAAAATATGAGCAGAGCTGTGAATAGCATTGAACTTGTCTCCCACAGCCACTTCGGTTTGAAAATAACAATCAAGACACAAAAGACACTCTGCAGATTGACCGCAGAAGAAGAGAAAAACCCCAAGCACTATGTTTTGCTTTTGTTTGCACTGCTCTTTAATTTCCAGCCCAAATCCTTCATTGTTATGCTTAACAAAAACATACTTTTTACATAAATGTCTCAAAATATTTTTAAAACTTATTTTTGTATTCAATGTCTTAAATCATCCAAAATTAAATTAAACTAGCCCCCCACTCTGAATCCTCAAGAAACCTAACTTCTGCTCTGTTTGTGGTCACGGCTGGTTTCTTGCACTGTTGTACTGTAAGTACACTGTTCCTTAAAAGGGAATTTTAGAAGAGCACTTCCTGAATTTTCTCCACTCCCTCCAACACGTGGAATAACCCCTCCTTTCTGTAAATCCCCCTTCATGCTTGCATGCACTAGAAAAATGTTTCCAGTGAGGCTTTTGTCTTCTGCAACCACAGCTCACAGCTCTACCTGCCTCAGAGGTGTCTGTAATCTCTTTTTTAAGCTCAGCTTTTGCAGCTAAGGATACCAGGAGAGCTCCCCCTTTAGAAACATGTAGGCCTGGCAGCCACTCCTCAGCAGGGATCACAACACCATTTTTCTTTCCGTAAGACCCCTGCCACTCTTCATTATTTCCAAACAGACAAAATGAAGACTCCTAGTGCTACAGCCCATTTTCAGCATGGCCATTCTGCCCTGTGAGATCAAACTGCTTGTCTTCTCCCTAGCAAAAGCTCTAGTCCTGCCTTTACAATACCTTGATGTTTTCAGCATCCCCTGCTGAGTTAGCAATGTTTTCTCTGCTAAGAGCTGGGTGGGGAAAGGTGAACAGTTTAGGAATTTCAAGAATGAGAGGAGTATTGCTCTGGCTCAGGACAAAGTCCAATCAACCCATATCACAGATCTCAGAGCCTGGCACTGGGCTGTTAGTAGGTGAACTGGATATGCCGTATCATGCCTCCGAGCATTTTGAGCAGGGACTTTCACCTCCCTGTGTCGTAACCCAAATTCTCCATGTATTTTGGCACAGCGAACCGAAATCTCTCTCATCTTGCGCAACCAATTTCCCTAATGGACTGGATTCTGCCTTATACCCAAACTTATCAAAACCTGCTATCAAATGAAGGTGTTACATGCGCCATTTTTTTTGCTTGGCTGGAAGTCAAGGTTCCTAGGCAGTTTTTCTAGCCAGCCTGCTCAGCTGTACCACGAAGGGCAGAGAGAAGACTGTGATCTTCGCTCCAGAGAAGCAAAGGACAAAGCACTTGAGATGCCCTCTGCACTTCCTTCAAACCGAGCTGAGAAAGCGTCCACCGCCCTCCAAACATCCTCCTGCTTCTAAAAAAGCCTATAGAAACTATAAGGATTGGTCTAGTCCACCCTTCCCTCCAAAGCCAGGCATTTGCAACCACTGCCTCGCAGTTTGAAGGCTCCCACAAATACACTTTATTTCTTGCTGAGAGAAGGTCCCTTGGCTCTTGCTTGCTGAGGAAGCAAGAACACACTCATCGAAACCAGGTCATTGGCACAGCACGCCACCACGCACTGAAGCAGGCCTGCAGTTCATCTTCCAAGTACTCCTTATTTTCGAAGAGCAGTCCGTGATCATGCATTCAAAAACAATGGAAAATTACACCCAGCTATCCAGGGATTTTAGCTACAGTTATGAAAACAGATGCTTTTTAACACATTTGATCATGTCCTTTCCCAAGGACTCTAGATGCAATGGTAGCAAGCAGCACTTCGTCAGTTAAGATGTCCTGGAGAACTGCCACTGTTAAGCAATCTCAGCTGTAGCAGCCGAATTTTTCTGCAGGGAATAACTGCTCCCACCCAAGCCTGCATCCAGAAGATTAAAAAAGTATTTCTTTAGAAAACTTCTCTACCCATTCCAAAGAAATCCCAAAGTGCTTTGCAGAAAAACCGATGCACAAGCTCAGAGTAGGGGTCAAAGTAAGCTCAGCCATTCCTGGGAAGACGTGCGGCAACTCTGTAAACAACAGGCAGTAACAACATAAAACAGTTTAGGATAATAAATTAATGTTGGATCCTACTGAAACCGCAGGTGGCATTTTAAGTAAGCAGACCATAATTTACTGGATTGCAATCTGGCTAAGGTGCCAGGAACAACACCTCCATTCTTGTGCAAAGGATCTATGCACGCTTGCAACCACAAGTGGATGAGATCTGTTGTTTTTCATGGGAATTTCCAGAAAAAGAACCCACTAATACCATGTTATTGCCTGGTTTCATTAACTGCTGACACTTCCTAGAGCTTCTAGGAATTACTCAACCCCTGACTCAGCACGAGCCCACGGACTTGCCTGGATGATCACAGGAGGTCAGCAGCGTGTGCCCACCACAGCCATTTGCTGGCCGGGCTTCTGGCGTCCTCTTTAATGGCTTTGCCCCCACCTTGGCATGCAACAGCACATCTGCACCACAGGGCTGAAAGCACCCCCAGCGCACAGAAAGCAATAGGATGGGAAACCCATAGCTGCTGAGGCACACAAGGGGCTGCTTGGTGTCACTTGAGCAGCGGTGCCAGTGTTGCAAGATGGACAGGGTGCAGTCTGGTTGCAAGCCCAGCCTGGTGCTGGGAGTCCAGGGCCTCCAAAAAGGCTCTACAACATGCCCTAGCCAGAAGTTTGGGCACAGCTGCTATTTTGGCTGCAGAACAGAAAAACTGTAAAAGCCTAGCAAATATATAGTATGGTCATTTATTTGAATAAAGCTATGCGTACAAGGCCAAGTGCAATTGTAAATATTATGTCTAAAAGTATGGAGTGAATAGTGAAGATGTCCAGGGCTGAACTGTGCATTTGTACACCTGGCGGTGCTTGGCTTCAAACCAGCAGCAGCGAGGTAAGCCGAGCAGACCACTGGCCCATGCACCCCGTGGTTCATTGGCAGGAGGGGAAGGAGGGGAATTTCAAATTCACCCAAAACCAACACTACACGAGCAGGAAACGCGGAGCCTGAGCACGGTAGCAGTACACGCTAACACCTCGTTCATTGCAAAAGCAGGTACCCGTTCTGCCTCGTGCTGAAAATGGGCAAGATGTGCAAAGGCAACAGAAGTTTGGCATTAAAAGGTCTCTAAAAGCCAAGTTAAACTGGGCTTCTAGTTGCCTTCACTGTCCCCAAAAGCCTTCCCCATCTCCTTCAACGTGTGCCTCCTTCCCAAATGGACACAAGCTGGTTTTCAGCTGCGTTGTGCTGAGCTATCACAGCAGTCACTGGAAAAGGAGAAACGGTTGGGAGACACTGGGCATCCTGAGCCAAGTTTGCCATTAAATGTCTGATTTGAAAGAGAGTATTTGGTCACCTGGCAGTGACCATTGGGAACAAAAGCTCACAGCAACCTGAGGGCAACATGACAGTAGACAGCAAACAGGATCTTTGGAAAAACAACTGCTGATGGACAGCATCAACAGAAGTGATGCACCAGTTTGGAGCTAAACATGCACCAGGGGACCATCGGACTTGAAGGCAATTTCAGGCTCGCTCTTGGTTTATGGAAGAGTCAGAAGTTGAAACACTCTCCAGTCCAAAAAAGGCTGAGTCCTGAGAAACACTGCTATATTTTCTGTCAAATTCACTGGTGATGTCAATGGGTGGATAACGATGCAACCAAAGGGTAAATCAGACACAGCCAAGGAGCTGAGTTTTGCCAAGAGATTTCCCTGCCAGAGCATCAAAACCTTTCATAAAAATAAAAAAGTACCACCAATCTCTTACCTAGCATCAGACAGGCTGAGAGCTGTAAGCTCTACGTGAGTGCCAAGCTCAGAGAGTCAGAATGGGAGCTGCAGAAAGACCCGGGAACAGAATTAGTTCCCATGAAAGCCATCTCTCGCAAGCATAGGAAATACCAAAGAAAGAGAAGGCTGCTACATTTACAGCGTCCTTGGGAAAGGGAGCCTCATCACATGGTCACGCACCAGAGATGTTTTCTACCAGCTGTGAAAGAACATGCCGGGCTTAAAGCTTCAAGAAAAACCTTTCTGGGACACTGACCATAGTTTTGCTTAAACTTAAGAATAATTAAGAATAAAATAATTTAAGAATAAAAAAACCAGAGCATTCCCTCCTCGTGAAAAATGCTCAGTCTGATGCTGTACTGTATTTTCTGCCTGGGATGTTGCCATTCCCATTGAGGGAAGCTCCTTTTATCCTGTGCAAAATGGAAAACGTTTTCTGGAGCGTTCCAAGGGAAGGAACAAAGAAATCTGCCCTCAAGTTCATGGTAAACTTGGGCAAATGCCATCGCTCTGTTGGCAGGAAGTCCCCTAAAAGCAAGCCAAAACATACTGCAAAGTGCTTTTGTGTCTGCCTGACAAGCATCTGGGTAATAGCTTTGGCTCCATGAGAGCTGGTTCCGAACAGAAGGAGAAGTGGGACAATTTCACTGACTAAAAAGTGATGTCCCAAACGGTGGCCTCACAGTCAGCCATGGCTGGAAAACCAATTGTCTTTCACATGGCAAATGCTATCATCAAAAATAGGAGAGAGATTTAATTGGTACTACAACCCGGATGCACTTGGGTTTTATAGTAGTGTCCTTGGCACAGAAACCGCATCATCTCCTGCCACTTCAGACACAAGCCTGTACAAGTCAACGCTGCTGCTCAAGAATGCCAGATGAAGGATCCAGGCCACAGGCCTATGAACATTTTAAGAAGGAAAAAAGAAGCTGCTGAATGACGTGGTCCTCCCTTGCTTGTCTCTTCCATACCTCCTGCTGCCTCCTCTACCTCTTCTTGTGCCAGCACAAAGCTGTACGCAACTGTGGTTTGAACTGGTTTGAGGGAATCAGAGCAGGTTGAAAATCATCTGCCAAACACAACACCAGCAAGAGAACTGTGACTTTCAGTGACAGTTTTATGTCAGTTTAAATTAGTGGAACTGCAGCCCCAGCCTGACCACACTTGCAGGAAAAAGTTACTGAATATTTGTAGAGTACAATGGCAAAAGAAAAAAGCTGAAGACAACATCTCCAACTCCTGCTCACTTGCTCCCAGACTGGTAACTCAGACAGAAGGAGAGGGACGTTAACTGCAGCTGGTTTCTAGTTTTCAGAATAGTGTCCAGTATACATGGTACACCCACTGCCATGAGATAAGATGGAAGACGACAGATTTCAGGAAAATCCTTTGCTTATCTTGCAGTGAGAGTCAACTTGAGGCAGTCAATCTGCAGACACTTGTTTTTATGCCTCTCTCCTGGGGAGGGAGCCTTTGAAGAGCAATTGCTCCTGTACTCCAGAAGACACGTTTTTAAGTCCAGTCAATTCCAGCTGACCTAACCCTCCCAAGACATCTGTGTTGGTAAAATGCATGTTGAACAGTGGTCTAATAGAGATTAGGCTACAAAAAGTACAAGGAAATCAGTGAACAGCTCCCTCGGTGATCCTGTTTATCATGAGTTTCTGCATGGCTGTGACATCTCTTTTGTTTGCCCTATACTTTCAGCTAGGCTTTGTCATGAGAGGGTTATCGCTGAAGCACCAGCTGAGGAGTAGCAGCAGCCAAAGGTAAAGTTTGGTACACCTAGGAAAGAGAAAGCAAGTACAACCATGTAGGAGGCTGGGTGAAAGGCAAGGAACAGGACAAATTCCTCTCTGAAAAAGGACGTGGTTATACTGAAGGATAAGATAACACGGAGTGAGGAAGAAAGCACGGGACTGATGTGTTGTTTGACTGCGGGTTTTAGAGACTGCAGCCAAGTATTGGAAATGAATTCCTATTATAAAGCTGACCTGGAACATGTACGTGGTACAGCAGTTGCTTTAGTTTTAGCAACTAACCGGATCCTTGCCAAAATTTTCTGGCAGCATGCTTTTTGGGGAAAAGAGCTGTCTAGAGATTCCAAGGGAAAGCGTGCAGAGATGAGCAAAATGTTCAAAATCAGCAAAAACATCAACTGTGCTGCCTGCAAACAGAACATGTTTTCCTGTACAACCCTTCCACTAGGGCCCAAACAGTCAAGATCTTTTTTTCTTTTTTTTCCTTCAGAAACAGAAGGGCTCAGTATCACTGCTGAAGTAGCCAAAATGAAGCAAAATAGGCACATCCAACATATGAATACTCGCTCAATCATCGCCAGTGCTGGTTTGTTGTACAGTACCTAAATGACCAGCTAAGCCCTTTAACTTTGAAATCCTACAACTGAGATCTTCTGCATGCAGTGACCAGCTGCCTGCTTCCATGCTCCATGATTCCTGAAGCACAGCGTACTATTCTTCCAACCACACAATGCAAAATACTTTCTACAGCTTTGCTTGCTGTGTTCAGAGCCTCTGGAATAGTCTAATTTCATGCTGGTCCTCAATAGGCAAGGAGATACACAGGGATGGATGTCAGGAGATCTGGAATTGGTTTCAGTCCACATTATACACTTGGGAAAATCCAGAACGTCTGAGCCTTAATTCTTAACCTGCAAAATGTGGGAACTTACTCCTCGATTACCTTCTCTCCTGTATTTTGAAAAGTGGTATTTTGGAACATTTACGCAGTAAGATACCTGTCAGGCTTGGATAAAGGCCAACATTGGAAAACTCCAGCAAATCACAATCACATCATAACAGACCTGAATAAAAACTGTTAGTAAGCAAAATCCAGCAGCTGCTGCCATTCTCCCAAGACCACAATCTCCCCCTTGGGGACCGTGAGCTCTCTGGGGAGCCCAAAGAAATTGTTAGGCTAAAATGTTGAACCAGCTCAACCACCATCCAAACAAACAGCTTTCCCTATGTGAGGAAATGCAACAATAAAGCCCGTTCTTCCCTTTTACTTGTTATGATTCTATTCCAATAAAATTAAAAGACATACTGCACTTTTTTCCCCCATATTACCAGCTACCAAGCTTGAGCTAAGAACTAATTAGACCTTTATATAGCTATTAGATCTATATATATAAATCTGGATATAGTTTTATTATTTGGCAACATGGCACTATTTTTTTTTTTTTTAATAAGACATGGGTGGGGAATCTGAACCGGGCTGTAATCTAATTTTAAACACAGGCTGTCCACCTGCTTGGCATATCATGTTCTCCACTCCTCCACTCCACCCCTTAACAAAATAATACCTTGATTTTGCATCCTATTCCACTACCCTCAAGGACTGGTTTGTAATTACTGCAACTTGACTTGCTGTCTAGAAATGTTGAGATCAGCCATTTTCAAAGACAAACTCCCCTCAAATTCTTAAACAGGGAAAAAGATCCTTTTTACAGGAAAAACTCCCAAGTGGCCACAAGACAGGATCACATTTCAGAAGGCATGTCCAGCAAAGGCAGACTAGTTTTCTTTTGCATTTCAAATGCCACCCTCCTCTGCTTCTTCTCCCCACAAAGCTGTGGTGGTAAATAAATCGCGGATTTAATTCAACACGACTAGCAAGAAGGTCTGTTTTCAGGCACACAACAGCACTGGTGGTCTAAGAAGGTGAAGAGGAGCAGAAACTTCTCAAAAGCTACTTCAGTACATGCATACACTGGTTAAAATCAAAACATAGAACAACCATGAAGCTATACTTAAAAGGTGCTGCTAACTTAACTGTTCATTAACCAAAAGTTATTATTAACTTTTAAAAAGCTACTCTATTCCCAAGCATGTAAAGCTGTTGCTCTCCACACCATCAATTCACTGCTCTAGACTATTTACATATACTATCACTGCTATTCACCTTGAAGGTCTTAAGTGTGCCTCACCACACGTACCTACTAAAGATATTCAACAATTCCTGAAGCAGCAAGTTCGTTCTGCAGCTGTGGTTGCAAGCTCTAGAATATGAGTTTTCTTAAATTTAAAGGATGTGCCCCTCCATGTCTCCCCTCCCAATCCCAGAAACCTTTTTCTAACACTCATAATGGCAAAGCAAGCTTTGAAAACATTAACCGATTTTAAACCAATGTTGGATGTTTGCCTGAATTCGCAGAAAGCCTAGAAGAATGGGTCTCATGTTTGCATTATTCCCCTCATCTCAGTGTGGTATATGATGCTCTCTGCAATGCCGAAGGAATGTGAATCTCAACACAGAAACCCATTCCTGGAACCATCCAGCAGCGTGTGCCACTAGTATGTTTATTCCAAGATCTCAGTGTGACCTGTGTGCTTGCCCTAGAAAGAAGCCTGAAATATCCTGCTTCCTTCTAAAAAAATCTGGTTTTATCTTCCAAGAACTTTTATGATGCAGCCAGGCACTGCCAAGTATAAAAGTCTGTGCCATACTGAGAGCACAAAGACAGTTAAGTAAAATCATTCCATTAAAATGGCAGGGGGCTATTGTTCAGACTGTATTGTTTATATGCAATTCAGTTAAGCCTCTCTTTCAAGATGTCCATGGGAGAAACATGGCGACCGTGCAACAAGCTCCAGTATGCAGCTGTACTCCATGCCGTTGCTCAATTTAGATCCTGCTTGCTACAGAGTCTGTAAGTCCTTGCATACATGCCTCTTCCTCTACATTCCCACCCACACAAATCTGAAACCGGGTCTGACCTTCCCCACTCTGCTTTGTCCATGCATCCCCATATAGTCCAAACAAATTCCAGCCATCTGTCCTGCTTGTGTTGCTGACCGCTATGATCTGAACTAGGCAGTCCAAGGCAGCCACGCATTCATGCCTGTTTCTCAGCCTGTGAGGGTCCCTGGAGCTGCCCACCCAGTCCTGAATCGTTTCTTGAACTGTTTGGAGACTTCTGAAAATAAAGCTGCAAGTAAAAGGTCTGCAATACATTCAAATCCTCAATTAATATCGACACAGCCAGCCACTACAGTCTGATGCACAGTGTGTCCTGAAAGAGTCTATTAGAGTCCTGTTTAATCTACAACCACGTCCTCCATGCTTCACTGGTTAATTTGAAAAGTAAAAGCATGTTTCTAGACTAAAGGATAAAGTGTCAGCTATTCCTGTCCTTGGATCCAGGTTAAGTGACACTCTTTGTATGTATAATACATTTCCACACACATGCTACTTGAGAAAGTGAAACTGTGGGCACAGCAGAGGGATTAAGTAGATAGCACAGTTGCATAAAAGCTACAGGATACCATTGGGTGTGGTAAGAAAATATCTCCAGTCTCTAATGTGGGGGTACAGTGTTCAGAGTTCCACATTTCCAAATTCTGGGAGCACAGATGCCTTCTCAGCCTAGGCTCCTGGCAGTACAACAGCATGTCAACATCAATGTTCAAGCTCAATGAAGAACCCTTTGGGCTCCTCCTCAAGAAAGGAAGACACCATCAAACCGGCACAACTCAAAGTTTGCCTTTAAAATTCAGCATCTCGTACTTCTCTATCCTTTCAACCCCCCATTTTTCCATATATTTTATCAGAGTTTTGCTGACCTGCTTTGACCTGCCTGCTGCCATCTAACAGGACTTAGGTATATTCACTCAACCACTCACTAGAAACATGGGTAGTTTTAAATTCCAGATTTTGGGAAAGAGGAGAGAAGAGGGGTTGCAATGGGCAGTGTATGTTCCTCACAGCCCACGGTATTCAGCCACTGTCAGTCCACAAGTTTTGCCCAAGACCCTCTCCACCCAAGGAGCTGTGCTCCAAACACAATGTGTCCTGAAGAGAATAAACATCCTGGCCCCCCTCCTTGAAAGGACAGCTTTAAAAAGATAAATCAGATTTAAACTGTCGTTCTTGCAAAGAACTAAAACAATAAGATGAAAGATACTGAATTAATTCTCTGTTTGAGCGTGTCAAACTCTAGTGTTGTGCATATCGGCATTTCTCCCTCAAGCCTGGTTTCCTCACTCGCATACAGTGTTATTTTGAGTACCCTCAGTACTGCCCAAACCAGTGAGAAGAACAAACAACAAATCTCCAGTGATGAACGTGGAAAGACGACCCATTACTCCTCAAAAAGCAGGCGATGCCTACTGTAACAACCCTATTTCCCTTGCCATATCAGGTCAACTCCAGTTTGTGTTGCAGTGAAATGCAATGGCAATGCATAACAAGGGCTGAACACAAAACCCCGAGGGACACAAGCCAGACCTGTAGTATGGTATGAGAGCCATGCAGGTTAGGAAGGGAAGCCATACAAAACGGAAGGACTTACACCAGAGTTCATAGTAGTAGTTGCAACACTGGGATTGTCCACAACAGTGGCCCGTTTCACATATGTAACTTTGATTGTTGACACCCATGCAGGTTTCCTTGTCCTAAAATTAAACAGACACACTTTTAAGATGCTTTGTCAGTATCTTCTGTAAAGGTAATCTTTTACTCAATGATCTGCAATCATTTGAAAAGTCACAAGTTATGGTCTTGGGAAACTCTAAAATACATAAAGAGGTTAAAATACAGCTAAGGATCACCAAACAACACAAAGGAAGAAAACCCCGTATTCTCCAAATTCATGAGTTACATTGCTTTAGCATCTAGTCAGCGCTGCTTTCTCATCATTCCTTTCCTTTTCCATTAAAAGTTACCATGTTTTGGGAGCCAGGCATTCTCTTCAAGAAGAGATGTCATTTGTTCCACATTTTACACACTATCACTGCATTACTGGGGCTGAATGCCAAGTGGAGGAAATGCATTAATAAACAGAACATTTTAACTTGAGAAAATACTGCTTGGATTCATTTAGATCTAAATGATAATTACAGTATGTTCCTGCAAGATTCCAATCTAGAATGATTCCTTCATAATTAGCCATGTGCTTTACATAAGATCAGCATTCCTGTAAAACTTCTTCCTGGAATAGCGAAGTAGTCCAGGAGCAGAGCCAAATCAGCTGGTCCTCGGGACACTTAAGATGGAAAAGGACTACCGTGTGAGGTCTCAGTCCCCCACGTGGTGCACTGCTTCACAAAAGTCCATGTTTTCCTGCTAGTCTGAAAACATGGGTGGGAAAAAGTACAAAACACAGGAAAACAGAAGCATTTTACAGGTTGTGGTTTGTACATCCTCTAATAGGCTTTGGGGCAACCTGGAAGTTAGAATACACTACACAGTTTCTTAAGAAACAAACATATCTTAAAAAACATTGATGTTGCAAACAAACCTGTAAAAGAGTCTAAAATTTTCACTTTCTTTCACTTAAAATTTATGATAAAGCAAAGAAAATGTGCGAAGGTTTATACTGAAAGACATGTTGAAAGAATTCATTTTATAAGTACCATCTTTCAAAAAAAAAACCCATCAAAAAACCCCCAAAAAACCCCCCACACCAAAAAACCAACCAAACAAAAAAGCCCAACTAACCCCAACCAGCTAGGAAGAGGAGCAAACCCAACCAGCAGGCTATAGGAATGTACATCGGTGGATCCCAACACTTGCTGAACTGCAGTGTTCCTCTATTTTATGTGAGTGCACAACGGCCACACTTCTCACAAGCCTCTATGGAGTCACCATATGCACAAAATACAAAGTCCATTTCAAATTATGGACCACCTCACTGAACAACTGATGTAAGGCAGCAGTTTCAATGCAGAAGACTCCTGCACTAAGTTCTTAAGAAGACTCAGTCTATTTGGGGATCTGGGGGAGCACCAGCACTCCCCCACCATGCAGCACCCCAGTCGGAGCCGTACCTCCCCAACACTGGGCCTGTGGGTCCCTCACCTGAGCACCCATATTACAGCAGCAATGTAACTTCTAAAAGCAGAAGAACGTCCTACCACCCAAGGTTCAACAGAAAGATCCCACACTGCATTTTTCTCCTAAGACGTCACACCAACTTTTGAAAGGGTTTTGATCGTGTGAGGGCACAGTTCAGGAAACACAATTCAGCATACGATGTACCACTTCCCCTCCTTCCACAGGTATCACAATTTCCACAAAAGGCTCCAAAAAGCACCAACAGGCCACTTCCTTAAAATTCATCTGCAGAGGCAACAAGCTGGAGGGGTACCTGCCTCCTGTTTCCAGGAAGAGAAGAATATTTTGCTGGACAGACCAGTCAAACCGCTTTACTGCGGGTAGCTAAAGCAAACGTTTTATATTCTTGACTTGAGATGCTGCATGCCAATAGTAGACACAACATTTTCCTACAGGGTAAGGAGGTGTTCTCCATCTCTAACTCCAGTGGCTAACAGCAACTTTTAGGAGACACTGTTGAGCTAGCACAGCATTTTCTGCTTCAGGCATGCTATTCATTCCAAAAATTGTAATTTTAGTCAGCAAAAGAATGAGAAACAGGACACATCTATTCTCTTATCTGCTCTTATTAGTTTATTTACACTTTTCCTCATTTTTGTTGGCCTTGCAGAATTAATGCAACTGACGAACAGCATAGATTTTGGCTCTCACATCAACAGAATTGAGAAATTAAGATCCCATTGCAAAATTGTTATCCCGTTGATAATGCACAAGCCAGAAAGTAACCGGCTGAGGTCTGTGGTTGTGACACATGAAGATCAATGCAACCTGTGGAACCAGCAAATGAATCACGTGGAGCTGGTGAAAGAACTGAATCCCACAGTGCCATTTCAGGAACTCCTCTGCATCACAACGCTGATCCATCCTTGAACACCTGTGTTTACTCCCCAAAAATTTGTTCCATTCAGTGTTGTCTGTTTCAAAGAGTGGCAATAAGGAATACATCGCTGTCTTTTGGCAGCAGCAACCTGTAACAGCTTCAACATCACTGTATTTTTCCCACTTAAGAACTTGCAGCAGTCCTGTTTTCAGAGACTTTCATCACATTATCCTTTTATTTGAACTTCCTGACTCTCTCTTGCCAACCTTATTATATTTGAAATGACCTTTCCACAACTCCATATGCTTATGTGCAGAGTTGCTTCTTGTTAGCCCAGCTGGCAAACAGGTCTATGAGGGGATGGGTGTACATGTTGAACAGAAGATCCTCAGCAGCCAAGCTGGTATTCTGCAGGTTGTTCCTGCCTGCTTTTGGAGATCAAATCTCAAGCAACATCCTGCTTTCCCATCTAAGGTAGAATTCAAATCTTAACTGTCTGGAGCTTCTTTACACACTGACCAAGAGAAATTATCTTCCTTGCTAATGCATAAGCGCTTGTACCTTTGAATAGTCTCGCAGTTAGCTTTCAGCTCCCACAGTTCAGGAAGTCCAGGGTTTCAAAGTCCTTGCAGTGCCGGTCACCAGCCATGCTCCTCACAGTCCACGCAGCTCCTCTTGGAGCCCTTCTGCAGCCCTCTGCCAGCCCGGCCACCAATGGGTTTCTGGGAACATGGAGCCATCAGACTCAGTGCCACGTTCTGACCCAGAACTGTCACCCTTGTTTCCAAACAGTTTCACAGAATCAAAGAATAATTTAGTTTGGAAAGGATCCCAGCAGGTCACAGGGCCCGACCCCTGCTCAGAGCACAGCTACCTCCAATGCCAGGTTACTCAACCCAGCACAGGGAAAGAGATAAAACATAAAGGCAACAAATCTTTGGAAAAAGCCCACTAGGCAAAGATTCCAGCACAAGGAGAGCATTGTTTCGGGACATGTTACAGGTGTCTCCTTTGCATGGGCTGTTTCAGTCTCCTTTCCTCTCCCCACTTAAGTCAAGACTCATTTCTGTTAAAATCTGAGCCACTGTACAGTTTCTTGCACTGTTTTGCAAGCCAAGGAAGAGGTTATGCACTGCCATCAGTACAGGCCATGACAGAGACCATGACATTTTTTGTTAGGAATCTTCTGCCTACCACCAAGCACTTCGATCAGGCTTCAATTTCTAATTAAATCCCAGCCTGCACTTTTCATACCATCAGTGTTGTATTATTTCTGCTTCCTTCTCCTATTCATTCCTTGTGTCATATGCCGTCAAACGGTAACTACTTAAGACATATCAGTAATATAGTTATCTATAGCCTAAATGTCTCCCGGAAACAGTATCACAAGTGCTTGCGCTATGAAAGTACACTATTTCCTCTTTCACAGCAACAGGCATGCACAAGGCACAGGACTGAAAGAGTAGTTTTATAGGTAAGAAAAGTATATATGGGGAAAAAAAATCTCATAGAAGCAAAGTTGGAGCACTCACATTTTCTTGACCTGCCTTTGTTTCTAGTTTCCATTTCAAGTAGTGCTTATAATGATCATTTTTAATCATTCTTAGCAGCATGGAGTTTTTGTCGAACTACTACAAAGAGGTTTGTTGGGTTTTTTTAGGTAGCCTTATGAAAACAAGGAAGGGGGAGGGTTTCTTTCCGAAAGCACTTTCTTCCCCAATAGCCAGTGGCTATCACATTTCAGTGCAGGCTTCCCTGCTGAAGGACAGTCTTGTTTTCTTGTTGTCCAGGCAAGCACATCCCTCCCCACCAGCCTTTGTTCAGCTAACTATAGATGCCTCCAGACAGGATCGCTAAGCAGCATCTACACAAGTCTGCTCTCAAAGAGTGTTCAACTCCATTAGAGCAGAATATTCCTATTTTGCAACTAAGAAGCCTGAACATGCCATCCGTTATCTCCCACCTGCAAAGCCTAGGAGATATCCAGCTAATTTCAAGGGATTGGCTTTATCCTGTAAAGCAACACATACTCTAGGCTGCATATGCGTCACTGCTTCCTTGGCATCTTCCTAAGAGCTGATGCAGACCTGAGGAAATGGACTCACTGGATCCCTGACGCACACTCCAAAGCCAGGAGCTTTCAGGAGAGGCTCTGCAGTCCCGGAGTCTGTGTTCTCTCCCCATCCAGTCCGACAGAGGCCATTCGTTAAATCTGGTGCAGGCTCTTTCTCATGAAACTGGTTGAGTTGGGAAGACCTCATCTTGGTGCATTTGGAGAGTGTCTTCATATTTTAGATGTGGCGTTTTGGATTAGTTTTCACTTGTCATAAATTTTATAAAGCAACTTTGTTTGAATAAAAATAAGATGGTTTTTTAACTTATTTTCTTGTTGATATTTGGCATTTGTGATAAACCCACAACCACGTTGGCAACTCTGCCCGTAGCACACTTTTGCTGTTACATGCTTTTACAAATAATCCTTAAAATATCCAGCAGTGGTAGGTATAAGAGAACTCAAGGCGGTACCATATGTTGTCACATCTGAAGCTACAGCAAACATTAATATCAGTGCCAGGGAAAAAAGCCAATTATTTTCTCCACCTTCCAGTTTAGTATTGGACCTTTGCTGGAGGTCTACGTGACAAATTAAAGGTCAAAATCTGGGGCATGATCAAGACAGGAGGCATTCATGGAGGTCTGTAGGTTGCCTGAACTGCCCCTTGCGGCAAGAAAGGATGGAATCAGACCTCCTTATCCTACTTTTGTAAAGGTTTTCAGTACTAAATGGTTGGGTTTAATGCCAACTAATAAATCTGTCAGGATCTATTGCGTCTGAAGGCAATGTAGGAAATGGAGGGAAATGAGAACTGATTGACAGTGGAGTATCATTACCATAAAAGAATCAAGGCACTTCACACTTTTCTACTCTCCAAAGTCAGCAGTTAACCTGGGAATACTGTTGCTATGTCAAAAAGGAAGAAGATGAAGATGACCAAATTCCAGACCAGTGTGGCTATTTTCCAAGCTGAAAATTAATATGTGCAACTGCAGCAACAAACACCACAGCCCACGCTCAAAAGTGCATAGTTGGCAGTGAACCACCTACAAAAGATGACTCCTCAGCTGGCATTAACCAGGTAACCAAAACCACCAGAGGCTGATATCACGGAGATCCAATAACCATTTTAGCTTTTTGCTCTGTCTCCTCTTTCCACAGAAATCCGTCCTCCATTACCTTAAATATGAGCACCTTGCATTTATATGGCCTCTAAGTGTCATTCAGCCTGCCAGAGTATTCATCCTAACCTTGGTAATACCCAGACACCCCAGAAAACACTTTGAAATGTGACTTGCATTTACTGGCAGCAGGTTATATGCCATTCCTCTCTTCTAGGATAGCCAGTTTTTTAGACCTACTCTAATCTCCTATTCTCTCCAAACTGTGGTACAGCATTTGTCAAGGCACTACATAGCAAATTATTATTTGAACTGGAAGAGATGGGGATTAATAACGGAATGACAGGGGTGAGCAAGGAACTGAGTAACAGGCATTACAAACAGTGCGACACAGTGAAAAGTCCAGCAGCAGGACTGCCAAGCTGGCATCTGCCGGAGGGCAAGATGCTACTGGTTTTAACAGGACTCGGGCTCAACCTGTGACCGCTCCAGACCTTCTGGTTTCACGGCTCTTATAGGGGACTTTGGTAATAAGCATCGATTTAATAATTAAAAAAAAAAAAAAATCCTGACCTAGTTATTTCACTAATCTCATTACTCGCAGGCAGCAGTCCCTTGCTTTCAATACTCAGCCGCACCCATAACAACAAAGCAGGATGGATTTGAGCAAGTGACACAATCTCCAGAAAAATGTATTAAAAATATGTATTTTGAGTAACTCACCATCAGTATTTGAACGATACATATTCTTAAAGCACCCAGAGTAACAGAATGGAAGTGATTGTCAGTATCTTAAATATGTTAGAAACAACCAACAGGAAAAACTGTATTTGATACCCACTATTTATGAGTTACCACTTGGCTTTTCCTCAAACTCACATATCAGACTATCACTTGTGTTGGTTAGCCAAGCCCATCAGCAATAGCTCATGAGAATGCAAACACAAAGCTACCAAAGAAGATGAGCATCTCTGACAGATAAGAGACTCAAGTGGTAGTAGGTTAAAATTGCTACTGAATGCCAAATCTTGCCATAGGATTTACTACAATTCCTGGTTTGCCAGCTGCCCCCCAGTTCCTAAACAAAATTCATCTTAAATAAAAAAATCGCTAGATCCTTTCAGAGAAGGACAGCAGGTGGGATCACAGCAAGGACCAGCAAAACCGCAGGGGAACCCTGAATCACCAGGGCAGCCCAGGACTGACGCCCACTCCGAAGCCTCCGGTCCTTCTCCCATCTTCATAAACACTACACTTGTTAGTCTTTTGGAACATAAAAGCAAAAATCCACCATCTAAGCAAGAGCCATGCCTTTGGTGGATTCAGTTTAACAAAAGCACATAAGATTGGTAAAGATGAAACCCGCTTTGCTTGCTGCGAGTTACTGGAACCTCGGGTGCCAGCCCCTGCCAGCACGACAGGGGATAAATTCCTGTAAGCCTGCCTTACTACAGACAACTGAGGCCAGGAAATAAATCAAGTCTGGACATTTCTTCATAAGACACCCACCACAAATTCTGTTTTGCTGAATGTGGAAAAAAAAAATGTGTTAAGTGCAAACATCCAAATACTTAAAGCATAATAAGTGGGGGAAGAATGATGCCTCTGAGCTGTGCCAGGCACAATAAAGATCTCCAAAATGGGAATTCTAATCCACAACATTTATTGCTTTGCTAATGCCAGCATCAGGAGAATTATATTTAAATCACCATGATTAATCAGCCATAGCAGACCCATCTTCAACCCCAGCGGATGCAGAACCTCTGAGGTTTTATTAACCTTTATCTGAGGAACAAATTGGTTTGTTGCATCCATTTATCTTGAAGAAATACTCCAACAATCTTTAAAGGAACACTGTCCTTTCACAGATCGTGGACACTGATTTATTTCAGTAAGAGCTGGTTTCATTTTTGTTTATCGCAAGTTTCACTTTCAGACTCCAAGAACTGCACATTCGCATTTTAAGGGCCACATGAAAGTGTTTACTTCCTTCACGCCTTGCTAGAAGCTTCCCAGCTGTAGTCCCAGCCCTTTCACATTAAAGATAGACGCTTCTAGGAAATGACAGCTTTGAGAAGGCTGTCTTGCATTTTGTTGTTTTAAACCACCAAACAGTTGACAACACTTAAAACCTCGAGCAGTTAAAATTAAAGCTGAAAAGGTTAGGAATCCAACACTTTAACCTTTTTTTTTTTCTTTTACATTTATGCAATGAACTAGATGAACGTATTCAAGCTTCCACCTGCAACCCTAAGAGGAAATGCTCACTTAAAATTGAAAGCTGAGATCCTCTACAACGATGTTTCCTGGGACGGGAGCTTTAAACACCCACGTTGCACTGATGTCAGATAAGAGCTGACCTAGCTTTTTAGGCATTTGAACATCATCCCCACTGCAATAACAACAAAAAAACCCATCCTATTTTTACCATGTGTTCGGCAGTCCATCTGCCGTGCTGCAATGCTACTGGGTCCCAAAGAAAAAGTGAAGGCAGATCCAGGGGAACCAATTGTTCAGTGCGGTGCAGCAGCAAGCAAGGGGTGCCTGTCCCGGGAGCCGAGGCTCGAGGCTCTCATCACGACCGTTCTGTCCTCCTCACGCAGCTCACGGGAGGGCACCCCAGGATCAGCACCCCTTGTGGGAACAACAACAAAGGACATCGCAGACAACCCAAGTGTTTACAGTCCCGAGTGCAAACGCAAGAGACAATAGAGGCGGATGCATGACAAGATGTTCCTGAATTCCTCCCACACTTCTAATTAAATAGCACTGTTCACTAACAACCCTTTTTTCCCCCACTCTTTTAGAAGTGGAAAAAGAAATTTCTGAATATTATCTGCGTGCAGGATACAATCACAAATATTTAGATTTTTTTTTTAAGTCTAAAAATGATTAAAACTCAGAATGATTAAAACTAAAAAAAGTTCAAGCAGCTCCGCAAGCAGCTCTTTCCCACTATATCCCTCATCAGTGGATAAAAATAGTCAAGAGCTTTGCTCTTGTTTTCTTGAGGCAACACCTTTTTTCTGCTTCCTGTAAATGCCTCTGTATCAATGCCGAAAAGTTACAAGCAGAGAAAAAAGTACCATCCAGCCCACTGAGATAACCAGATGTTTGCAGTTTGAGCAAATGAAGCCGAATTACACCTAACTTCTGGTTTTACGCCTTATGCAGCACCTCAATTGTCCCAAACACGTCTCTAAAACAAAAAGATTAGTTTAGAAATAGGAACTTTAGAGAAAAAACACACCCACGAGACTTGAGCAATCTCAACATTTAAGCCAGCTACGTCTCACTGCAAGTTGAGAGTTACCTAAAGCTGTACAGCCTTTGTGCCCGAATTTCCCTCCTTGATTCAGTTCCGAGGTTTTAGGGAAAGTCTCTCTGCCCTGAGTGCTAACAAGCGAACTATTATTATAGCTATTGCATTCAATTACAGAAGGTCATTGTGCTAGAGGTAGTTTCTTATTTAAAACTGTTTTCAGTTCAGCAGGGTGGGAGGGAGGGGGGCAGCTGCATTTCACCAAAAACTGAACTGATAAGGAAAAAGAGACAGCACTGTTTACTCAGCAGTGTGCTGTAAGTCCTTTTGCCTTCATTTCTAAACAACTGAAAGTAGGTAGTTTAAAACATGCTATGGTCCGATCCTGAATTTTTAATTCTAAGTTAGAAACTGCAAGCAGCACTCTAGTATCATGCAATATCTATTTATTGTGGATTGCAGATCCCAGCAGTGCTGGAAAGAGTTTACAGTTAGATTCCCCTCCGGACATGCCTCCCAGACCAAAAAAAGGGTTTGCTCTCGCCGAGCCTAGGGACACATAGTTGGCACCTCCTCCAGCGGGGAGCAGCTGGGCAGTTGCTACCGTTTCTCATTCCACTCGACATTACCAGCTATTAAATTATCCCAAGTTTCTTGTTCAAGCTCAAACTCTCCCGGAACAATTAAAAAGTTACCAAGCTGGGAGTCACAGCACATTGCCATTTTCTGTTTGGTGACCTTTGTCAGAGATAAGATATATATATATATAAATGGCTCTTTTTTTTTTTTTTAAAAAAAAACACAATTTGACACTCAAAATACTGCACAAGGAAACGGTTCAAAGTTTGGCATGTTTTTAAGCAATGTAAACACAATTCCATATTAAGGACGGTGGAAAGTACCCTAAAACCCAACCAAACAGAAACTGCACAGGAGCACAACACAAAGAGCCGCCCTGCCGCAAAGCCTACAACAACAAGAAGAGAGTTTCTTTCCCTGGCTCGCAGTTTTGTTCCTTCCTCGCTAATAAAAAGTGGCTCTCACGCTACCGTGCTCCCCGATCAAACGCCACGGGTGGGGAAGCGCTGTTTGTACGGTTCCGTTTTGGGAAAATCAGAAATCATTTCCTTTGGGGAGGGGGGAATAAAAATAAAAGCAGTCAGTCACATCCTCCACCTGAGCAAGAAGCTCCCACCGCACCGAAGCTGGTTACCTGTCTGAGACCCAGGAGGAAAGGCATTCTGCAGGCTCATCCTCCGCACCAGCGCATGGGAAGGCAGGAATTTAAAGCACCACAGTGACCATTTCCTCATCTGCTGTGGGCAGCCTGCTCCTCCGATCCTATTTAAACCAGGGTTTCCTCGGCTGGGAATGCTAAGTAAACAGGGTCCTGGGACACTGCACACACTCGCTGGCTCCCCCTCCTCCTCCTCCCACTCCCCGTGACATATCTCAGACGCAGCCCAGCCGGGGTGTTTGCAAGAGGGAAATGACATCAGGTCGGGCAGTTCTGAAAAAAATAACAAAAAAAAAAAAAAGCCCTGAACCTTAAGAGAGCTGCTGGGTAACACCAGGCAGCTCGCTGCAAACGGGAGCTGCGTGCTGTTGGGCAGCGCTGCCTGTGCGGGACGCTTGCAGGGAGCCGTGGAGGAGCAGAAGCACTCTCCTCCCCGCTAACTGGATGCTGCAAATGGAGGGGAATCTATTAAAAACGTTGGCAAGAGCCGACAGCTCCTCCGTGATGATTAAATCTTGCTAAGCAAAACTAGACATTTAATCTATTTTTGAAGAGAAAGCTGTGTTTGATGTTGCTTGCTGAACAGCACTGGAGCCCTGGAAGCAACCACCGTGGTTTCTCCGAGTACCTCCAGACCCCGGGGACCTGGGTAAACCCTTCACAGATCTAAAGCACTCCCATGCCTTCTTCTGCCTACCACCACAGCTCCATTTTTTCTAAGCAACTCTTACAGCACTGTTCAACTCTCACCCCTCCAGATGACAGCCATCCCGCTAAAGAAACAGCAACAACCCCCCTGATTTCAGTAGGGTCAGGATTGGGGCTCTCCAGCATCAGACAGGTGATGGGAAGACATTTTAATCCACCTCTCCCCAAGGAAGCCCCAATGAAAGGTTTCTCATTCTACTCAAGCTGATTTCACATTTTCATGCCAAGGGGCAATTAAGCCTTATAAACAAATTTATGATCTGGTGCCCAGGATGGCATGTCTTGTTTGTCCTCTCCCAAGGAAGAAGTACAGCAAGTTCCACAGCGGTGTAGGAGATGACACTGCAGAAGGTAATCTAAATTTAACTCCCTTTTCTACCTCCACTTTGAAAGTTCAGCAACCTCTTTTTTTCGTACTTCTCTTTAATAAGCAGCTGTCCTCGTCTGTCGGGGGGGACTGGGACACCAGCGCCACTCCCACGGGCCCCAGCAGCAGCTCCACGGATATTTGACAGAGGGGCAACTCCCCTTGCTCTTGCCCTCTTTGGCTTTTGGAGCTCAACACATTAAAATATTTGATGAGGGAAGGAATATAGTCTTTTTCCACAGACAATTCACTGAATCCCTTTTTTAGTAGCGGTTTTAACAATAATTTCAGGACTTCAGAAGAGAGAGAAAAACCACATATAATTCTTACAAATGCTAATTTGCAACAGCAGAAAAAAAGATTTAAAAAAAAAAAAAAAAGGAAAGAAAAAAACCAACCAAGAACAGAATCCCCCCGGACAGCCAGATAGCTTGCAGCAGTGTCAGAAAAAGACACCCACTTTCCACACGTCAAAACCCCTCAGTGACCACTGCTGCTGCCTCCTCCCAGCCCAGCCCAGCCCAGCCTGGGGTTGTTTCCCAAACGAGAATCCCACTGTGGGTGTCCTCTACACAATTAGGTTGTGAGACTATACACAAGTATTACTTATTTTTACACCAACTTAAAGTTACCATATAAACTTGCCGTTTAAGGTAAGCACATCTCTGTTTTTCCTAAGAGAAAACAGGCACACAAGTAATTTCCTGGAGGATACAAAACATCAGCATTAACTAGCATCAGCCAGACAACGGGATTTTCCAGCTTTTGTGCTCTTGGATCAAACAAACTCTCAACCTTTGCTTTTCCAATTCTATGGACAAACACCAGTGATATAAAAGGGCAGCTTTCTGTTTTAGTAATCTGTTCTGTGGCCTCATGCTGTCCTTTGAAATATCCGATTTTGGCTGTTGCTATCCAGAGCCCTGGACTAGGCAGATCCCAGGGCTGAGCCAATGCAGCAATTTCTAAATCCCTGCTGTCAGAAGGAATCTAACTTTAACCACCCGCCTTTCCCCCAGCACGTACTCAAAAGGCGAAGCGTCATTCCAGATCTAAGACAAGTTGTGAAGGACTATCAAAGGCAGTAACTTAGCAGAAAAGCAAAAACATCCTAATTTATGTGTGAATTTAGCAATCCTGGAAAGACTGACACAAAAAAGGTGGTTTGCAAGCACGCATTACCACATTCGACTGCAGCAGCAGCCACCCTCTCTTGCAGCCTCTGAGTGACAGTGACCAGTAACACACTCTACAAACTCTGCTATAGGTGACTACGGAAAAAGCCCTGGAGGGGGGCAAAAAAGAAAAAAAGAGCTGGATGAGTTAGCACATACCCTTATAATACCCTAATCAATACACTTAGAGCCTTTTCAAAACACCTAGGTTCTCCTAATCTTTGCAATTGCTTTGGATATTCCAACTGGTATCATTTTACCCCCTCCTCTTTTTTTTAAGTTCACAAGTACTTGCCCCAATGCTTTGTCTTGCGGTAACGAGTTTCATAGACAGTGGTTGTGAACAAATAGTTCCTTTCATAAGGAGTGAATTCACCACCTTCTAATCTGACTTTCATATTATTAGCAGGTGGGAACAGAAGTCCCCATCCATCTTCTCACCCATTCATTACTCTGTACCTGTTAGCTATCTTCTTATAAAAGATATCAATCTTCCCCATCCTCTTAATGTAAAATCTTCTCCCAAAGCCTTCAGCTGCTCATGGCTCATGTCCAAAACCTTTCTAATTTTCTATTGCTCTCCGCTTGGGGGCAACCAGAGCTGAAATAATAATTATTTTAATGAAAGCAAGAGCAGCTTTAAGGCAGGCTCAGCATGGGTTTCACTTCCTTTATACGAACCTGGAGTTTAACATCTGCAAAGGCCACCCCTCTATGACACAAGAGTGTGTTGAGATACAGCGAACAGAGCAAACACAAGTTTTTACAGTTTCTCTGTAGATTAATATCTTGAGGGCTCTGAAAAGTCAGGGCTAATGTCAGGACAGGTTATGGGATCTACATTATTTTGAAAATTTTTTTGTTCCGGCAGCCACCAACCAACCTTTTTTGGCATGTCAGTGTGGATCCCGCTAGAGGATAATGGTGAGCAAGTTCCTTTTGAAGAAGAGGGAATAAAGACCTCTAGGCTTTATCAGTCTGTAGTACTGCTCTCCTGAACATGCCATCTGCCCCGAACATGATGTCACGCAAAGGATGCTGCTTGACACCTTCACAAGCCCAACACACACTGTGCCTTGTGACCTCAGATATTAGCATGCAACTGAAGTAGATGATGGAAGTTGTTCGGGCCATTTTAGAGTCACTTTCTGTGTTTGATGGGAGATGCTTGCAAGCAGGTTTAGTAACCCAGCAAGATACAACATCCATTTTGATACACCCTGATGAGACAGCTTGACCTTTAGATGATCCAGTTACAACAACACGACTGGAACAAAAATTGAAGTTGCGCAGCTCAAATCTGTCAAGCTTGAAGCACAAGGCTATTCTCAGTTGCTCCATTATTAGAGTCCTAGGCAGGGAGAGGTTTTAAACAGTAAATATGGGTGGTATGTAATATCCCCTCAGTAAAACTTTAATACTATGGTTCTGCAGCTATATATATACAGGTTGACCATAAAGTTGGAAAAATTTTATCTAATGACTCTTCCATTAGTGCACTCTGTTATCTTCATGTTGGTAATAGGAGCATGAGCTATCCAGTTTCATTAGTCAGCCTTGGATGCTAGAACTGAGACTACACAGGCCTGTCAGACACTCGAAACAAAGAGTGAAAGAAGCAACCTGAATGAGGGTGACTTTATCTTTCCCCATCCTGGAGACAGCTCTGGGAATAAAGAAAAAGAGGGAAAGAAACATACAGAAAGGCACAAAAGCAGATCTCTGTGTGTCTAGAATAAGACAACATTCAGGAACAACCAAGCTCTATCTGCCTTGACAGCAAATGTTCTAAAGGGGCTCGTTCGCTAGGAAAACCAGCATGAGACATTGGGAGATCACGAATGCTGGAACAGCGATGCAATGCTAGATCTGCCTGGAAACCATTTCTGGCTGGCCGCCTGCCTGCAAAATCTGCCCACTTGTGGTCGATTCCTGAAGAGTGAAGGGCCACTTCCCCACCCTAACAGCACCATTACAAGAACACGATGACTTTCCAATATGAGGAGCAGGTGCCCTGGGTTCATGTAACATACAGCATTGGCGCTGCCTACAAAGAACGTCATCAACAAATTCCAGAGGACAAACAGGAACAGGTCAGTCTGATAATGTCCCAGTACCTACAGGACCTCTACTCTATTGCCTAGTGGACACACGGTCCAAACCAAACTTTTCAGACCCATTGTGTCTGGTACTACTGTATTATTTAGGAGTGGGGTAAAGTGGGTCTCCCAATTTGTATGCAGTTCAACTACAAAGCAAAGACACTGAAGTCGCTTCCATTTAATGTTTGTCAGGACAAAGCTACTTAATCATTGTTTAGAGAGAGCAAAGAGTAACTGCAGGAAAAGACACCATACACGTTGGAACTGGCTTGTGAGGCAGTGCTGCAACCAGTCTGCTGGATCAATAAATTTTAACATGCAATGAAGCACAAGGGCTTGCAGTGGTTAGAACCTGTCCTTGGGCAGGTCCCTCTTCCCTGCCGCCTGTCACTGCTTCTGTCAGCTCAGTGGTTTAGAAGTGCAAGAAACTTTTGCAGCTTACTAAGTCAAGATAAGCAAATAGGGACAGTGCATTTCAACCTCACTGCTGTCTGCTGTCTTTGTCTCCGAGTAACTACTTAACCAGGGAGGAAGAGACTGCTCATTTCAAAACATGATCAGCATTGCAGAGAGCCCCAATGGCAACAGCTCATGCTTGATTCCAATCGAATCTTGATTCCAACTGAATCCTGAACAGCAATTGTCGGCCAAGTGGACAAGTGCAAGTATGTGCCACATCCTCCACCTGAAAGCCATGCGTAAGCCCTGAACCAAAGGAGGGGGTACTGCAGAGGAAGCCACTACCCACTCTGTCACCTGATATTTCAGCAGGAGCCTGCCCTCCTCTTCACTTTTCGTATGTGGGTGTAGAAATACCAACAGTAAAGCCCTTTTCTTTGCACTTCTGTAAAGCAAGCAACCTGTCCTCTGAAGCTGCTTTCTGTATTAAGCTATCATAAGAGGGCATTCAAGAAAGGGTAGGGAGCAGACAAGGGGTGGATGTGGAGGAGATACTCAACATGAGTCCTCTCCAACACCCATCTGACAGAAGAGACAAAAGACGCCACAATCAGGCTGTTCCAGACACTCCTACCCACCACTCTGCTGTTTAGTTGATGGGAGAGTGGTGGCAATGAAAAGTCCAGGCTCCTTCTCTGAGACCAAAATAGTCTTTGCTAACTGTAGCTTGAAATTTCCAGCCCTCAGTGACATTGTTTCCCACTGTTTTTTCCCCAAGGAGGAGAAAATGATAGCCACAGGTCCAGCATGCTTTTCTTCACAGCAGCAGAATTGTGGCCAAGCCAATGTAATTGTAATGCCAAAGACTATTTGCATCATCTATTTTGTATGACCACTGTTTCAATACCCAGGCCTGCCATTCAAGCCCAGAGGTCTTAAAAAGCTTTAAAGTCCTTTGCCACTGAGGTAGAGGGGGACTAAAGAGTTGAAAATGCCCTATTCAGAGGTGACGCTAACTGCTTTCAGTGGAGACAGGGTCAATTCTGTCCCTTTAGTGTTCCCAGGTTTTGGGCACCGATGTCAGGCTTCAGTTTTAGTCTGGAGTGGGTAATGAAGTCACTGGAAAGCCTATTCGGCTTTCTCTGAGCCTGCTGCGAAGGGGAGAAGGAGGAGGGAGGGGGGACTTCAGCTGTTAAACATTTCACGAGACTGTCTCCAAGAGGGCTAGCGTGTCCAGGGTGGTACAGGGACACTAGCCTGGCTCCTTGCTTTTTGACACTACAGCTCTTGTTTTCCTTTTGCCCATGTATGCAAACAGGACCTTTGCTAACAGCTAAAGAGGAGATGATCTGCTCCAGACAGGAAAGAAGGCAGAGCCTGCAGACAGTAACAAGATCCCCCAAACGTGGAATCAAGACGGTAAGTGTCTGTTCTAGTTTTAGTCTTGCACCATGTGGGTACCAAAAATACAGGCTGTGTGTCCTCTTTGGTCACATCATCATAGGAGACAGCATTGTCCCAAAGCCACTTACCAGCACAACCTTGATGGAGATCTTAGATGCCCTAGTCTTAGAAGTGCTATCTGTTTTCTCTCCAAATGACAGCAACTCACTATTTTTAGCGCTCATCTCATGTCTGCTTGGCATTTCCCTTGGGCCTTACCCTTGTTTCACAGTGTTGGTGCCAGCTCCCACGAAGCGTTTTTTTTGGTGCCAGAGGGGCTGATGCCAAGTCTGTCTGTCTTGATGCCAAAATGGCAGCTGGCTTTATTGTTGAGACAGGATTTGCCAAAGCTAACAGCACTAGTGCTGGGGTGACTAGCATTGATTTTAAGGTTTTCTTCTTCCTTACTCTTCTATTGCCTCTAAATTTCATGGGACAATGCTCCTCCAAATGACCCTCTGGGGTCCTAGGAGAGGGATTTTTTCATCAGGGTCTAAGGTAACAGGCAATTATACAGCAGACTGTCTTAACTTACAAGTCCTCAAAGAGAAGGATACTTATATATATGGAGCAATTATCTGGGATGCAGCACTGCCACTGCTGGGCCCAACTACGACAGAAACAAGCCCTCCTGCAGATCAAGCAGGACTTGATCTCTCTCAGCCTGCAAATGTGTTTAAAAAGCACAGACCACAAAATCAGAGAACCCACTGAAGATAAGGGCGGTTACATGGCATTTCATCACCAAGATATACCTAAGACAGAAGTCTGGAGCAGGAGAAAGAGGGTCAGGGATCAGCCAAATTGCATCACATCACTGTAAGCAAGACGACAAAACCCAAGAAAGGTCATGGTCTTTTGCACTCTCACAAGTGCCACTCCGCAAAATGCTACTGTTCAGATAAAGTCCAGTCTCGCACGTGAGGCACAGGCATGTTGACCATGGGAAACATCCGCAGAGATGTGAATAGATAGCACATGTGATAGGTAATCACATGTACAGATGCATGTAATTTGAAGTGATGGTATCCCTGCAAATTAGGAAGTATTTTGATGATAACCTCTGCTACTTTTCTTATAAACCACACCTTGTTCAGACAGTGCTGTCAAATGGGCATCCGATTGCCCAAAGATGCTCAGCTCTTTCTTCAGGAACAATGTAGTTAGTTAACCTGAGAAGAGGTACACAATTGGTTAAAATGGCTTTCTCATCACATAAGACTTTGCCGGGAGATCTGTTATTCATACAGCCTGCTCAGATCTTTCTGAAGTTTGTTGGTCTTTTCTGAGCTTAAATTTACATCTTGAACAAATTTAGAAAAGCCCCCAAAATACCAGCAGTCTTGTTTTCCTCAGATCATTTTACAAGAAAGAGTTTCTTTTATTGAGTTCTGAGAATTAAGTTTCTGTTTCCAGCAGCACACCGCTTCTATATGGCCTGTACCCTTCTTGAGAGGAACAGATTTTCTGGGAAATCCTTTAGGAAAACAAGGAGACATCAGCAGCTGCCTCCTTCTGAGCACCCTGCTGGATATTATGGTTCGATAATGTTACACAGCAGAGCAATATCATACAGGTTATGCTAAGGCAAAGAAACGTCCTCAAAACTGCCCTATACATGTACAGCCTCAAGCACTTTTCTACTATTATCCCTAGACTTTACACTCCAGGCCCTGCCATGGCACCTACATCCCCATCGATAGATAGGTTCTGGGTTGCACAGATGATTGGGTTTGCAGTACACAAACCACAAACAACTGCTTTAACCGAGCCTCCTTCCTCTTAGAAAAATAGACATGGATCACAATACAGTACTCCTAAAATTAAAAGTCTGCCAATTAACCCAATGGGCTGTGCAGTACCTAGAGTTTTACAGGATTTCTGTTATCTAGCAGAAAAGTAAACTCATCTGAACTGCTACAGGTAGGCTGAGGCTCAGAGTTTGTGGTTAGAGCCTGGCACAAACACGAGGAAAGCCCTTCCACACCGCATTGTCTGACTAGCAAGAAGACAGGAAGACTTCTCCGTTTCCAAAATGAAGAGCACTAAAGATCACATACTTATATCTTCATACAAGCAAAGCGAAGAATTAAAGGAAACCACAAGTTTAACTATTAAGAAAGCTCAATACCACAAGCATTTAAAAGATCACAGCATAACAGTATTAAAGACATCACTTTTAAATCACTAAACAAAACTCTAAGGGAGCTATCAGATCTTAACCTCCACGGTTAAAAACTTCTTTAAACATGCAACTTTAGGGAAAAACCACTTCAGAAAACCTCATCTTAAACACAAGCTTGTCTTTTCTAACTTGAATTACTGTGTTGCTTAGGATCTCTCCAAGTACTTGAAAGAAAAACATGAACTCATCTCTATTTTGAAATGATGAGTAAACAAAAATAAGGAATAAACAAACCAGCATAGTTAAGTGCAGTTTCAAGCTGAGTTTACCCCTGTCTGTGAAACAGCAGGAAATATCAAGACCTTAAAGCCTAATCTCTCCCCTGTTGTAGTACTGGTTCTGCTTTGGCCCACATCTTTACCAGGAATACAAGAAAAGCTCCCCAGAAGGCCACACTGTGTTGCTCTGCCAACTGGAGGGGAGAGCTTTTGGGATTGCCTCAAACAGGCGAGCCCTCAGAAAGCATGATCTACATAAAGCAGAGAGCTCACAGATGTAGGTTTTCAGGTACAAATAAAGTTGGTTCGATCCAAGCATACAGGGCAAAAAATTCAATGCCTCCCATCACCAGCTCCTCCATCCTGCTGCATTTTCCCTCTCTGCAGCTATTTTCCCTAACCGTAAAATGGGGAGAGTGCCAAAAAGGTGTTTGAGATATTACAACCGTTGGACGATAAATACAACCAATTGTTATTCTTTCTATGCCTAGCAGAACTGCCGCCGGTTACCCAAGTATTTCCTGCTGGGCTCAGCTCATCTGGAGGCCGCCCCGGGACAGCCTGACAGCGCTTACGTAAGGAACAGGCGGCTGGAAGGAAGCGACGTCCCAGTGTCACGTTTCAGCACCAGCGTGGCATTACGCAGTTTGCACTTTGCTTAAGCATTAAAAGCGCTGGTGGCACCTAGAATCACAGCCAGTTTCTAAATTTCAGTGACGTACCTGCAGGCCAGGCGGTTTTGCCATTCCAAGGGCAGACAGCTTCAACACCCTGCTGTCTCGCTCCCCCACCTTCAGGGTATCTGTAGGGTTTCCCCCCTTAAGTATATCGGCAACGTGTGCTCCCCTTGTGTGCGTAAGCATGCTTTATTTCATATAGTTCAACGCCCAATAATTAAAAACTCATTTCAGCTTTATCTTGGGAAGAAATGCTGATCACCATAACCCGCCTTTATGGGTATTATCTTATCCCAACTGCTGTAATTTCCATTAGTGTTTGTTATTCCACTGGCAGATAAAGCAAACACTCCCCTGGCTGCAGCAGGGCTGAAGGAGGACAGGGTGACCCACACTGCTTTACCTCTTTCACACATTTCTCTGCAGCAAGGTCGCAGGCTGCAGAAAAGAGAAAGCTAAGCGCTTGCTTTCTCCGTGCTGAAGTCTGACTTCCAGACATGCATTTGCTCTAGATCACAATACCACTGGCCTCTTACTCCTGCAACCATTGTTTTCTTTTAAATTCTCCCATAGCATAAACCAAATAGTCCATATGCATCTGTGTAAAAAAATCAAAACAAATCAAAACCTGATTGACATCCTGCATTTTTACAGGAAGGTAACTGGTGCTAATAAGCATGACTACAGCAAAAACAGTAAATCTTAAAAACCAAAAAACCCCAAACTGTCAGAAGCCAGTTATTTTCTTCTTCAAAAGGTCAACAATATACATGTCATCCTCAGTACTCAGAAAGCTCTAAGACCTGTGAGTGACTGTTGAATGAAGAAACTCTAAGGCAATGAAAGATTTTCAGTTTCTAGAAATACTCACTTCTGACACATCGTAGGCTCCTACAGTAGTATTCTTCCCCTAAAGCAGGCAGTTTGGGGAGTAGGAATTCTGAACATCTCCTTTGGAAAACCAGGACCAACCCTCCTTTCCTGGAAACAAGTGAGAAAACTGCCCACTGATTTCATTGCAAAGACCCAACCTGCACCTTGTAAAGTCATCAGACCATTGAAAGAGACATCTTCCAGGTAAAAATACCTAAAGAACTTAGGGACGGACAGCAACATTTGTGAGCAGGATTTAATTATGAATTTAATTACAGACTGGCCATCGGACTGTCCTCCTTTTGGCACTTGTTCTTTAACACAGGCTTCAAACGTCAGGGCTGTTCGAAAATGAAAGATGCAAACCCAGAGGCACCAGGCTGAAAGGCTTCTCAAGAAGTCACCCTGTCAAACTGCGCTGGGAACAATTCGCTGCACCTAAAGCATCAACATTTCTCTAAGCTATTCTTAAGACAACTGCAATCGCTAGTGTTCCCACTGCCTCAATAGGCAATGTGCTCCTGTGCTTGATGCTTTTTAAAAATTAGAATGTTCTTTCCCATTAACATTAATTCAGGCCTTAGTGCAAGATAAGGCAGTAACTACTACTTCTCCACTAAAAACAAGACAACTGATCACAGTCACCTTCTTAACTTAGCTCACCTGGAAAATTGTTCCATTCCTCTACAAGCTGCTTTCAGAAGACAAAAGAAGTCTTTTTTCATAGACTACAAGGATTAAATCATAATTTTACTCCTCTTCTCAGTCTGCAAGTTAAACCTATCTTAAAATGTGGGATCCAAAATGGTGCGCATCACTTACTAGCATGGAGTATTACAAAATACCTGTATAGGACACTTCTGTTACTACATCATTAAAGATTTGGTGGTTTTTTTGCAACAACGGCACTCAATTTCTGATACATCCCAAAATCCCAGACTCCCTTTATTTGACTTTCTCCATCCAATAAGTACTCTGCACTTTCCCTTCAGGAAAAGTGAAATAGCCTTCAGACTATTTCTTCAAGTTGTTCTCCTGTCTTAAAAAACATACACAACCCTCCATCTGCATCTCAAGTGCTTTCTCTTTGTCTCCAAACTGTTGGCACAGAGGCAGAACAAACCCCTCCTGTTAGGACCCCAGTCGCTAACACAGATTACTCCTTAGCATATATTCCAGTCACTTAATGAACCTACTGTATTATTATTTAATCCTGAACACAGATCGCCACTCAGCATCCCATAACCAATGGGCTCCCTCACTCAGGTTGGGCTGTAAAACATCCATTGAATCAATCAAATTAAATTTTTTTCCCCCATGAGGTTGTTCCTGATAAATCCACACTGCTCATGTCCTGTTGCCTTAGAGATGCTTATAAAGCCTTCAGGGATTTGCTCTAGTACTTTACTAGAGACTGAAGCACTTCACCATTTTCTAACTTTTTTCCTTATTCTTTTCCTTCAATTTGACCCCTTTACATTTAGTATTCATTTTAATGTGTGCAGAATTACAACCAGGAGTTTGTGCGTTTTCTGTTGTTTTCCCCTTGAGAACCAAAAGAGCAGCAAACCCTTTCAGTCTATGTATCAGTTACAGAGTTACGGTTTACTTACTTTTCTCATTAAATTTTATATCAATACTTTTTTTTTTTTTTACATCTAACACTGTATTTGCAGAATCTTTTCTTAAGCCTTTGTGTGTTCCTTGTTAGCTGCAATACAATTCTTACACCAAAGGTGAACTATACAAACAGTAAAATCTTTACTGTCCCTTCAGTTTTAGATGGCTGAATTTAGTAGGTTTTAACATCAGCAAAAAATAATGAAGATAATAAATTTCAGGATCCCTTTAAAATGCAGGTCTGGCATGAGAAAGAAAAATGTTAAGACTTTTTAAAACATATACCCCATTTGCGGAAAGAATTCAGCACAAACTGACAGCATGACTTTATCTTTCAGAGTGTCAGCATACAGCAGACTATTTATTGAAGTCTGTGCTCACAGTGAGTTGAAGTCATCATGAGGAAAAATAAGCGACCGTCAAAAATGTCCCCCCAAATTCTTGGGAAATTCAAAGCAAAGTTTCAATCAAAAAAGCAAAGCAATCTTTTGTAAATGTAGAAACTTACTAGAAAAATGGAATTTGTATCTGCCAAAGTGAGCCAGCAGAACCAATCGTGTTCAGTGTGTCCATCATGCACCAAAAGAGACCCTTACAGATGCTTGAAGGATTCAGTTTGGAAACCAGATCAATAACAGAGGTGAATTAAGCAGCTTTGCTATCGGATCAAGCACACTGGACAAGGTTTAGTTCTCCACTATGCAGTTAGTGTATGCTTGAGCTGTGTAGTTAAAGGAAGGTCTTTGAGCTATTATTATGCCTTATAGTCATGTAGCTCTGAACAGCTGAGCCTCTGTACTTCTCCTTTCAAGGCAGGCTGGAGGAAGCGCAACCCTGCTGCTTCCTCATTAGCGTGAAGTACTGCTGTCAAATTGTCTGCAACTAGCTTTTGAACTACCCTGAGGGAATACCAGACCTCCAAAAACTCAGCAAACACATGAAAAATGCTCCTTCCTAAACGCCCCAGGAGTAGAAAGATGCACAAGTGGCTCGTAGGGTCTATAAACTGCAACTAGCTCACAAGCGTCTGCTGCTTACAGCAGCTCTCGCCAGATTCTCATTCAGGTCCTCCACTTTTTGCCTCTCATCTAGATGAGCTGGAAGAAATTTGGATGCACACAGATGCCAAGGATGTCCCTCGTGGGTTGCATCCTCAGGTATGAGAAATGCCACTAAGTCAGGGGTTGGACAAAGAGCCCAGATCTTGCTGTAATGTGATAACTCTGCCGGAGTCATCCTGCCAGGACTATAAATCCCAAGATTTTGCAAAGTAACAGTGGAATCTGAAATAAGATTCGTTTCTGAGGACAAGCTGGTGGTCTAGAGGTTTTGTTTTATTTCAGAGTGTTGCCCTAGATCGGTTGACCACACAAGCAAGGAGCACAGGCACACACGCTGTTGATGTACCACTGTAGATGCCAAGCATTCAGTAAAGGCAGTAAATGCTAATGCCAAAACAAAGACAAGACCATTTTCACAAGTAAAACAGAGCCCCCCACAGACCCGGTTTTACATGGATTGTGCCTAGCACAAAACAGCCACTTTTTCGTAGTGGAGACAGATTTATTCTTGGCAAAAAATTACATGGTGGGTCAGATCTCTCAGAGACACTCTGGCATCTTCAAGAAGGGTCAAGAACTTCCCCCCATAAGACTTACTGAGAAACAGAAATGAAAGGACTCCTCTCTCTGTTCAGTAGCACAGATTCAGACATTCTGTCAAGAGTTGAACACTTTTGCCATGTCTTTTCCCAACACAGCCCGGGACTGAAAAGCATTCTTGAACGTGAAGGTTCATATAAATTTACCAAATTCGAGTCAGAAAGATTTTCTAATCGTGATCTACATCTCAGGCAGCCAGCAAAAATATGAAAATCTGACAAATAAAAGAAAAGGCATTACCCAGTATGTTCCCCCCACATAGAAACACTCTAAGAGCTACATCAAAATTTGTTTTGTAATTATTTCTTCATGAGACAGTTGATCTTTAGTGATCTAGGAAGTTGTGGATAAACCTCAAGAACTGAGAATGTTTTTGGTGCATATTCTCATTTCTCCCCAGGGAATCTTGATCTTCAGAGGAATATTAACATGAAGTATGTAAAATATTTTGTGGACTGTTTATAACCTAATGACTCCAAATGTAACCTTAAATGCCATTCTGCAAAGAGTTAGCCATGTTCAGCAATTCAAGCAGAAGGAGAACGCTAGAGCGTCTCAGGCAGACCACTTCATTCGCTCTTCCTTTAGCTTTGTTAGTTAAAGCAATTTCACATAATACAGTTATCTTATACTGATATCAGCAAAACACTGCTCAGAATCAAGCTGACATAAAACTCATGGTTGCATTACTAACTAGTAAAATAATTCCAAGGACTTGTGTTTGGAAATGTCTGTTCACATGTACAGCCAAATCTGAAAATCCAGATTCAGTTCTTACTTAAACATTACTTAATGGTTAAAATTAGTGTTCTTCTGGAAAAGAGATTTTGAAAGAAATACTCTAATCCTTCATTAAAAGACAAACGTGAAAAGCATATGGTTCCCACTAGGTACGCTTATTGTAAATCAAGTTATCTTTCTGGAAACTCAATATGTATTTGCTAAATGAAAACAAAACATCTCTTACAGCTTCACAATTAGAATTTTAAAAGCCAGATGCTGCAGGAGTTAAGGTTTTCTTTGCAATGTTAGTTTACCTAGTTATACATCCTGAAGGCTAAAAAAAGTATTTAAGGAGGAAAGAGTATTACAATCTGTGAAGTTAATATTTGTGTTAAAAATACTCATGGAAAAATCTAGCTGTTTGCTTTCCAGAAGCCACTACTTGGTCTCTTCTATTTTTCAAATTAGAAGAGGCCTTTGCAGAATTATAAATAAAATACTGAAAGCTCCATGTGACTTTCCCATATGTAGTTTTTCAACAGCCATCCCCACTGTTTGCATACCAAGGCAGTGTTTGCCAAGATTCAAGTAGAGAATTTTTAAGCCAAATTGCTAAAACCAAGAAGATAAAGATTTTGTTAATATCCTTTGATCAGAGACAGACCTCATAAGAAGAGTTAAACTGTGGAGGGAAGCAAGACCAAAAAAAGAAAGATCGTATGTTTTGTCATCGATTTACAAGGTATGTCATTGTGTCAATACAGAAGATGTGGGAAATAGTGAGAATGCCAACATTAGCTTCTCTGAGTTTTTGAGAGCAGTCTATGTAGCCATCCCACTTCTGCACGTGTTCCAAGACAGAAAATACTCTCCACTCGTTGAACAAACAAGCAGACCTAACCCAGAAAGTGGAAGAGAAGAGTTAAGAGAACACCTCAGTTTTATTCCTCCATCTGCTACCGGCAGATGCAGCAGACAGGAGGATTTTCCTGTCTGCTGCTTTCCTGGTTGCCTTCATTCCCACCACAATATCCAAATATCTGAAAGCCCAACATCTGAATGGCTCCCATGCTATGCATCATATCCAAAAAACTTGTGGAGGTGACCTTAAACCAGGCGTCCAGCTTTCTGAAGGGTGGGACACCTGGCTGCATCTCCAAGGAGCAACACAGCAGGTAATTCTGAGCAAAGAGGAGACAGTGGGCAAGGCTGAAGCACACGTACTGGGACAACAGAAAGGATCCCCTGCCAGAGGAGAAAGCAGAGGACAAAGTACAGAACTGGCCTTCACCTGAACAAGTAGGGCAGCCCAACAAGGAAGACAAGAAAGTCACCTGCCACATAACATTAAGACTGCCATGTTAGACTGAATGCCCCAAAGCACAGGTCAGAGACATATTCTTCCCAGGACACCAAAGTAGCTCTTTTCCAGTCTGAGCTGCAGCACAACATTCATTCCTATTGACCTCACTTTTCCCCTTGGATGAGGAACACACCCACAGTACTATCTTGATCAATGCAATCCACAAAAGGTCCTTTTGTGGACCTTCAGTTCAGTAAAGCATCATATGTTCAGTAAAGCACATCTGGCAGCATGACAAAAACCTGCACAGGGACACCTTGAAATTCTCATGTTCAATTTGACCTACATCAAATCTTACTAATACGTAAATACTCCTTTGACACCGGGAGTGGAAGAGCCATGGCTGTGGGCTGGTGACAACCTGCAGCTTCACTCCACGTGGCCCGCAGTCTGTGTCATGAAAGCCTGGCACCAAGACTTATATTAAGACACTGCACACACACCGAAGGGGTTTGAAAAGCCGGCTCAAGCCTAAGAAGGTGTTCTCTGGTCCTACTTACAGCCTGAAAAGCGAGGGGAAAAAGGTTCTGTCTTTATTCTTTGCAGTCTTGTTCAGCCGTGCTTGACACCTGCATGCCTCCTAAGTTTATGGTTACCTCCTGTTGACAAATATGTTCTTCTGCAATCTATTTCATCTATTTTCAAAAAGACAGATAACACATTTTTTAACATTAGCCAGATTTTTTGCAAGACAAATTATAGCCTTTATATAACACAGAATTGGGACTCCAAATAACTTGTGGTCCATTCTCAAACTGTACTGGACTTCATGTTTGGCAAAGTCACTGTTTTCTATTCTTTTGTTTTCCATCAGCAGAATAAGAATAGAATTTACCACATCAAAAGTGGAGTCAGAGTCATTAATGTTTATAGATAACATCTATTACTTTACACTATGCAAAAGAATTGACATGTTTTTTCATGCTAGTTCAGTGTATTAATGTTTGTGCATGTATTGAAAACAACCAGAATTCATACATAAGTAAAAGATCACAGGTTTCAGAAATGGATATCCCATGATTTAGTTATTTGCCTGTAATGAGGGAAAACCAATACAAAGTCATCCCATTTGTGAAAACTAGCAATTGTTGATGACGACCATATTCTTAGGGCCACTCTTCCGAGAATTATCAGTAAAAAAAGTGGCACCTTCCTTTTAGTTACCCCTGTTCTAGACCAAATATATATTTAAAAAAAAAAATCAAGATAACTATCTTTTCTTTACTCTTCCACAATAACAAGGAGACTGAAAGAATAATTCACTCTAATAATTTTCTGTAAAGGAGGATTTCATTGTTAACTATAGTAAGTAAACACCAGATTTAAATTTTCCCTTGCAACTTGCCAATCTTGTCATGACTCAGCTTTTAAAAAAAAAAAAAAAGAAAAGGTTTTCTTTGCACTTCAGTAACTTTCCTCTTTTAGTCTCCAGCAAAAAGATGGATGACAATTTAGAAAGATTCCTAGCCATGCACCGTTCCTGGCTGAAATCACAGTTACAAGCCAAAAAGCAGAGACTAAAAATACAGGCAGAAATTGTTTAGTGGTTGGTATTCCTTTGCTAAGCCAGAACTCCAAAACTGCCTTTATAAAGCAAATCAGCATCAAAAGAGAGGCAGAAATATGCGCTCAATGCTTCTGACATACTTGATTGTAACAGAATAGTCTAAGTAGAAGGTCATAAATATATTGCCAACAGTCTCTGAGATAATCAGCAAAATGGTAGCAATAAGCAGCATCAGGAATGAAAATACATGATCTCACTTCTCCCAAAGTGCCAAGAACTCAGACCTCCACATGACTGAAGACTCTTTACAGAGTATACACATATGAAAATGTATTTTTAAGACCCACAGGACTGGAATCCCTGTCACAAAGTGCCACAGTGATAACTCAAGTTCTACAGGCGTTTTTTTTTCCTTCATGTCATTAAATATCTTTTTTTCCCCTGTCTCCACACCTCACAACCCACTTTTTGTACCTCCAAATACTAACAAAAGTCACCAGCGATCTCCCACGGCACAAGATGCATGGGAGCTATGCAACAGCCTTTGGGGTAGGGAAGCCAACTCAGATCCTAATTTCTCAACTCAGGAGCACAAAGAAAGAGAACACTTGTACCGGCTTTCACATCTCTCTTCTTCACTTCTTGACGTCACTGCTAACAGATTCTAACAACCAGGACACCAGAATTCATACTTCAGCATCTTCAACTTCTTTCCTGATGGACTTCAGCTATCGATTCCTGATACGCTGCCAAGCTGGTCCCTGAAACAAGCCAGAGAGTGCTCAGGAAATATTCAGGAAAAGGTTGGAGGTAAGAGGCAGTTGCAGGCAGATCCCAGCACGCAAGAGGTCAGCCCCTGACTGCAGGGGTTCGCAAGGCTTTCCATATCCCAACACATCTCAAAGAGATTGCAAGGATTTCCCAACTTTAGAATAATGAATCGACAAGGAGGAACTGTGAAGCTGCGAAAGCCCGTGCAACTGAACTGAACCATTTCAAGATCTCTACAAACTCGGGAATGTACAGTCCAATGAGTTATTGTAAGTACTAGATTTTACTGTAAACTGAAGTCCGCACTTCTTGACCAGAAACCTGAGATTAGAAGTCAGATTTGGAAGTGAAGCTTTATACAAAGATCCTGACATGAATGCTAGAAGAAACAAGAAAAAAAAAAAACGATCAGCCAACCAACCATCATTCTTTAGAAAAGCAGCTGCCTGGAAGAATTTGAGAAGTACTTCATCCAAAAGTGTTTCAGTTGCCATTCAAAACACTCTCACATTGCATTTCCAATTTCAAAATCTCTTTCCCTTCAAAGTCTATGTCCTCCTATACTTTCTTCAAAGGCTCTTGCAATTTAAAAGTCATAGGAAAGCACACCAAAAATACCAGACTTGACTAATGCATACACTTCTCTGCTAGGTGAGTTCACCTTCCTGCATTACATCTTATGCAGCAAACCACACACTCCTCTGGGAAGATGCTACCTGTACTCCTTCTAAAGCACCATGTATGCTGACAGGCATATACAGATACTAACATAAGTCAAACAGGATTTTCTGCTATAGAAAAACCTGCTTCTAGTCTTTATTGCCCACTTGAATCCATAATTCTGAATAGCAAATGCTCTGATTTTAGTTTAAGCAACTAAACATGAATCCTGATGAAAGGCATTAGGAGTATAAAAATGCCCATTACCACTTTGGACTAGATTTGAACTGGTGACCTAATGATATGACACTTGATAGTTCTTTAACGATCTGTGATCACAGAGATTCGCATCAGCAAATACTTAAATCCCAGGAGACGATACCTCCTGGGAAGAAAAAAATGCTAGATAAATGAAATCTTTAGAAATAAAATATTCTAGATTTGTGCAATTTTAACAAGCAAGAAAATACAAAGAACAGTCACCAGATTCCTATGAGTTTCTGGACTATCCTTATATTACAAGTACGCAACACACAACTTTGTACCAAAAGTCAGTACTTGCAAAGCTCAGCATTCACCACTAGACTGGGGTAAACACAGCAAGTCCAAAGAGTATCCCTCATGGCTTTAGAAACGCACTAAAAATCAAGACACATTTTGTATTGAAATGCACAAATAATTCCACTTTGAGTCAATGTATTAAGAACTAAGATTTTCATGATCTGTTCAACTGCATCATACCACACATGCAGAGTCTGGCATCGTGACATCTACCCTACCAGAACTATTCAGGCTCTTTGCAATCCATGAGCCTTGCATCAATATTCCGGTGCTATGCCTGCAGAGGTAGGTGCAAGTCCCAATGAGGCAAGCACATATTTCTCACCTGGTTTCAAAGAGGCATCAGCTGAAAGCAGCCATCAAGTTTCCTCTTGAAGTGAAACATCCTCTAATATTTTATTAGGCTGTAAAAATTTCACAATGGTACATCTGCCAGCGAGGCAGATAGAGCCAAAAACACAATTAACAATTCCCATCAGAGGATAGATCCTGTTTAACATTTTTAAAGAAGTATTGCATATGCGCAGGTGCTCCATTTCATTGGAGAGTCTCCACAAAAGAAATCTCCTGATCAATAGTAATACCTTTAATCTCCCTGATGAAAAATAATACTCCCTTGAATAGCCATCAGCCCCTTTCCCTGCACACATAAGTAAACTCAACCACAACTGTGACCAATCCTACAAAAAGGCTCTCGAGAAAAAGCATCTGTACAAACAGCTATCTGCCTGCCTGGGGGATGAGAGTCCTCTCGTTGGATTTGTTTTGAAGCTACAGATGTAATTCAGATGCCCTACGCTCATTCAACCACCCCAAACATACCAGCCAAAAATCTTATGCCATCCACATAGAGACAGTCACGTTCTCCAGTTTGCATCCAAGAGGTGTGCAATTTAGGGCTTGCCAAGAAAAGTTGCTTATCATAGTTAATTTTAACCATATCATACATAGCATTAAAATAGCTTCAAGAAAGGAAAGAAAAATGTAATATAAATTACAAAGGCAGGTGATAAATCTTCCAAAAGCACCCAAAAAAATCACAGTAAAAGCTTGTAAGGGTAAACAACCTGGTTTCATAAACATGCTTCTGATTAACCCTTCTGCAGCTTCAAAAAGATACGATCTCTGTTGTTGCTAAGCATGCCTGCCAGAGCTTGCCAAGGAAAGCATGAGCAAGCAGCTTCAAAGGCTGAATGACGTACCTATAGCAGTAAACCCTAATCCTTGCTGTGGAAACCACGCAACTGAACTTAGTCATAGAAAATGAGATTAGAAATTCTAAAACAAAACAACGGATTGAAGGAATCAGCAGTCATCCCAAGATCATGTTGAAAATATTGAGCAACATTTAAATAACAACTGTTGTCAGGGTTGATAAAGAGGAGAGTAAAACTAACATCTTGCACAGGAAACCTTTACTGGTGGGGATAGGAACAGGGTATCTGGGTCAGCCTAAAACCTTACACACTGACCCTGGATGGTGGCTTGGCAAAGAGTGGAGGTGCCAGAGAGCACCCCAGCCATCACCCCTAGAAATTCCAGTGCACGGACCCCTAGCAAAAGGTTTCTGTGATTTGACCATAGGAAACATGGCATGGATCAAAGCAGATGATGCTTTGACAATCAGAGTGATGGCTCACGTGCCACGTGCAGGAGCAGAGGCAGAGTCTCTGGGAAGTGGTTTGGGAAGCACGGCATTATTCTTTCCACAGTTCATAATGTCATGCAAACACATGTATACAAGAATGTTGCAACTGCTCAAGTGACCATCTTCGCTAGCATCATATAAAGCACACGGCAGAAATGCAGAGGTCAGGGTTTCTGAGGCAATTCTCCAAGGAGACAGTTAATGTGACTTTCTGAAGTTCCCCACGTTTCTTGCACTGTAACATCCTGGACAACAGCATCGCATATTTTCCAGTGACCGAACCTAACCCAAATTACATGTTTATACAACCCACGTGAAATTCAGGTTTTGATGAATGTGTGTTTTCATTTTAGGACAAGAGCTGATTTTCTAACTCAAGACAATCTTTCAAAAATAAACCATGTCTGCACGTAGGGTCAGGATGCCTAGAGAGATCCTAAAACAACAGTTAGTTTAAGTGAGCTTCCCTGGCCGCCTCACTGCTAAAGAAGCTTCATTAGCAAGTACCAAGTATTCAACTCCTGATCACTTCAACAGATAAAGAGAACACAAAGACTTGCATCAGGAAAAGGAAGGCTGTAGCAGGAACAAAGGAGACAAGCAAGGAGAGAAAAGAATACCTTGAGAAAAAAAGGCAGACTGTCATGATCCAAGTGCTGATGAAATCTGCTCCTGATCGATACGGAACGTGACCATAAGGTACAAGCCCACAGTCCGATGACAGAGAGCATATTCTCCCTTTGATCATTCACCAGTGTCAATGGAAACCCAGTGGGGCTTGAAGAGATATCAAGTCTTTGAGAGATGAATATCTAACCTAGCACACAGACCAGCAATGGAAGTAGAAGTGAGTTTCCACCCCTCCTCCCCAGGCCCAGGACTATCACTTCCATTTAATGCAGTCTGAGTGGTCAGATTTCAGTGACCTCCCTCTACTTTCTCTCTACCCAGACATCAGTCTCTTCTTTGCTTTAGAAAGGAATGCCTCCCTCTCACCAAAATGAAAAGGAAACAAGACGAGATAGATACTAGGTGCCACAGCTTACATGCAGTTCTTCATGCCAAGCAGTACAGCACAGGGCTGTCCAAATTCATGGCAAGAGCAGAATGGCTGCGTTATCTTTCATTTACCATTGACACTGCCATGCGAGTCTTTTCTCCCTCGCACCCTCACAGATTCCAGCAGTCCTGCAAAAGAGTGACCTTGCAGCAACAACTAACTGTACAATATTACCAGGTAGTTCCCAAACCAAAGGTTGTGGCAGTTTTCAGTGGAGAAGACTGGAAACAGCTTATCTAGAGCCTCGGTAGGGAAAGCACAAAGACACTTGAGGATCACCCTGTAGAGCCCCTCTGAAACCTCAAAGGTAACCAGACCTGCTCACGGACCCAGAGTGAAGATTCAGCTTCCACCAGCAGCAGTATCCTGATCAACTAGCAGAGCTTCTTTGCTATACTTGGGCAAAAAATTAAAAGAAAAGGAAGTTAGGGCATTTCACACTCTGCTCAGTCTCTTGGAAGATGAAAGCAAAGAGGGGATTTTTTTGTTTAAGTACTTGCTTAGAAGTTCGGGGCGGGGGGGGGGAACCTTTTAGCTTTCCTTCTGTATTTAGGCAGAGACTTTTTCAGTATTTCCAGTGTTGCGAAATAGAAGACAGAAGAAAACAAATCTACTTTGACTACGTAGAAGTGCCAACCAGAAAAAAAAGCCACAAAAGCTTGTATAAATACATGCATGACCCTAAAAACAGATGCACCTATCAAAGCATTGTTTAAAGTTTGCCCAAGTTAAGAGTCTAACCGAACTCTCTGTACTTGCTGTTAAGAACAATTTTACTCAAAGTAATAACCAGGATTCAAACCAAGTAAGAAATAATGAACTTGGTTTTAATCGGTTTGCGAGAAACCCAATTTGCAAATGCTACTCTTAGCCAACTGTTGAATATACAAGTTGATAGAGCCCAGAAGGCACTGTGATGAGTGACTTAAGTGGAGGCACCCTACACCCACCAACATTCCTGCTGAATGAATGTGAAATCTGCAATAATTGCTTTTATTTATCTTACTAAAAGCATTTCTTGGAAGGGCTGGAAAAATTTATTTCAGATGGATTTTTCAGCTGAGAACAAAGTTGTATTTATTATAATTATGCACTTTTCAGTGTGGCCTGCCTTGCTGAGAAAGAACATTAAATTCAGCTGCGCACGAACTCACGGAAGTGACCTTTTGAATGAAAATGCTGCAGCAAGAGACTTGTGGAGCATTCTCACTAAATAATAACCTACTGTCTGCAACTTGCAGATTAGTGCTCAGACCACTGATTTCAGCTGCTACTTACACAGGCACAAGTCCACATGAGGTCAATCAGCTGAGAATAAATCGTGTTTGCCGCAGACTACAATATGGAGAACTGTACTTGGGAATCTATTCATAGTCTCCAGTCCAATATGGTTTTATGAACTTTTATTAACCATCATGCAGCAGCATAACCTTGCAAGGCACTGTAAAGAGGTCTTTTCTGCAGAACACCCACTATCTCATTTAAATAAGAGGATCAAAGGTGTTATTGACACAAACTGAACAAGCTCTCACTTCAATGAGAGCAACAAATGCAAGGATGGACACCCACCACCCACGCAGAAGTACCCTGCTCCCTCTTTGGAGAAGGACATGAGGATTATCTGAAAGGCTTCTGCTGTATGGAAGGCCCAAGCACTTGTGGACAGAGGCAGGTTAACAGTAAGAAGAAGAACTTAAAGAACTAAGAAGTCAAACTAGAGGGTTCATTTCATCACCTAAATGAAAGGTGCAATGTAAAATAGCAACAGGTGCAAGACGTGCTTGTTTGGAAATGGAGGATGTCTTTTTAGTGCGCAAATATAAAATGTCCTCCTCAGACACATCAGATCATCTTACTCTTTGCAGAAAGGTTGGGTATTATAAAAAGTATCCTATCCTGTAAAGAACTTAAAACAGATGTCTGAGCCTTCCCAATGGCTGGGTTGCTGGGTAGTCAAATTCCCCGCTGCCAAAGAAAGCAAGGCAAGCTTGCGTGCCGACATCCACATCTCAGGGGCACTTGGAAGCCCCTCACTCTGCCTGCCCAGCCCAACACCATCCCACAATGGACAGGACCTGCTGGCAACCTGCTCCGGGCTCCCTCTCCCCTTCACTCTCCAAGGTATGCACCGCAGGCTCCCGTGGTTCATGGCCATCCAAAGATTTTGATATGCAGTTCAAAGGTCTAGAAAAGAGACTACCTTGTTCTAAGCATCTGAGGATTTTTCAAGCCAAAATGCAGCTATCAAAACAGTCTGCGTTGCCAGTTTGGGTTCTGTACTCCCTTTTCAGATTCTGTGTTTGCATTTCAGCAAGCTCGCTCTCACCTCACAGCTCTGCTCACTGAACCTGCTGGTTTAGTCCCAAGTCTGCATCTCTGCATGCTGTTGCCTCCAAGGGGGAACATGATACAAGAAATTCAACTTCTTGACTTCACTACAGAACCAATTAACTGAGAGTTGCAAAGAAGGAAAAGCTTTCGCTTTAAATACATGCAATTTGTGAGGTGCACAAAAGCTTGACCCTCGTGTGTCTTCACATGTTGATTATTTACAGTAATGCTTTCCAGACAAATAGAAGAACAGTCCCCACTGAGTACAGAAGAATCCAAGAACAATAAAACTATCTCAACAATTAGGTTAAGTTTGACCATAGTACCTGAGGGCATTAAAAACCTTTGGACTGAAACCTTGCAGAAGAAAACCAGGAGTTTCTTGGTTAACAATTAATAATTTAGACCTGAAGACTCTCATCCAGACCTCCAGCTGAAGAGGTAAATTACACAGTATTTACACACCTGGTACCACACAATCTCCCAGTATTTTGATACAAAAAACCCACAGTACATAGTACATTCACCATTTTAATATCCCCGTTTTAGATGAGAAATGTGAAATTACTTTCTTAATATCATGTGGTAAGCCAGGATCAGAACTGAAGAGTTCTTGCAAAAAGTACTCATGTGTCAAAGGACAGACTCAAGAGCACACTGTGGCTTTTAAAAATCATTATTTTTTATACTATTTATAAATTCACCCTCAAAAAAAACCCCAACAACAACTATACCCAAGAAATTCCCTTTGAAAACTGGTTTTTTCCATCATTTACCTTTGCACTAATCCTTTGGGTTAAGTAAACTATCAAGACACTTCACCCTCAAGAGCCCTCACCACTGTAGAATATGGAAGATGCCTTGCTGTCAGGACGGGGAAAAAGCCGTCAAACACAGAAGCAGTGTAAGACCTGTAAATGAACAAGTTAATGGGTTGAACCAGATAGGAGCAGTATTTTTAAAGCCTATTTCTTTAATTAAGGACATTAGTTAACAGCATAAACAAGTTTTACCTTGCACCCTGTCCCGAAGGAAAGGAAAGTGCCTTCAGAAGAACTGTTGGCAGACAGTGCCTGTGCGAGAGAAGAGCTAGTGATAAAAAGAGCTCTTATAGCAAGGATACAAATAAAGAAAACCTAGGGTCATTCATTTAAGAGTCCGTCACAACTTGTAAAATGCCACTAGAACTTAAGGTTTCCAGATTTGTAAAATTAACTTTTTCTGTATTAACAGCGTGGTAATAGCGACATCAACAGCAGCAGCTCACCCAGCCTTCAGATTACACTTATGCAAGGCACACGGTTTCATGGATGCAAATACACCCTCCATTTGCTTGGTTCCAAAAGATCAAGATGCAAGTGGCACAGCACCCAGTCAGGCCACTGTGAACATCTTGTCTAGTGCTGTTTTCCTCCCCCGCAGATCTCTGCGTTCTCAAGCCAAAGCCAAAATGTTCACTGCTTACATACACAAATTTAGTCCTGGTTTATTAGGACACAGTGAATATATTTAATCCTTTGGTCGCACTTCTAAAATCTTTTAGAGTAGGATCATAGCAAAAAGAGTTGGTTACACACTGCTAGATAATATGACAGACAAGAAACCATCAGTGCCACTCTTTGTTCCCCAAAATTTATCTGGTCTGTCAAAGGTTGTGAAAAAAAAGGAGATTTGTCTGGGCTTTGTCCACGTGAGGAATTCACCAAGCCTAAGGGCTTGCTACATATCAGCCTGAAGTTACATGCCAGCAAAGGTGAAACAAGGCAACAAGAGATTTGTCTGGTCCCTTAATCTAGAATTTTCCTGGCACAATGCTTCTCAATAAATACATAGCATGCTGAAAATAAAGGACTAGCTTCTCCAGCTAGTCCATCTAGAGAAAGCAGACTACAGGTTTCAGAATGGAAAACAATACGATGAAGAGCAAAATCACTCCAGACTTCCTGAGTTCATCTTTTAACGCCAGGATGATCCTCAGACTTTAGGGACGGGCCTAACAGCACAAAATGGGTCCGAGGAGAAGAAAACTCCTGACTCGTTTCCACAGCTGGTGGTGTAGTATGATCACATACTCTGGGAAGTACACAGATACAAGGACAGAGCAGAAAAGCAAGAAACTCGGTAAAACTATGAGCCACAAACATAAGAGCGATATTTAATAATCAAGTATGTGAGATGCAAACATTTCTAATAAGATGGGTAGGAAAAAGGAGCAAAACAATGAGACAAAGAGAAAACAATACAGCTAGGAAAAGGAGAGGAAAATAAATTAAGAGTTCTTATTTTTGACACTGCAGTTTAAGACAGGCTTTGTCAGAGTCCAAGTGCTAAGTGTCAGTAAATGGAGACAATCAGCAATGACAGATGTCTGCAAGCCTGTTTTATCTAAGCTTCAGATCACAGGAGACTGGAGAGTCAAATGCAAGCTGTTTGTGAAATTTGCTTCTTCTAAAAAGACAGAAGTCAAAACGACAAGGTAATTTGAAGACAACACAATACACACGCAACCCTCCTCCTCCTCTTCAGCATTCACTGTTCGAAAAGTGGTCTGCAAACGAACAAATGAGACAACCAGTAAGGAAAAGAGGAATTTGTCACACAAGAGACCCAGATATGAGTCATGACCTTCACATGCATTCAGGTAGCTGCATTAAATGCTTTCCAAGCACAGAGTATCTTTCAGATTGTATCTGAAGAAGAGTCTTTCCTCCTCCCAAGGCGGCAGGGGGGAGCACTTTTGGTAATTTTCCCAATACAATTACAATTGATACACAGGATGAGATTAAGTCAGCCCAGTGTCATGGCCTTGAAGATACGCTGCCTTCTTAAAAGGTTTTGTACAGTCTTTACAACACACCTGTACAATGCCCACCACCTCCTCCATCCCTTCCCCTACCTCCTGGCTCAGACTGACCCCAGCCACTGTTTAACCCTTGCACTCCACACCAGTCACTCCCAATTCTTGTTTAGCTCAGCCACAAAGCTCTAAAAGGTGCTTTTGCAGCAGGTTGCTAGCTCCATGGGACCGATTTTCTGCCCACAACCAGTGGGATGGCTGTCAGGGGGGATATTTTATGCAACGGAATGGCCTGATCTTCTGCTGGAGGCAGAAGACATGCAGCTCCCATGGCTTCCTGTTGGCCATCATCCACCACCTGGGATTTAAAGAGAATCCCACAAAGAGAAAGAGGTTTTAAGAAAACCATGCAACTACTGATACAGTATTAACAAATAAAAAGCTTATTACAAAGAGTCAGGAATGCCCCTTGGCAAGGGCGAGTATTTCTGCATATTTTGCACTCTTTCCGTATCAGGCTTCTGGTGTGGCTGCCACAATTATACCGTTGTTTGACTGACAGCATTATCCCAGACTATCTTGATTATGCGCTCCGGTTCCATATTAAGTAAAAAAAAAAGTCTCTGGTGGGCAACAGTACTTGACCTGCTGGTCATATCTGTGTGCTAGGACACGAGAGAAAAGAGTGAATCAGTTCTGCTCAGTAAAAAGCTTCTGCACTGTCTGCTGGCACGCCATTAATGTTCAAGTTTCCTCCCCACTTCCAACAGGCAACGCTCGACACCTTTTACACAGGGAAAGCTAAAGATGGCTGGTGAGATTCCTGGTAAAACACACTCTTCATAACTGTTTCTACAGCTTATCAGCCTTTTCCCCTTCAATTTGCTGTTCAGGCAGCAGGAGACAAAAAAGAAAAATAAAAGTAATTCTGTAACCATTGGAGCTCCATAAAGCTGACCTCCCATCAATTTGTTCCACAAGGCTGATTAACTTTGCAGGCTAGTGAACTGTGAGCTCCAACTGAAGCTTTTCCATAAGCATATATCAAGTCAGTCAATCAGGGACTCACAAATTTCCCAGTGTTTAATAAGCTTGCAACTGTAGCTTCTCACTCAGTGATGCTTCTCTGTTTTGGGGTTTTTTTTTAAGGTCTGTCTGTGCCTATTTCAGGAATTCTGTTGAAATCTTACGCCTTTGAGATCTCTTCCTATCAAATTTGGTTCAAGTTGGCCAGTAGCTTCAAAATTAAATAACGGAGAGACACTGATAACTGCATAAAGCTCACCTCCTTCTGTGAACTATCTTCTTTGCATCAACAAAATCCGTTTTCCTGGGTAAAGTCACTCGCTGTCTCACTCCAGGACTTTTGGCATATCAGTATCTTGACAGGCTCCCTCAGCCTCAAGTAGAGCCAAAATACAGTTAGTTTTTGCTTTGATCGTGATCCCTCCCAGATCTCAAAAAAATTGTTGGACCTTTGCTCTTGAGTTGCCTCTGAAATTTCTATCACTGCCTTGTGCACACCAGAACCAGAGATGAAATAAAACCACATCACCACTAGAAGTAACTAGAAGAAACTCCCACCTCACAGTAATGCAGAAGATTAAAGAGGAAAGAAGAAGGGAGAATTCTTTTCTTTACTGCTAGCAGATATTTCCTTTCTTTAGGCGAACTCTTTCCTCTGCTAGTCCTAAGGACTGCACTCAGGATCCTGAGGTCCTGAACTCCCGTGAGAAAAAGAAAGGTCCCTGTTCTCCCATCTTCCCTAAACCCAGTACCCTACAGTTTGTCAGTACTGGTAGCTGCTCGCCATACCCACCTACACCTCTGCAACTCATTATCAGGGAGAGGCCAGCAGCACTTTAAATGGCAAAAGCTCTGGCCCCCAGATGCACTGGGGATTTCTTCCATGCTCAAGCGGTTCCTTGCTAGCAAACTACCAGTGCACTGTCAGTGGTTGGATTTGTTTTACAATATGCTGGTGTAAAAGTGCCTGGGAAGAAGGAAGAGTCAGGAAACCGCATCTAAATCTCCTACACAACCCAGCTCTCACATCCTTTTTTCTCTTGCCTGTTTGGACTGACCTTGGGCGATGCTGTGTGGATGGATACTGGCTCAGTGGAGGAGGCCTGCAAACCAGCAGCACCACAAGCTGCCTCCACACAAAACGAAGTCTCTCCTTTCTGTTTGCAGGTATTGTTCAGGGCACAGCATGCCAGGGAGCACTGGCTACAGTGGCATTAAATGGTTGAGTCTGCTGCATCAGTCTACCAGCACCACCTCACTTTGCATCCAGCAAAGCCCCCTCATGCAAAGTGCTCCGTTACCGTTTCACAAGCCATTGCAGAGACTACAGCGGTCATCTAAAGATAATACTGGGGGCAGTGATCCCACTGATAATCACATCATTAGAGGAGAATCAAGTTCCTCCTTGTCCAAGCAGATAAACAGGTCTCTGCAGCACCTTGAGCCTTCCTTTGCAGTCAAACAGTATCTGCGAAATCATGGAAAAGCATCATTTGTGACTGCCACACCAACATGCTTCTTGTCACAGGCAAGGTACGGGCATGCAATTCCTGCTTGGCCAGCCCGTTCCCTCCAGCCAGCTGTTATTTCAGGCGTGTTTGTTATGTGCCCCGTTCACAGCCATGCAGGCAATCGACTGTCAGAGCTCCACTGCCACAGCACCCAGGTGTTGGCACCTCAAAACCTATCTTCTTAGCTGTGGGTTTTCTAATCCCGCAAGACAGCCGGAGGGACCTGACTTCCCCATCAGCATTTCTCTATGAAGCCATCCAGAAGTACTGTCCCACACTCCGTGCTTGCTTTCTTCCGACTCAGAAGCACAGACCAAAACCTGGCAGGTTGTCCTGCAACGTGCAATAAGCATCTCTGCCCTGCCACGACTAATGGCCCTTCCGAGATTGTCACTGGCCCTCCCTCAGAGACTGCTTTTGACATGTCTCTGACATGCCAAGTCCTTTCCCCCATGTTGCAAAAACAGCAGTGCAACCCTGGCAGGAGCAGCTTGCCCAGTCATCTTGGATTCATGAACCCGCTGAAACAAATACAAGACAGGAGCACGTACAGCCATAAAGTCACCGGTTAAATGCATTAATAAGCTGAGAAGATTCCTATGCAGCTAACCGGAAAGGGCAAATTCTTACCCTGTATCCTGTAAAACAGGGCAGCTCAGATTAGAGGAACATCCCCAAACCCAGGACCAAATATGCACATTGTCAGGAGACAGAACAAAAGGCCACGTGCAGCTCAGCGTTACTAAAACCGCAGGACATGCCTGACAAGGAGACGTTTGCATAGGCACAGCCACGACCAAAGGGCACAGCACAGACAACCCTGGATGGAGAAGGCGGCCAGAAGATCACTGGCCCATCACTAGCTTTTTGCCACAAGCTAATGTCTGTTCAATCCTGCCACTCCTTCCAATATGACTTAAAGGGAAAAAAAGGCAAAAAGAAAAGGTAGGCAGTTCGCATTTACTAAATATACTGCCCATTACCTCGGAGGATTTCAATGTGTTTTCAGATTACAAAGAAACACAAACTGTTACCTACATTAATGCCTTTCTAATACCACAGAAAGACAGACAAAGGTGAACTTCAACACTGGGTAAATACAGGCTGACAGAGCTATATAAAAAAGCACAGTTCCCACTTTTGCCAGCAGAAAAGTGACTGTTGAAGATGCTTAGGGGAGCAGCACTTCTAGGAATCAAAGTGAGGGGTCGATGGGTGTTTTAGCCAGGGTTGAGTAAGTGCCATTGAAATGAGGCCAAACATTGAGTGCATCCACCCCTCTGTCTCACCAGAAGGGCCGATGGGGATATCGCCACTTCGGGCAGGATCCCTGCTGCCCAGCAGCAGCCGCCCAGCAGCACTGCACCCAGCGGAGCCACCGCTCGGGGACAGTCGGTACTGGATGCTGCTGCTAGCCAGACGAGGCTGACCTGGCCTGACCCTGCCTGGATCGCGAGGCTGGGAGGATGGAAAAATCCCCAACCATATCGAAACAACTCCGGCAGATTTAACTTTCCAAGTTACCCCGCAGCATAGCACAACTCCTCAAAAGCTGCCCAAGTTTATTCTTAAGGTAGTGTTATATTTTTGTTAATTAATATTTGGAGGGTGGCAGGGAAATTCTCAGAAAGGCAATGAGAGGTCTCAGTCACAGAGTTGCTTTGACTACCCTGAAGGAAACTGCCACACTCCTCCCCACTGCATCAGACACTTTCAGACCAGGCTTTCCATCTGCTGCACAGTTGCAGAGACGCAAGGAAAAATTCTTACAGCATTGTGTGTTAATTGTGAGGGCAACTCACAAACAAAAAAATTTTAATCAGCGGGAAAGCGTGCTGTACAGATGAGACACCAGAGTTCACAGTGGTATAATCATCACGGTACGAGCAGTCCTTAATCCAATCTGCACAGTTATTTAGAGGTTCCTGTTCCGAGCAAGTACAGGACGTACTTTGATCTCTGCTGCCTCCTGCCAAAACTGTGGAAATTAGCAAGCCAAAAACCAAGAGTCACAGACAAAGATATCATGGCAGACAAAATACATCCTACAGTTACACAAGCAGTTCTCCTCCTGAAGGACCCCGATGCATTTCAGGAGACATATAAGTGCAGTTGCAACTAATTACCTTTACCTTAACCAAAAAAGTTGTCTTCAATTTACAGATGAAGAGATGAGCGTCTCTTACCCGAGGATAATTGAAACTTTGCTCTTCAGTTCACAAACTACCTGAAGTGATGCTCTGAAAGGCCCCAAATGCAGCCAAACCCTTGGATGAAGTGTGGTAACTCCATATTGGTGCAATCAGAGCTGTGGTCACAGCTAGAGCACAGCCTTGGACAGAAACTCTGTGTTATGGGGGTGTTAGCCACAGCGACAGTCACGCTGAGTTCTTCCTTAAAGCAAGGATCCGTCCTCTTTGTCACATACGATGAATCATCCCTCAAGTCACAGAGCAAACTCTTTAATTTGGGATGAAATCGGTCTTTAGAAGAGCATGCTTCTGTCAGATTTTGGCTCAAAACCACCTTATTAGAGAAAGACGGATTCCGCAGACTTGTCACATAGTTAACATCCACTTAAATCTCTTGTTTTTAAAGAAAACAACAGTTGAAAAAACTATGTGATAATTAAGATGCAGGCGTGGGAAGCAGACAGATAGTTAAGGCGGTCAAATAACCTTTACTCTGCCCTGTAGAGACAAACTACAATAGAAAAAGGATTAATGTTTGAAGTTTTTCATTACAAATTTATCAAGCTCCTTTTAAAATATATTAATTTCCTATTTCCTCACTTCCTTCTCCCTCAAACCGAGAGGGAAGCGCCCAGCTAAGGTGTGCAGTTAAGGCTATACATCTATAGAGGCAACTGAACATGGCTAGATTTCTTCTTCCTGTGATGTTTATCCTGATTTTATTACATAATTGCAGTATTTCTGCCTGTACTGTACTGATAAATGCTTCAACTCCAGTTAACAGAGTTTACAAGTGAAACTGCAATGAATAGTCATGGAGACAGTTAAACAACTTGGACTCAGGATGATGATGAGCTAATTATCTTCATTCTCCTCCATCCACCACCCCAAACAAGTCTTAGTTAAAAGAAAGGTCTTTGAAGATCCTAGGCAGCCTGGACTTATTTTAACCTGAAAAATCAGACTCTCCTGCAGAGTACAGTGTGTTCTCGGGAATGTTTGTTCAGTGCGGCTAGGCAGTACAGCTCCACCTCCTGAATTATTTAGAGGACACATTTCCTGCAGCACCTCCCAGCCTTAGACCACCAGGTCTGCGGGACAGTTTTTACAGGCGAGAAGGCATGGAGAAGGCATGGGCCCTGAACAAGCAGCTCTCCCTGACAGCAGAAGCAAGCAGGGCATCGCAAATGTCTGCAAGGTAGATGGAAGTTAGCAGCAGTCACAAGAGGCAGCAAGGGCAGCAACAATCTGGAGAGGACAAGAGGCAAATGCTGTCAGTGTTTTAGCTAGAAAGACAGGAACCCTTGGTGTGGAGATCTTCCAAGTCCAGCACTGCCCCATTTCAGCTCTTCTCTACAAGCCCGTCAGCTCTGAGGAAATCAGGCTCTAAGGCAACACCAAAGCAGACAAAGTTTTGTTACACGCTCATTTTCAAGATCCTGCATTACCACTGTCATTTTTGAGTGGGTAGCTGTCAATCTCTAGTACGCAGTGAGATCATACCAGCCTTTTGACAGACAAAGTCTACATTTAAGATCTAAAATAAACCGCGAGAGTTTTATATAGACAAACTATGAAAAGAAATTGAGTAAAAGATGCATCCGTATCTAAGTGCTCTAAAGAAAACACAGGCCGCCAAAGCTCTTCTCCCCCACTCTCACGTATTGTACCACTCAAGACTTACTATTTTAGGATTATTTCTGGTGCACTGACTGGAGAGGATATCCACAAGTCACATATGCAACGATTCCACAAGCAACCTAGCTGTATGATTGTTTCCATGCCCTCCTCCTTTTTCCTTTCTTCCTTTTCTACTTCCTATTCCTTTCTTCTACCAGCTCCTTGACTAATGTATAAACTGTACGAGGCAGGGAGCGTCTTTCACAGTCTTCACAGAAGGAATGGTATTTTTATTAGCATATATAGGGCTGAAGACTTTCACAGCTTCTGTACAGCTAATCCTAACACTTGACCACTGCTTGCAGCTGGAATACCGCAAGAACCAGAGAGCAAAATGGACCTGAGATGCGCTTATATACGCTTAGTTTATGTACCTCGGCTCGCAGATGAAACAGAGCAAGCGCTAAGACTTCCATTTGTTAAAGGCAGTTGAGAAAATGTGGAAAACACACGGTTCAACGCAATCCTGCACCTAGCTCCCTAGGGCAGCAACGGCCAAACCTTAGCCTTGGTGCAGCTGAAGGAGATTTGGGATGGCTCTACCAACAGGGAATTACATAGCTTTTAAAGTAGACCTGGTGCTCTCGGACCCTGAAGGGAAGAAGGAAATTCAAAAGGGGAATAACATCTGTAGTCATAGACAAACTCCTCACCTTCTCCTCCTGCAGAAGCATTTCAATGGACCCCTTCCAGAACGGACACTCCCCATCTGCACCCCTGTGACATTAAGCACCGTGCAACCCACAGCATCTGTGACCTACAGTCACAGATCGGCATCTCACTGGCTCAGACCTTCAACAAATACAAACTACAGTTTGTACCTTACAAGCAATACACCACACCCAATCAGAAGTCATATTTGATTTATGTTCTACATAGGGTGAAAAAAACATCTTGACTCCACAAACAGTAATATCCAGGTCGTGCACAGGTTGCTTGGCCTGGTACAGTCCTCTCCGAGTGACACGAGCATACAGATCAAGGTGGGAGAGGTTTACAGGTGTCTACACTGAGGGACCCAAGAACATCACTGGAGATCTGAACAGTACACACTGCAGCATAGACAGGAAACAGAGTAAAGAGATGAAGAAGAGAGAATCCACTTCATTAAGACCCTTTCCAGGCATGAAGAAGGTAGTAAGCGGGTGGTCAGAGACTACAAAGACAAGGCCTAGTTCCCCTCATCCCAGTTGAAACACGCTCCCTCTGCCTTCCCTCTGCGCAGAGGCTTGCACCGAACCTCCCCACCACCGTTCCCGCCTCAGTAAGACCAGCTCACCTGGCTTGTGCAGCACCACACAAGTCCCATTTCCCTGCCGACCCAGGTCCTCTGGCCAGCTGCCCCACGGCCACCCTTCAGCTCATCCCAAACCTCCTCAAACTCCTCCAGCCCCGTCCCCTCACAGGCCACCTTCTTCCCTGTCGCCATCCGCAGGCCCCTGCGCACCTGCCAGCTCAAGCCTTCTGCCCTCGCTATAGCCATCTTTCCCATGATCTCCAGTCAGCCACCATCAAACACCCTTCTTCCACGTCCTCCAGCCACCCTGCCGTACAAAGCACCTCCCAGCGGCACTGCCACCCATACCTAGAACCCTACAACACTTCTCCGTCCCCACGACACCCAAGCACACCCAAACTCAGGTCTCTGGATTTCCTCCAGCTTCACTTAAGCCAAGGGGGCTCCCCAAACCTTAGGCGAGCCCCCAAAAGCCTCTCCCCCCAGCCCCAACAGCCCCAAGCACCCCATGCACGCTCCCGCCCCTGCCAGCCCAGCCTGACCCCCTACCCCAAAGGCCACCCCCCTCACCCCGGAGGGCGCAGCCCCCCGCGCTCACACCGCTGCCCCCCAGGCCTGCGCGCCCCCCACAGCCGGCCCCCCGCCCCAGGGACACAGCCCCCCAGCACGGCGAGACCCCAGACCCCGCTCCAGGCGGCCCCCCCAGGGCAGTCCCTACCTGGGCAGGCTCCACGCTGGCAGGCAGCCCCTCGGGCAGGGCCTGGAACAGCAGCAAGGCCATGGCGGCGCGGAGCCTCCTCGCCATCCCCCCCACCCCCCGCTCCCCGCCTCCCCAGCCCGACTGCGGCCCGGGACGGGAGCCGAGGGGGCACCCGGCGCCCCGACCCGCCCCAGCCGGTCGCCTATTGGGCGGACGGCGCACCGCTTGGTTCGCCATTGGATCAGCGCGCTATCGCTTAGGGCAGAACCGGGAGGGGCGGGGTCTGCGCGCAGGGAGCTGCCATCTTGAGTGTGGCTCACCGGGGAGGGAGCCTGGCGTGGGTCGAGAGGACTGCCATATTGTGAGTGGCGGAACTGGCTGGAGAGGGGTATGGGGGGCTGCCCCCTTGGTCCTGCACCCCCAGTGCAATGCACCCCCGGAGGCAGAACTGGGCACTGCAAAAAGGGGGGTGTACAAGCACTCTCTGGCCTGCTACGGCCTCCCTGACACCCCAATGGCAGCCAGGCACTCATCCCCCATTCACCTGGTCACACCCGGTTACTGTGATCCCCACTTGGCCTCCTCCCCAACACACCCACAGAGCCCCAAACCCAAACAGCCCGCCCGGGCCTGGGGCACACCAGGGAGCTTGACATGGAGAGGGTACTAAAATGGCGGCAGCGGCATGGGGCTGGACTCGAGGCGCCCGGCGGGCAGCCACGTGTTGGTGCCAGCCCCGTCAGGAGATGGGAGCAGCATGGAGAAGAGGCTCTCCCACCGCAGCCGGGTCCCAGCGTGTCCCCACGCAGCGGTCCCTCACCCAGGCTTGCGCCCCCGGGAGAAGTGGGGCACCGGCACTTGGGGTTAATTCACAGCTCGGGGGAGATGGCCCGTGTTTCTGGGGCAGTGGCAGAGGTTTTCTACACCGCCACTCCCGGCACGCCAGGCAGCCTCCATGCTGAATTGGCATGACGAGGTTTATCAGATGCTCAGATAACACGTTAAGAAGAGCCAGAAAAAATAATCAACATAGCAGCTTATCTCCTACCCTGGCATTTTTCAATCAGGGCAGTACTTGGGGCACACCTAACCCTGCTGGATCAGCTCGCCCGCCTGCCGCTGGCGTGGGCCGGCAGGTGTTAACCCATTGCACGTGCACCCTGCTTGCCCCTCTCTCCGTAAGCAGCCAGTTCACCAGCCTCCACCGGCCTTTGGGCCAGGAGCAGTGAGCCAAGCCTGCCTGCTGGGGCTGCTGATGCCTCAGAGGAGACCCCCCAGCCTCCCATGCCTCCCCAGCCCCTCCCCAGGCTCTGCTGCAGGCCAACATGACATCTTTGGTCTGGTTATCATTTGAAGGGAGGTTGTAAACATGCTGGAGCACTGACATTTTGGCCATGCACAGTTATTAAAGGAGCTTTAGTCCTGTTGCCAACTAGTCCTGAAATTAGAGGCAGAGCAGGGAGAAGGCAGCGAGTGCACCGGCGCACGGGACAAGCCCAGATCAGGTGTGACTCATCGCTGGAGAGCAATTAACACTTGCAGCTCTTCCCAATCAGGGATGACTCCAGCTCTGACTCCTGGAAATGAGGTTTCCTTTCTGTTGCAGAAATGGGAAATGGAGGCAGGGCTCCAGAGCCACTCTTGGCAGCATGGGGACTTGCTGGCCACAGCCTGGCTGTGACCCCTCTGCTCCCCAGTGAGACCAAGGCAGGCTGGGGAGTTACTGTGGTTTTGGGGAGCGTAGGCAGGTACTGGCTGCAGCGACCATCTCCCAACACCGGAGTGACGTGAGCTGTTGAGATGACTTGAATCCTCCGGGGGAGATTCCAGCTACAACCTAGAAACCTAGAAACCCCGCTGAGCTAAACTGTCAGCTGGCATAAATCCATGTCGATCTGAAGAGGGAATCCACTGCTATAAGCTCGGGGGGAAGGTCTGGCTTGAGGATGGCTTGCCAATCCTCCAAGCGCAGAGCAACCCTCTTCCTCCAGCCATGAGCAACGAACTGCACCATGTCCCGCTCCCCAGGGCAGGGGGAGAGCTGGCGCGAGATGGCAATAGCTCTTCAGAGGGTCCCCCTGCTGCTCTACCGCCCTTCTGGTATGGCTGGGGACAGGAAAAAAGGAGTGACAAAACCACTAAGGCTTTCCCACCGTGGTCCCAATCTTGGCTTTGGGTGGCTGCTGCCCTGGCATCACTGGCCACAGACCCCCCTGCCCTGCCGGGACCCCCACACGCTGCAAATGCAAGAAGGGTCAACAGCAAGAGCATGGCTGCGATGCGCAGGGGCAGGCAGTTTTAGGGTGCTGCGGCACATCGTTTTACAAGCATCGCCATGCTCTCGAGCATGCCAGAGGCACCTTGGACACAAATACAGCCCAGGCTGCTACAGGTACCTTTCTGAAAGTGCTCAAAGCAGTTTTGGGTGTAGGGCAAGTTGAGTTAAGGAGCTTAAGAAAAGCAGAGAGCAGAGATGTCTCCTTGTGGCTCCTTCCCACTCCCAACAGGAGTGACATCTGTTTCGTTTCATATGCTTATCTATTATTTTAATTGCACATTAACAAGAGATCTAATAATGCCCAGGGAACAGATACACAAGTTTGAACACGTTTTCCTACTTTCCGCTGACCTATTAATTATTTCAGAGCTCTTGTGCAGCTTTCTAGCTGTAGCTACATGCATTTGGAGACGTTATCCTCTGCCTCTTGCAGCTTGGGCAGAAGCAAACCTGCTGTGGATACAGCTTGGCCCTTCAAGAAGTACATTTTGGGTTTGGCTGCTCTCTCTGTAGGAGCGGAGTGGTTAATGCCAGAAAGCCCTTTGGCTGCAGATCCTGTGTCTGCACTCAGGCATGCGGCTGATGCGGGGATGCTGCTGCCCTCAGGGATATGACACGTATCCCTGGCTGGAGGGACAAGCGTGGACCATCCGCTGGGCCATGAGGCTCTCTGAGCAGCCACGTCATACGGCTGGTTAGAAACACACCTTGTCCCACCGAGGGATGTTCATCAGCAAGCAGAGAGCCTGGACGCAGCTGGCTGAGGGTGGGGACTTTAGCCCAGGACTTGGGCTAAACTCTGGGGCTCCTTCCTCCTCTGAAAATAGGCTGCAGCAAACTCAAGCCGCTCTTCTTTGGGGTGGGAGAGGCCTGGTGGCAGTTCCAGGTTAGCATCGTCCAAACCTGCCAGGCCAAGAAGACAAACAGCACCCAGGGGTGTAGGAAGAGTCACGCAGTGTCACCCCCGCAATAGGACGAGAGTCACCGTGAGCACCACACTGTCACCTCCCTTTGCCACTTGCCATACAGGACTGTTTGCAGCCCCAAGAGCCTCTCGCGGAAGGCTGCATGGGATGCCCAAGGGTTTCAGGGCTCATGCCAGCCCTTGCAGAGCCTCACAGCTCTTCCTCCTTCTCCTGGCCCCTGTGCTGACCCTCACTCTGGTGCCTGGTCAGTCACAAAGCCTGCACTTTTCCCTTTCAAGGCAGGCATGAGACCCAGATACCAGCCCTGCCCAGGGAACCAGACACCCAGAGATCAGCCAAAAGCAGAACCCACAGCTGTTTTTTAAAAATCACCGCATTTTATTTTTCAACCCTCCCCTCTGTCGTTTGCAGTGCTGCTATTCAGAGCCTGAGTTAATGCCTCGACAGCTTTGTGACTCCTGTGTTTCCCTTCCCCTGTCCATGGAGGCCCAGAGTCGACTGTCCCTGAAGGTCCTTGGTCCTACTGTGGGGACAGTGAGATGCAGGACAAGGGTGACGGCTGGCTCTCGTGCTCAGAGGAATGGGTGGATTGCAAAAATTAGAGCTTAAAAACAATTAGCTATTTCTCTCCTGGATTGTGGCAATTGCAAAGTGAATAAAACCTGAACCTGAGAGCAAGGAAGGCATGGTCCAAGCACTGGTCCCTGGACTTTGGGATGCTCCCTGTGCAGAGGGGACAGGTCCCTTCCCGCCTGCCAAGGTGTGATCCAGCTCTTGGTAAGAGGCCACTGTGGTGGTTTAAGGCAGCAACGTGGTTTGGTTCCCAGTACAATGGCAGGGCACCTGCTTTCAGAGGTAGGACTGTGCTCTGAGCCCCAGGGGAGAGAGCCTGATGCCTCGCAGGGCCGAGCCCAGTGACCGCGCGAGGCCCAGACAGGCTGGGCAGATGCTCCTGCGCAGGGCAGGAGGAAGGCACGGGAAGCGCAGCCACCGCCCAGGGCAAGAGGGACACGGGGAGGCAGGGACACGGCCAGCAGCCATTGCCCAGGGCAAGAGGGACACGGGGAGGCAGGGACACGGCCAGCAGCAGATGGGGGGAGGCTCAGCACAAGCCAAAGTGCTGCAAGCTGGGCACGCAGAGCCAGATCCTGCCTCTCCGGGGGAAGGAGGTGGTGCTGGGCTGGGCGGCAGATCTGGCTGGACGGTGCCTCTGAGCCCTGCTCAGGGGATGTGGAGCTGGTGGTGGCAGGGGGCTGGAGGGGTGCGATGGCTCCTGAGGTAGTCTCCGTTCACAGTCCCTTGTTAAAATAAACGTACGGCACTTTGTCTCCATGCTTGGCCGCGATGCTGTCACGCAGCTCTAGCTCGAGGTCAGCCAGCGCAAGGGAGCTGTGGGGAGAGGGGATAGACACTGAGACCTGCAATCCTCCTCCCTGACCATGGGTCAGGCCACCCTCCCTCCCCATTGCCATTCGAGGTCCCCTGCAGTCCTTGGGATCTTGCAGGCTTACGTCGAGACCCACCACCCATCCCTGGCATCCACCGCTCCCAGTGCCGGGGGGCAGAGAGCTGCCCATGGGGCTGGGGGTCCCATTGCTCCCAGCGCAGAGCTCTCAGAGCAGGGGAGGCACAGGCTCTCCTGCTCCCCAGGGCGCCAGCGTGTACAGGCAGGCGCTGCCTTGGGTTGAAGGGTGGGTGCCCATCATGCATCTCTGCCTGGGATGGGCAGAGAAGAGCTAGGGGAGGAGGAAGGCTCCCAAGGTCCCGCGCAGGAGGGGGAAGCAGTGGGACAGGTACCATCTCTGCGGGAACAGGGCGCAGGCTGCTGGCACCATGAAGAGGAGGCTGCGGGACAGAGAAGAGCCGAGCGTTAGTGTTGGGGATCGCAGCCCGCTTGCCTCCCGGCCATAGGGATCTCAGCCCAAGAGGTGTTGCTCATGCCCCACAACCCCCAATAACTGGGGAAAGTCCAGGCTGAAAGGCAAGCGGCTTTGCAATCCCCTGCCGGGAAAGAGGTCTTTTTTCAAGCATCCCTCGGAGCCACGCTCCAGGCACCCACAGGCGTTCGAGCAGCGAGATACTTACAAGCCCCCGCAGAGCAGCACCTGCAGAGGCCCATGGAGAACCCGGATCCGCTGCAAGGGAAGAGCTGGCAGTGAGTGCCCGACCTCGCCACAAGCCCCGCTCACAGGGTGGGGAGACTTCTCCCCTCAATGGGGCTGAATGCCTAACACCCCTGGGGTGCAACTGACCCCTGCCACCCTCCCACAGCCTCCCCATGTCAACCGAGAGACCTTTGGTGTACCAGTGACTCGAATAGGGGGCAAAGCAAGCTGGGCTCTGCAACCTCCCCATTTCATCCACAGCATCTCGGCAGCTGGGGAGCAGGGCTGGGGCACCACAGGACCACTGGAAACTGAGAAACATGGGCTTACCTGCATGAAGGGGAATTTCTCCAGCCGTTCCATGATGATGGGCAAAATAACTAGGTGCAGAAAAAAGAGGTCAGGGCCCTGCCACAAGCCAGCCCACAGCGCTGCCCCAGCAGGATCCTCCTCCTGGAGGCCATGGCAGTGGCTGGTTGTGCTGGGGGCTGCTGGGTGTTTGCTCACGGCAAGGATCTGGCACGGGACCCCCATCCATCCATCGTTCGGGCAGCACGCTCCGTACTTCTCGTGCTCCCGTCCCTCCTGCCGGGCTTGCGGCACGGCAAGGGTCTCATGAAGGCAAGGGGAAGTGGGGCTGTGGGGCGAGGAGTCAGGGCCAGAGAGTGCGAGAGGTGTCCTTGTGGGGCCCGACCACCATGGGAGCACCCCACGTCCCCCACGGGCTGTGAGTTGGGATGGGGAGGGCTGGGAACTCGAGGGGCTGTGATGGGAATGGCAGGATGGGGGGGACCAGCTCCATCAGTGAGATGAGACCAAATGCCACCTGGGATGCAGAGCCACCCTCCCTCTTCTTCCCAGGGGGAAACTGAAGCAGGGGAGGGCGAGGTGGCAGGTCCTGGGGAAGCCCCTGGTCCGGCCCCACACTCACTCATGCCCGGCGCCGCCATGGTGATCCTGGAGACCACAACCTGCGCGATGCCCTTCACCGCCGCCCTCTGCAAGCAAGAGCAGTGGGTGAGCCTCCACCACACCATGCCCCGGCCTGGACACCCATCCCGAGACTCACCCTGGAACGGCCAAGCTCGTTGTTGTCCCCGTCAGTCACTGTCACCCCATTGATGATCTCCCTGGAGGGGACAGGCAGTGGTGAGTGGCGGCCAGGATGGCCAGGGAGTCATGAGGAGGACACAGCAGTGGGGTGAGGTGGTGCCAACGGTCCCCCATGCTGTGCTGGCACAGCAGCCCCGGCCGCCCCCAGCCCTGGCCCCAGGGCTCCACTGCCCCGGGGTGCCGCGGTCCCCAGCCCAGCCGATGCTGCCATCTTCAGGGCATGGCTGCGAACAGGGTCCGGCCATCTGGGGGACAGACACCCGCCTGGGACCTGCAGCCAAGCCAGGGGACAGTCCCTGGCACAGCACCCCACCTCCCCGTGCCGTGAGCCGCGGGGGACCCCAGGCAGCAGACCCAGGTCTCCACGTGGGCCCCATCTAGGGGGTCCCAGCACCAGGACATCGTGGACTGGGGCTCTCCCATGACCGCACGCAGAAGACCTTTGATTCTGAGGGATCTTCCAGCCCAGACCCCAGAACGGCTATCCTCAGCCCAAAATCCCCCTCCTGCTCCAGGCAGAGGCTGAGCCACCCCACCCGGCACCCTCCACCAGAGACCTGGCACCGCAAATGTGCAGACCCCACATCACCTCCCTCCCGTCCTCCCACCCCCTCCAGCCCCCAGGAAGGAAAACCACGGCAGGGCGACCAGGCAGCCCAGGAGCCCGGCTGCCACCGGCTCGCCTTCGGAGGGAACCGCGTCCCTCGAGCGCCCCGGCCGCGCCTGGCACTTACTGTTGCCGCATCATGGGGATATTGACACAGTTGGCAGCAGCCACGGCTGCGAAGGGGACCCAGCGGGCCAGCAAGGGGGGGGCTCGCTGCGGGAGACAGGCTGGTGTCAGCGCGGGAGGGCAGGATGCGGCCAGCTGCCCCACCCGGCCCCGTCCCGGCGTACCTTGGTGTAGAGGTTGAGTCCCACCGCGGTGGCCAGGGCTGTACCGGTGGCCGTGACGTAAGCCACCCCGATTTGCCTGGACAGTGATTTGCAAAGAAGGGAGAGAAAAGAAACGCCAACTCATCGATCCTGTTCCTTCAGGGCCCAAGATGGGACACGGGGGGTCTTTACGGGGCATCGGGGGGTCCCGACACAGAGGGTCCCCGACCCGCGTGGGGACACACTCACCTCAGCGAGATGGGGGAGGCAGCATTGCGGTTGGTGTAGTTGACGATGGCGTTGAAGGACTGGTTCACCCACTGCCAGAAAACCACAGCGGGCACTGTCCTGCAGAAGGAAGGGACCAGGAGAGCGCCCGAGGGCCAGGCTTGGCCAGGGGACAGCCAAGATGCCCTTGATACCCTTGTCCTGGTGTCTCCCGAGGGAAACTGAGGCACTGTGGCAAAGCCACGAGCCAGTGGCAGAGCTGGGAAATGACCCCAGGAGTTCTGGCTGCCGCGGGGCTTTGGGAGCATGGGAGGGGGCCCAGCCCTGTGGGGTGCTCAGCCAGGGGTGGGAGATCCAGCTCTCAGCAGGGCGGCAGCCATCCTGCTGGGCTGAGATAAGCCTTTGTCAACGGCAAGGAGGGGGCACACGGGGACAGAGGTGGCTCTGGGGGTGACCAGGATGCCTGGGCTCCTACCGGTGTCTCAGGGACACTGAGAAAGGGCAGGAGGGGACACGGGGAGATGTGGGTCTGAGCAAGCTTTGGGATGCAGGAGGGGAAGAGGGTGACCCATCAGCATTCCCTCACCCAGGCTGGACCTCACTAGCAACCGGTAAACCAGTCCAGCAAACAGGGGTGGGATGGGACAGGGATCCACTGGGAAAGTCAGTGACTATCCCACACGTCCTCTGTGCTGGGGACAGGATCGCTCACCCCGCCCAGCAGCCATTTCAGAAGGCAAATGCAGGGAGTTGTCAGCATGGGCTGGGGATGCTGGAGCATCCTGGTCTGGGGGCACGTTTGGTCCTCAGTTTCAGAGACCGTTATGGTCCATGGAGCAAGAGCAGCGGCCATGCAGGACTTGGCCACGTTAATCATTACAGGGGCTCCAGGAAGAGCTGAGCTGAGCTCAGCGCGAAGCAAGACCATCCCCAGCCATGCCGGGGTCCAGGAGGATCTGTGATGCTTCCACCACAGGCTGGATGCTGGGGACAGGGCACAGGGACACGGGGCTTGGCCATGGGACACAGGCAGGCACAGCAGCCATGGGCATGCCTCGGGCAGCAGCCAGCCCCAGAGGAGGCAGACTAACCGTGCCCCAACCATCGGCGACCCCTCGAAGGGCTGGGGGCTGTCAGGGCTGCATCTCCAGATCGCCATTCCCAGGAGCTCACCGGTAGAACTGGAGCATGCAGCCGGTGAGGGCCATGCCCCCCGGCACCTGGAAGGACATTCTCCCGATGAGGTTCATCTTCTCGCCGCTGTCAGGGTGGAAGGCTGAGTCGTACAGCTTCTTGGCGTAGAGCAGCTGCTCCCGGCTGCTTCCTGGTGGCACCAGCCCGGCCCTGCAAGCCCATAGCCCGTCAGGGGGTGCCGTGCAGCCCCGCCGGCACCTGGCACCGCCGGGGAGTGGAGCCCCAACACCAAACACAAAAGGTGGAGGAAACATCTCCCGTGAGGGAAACTTGTCCCAGCTTGAGGCTCCTGGGAGGAGCCTGGGAAACTCCCCAAAAACCGCCTCCAATAGATGTTACATCCCAGCGCGCCCACTGGGGAACGACTGCCTCCAGCCCCCCACGGCCCCGCAGGGTGGTCAGGTATGGCCGTGGGCACAGGGATGGCACCTGCCCTGGCTGCACCCCGGCCCCTCACCTGCAGCCTTCCACGAGGGCCTTGGCCCGGTCCAGCTCCTCCTCCGGCACCAGCACCGTCCGTGGGTCCGTGATGTTGAGGAAATGCTTCAGGCGCCCCACAAAGGTGCTCTGGTCCCAGCGTGGGGCGTCAATGTTGAAGCCAAGGGGGACAGTGGCCATTTCGGCGCAGGTCTGGACAGGGGGAGAAGGCGGCTCGGGAGGACCCTGCCTTGCTTGCCCGTCGAGTGCAGGCCTGTCACAGCCACAGGAGTGGTTAACTGGGTGAGAGCCGTGGCAGGTTTATATTTAACGGGAAAGTTGGACTTTCAGCAGCCCTGAGCCCAGGAGCCTCCTACACACCTGCTGCCAGCCAAATGCTGCAGCAAGGCCACTCCTTCACATGCTGCCCTGCCTGCACAGGGCCCTCCCACTCGTGCTGCCCCCCCGCCCAGCACCTGGCACCCCCTCCTTGGGGTGGGACCGTGCTGCACAGCACTGCGGTGCCCAGCTTGCCCCCTCCACAGGGCTGCACAGCACTGCGCTGCCAGCGCTCTCCGCTGAGGAGCTGGGTGCCTCACACTGCACCCCCCACTCGTGGGCACACTGCATGGCACTGCATCCCCTGCACTGTGCAGCACGTCCCCCAACGGCACTGCATGCCCCCATGGCAGTACACTGCACCCTCCCGTGCCTGTGCTGCATGCGCCCCTGAACATTGCCTGCACCCGCTGTGGCATTGCACCCTCCCGTGACTGCACTGCACAGCCCCACCGATAACGGCATCCCCTGTGGCACCACACTGCACCCTCCCATGGCACTGCACTGCACTGCACTGCACTGCACTGCACTGCACGTCCTCCATAACACGGACAGCACACCTCTGCAAAACCGTCCTGCTCTCCCCCATACCACTACACTGCATCCTCCGTGATACCGCACTGCACGGCCCCCACAGCACTGCATGGCCCTGCACCCCCGCGGCGCGGCACTGCACGCTGCCCGCGGTGCTACACCGCACGCCCCCGCGGCGCGGCACCGCGCGGCACCGCACTGCACCGCACTGCCCTGCCCTGCCCTGCCCTGCCCTGCCCTGCCCCGCCCCGCCCCGCCCCGCGCGCCATGGCGCGGCCCCACGTGGCCCTACCTGCAGTCCCCAGACCCCTCGCGCGCCGTCTCCCGCCCACGTGGCCCCCACCTGCCCCGGGACTCCGACGCGTGGCCGTCCTCAGCCAATCACAGAGACCCGAGCGGGCGCACCCATCTCCCCCCGTTCCGCCAGGGTGGACGCTTGTGCGCATGCGCCTGTTGAGGAGGCGGGGCTAGCCGCGGGGTGTGGCGCCGGGCTCCGCCCCTCCCGCCTGCCGTCGGCACGTTCCGTACGTACGGCGGGAAGCGCTGACGCTGTACGTAGCGGCGGCGTGTGTGTGACGCAGTTGCCCATGGTAACCCCGGAGCCGCGCAGAGGATGGTGAGCGGGGCGGGGGTGCCGGGCCCGCGGCGGGCGGCGAGGGGAGGGCGGCTGGGACGGGGGCCCGCCGGGCTGGGGCCGGGGCCCGCGGGGGCCTGGGCCCGGCGGGCAGCGGAGGGCTGGCGGCGCCCACCTGAGGGGCCTGGCAGGCCTGAGGCCGGGGGCGCCCACCGCGGGGGAGCGTGGGGTAATGGGGGCCGGAGACACCCACCCATGGGGCCGGCGTGCCCGGCCGGGGTTCACGGCAGGCGCTCTGGCAGGCCTGGGAGCATGAGGGCTGGCGACACCCACCCGGGGGGGCTGGCAGGCCTGGGATCACCGGGACCGGGGGTGCCCACCCGGGGGGAGCGTGGAGGCCCGGGGCGCCGGGGACCTGGCATCCGGTCAGGCATGGGGACCTGGGTCTATGGAGGTTGGGGGCACGCAGCCAAAGGGGTGCCGCTGGGGCTGGGGTTAGTGTAAATCTGGGGCCTCCAGCCACGGGAGACCCTGGCTGGGCCTGCGGTCCTGGCGGGAGCTGGAGGCTATGGGGGACCTGGAGAAGGGGCTTGAGTCGAGTCCTGGCAGGGGCTGGGAGGCTTGAGAATGCTGTGGGGGGTCTTCATTGGGATGGGATCAGGCTGCCTGGAGTTGATTCAGTCAAGGTGGGAGGGGGCCACACTGGGGCTTGGATCCTGGCTACAGGAGTTGAGAGAAGTATAGGAGAGCTTGCTGAGGTGGAAGGGCCGGTTGTTGATAAACAGCCTTAGAAGGAGAGTTCAGTCATGGCAGAGAAAGCCTGGATGAAGGGGTTGGGTCTTCAGGGATGGACACGACTGAGGCGCAGTGCTCGGGGGCTGAAAGAAACCTGCCAGCTGGGTGGGATGAACAGTCTGGTGAGTCACTGGGAAAACCCAGTCAAGGTTGGCTAGCTAGGATAGTTTGCTGGGATGTTGTGTGCTCTGGGGGTTTCTGCCAGGGGCTGGGTGGATGAGGGACAGCCTGGGCTGAAAAGAAGAGATAAGAATACACTGTGGGAAGGGCTGGAAGTGGAGTTTTGATGCTGATGAGAGAAAGAGAGGACCCAGGGAGGAAAGAAGTGTTCAAGAGGAGAAATTAATTGTTTGAGAGGGAGCAATGTGGACTGAAGGGAGGAATTGGGGTCTTGGGTGCAGTGAAGGATCTGGTTAGGGTGGAGGGCAATGCTGGGAGATGGGCAGGGTGGTGAGGGTGTAGTGTCATCTGAATCGAGGTTGGGGTGAGGTTGGATGATGGAAACAACTTGGGTTTAGATGCTGGATTAGTTGGGGCAGGAGAAACGGGATGCTGGCAGAGTCCAGCGAGGACTGGAAGAAAGGATTGGGGCTGCCAGGTGAGGGGTGGTAAGAGAGCGCTGCGGTAGGTGGGGGAGCCGCTGCTGAGGATGCAGTGTGTGCAGAGAGCACAGGCAGAAGGAAATAGCAATGGGGAAAGGGCTTGCCCAAGGGTGAAGCCGTGTTTTGTCCAGGAGCCCTCTGGACACAAGCTGGATTCGTGCAAGTGGACAGCATGGGAGGAGGTGTAAGCGAGAGCAGCAAAGGCAGCTCCTCATCTTCACTGGGTTAATTCTGGCTGCATCCCCACCTGCTGGGCCACAGAGAAAGAGATTGAGATAAGGTCTGTGGGATCTGCTCTATTTTAGATCAGTTGATGATGGAGCGTGTCACACCAGACACTGAAGCCATCACAGGATGGACATCTGCTGTAAAGATGAGGGCAGCTGCCTCCAGCAGTGCAGTGCTTTGTGGGACACATTTGGCCCGCAGCTGCTGCTAGCCAGATCTGCCCTTCTGCCTTGCGATGTCCAGATAAGCTGGTGTAGTCTGGGATCTGGCTGCTGTTACCCGAGCACTTTGTGTGTGGAGAGGGCAGACTGGGTGTTTTCCAGTGTTCATGTTATTTGATACAACGTTGTACTGCCTCTTTGTCTATTTTCCATTTCTGGGAGTTGTTTTCTGAATTGCAGCCTCTCAGGCAGGGTGGGTGGTGCTTCGGGGTGCCTGGTGGACTGGCTGGGCTCGGCAGAGGACTGTCTCTCTACATTCTCAACTTTCACTAAAACAGAATAATCCTTGGTGGTAGAAACTCTCTGAAACACCAGCAGATGTATTCAAAGCAGCTATGGCAGCCTCAGGGTGTGGGTCAGCAGTCAGAAATGATCCAGACAGCTTGATGTAACAATCTACTGCTTATCATCTGAGCCATGGTAGCTGCCCGTGAGCATGTTTCTGGCATGTCATGATTGCATTGGGAAGTGTTTAAACCCCCTTTGACGACCGCTTGCTCCAGCTCCAGTGATAAGAGGGTTAATGCTGAGGTTTAAGTTATTTCAGTGCTCATCCAAGTGAGTAAGTACAGAGGGGAAGTGTCTCCTTCTGCAGAGCATACCAGCATTTCTCACAGCTGTGGGGCAGGGGTGGTGGAAGGTCATAGGTGGAGCATGGAGGGAAAGATGAGCCATAAAACTGCATAGCATGAGGGATGTGTAGCGCTGAAGTCTTTGGCGCCGTTAAACAGCATCTGTGGTGGGCGCACAGCAAGGGCGAAGGGAGGCTGCTACATGAAAGGATACGCAGCTTTCCAGAGTTTAGGAAATGCTGTGTGAAGCAGAGCTTGTGGCTTCCTCATCACTGTAATAACAATCTTTACTGAGTGAGATGGTATGTTACTGATAGATGGTGGGGTCAGAGGATGGCCGGTGTTTTTCTAAAACCATTGATTGAAGATGACATCATCGTGTCAAAACCAGGGTTGTCAAAGCGTGGCCCCGTTTTACAGTTGAGGAAACTGAGTCATGGAGTGTCTAGCTGACACTAGGCAGGTGTGGTGGAGGGAATGAAATACCAGCATAGCTAATGCGTAGTCAGGCATCTTTCTCCTGGTCTTGGGCTCATGTTTCTAGCAAAAACAGTATCTATCTGTTGCCTGCTGTCGGTGTACCTAGTACTCAGAATTTCTTTCTTTTGTCCCTCATTGCTTGGCGGTAAGGCTCTGTTTAAAATGGCCCCATTAAAAAAAAAAAAAGCTTTCAAGAGCTTTAATAGTGCCTCGCTGCTTTAGTTTCCCAGTACAGTTCCATGCCATCTCTTTGGTTTATTTTACTGATTGCTGAGACGTTGATACAAGAAACTACCTGCAGATAGGACAATATACCAGCAGCTGGCCCAGATTTTCAGCTTCTGAAACCAGACAAAGACTGCTGACATTGTCCGGTGCTGGGTGTCAGCTCTTCTCTGCGCAGGGCAGAACGCTTCCTTCAAACTTGCTCAAACCAGAGGAGTTTGATTTTTGATTACAAAAGGAGGATTCATGCTGGTATTGGTTAATACACCAAACCAGAAAGTGCTGTGCGACCTCTTCGACAGAAAACTATGTTAGTAGGTTTGAGCTGGAAAAACTCTGTAGGTGACTCGACTCCCATTAAATTTTGGATTTCAATGCAGGAGAGAAAGTCTGCATTGAATGACACCATATGGTGGAGACATGCAGCAAGCAAATGATTTTTTGGGAGTTTTGCCAGAGTAAAAAGTATTGAATAAACTGTGCTCAATAGATTAATTTACTTCGGTTGTATTTTGAAAAAGACTGGGTGATTTTATGACCATTAGTGACATTTGCAGTTCTGCAGCCGAAGATAAAGGTAATCAAACGTCATTCTTCAGGGCACCAGCTAATCAGTGCAGTTGTCAGGAAGGACTCCCCTCCTCCAGCTCTGTGTGTGCAGGATTGCACCCTGGATGACAAATGTAGCCTCAAATATCCACTGCTGAAGGCAGGATATTTGGCTCAACTAAGCCCCTCATCCCCCCCCATGTCAGCTTCTGCTGCGTGACTTTCTGAAACCATCACGTGCACCCTCTATCTTTAACTTACTCTGTAAAAACAGTGAACTGCTACCATATTGCTTAATTAAAAGTAAATTGTGGGCCAGAGCTGTGCTAGGTGCTGTGCAGGCAGAACACGAAGATGTTCCCCACACCGTGGAAATACGGTCTGAGGTGAGAGATAACCGAGCGATATACGAGTAAGGAGAGCCCAAGGCAGGTTTGAACTTGGCATGTTCGACACCTAAACCTCATCAAGGATTCTAGGTGTGGCAGTGAAGGAATTAGCAGGGGAATCATGGGGTGGTTTTATGGATATTTTGTGAAGTTTCTCCCACGCTTGTAGGAAAGGCACAAAGGTTTGAGAATAGAGCCCGGCAGTGCTGGGGCTGGCATCGCGAGCCGCGGGGAGACAGGAGCCGTCACCTCCATGGCAAACGTGCTTGGCTGGGAAGGACCTTGAGGGTGAAGACGAGTGACTTGTGGTTGCAGCAGTGGAGAAGAGGGCGCCCATGTAGGGGTGTAGAGATGGGGGAAATGTGGTCACAGCAGCAGGCTGAGGTGCTGAGCTTTGTGGCTATATTGCATCTCGGTGAATTGATTTGATTCTAGCTAAATATCCACATCTAGTAGATAAGCAATTGCTGGTGACTGAGGGTGGTTTTGTTTTAAATTCATTATATGAGCTTTGTGGCTAATAAAGTTAAACAGAATACATTTACTTCTCTTTCCTAATAGGAATCAACTGTGCTCTGCAGCGGCTTGTGGGCCGTGGTTTATCCATGCCCTATGTATCCAGCCCTCAGTACAAGGGGAAATTGTTCTTTCCATTATGGCTTTATATGGCCGATCTGATACAATATTTAAACAGATTATCTCAATGCTCTGTTTGTCCCAAACCAATTTTTGCTTTGGCCTATAAAGTGAATCTTCCTTTCAGCGGCTTCTGTGGTACAGGATGTAGTTACATGCATCAGCTAGTTCAAAACACCCATATACAGCATGGATTTAAAGCTGAATAAACACACAAAACCCTTAGCTAGGACTATAAATGTCACTGTATTTTTATATATGTCTGTTTTTTTCTTTTTAAGAGAATAGGATTACTGCATGCAGCTATAACTGAAAGTCCTTTGATAATTCAGTGGGTATTTTAAACCTAGCAATGATATACTTTCATAAAACCACACATCCCTGTTTTCTGAAGGATGCTAATAAGATGGTTAGCTTTGCTTTCATGCTCGATGTGTTTATGAGTGCTCTTGCCCATTTAGTTGCATCTCTGAATTTAATGCCCCACTCTGATTTCATAGTAATTGTCAGGAGTCTTTTTTTCTTTTTGTATGTCCCCACTCACTGTCTGAAAAATGCAGTCTCCTCATTGCTGACCCCATCAGTCTGTCTCCTCATGGTGCTTGTAAAGAAAACCCTCTCCACCAAGGACAAAGATGTTTTTAAACAAGCCAATCTGATATAAAACATAGTTTGCTTAACCCAGAGGTGACCAAGAAGCAGTTGCTGGCTGACTGTGCCCAGCCTTGAGTTGCTGCGTATGGCTGCCCTTCTCCAAAGGCTGCACGCGCTGCCACACTGTGCTGTTCATTATCTGAACAGCATCTGCAGTTCCCTTCTCTGTTACAGATGCCGCAGTCTGCTTAGTTTTGTGCAAATGACTCGCTGCCCTTATACTCCTGTGAGTTGTCTCTGCAGCTCCTCAGCCAGCTAACGTCTCCACCGTCCTGCTTGAGACTTGTCCTGCTCCTTACCCTGGACACCCCAGGGAGCGAGTACCGCTGACCTGGCTGCCATGCAGGCATCCTGGGCATCCTCCCTCCTCACTGCAGGTTAGGTCCCAGCATCGAGACATTTGCTGCTCTGTTTCAAAGGCCTGCTCCTCTCCTGTTGCTTCTGAGCAACCTCTTTGCACCAAATTTTCCCATTTCATGGCTTTCTATCTGACATCTCTTATCAATAACAAGGGGTTACTTTCTGACTCTCATCAGCCCAAGTTAGTTTCAGCATTGTGTTTGCGAGCAGAAAAGTGCTCGTCCATCTTTTGGTGTGTGCAGTAAGGGTTGCTTGTCCCACATAATGGTGGCATGCAGCAGGGAACTCTGCTGAGTTATTTTTTCCAGTCTGCTAAGCTGTCAGGAAATGCTTTCTGTCTTCCTAGCCAGTGTGCTCGTAAGACCAATTAAAAAAAAATTTAAAAAACTTAGAAAGCCATCTGTGCATGGCTTTCCTTAATCTTAAATCTTCACTAACTAGAGGGAGAATGCTGGATGCAAGTTTTAAATATTTGCAAAATAGTTACAATCACAGTAACCAATACTATTATTTGGCTCTTGATTTAAATTGTGTATACAGACCATGTAACCTATGCCGGCAGCTACTGAAATAAAGTCCACTTCTCTATGTTCGCTTGCTTGTCGTCCAGCCTTTTAAATCAGCTTACTTTATACCTTAGATAATACTTTTATTTCTATATATATCCTCTCTTCTATTGGCTACCCCAGATAATCCTGTGATCAGCCATGCAGCAGTGTCACTTGAGTAGAATATGGAACGATGCTGATCATTTTCTCGTAGGCTGTCATACTAGCCCAGAAATAGCATCCGTCTACAATGGGAGAAGCTCTATTAACATTTACAACTGTTCCTCTTCCCGACCCCTGAGAGTTGCTCCGTGGTAGATAAGCAATACTTTGTAATACATTTCTTTGCGCTCAGTATTTTGAAGTTGAATTCTGAAATATAAAGGCTCCTAATCCTGATCTGCTCTGGGATACACTGCTCTGCTCTTAGCAAGTGGTGCTCTGAATAGGATTAGCATTTCAACAGCTTCTTTTTTTAACTGTGAGCAATAAACTAAAATAATAGGGCCTGATTCAGAGCTCTCTGAATTCAGCAGTAGTACTTTGGCTGGTGTGGGTTGGCTTTGGGTTAGGCCCATAAGAATTGGAAATTCAGCGTTTCCCTGGAAAGGAGGGAGAATGTGTGAATTTTAGAGTTCCTGCTCCTGTGGGGTCTGTCCACACTGAGCTGAAATCCATGGATTTACAAGCCAACAAACACAACTGTAAATTTGACTGCAGGTGAAAAGAAAATGTGTGTTGCTAGTCATGCAGTTAAAACTTGTGTTTTTTAATAATGTCAAGGGCACTTAGGACATGCATGTAAACAAGTAAGCATTAGAGGTATTTCTGTGGCTGTTCCTTTTTTCTTCCCTCAGACGTGTGGAAGTACAGACCGTCATCGGGGCAGAACACGGGCTGGGCACTGCGGCTGGGGAGATGAGCGGTTGGGTTGGGAGGGCTTGCAGCAACAGGCTGCACCGAACACAGCCCTTCAAATTCATTAGCTATGGGCCCATGGGTGAGAGCCAGCTGTGAGCATCTGGCCCTCAGGGCTCAGCACGTGATGTTACAGGCCTGTATGCTTTGCCTAAAAGCAGTTTGGGGATTTACTGTGCCTGCACCGTGCAGGCATGGCACCCTCTACCAAGCAGTGCCCATTCCTGATTAACAGCTCTTGAGCGGGGCCTGGATTCCCATTTTTTTACCAGCCTGTTTATGAAATAGGTGATACCCTGAGCCCGCTTACTGGGCTGTAAGACTGCAGTTTTGCTGTTCCTTGCACGAGCTCTGAATTTCTGAACCCCAGTTTTCCACAGTGCTTTTTAAAAGCACAGCAACGGTGGCAATCCTGCAACTTTCTACAGATATCCTTCAAACCCAGTTTTACTAAGTTCCTTCTCTTCTCCCTGTTTCTTACACATCGTGCATGTATTTTGAGCTGTGTCTGGTAATTAAATGGAAAACAGATAAATTACTTGCAAATTGAAAATGCTTAGAGGGGTGGATCAAATCTCACATGCATTTGAATCTCAGTGTGTTTTCATCCTGCGTTATCGAAAGCTTTGGCATCGTGACCTGTAGCGCCGTGTCCTTTCCAAAACGCTCTGCACCTCGGAGCCGTGTGATGAGCAGTCGAAAGTGGCGGTTCCCACATGGCTGAGGTGGGGCTCTCCAGGAGTCGGCAGAAGGGCACTGCTACAGACAGGGGATGCGTTGCAGCGGTGACAGTTGTACTGCATCCTGCAGCTCTTTATCTTGAGGACAGATTTCTGATTGCAGTGATCTGGAGGGGATCGGGAGCAACCTTCACGGCTCAAATAGTCCTTGGCTTCCAGCAGGAATATTTAGAGGTGTAGTTCCTCAGAGCAACAAAGCACTTCATGACATTTAACTGATTCACCCTTGCAGGTTGACAAGAAACATTGTCTCTGTTTTGCAAATGGGAGAATAAAAAAGCTTGAGATGGGGCCGGGTTTGTGCTGATATCTGAACTTTGTTCCCAGCTCTGGGTCTTAGCGGGCTGAAGCGAAACACCTCACCGTTGCCCTTCAGGAATTATCTGGGAGAGACCGAGCAGGAGTCCTGAGGGCTCCAGAAAGGGCTGTAGGTGTATTCCTCTCCCAGATTTGCTCAGGCAAATTAGTTGCAAGAGTATCTGTGTCCCCAGGCTGAGTCTCAGTGTGATGTGCGCTGCTCAGGCTCCGAGGAGCGGTCCCTGCCAAGCAGGGGTGTGCAGAGCAGTGCAGCAACGTGTCCAAGGACACCCAGGCGGTCATGGACTCGCAGCCTGCTCCTGTGCCCTTGGCTGCAACTGCCCCGCTCCTGTGGGGCCAGGCTGGGCAGCGAGAGGCAGGTGGAAGTGGAGTGATTTGCATCTCTCGGTTACGTGCCAGGATCCAGAATATTCTTCCAGCCATTTTAGAGAGGTGCAGGTCTCTGAGCAGTGGCACTGACAAAAGCCTGGGTGTGCTGCTGTAACGTGCGCGGTTGTAAATGAGTTGACCTGCATATTCTGTTTCCTAATCCTGAGTGATACTGTCAGCTCAGAGAGCTGAGCCTGGCTAATGACTGAAATCCACTGTGCTTTTCTTAGCGAGGATGTGTGGTGATCTGAGATAGTTGTTAAGTGCTACATCCTGAGAATCAGAACTGCACGTGCCCCATGGGTCCAGCATGTTTTAGACAGATAAACGGGGTTTGAGATGATCAGGGAGTTACTATGAAAAGAACTGATGTCAGGTACACAGTAACCTGCAGTTAACTAAGAGGGAGATTAAATTAATGGGGTTTTCCCTCTGATAAAGATAATGAAGAGCTCGCAAGGAACTTGGTTTGCAGCTCCTACACATGATATCCGTAGGCACTGTCTTCCTGGCACAGGGAATGCCAAACATCTGTGTGTCAAGAGCAGTGCAGCCAGTGGTGCACCCCACGGAGCTGTCTGAGACCTCGTCAGTACTCTCTGAGATGAAGGAAAATTGGGGCAAGGGGGAGGAGTAGAAGAGAAAATGGGAATAGGGACTGCAGGAAGGGGTTCAAGGTGTCCTGGGACCCACTGCCATACAGAACCCATTTCAAGGGAGGAGGGCGTGGCATGGTGGGAGGGGAGAGTCGGAGGGGGAAATAACAGCTACGATCTCTCTGTGGATTTAGGGTTTACTGTCAATCCTGCGTAAACTGAAAAGCGCCCCAGACCAGGAGGTGAGAATCCTCCTCTTGGGACTGGATAATGCAGGCAAGACCACACTCCTGAAACAGCTGGCATCTGAGGACATCAGCCACATCACGCCAACACAGGTGAGGAAGGCCTTTCCCTGCCCAAGGCAGTTCTTGTAGTCCCATCTGCCTTATTATATAAAGCACTAAGAATTCAGCAGAGTATTTCAGTAAAAGGGGGAGCAACTGGAGCCTGGTGCACCATTAAGTTTGTGTATTATCTGCATAAGACGAGGCTCCCTGAAGGAGCCAGAGAGCGTCAGGCCAGATCTGTCAGGTAGTGCAAAAGTGGATGAGTGCCGTGGAGTTGTGCAGAAGGCTTTTGGGTCCTGCTAGGGTTGCATGGATGAGACTTTGTTCCTGTTCTCCTTGCCAAAAGCAGACATGCAGGGGATGCTGCAGCATTGGGCAAGCCCCTGTCTCCTTGCATCTTTCACCCAGCCAGCTCCAAGGGTCTTGCATATTCCAGCACTCCCTCTCTCAAGCCTCTGGTTGCCTTTCTTTGAGCCTTAGGCTTCGGGCGAGGGATGTCTCCCCTCAGAAGCACTGCAGCATCGCTCCTGTGTTGACCAGAGGAGGTTGCTAGAGAGCTATGGGAGATGCTTCCCCCCACCCCGTAGCTGCCTCCCAAAGCTCCCAGCCCCGACACCCCGATTCCAAGCCCCAGTCCCCAGGGTGGTGTGGCAGCATGTTGCCAGCCCACGCCACATCCTGTTTTTCTACTTGAATGCCTTTTCAATTGGTGCTCTAATTGATGAAATGGACCCTTCAGACGTGCAGCTGTTGCTCTTCTAAGCCCGGCATTAGCTGTGTCGTGTCGAATTGAGCTGAGACCTCTGGCTTCGTGTTAGCTGGGACTTTACTCAGCTTTCACAAGCTCAGTCCTGCTTCTCACAGCGCCCTTGTTTTCTCCTTATCTGCATCTCCCACCTCTTCCTGCACCCACCCTGCTGAGCTCTCCCAGGGCACTAACTGCATCATATGTCTCTGTAGCCATGACAGCATCAACCTTTGACTCAAGAACACTGGCAAACTGATGGTTTGGCGGCCATGTTCGCTTGCGCCAGTGCCTCTCCCACAGCCGATCCATCTCTGTGGCTGCACAGTCCATTTCGCTGCATGTTGCAGGCATGGGATGTATAAGGTGTTAATGTCTGCTTATGTACGTGCTCCAGCCATTCAGGTTTATGCTCTATGTGGCTTTATTTCTGCTCTTTCCAGGGCTTTAACATCAAAAGTGTGCAGTCTCAAGGCTTCAAACTGAACGTATGGGACATAGGCGGACAGAGGAAGATCAGGCCGTACTGGAGGAACTATTTTGAAAACACTGATATCCTTGTGAGTATTGGCTGCACTTGAATGGTGTGTTCATGCAATGGCTTTCCAAGGTCTCAGCCAGAAATTCAGGAACAAGTAATGTAATGTCCCAGTCCTCAGCAACACCATTGCCATTGTAACAGGAGTTATTCTGAGTGAAATGGCAAGATTGGTTGGGTGCAGTAAGAAAAATACAGTCAGTTTGAAGAAATCTTTCAGTTATATGTTTTTGCTTTCACAAGATGGTGCTGGTTATAGCCAGTTCCTTTCCTCTCATCTCAGTCTCCTTCAAATGATAGAACATTAATAACTTGTGGTTAACCCATCTATAGCTCCTTTCACTGGAGACTCTGAAGGCCTGTCCTGGGCATTAGTGACTTAAGCCTCGTGTAGAGGTAGGTCGGTGTGGTGCCTTTGTTTTCTAGTTGGGGAAGCTGAGGCATGGCAGAATTAAATGCTATGTCTGGCATCAGATAGGAAAGCTTCTGGCTGAGGGATACAGAGCTTTACTCCTTTAATCATAAGACTGTCCTTTAATGTTTTTGACAACTTAGCTGTAATTACCTTACAATTAGCTACAGATGACTACAATTATATTTACAGTGCAGGACCTTTGTGTTTCCATGCCAGAGCACGTTACCCTGGGACCCTCCAAGTGCTGTCCTGACTAGTTTCAAAGATCACCTCTAACATGCAGCTGTGTGTGCCAGGATGAAGGCAGGCTGGGGGCTCCAGGCCTCTCCCCACCCCAAGCAATGTTGCCTGTGGGAACAGAGAAAAGGCTATTCTAAGCAAGGTCTGCAGGGCTCCTGTGGGAAAGCGGGAAGCTCTCTCGGAAGGACGCCCTTCCTCCCTCCTGTCACACACACATACTCACTAATGTGTCAGGAGCTTTAATGCACTTCTGTAGAAGGATCAGTGCAACTAGGAATAGGACTCTCTACTCCAAGGCTTATGTCAGGGGCCTGAAGGGCCTGGCTGCGCCTGCAGATTTAGAAAACATTGTCCAAATGAAGCTGTTATTTAAATGGGACTAATAAACCCTCAGTAATCTCTTTTGCAGATCCCCCTTTTTCAGCCTTAATTTGGAATCTGATGTTTGAGGGCAGCCACCGCAGCATAAACCCAGTTGGTTGCTTTTGCAAAGAGTAATGGTGAGATTTTCCTACAGGAAAGATCTGGGTTTGAGACACTAGCAGGACACACTTCGCGTGCGCCTCTGTGGCCATCGAGAAGGGGGACATGGCATGGCGGTGAGGTGATTGTGCCCATTGAGTCCAAGCTCTGCAGCTGTGTGTGGTGGGGAGGCAGTAGGTGTGCAGATCAAAGTCAACACTGCAAAGCAGCAGGTAGGGGATCTTTGCCTGCTATGGCAGGTGCTCAGGCTTCAGAGACTCTGCAACCGCAAAACAATGTCTGGAAGACTCTGCTGGCAAAGGCAATGAGCTACACTGGCCTGTGGGCTTCCCCCCTTTCCAGTGTGTGCTGCATGGGAGGTGCAGAAATAAAGGTGAATTTGAAGACTGAAGGAGATGAAAGCAGTTGTTTTCCCTGCCCTCCTCCCACCCCAGTTAAAGCAATGTACAGAGAAAACCTTTCTTTTCATATGAGTAAGAAAATGGGTAGATAGAAGCAGAATCAGTTTGGGGGAAGTGGCGGTGTGAATTTAGAGGGAATAACTGGTGTGCAGATGGACCTGAGCTTCCGTGCTAACACCCAGTTCCAGACTGGGAGCTGTCGGCACGTTAGCGCAGTGCTTTGGTATGTCCATACGCACCAAAACCAGAATCAAGTGTATGCTGATGACTCTCTCACTCTCTCTTCTGCCAGCCCTCACCCCCATTTTAGCCAGTAATTTTACCCTCTGACTTAACCTTATGCAAGTTGTGCCTCTGTAAATTGAGCCAACTTATCCCTCATGTTATTTCTTCATCCAGTCCCACCAGTTGCAATTTCTGCCCAACCCACTTACTCCAGGTTTTGTTTTGGCCTGTTGCTCAAAGGAAGCACCCAGCTTTACGGGGATTTTTTTCTCAAGCTCCATTTCTCCAACATGGCGTACTCAATGGCTGTTCAAACTGGCAAACTGTGCTACCAAGCACTACAGCCAGAAACAGGCTCTTGTGTGGCCCTGGCCGTAGAAGGAAGGTGGAGATGAGATACGCTACAGTTCCCAGGACCCCCTGCTTCTGTCTGCTCCTAAACTATATGGCACAAAGCAGAAAGGACCCTCTAAAGAGTATTAAAAAGCAGGAAGTGATTGCAAATTCAAATCCATGCAGGTGCCTTTGAATGAGAGCTTGGTCTTGCATCACACACCTGTGATATTTGGAAGCTTAACCCAGGCAAATAAGGTGTGGATATCTGGCTGATTGCATATTCAGACAGGCACCTGCAGCTATTTGGCACAGTACTTTCTGGTCTGGAAGTAGGCACTCCGCACATACTTTACCTTCTCTGTGCTGTGCTTTTGTGGCTTTTGCCCCGAGCACTGTTGTCTCCAATTCTCATCTTGCAAAATAGCTCCCTAGCAAGGAACGGAGCCATACTTTACCTTCTCTGTGCTGTGCTTTTGTGGCTTTTGCCCCGAGTGCTGTTGTCGCCAATTCTCATCTTGCAAAATAGCTCCCTAGCAAGGAACGGAGCAGTGCAGGAGAAAGCCTGGCTGGTTGGGACTCAGAGCTCTTCCTTGCCAGTTAGAGAAGCACCGTAATATGGGAGGTGCTGCCTTTCAGTTGAGAAGTAGCACTCGACTATTGCGTTCATGTGTTGCTAAGCTACCCCTGAGATGTCCCAAAGTAGGACAGATGACAGTCCAGTTTCACCCCACAGCACAGCTGCAGCCCTGCAGCTTCTTCCTTTCTTTTGGTCTGTTTCCTACCCCAAATGGGATGCACAGGGGTGGATGCTTGGGAGCGGCAGAGAGGACGGGTATAGCTGATACGGTTTTGGTGCACGTGCTTGGAATCGCATTGCGGGGAGAGGCTGTGTGTCACGCCGTGCCCGCGGGCCTTTCCCCATCATGTGGCACCAATTGCATGCACTGCTGACGCATCCCCACGCAGCTGCGTCCAGCCCTGCCGCATGTCCCCCAGCCTCTGTCAGTGTGCGTCAGCCCGCCCCGGGAGGACCGCAGACCCCAAGTGATCAGCAGAGAGGTCTGCGAGGTTGCTGGGGTTACCTCCTCAGGCCTGGCATACAGATTTTCCTGCTGCGTGTTTGGTCCCGTTTCAAACAACTCTAACACTGCTCATTAAGGGAGTGCCTACAGTTTAATATATATTGCTGCTAGAGATCTTCCCTCCCCCTACTTTTTGGTCGAAATTATCCTGGAAGTGTGGAGTCTTACACTGAGGCTGCCTGCAAGGATGCCATTTATCTTGATGGCGGGGTGCTGTGCTCATCTATTCCCTGAAAACCAGGCTGATGCTTGCTCCCTGTAAGCCACCAAAGAGCATGCAGATGACATGCTAGCAGCTTCAATCACCGCAGATGGGGAATGGCAGGGACTGGAAGTAAAACGCTCAGTGTTTGTCTCCAGTCCTGTCCCTGTCTGCTGTCCCAGCACCCTTCTCCTTCAAAAACCTTCATGTACCAAGTATTGAAAAAGGGTACCAGGCTATTCTTGCCAGAGCGTTATACTGAGGTTCTGTGTTTATTTAGATGTAGCTTGATACTTGTGCACTCTGAACTGCAATAGCATTGCTAGGGGGAAGGAGGGTGGCTGGGCTTACTAATTACATATTTAGGGGGACCTTTGAGGAGCCTTTTAGCCTGTGCAGGCCTAGAGGTGCCTTCACTGAGAAGGCTCATTTGCATTTACAGAAAGAAATTAGCACGTGCCATGCTGCTTGGAGAGGGTGGAGACCCCCTCCCAAGGCAGGGAGTCTGCGGGCCGGGGGATCCAGCCTTCTCCATACCAGGGGACAGGTGTGTGGTTGGGACCTCCTTGTGGACCATGAGATGTGGTGCCCAGCCCTGAGAGGGTGGCAGGACTCCGCTGTTAGTCTTTGTGAGCCAGCTGCTCCCTGTCTTCTCCATCATCCTGGTGGACAAGCTGGCAGCTGAAGATGGAGTCTCGCAGGCTGGATCCAGCCACCTCCTCCAGGAGGTTGCAGTAGGATCACCTGATGGAGAGGAGTTCAATGTCCCCAATATATTTATCTGTCTCCTGAGTGCCATTGTGTGCCTTGGTGGCTTATTGAGGAGGTGATGCGTCCTGCTAGAGGGCAGCATGGCATAGTCGCACCAGTGCAGTGCTTGTACACTGTTTGCTAGGGTGAAAGACCATGTCTGGCTCCCCAGGTTTTGCCCTCCTGTGCTCAGCTTCAGCTTGTAAGCTGGTCACTTGAAAAGGTACCAGGCAGTCTCCTGTTCCCTTCAGATAATAGGTGTTGTGGAGATGGTGAGATCATCCCCAGTACTGCCCCCAGCTCCTTTCTGATCCTACCCACGTGGCTGTCCACCCCCCAAGCTTTAAAAGAGGTGGTTTCTCTCCTTTCAGAACGTCATGAAGTTTTGTCAACATTTGCTATAAATAATACCGGGGATCTTTGTGCCCAAAAGCATAATTACTAGGCTCAGCTCTCTTAAGCACATGATACTGTGGAAAAGTGTCTTCTGGGAAGAGTAACTTTTCCTCTCGTTTCTTTTTCAGATCTATGTCATTGACAGTGCAGATAGGAAGAGGTTTGAAGAAACGGGTCAGGTAAGTTACTTATGCCCAGCTTCCTTTGAAGTAACTCAGTGCTTCTAAGTGCCCCTTGCTCACAAAAGTTAGGAAAATTATTTTGTTGTTCATGAGGGAAATTTGCATTTCAAGAGACTTGCCTTTCAACATCAATGCAGATTATTTTGGTAGATGTGAAACAAGGAAAATAGGTAGCCTAATTCTGTTTAAATAGAACGGTTTTCATGAAAGTTATACAATAATAGCAAATGGAGCCCAATACTGAAAGCAAAAACTTCTCTAAGTCCTTTAAACCTTGCCAAACCAAGACCCTGAGGAATCCTATTTTCTTATTTACAAAGTTGAAATGGAAATCATATTGACTCGATTGTCTTTTGGATGTAATTGAAAAAAACCTAAGAACTTTGTAACTAGGACTGGCCAGAAAATAAGATTTCTGTTTTGCAAAGTTTTGATGTTTTGTAACATTTTGTGCTTTAGGATGGAACAAAAATAGAACTTTTGAACCTTCTTTTGTAAAATTCAGAAAGTGACAGTGTCCCAAAATAGCTAGCAACAGATTTACCCCGAGAAATGGGAGATTTAGTTTAAAACCCTCTGTTCTGCCTGATTTGAAGGAGGCACTTGATCTTTCACCTCTGAAGTATCATGGACACACCCTAACAGCAGAACTGTTGGTTGTTCTAGGGGTGGGGGGAATCTTTCCCCTGTTGGAGCTATTTCATTTTATATCAGAAATTAAATATTCATTGGGCAAAAGAGAGGGAGAGGAAGCAGAAGCTTAGAGCACTTGCCTGAGTCAGGCGGAGTCAGCCTGGACCCCTCATATTTCCACAAACACTTTTGGTTTCAATAAATCAGCCATGTCAGATGAAAGACCTATTTTGTTGAAAAATTCCCAGCCAACTCTGTTTATAACTCCATTCTCGCGTCCTGGTTTCCAAACCAAACATTGCTTTTGGGGGGATGGAGTCAGATTTCCACTGCAGTTTAGCATCTCCCCGACTGCACTCATTTAATCCAAAAGTTTCTAGCCAGTGGATGAAAGATCTTAGGACAGTATCTGAGAGCATGAGACCTTTCCAGCTAATAAGGAGCTCACAAAAATCTCATGTATTTGTCTATCTGCAATGCCAGCGGTCCCTATAAGTTCAAGTTCCGCTACGTTTGTCATATGTTCACATAGGGAAGTGACTTGAGACTGTGTGCTTGTTTCTCATGAGACCATTGCACAACCCTAGACATGAAGTATTTCAGCCATCATTGATCCACTGCAGATTCAGATTTGAGCTCTTAAAAGAATCTCTTTGAGTCACCCAGTTTTGAATGAACAAACCCATTTCTCAAGATACCACCCAATGTGTGCTGTGCATATGGAGCCCAAGTCCAGCTAGTAAAGCTGATCTAGCTTGTCTTCAGCTAGCCAATGCCTTCAAAAGCATCAGCACTTTCTTGTGGGAGGGAGATTTCCATTTCTGGGGGGGGGAAAAAGTCCTCTCCCACTCAAATTGCAGTGTATAAAACTTGGAACAAAACCCTGAAACTCATTATTAGCAAAGATATCAGGACTGGTGTCAATGGCTGCTCAGGTACAAATGCCAGTCAGGCAATAACTGAAGACAGATTCCTCATACTGCCAATTTACGTGTTTTTTGCTGTTTCATCAATTTTGGTCTCCTGGGATTAGGGACTGGTAAAACACAGAGTTGTAGCCTTTAAGGCAACTGCTAATTTCAGACCAAGATGAAGATTTTTGTAACCTGTAATTGGAAGAAATAGCTTTTGAAGCTTGGGCAGAGATGATAGTATACATTTTTGCGCTAGGTTTCACTGGAACACACTCTTCTAGCATTTGCCCTAAATATATTTCTAATTAGAGACAACCACTGGTGGTTGAAGGTTTTCTTCCCTTCCTCTCTCCATCTTCCCCCCACCCCACTCCCTTGTAAATGATATAGGAGCTGGCTGAGCTTTTGGATGAAGAAAAGCTTAGTGGAGTCCCCGTGCTCATATTCGCTAACAAGCAGGATTTGCTGACAGCTGCCCCTGCTTCAGAGATTGCCGAGGGACTGAACCTACACACAATCCGGGACAGAGTCTGGCAGATCCAGTCTTGTTCAGCTCTTTCAGGAGAGGGAGTACAGGTGAGGCTCTGGAGAAGGCTTGCTGTGCCAGCAGGCCATCTGCAAGAGATTGTTGTCTGTTGATCTGCAGGGTGGGGCTGGACTGGCTGCCTCACGAAGGAGGGTCAGTGCAGCCAAACCCTTGCAGCGCAGAACGTGGGGGGCGCGTGTCTCATCGCCTTTGCGAAGGGAAGGGGGAGCTGTGGGCCCTTGGGATCTCTCCATCCCCAGAAGGGGGAGAGTGATCACCTCCCCACCCAGGACCCCGTGGCTGGACCAAGTGAAGACACTGATTTATTTTAAAGACACTGCTGTCAGGTTAATCATTTTCACAAAACAAATCGTCTTTTACTATTAACCCCTTTGACTGTTACAAGTGTGCACTTTAGCAATCTGATTTACCTTCGCTACTAACGTCGTTTGGCGTTTTGCTCAACCCAGGCACCAGAGAGAAACTGATCAATTTTTCTGATCCAGAGAAACGCAGGAGTTGCATGTGGGGCAAGGACCACTTCTAATGGCAGCATGTGGGGCAGCAAAAACCCACCGAGGGGGCTGAGCTGTGTTCCTGTGCTGAACTGTAATAGCTGTTTCTTGGGCTCCTGTGCTGTAGCCAGTTCCTACAGTAATGCCAGTTCCTACAGCCAGCTCTTTGTAATGTAAAAATGGGACCTAGGTTTGTTTATTTCACTCTTAGGCTTTCCTGAATTAATGAAATATTTGCAGTGCTCGCAATCCGAGCAGTCAGGAGTACTCCCTTCACTGATATTTAAAGAAACAGAATGGTGAAGACATTTATCTTCATTGCAGTTTCAGTAAAACCTTATTTGTAGATGCTACAGAGCTGTTCAGGATAGTCAGATCTTAAGCTGAGTATAAAGAGTCACAGAACAAGCCCACAATACTGAGTGGGCAGTAAAATGGCAGATGAAATTCAGTGTTGACGAGTACAAAATAATGCACATGAGGAACAACAATCCTAACTATACACATACAACGATGGACTCAAAATTAGCTGCCATTACTCAGAAGCAGATCACTGGGAATAGCAGCTTAGTGCTTATCAAAGGCCGAAGAGGAAAATCAAATGCTAGAGAATTATCAGAAAGCAAACAAGAAACATCCCAGAAAACGTTTCTTTTGTAGCAGGATAAAGGCATGGTGGGCCCATATTTGAACATGACATTCATTCTGCCTCTGCCCCATCTAAAAAGATTTCAGTAGTAGCAGAATCATAGAGTCCAGAAAAAATTAGGTTGAAGGGCCTTCAGGAGATCTTTAGACCAACCTCATATTTAAAGCAGGGATAGCTGTGAGTCTAGAGGAGGTTGCTGAGGGCCTTGTCCAATCAAGTTATAAATATCTCGGGGCACGGAGATTCCACAGCCTCTGTAGGTAACCTCTTCTAGTACTTAACTACCCTCATCAGAGAAAATATTGTCCATATATCTGCTCAGAATTAGGAGAGCTTTGAGAATCTTCTGTCGAGAATGATCAGTAGCACAGAGTGGCATCTGTACACAGGGATGGTAAATAAATTAGGACTTGCAGCTTGGAAGAGAGAGGACAGAGTGGGAACATCTTTAGGATTTATAAAATAAGGTATAAAAATGTCAGATAGACTATATGCTGTTTTTCACATTGCTAGAGGAAGGGTGTTGCTAATGAAATAATCAGACAGCAGCTTAAAAGAAATAAAAATAAGTGCTTCTTTGTGAATTGCATAATTAAATTGTGGATCTCATCGGCACAGGATGTTGTGGAGACCAAAGGTATCAGTCGGTTCAGAAAAATACTAAGTGAATTTCTGAAGAAGAGATCCACAGGCAATCACTGACCACTAAGACCTGGAGGCAACTTTTCTATGAGGAACAGCTTGGGCCATGGACTGGGAGGGAAGAACAGAGCAAGGGAAATCCTATTCCTACATGTTCTTTCCCTTGGCATCCAGAAAGGGGTGTTGGCCTGGATGGACCATCAGTCTGACCCAGTACAGCAGTTCTTCTGATTTAAAATTCTTAACCTGATGTTTAGACCTAAACATAGTAGGTGGTGTTCTCCAAAGGGACTTTGTTTAGTTAGCTAAGATACAAATCCAGCTATGCTGCAGCCAGTCTTGTGAAAGGCTTCAACTCTAATCTTTATTTTGAAGTGGCGGTAGTAGAGGGAAATGCATTCCACAATGGCAGCGTATATTCAAGTCCAAAGAAATGTGATCAAGAAAGCGAGGCTGCAGTTTACAGGGTTGCAGGCAGGCATAGGTCACCTTTTTCCCTCCTCCAGGCCCTCCTCTAGTTTATGGAAGTCCAAGTGAGCTGCGAAGGGGCAGTGAAGTGGCAGATGAAATTCAGGGACACGTGTCGGATGTGGAAGAACTAAATGATAGAAAGTGGCACTTTCTGTTTGTGAGCTTTGAAAAATGGCTCCTTCTCAAGCTGATCTGTGGGCTCTCTGGAGTGGGCTGCACACTTCCTTGTTGATAGCACCTTCTTACTGTGCCTTCTCCTTGAAGTACAGTGTATCCCTATACATTCAATAGAGTAAAATACACAGCCCAGTACTCTACACCAGGGACATGAAATCTGCTTCTGCATTCAATTCCAGAAAACAGAAGACAAGAGCTAAATAAAAGTATTTGCAGGCCTATATATTTTGTTCATCATGCTTATCTAGACAAATTAATTTAGATGCAGGCCAGATAATGCCCCGCGTTGTTGTCTGCAGTCTCATTGCCCTAAATACTGCAGCTTATTCCATAAATGATTATTGCAGAAAGGTCAGGGAAGTTGCAAATTCTCTACAGCTTATAGAAAAAGAGCCCCTACGTTTCTCTTCTGCCATAACTCCAGCCCTGTCAAATCAGACAGCAAGAATGCCAAGCTCTCCCTTTCCTTGGAAATTCATTGAACAAAATGGTTTGGAAGATGGCTTTTAAACTAAACCTGGATCAGCCCAGGAAGAAATGGCGTGTTCAGTCCTCCTCTAAGGAGAGGTCAACATGCTCAAAATTTAGGGGAATCAAAGAAGGACTTGTTTAAGGAGTGAGATTAAGAAAGATGTTTTTGAGGATCATGGTACACAATATCTCTACCAGTGGCTCAAAACAGGAGCTCTCTATGTGTAGTTAAATCTCGGGTCACTGCTTTAAGGACTTCTTTGAGAAATGACTATGAGTGACAGCAAAATAAATGAAGACATGAAAGCATCAGGTATTCAGAATGAAAGCCAAGGAGCAAGCACGTTAACTGTCGCTGCTGATGGAATATGTTAGGTAGAGTAAAATTGGAGACATCGCTGACGGATTTTGCAAGGAAGAGTGGTGGCAGATCTAGTACTGAGTACACGCAGGAACAGAGTTCATAGGGGAAGTTTTTTGTGATAGCTTGAAGGAAGAGCAATGAGCAAAGATAAATAATGCCGATACATGAAGGAGAAATAGTTTGAAGGTCATTTAATTAGTTTAGCTGCTAGCACCATGGTGTATAGAATTGGGTAGTTAAGACTGGGGATTTCAAGGTTAATGAGATTAGATTATGGTTAATAGAATGATATAAATTTAGAGAATTTAACTATTATTTGAAATGGGTTATTTAATAAAACTGTTAATTAAGGAGGGAATCCATATTGTCATCTTCTCTTTTAAAATTAACCGTTGGGGACTCTGGAAAAGGGGCCCAGCAACGTCCTGGGCAGGCTCAGAAGAGAGGTGACTGGGTTAACTGGAAACCCCATGTAGTGTCCTCTGGACGCCAGCTGGTAGCCCCAGTTATGCCAGCTGAAGACTTCATTACCTCCTGACTGTAACCGTGGGCAGCACGTCTTGTTAATCAGACTTCACGGTGCCATTGCGGGAGGAGTGGCATCCCTCATGCTTAGAGGCTTTTTCAAGAAAAATGTCTACTTGGGTCTGATTTTATCCTTCAGCTCCAGTTAGGAAAGCAGGAGAGCCTTTTCTCCCCGCCACAGCCATTTGGGCTCTGCCTCTGGAGCAGAGTCCTGCACCAGCTTACACTGAGACCCTTGCACAGGGTACAGCAAGCGAGGGAGGTGATCGCCCATGTCAGCAGAGAAACATAAGGGAACTCTTGCCTCGCAACGGCTCTCTGGTGCCACGTAGGCTCTCTTGGGGTTGCGTTTTGTGACCAGATCTCCAATTGTAGTCCTTGCCGTGCAAAAGCTGTGTACGTTCCACCCGGGCTGGCTGGGGTGGGGTGAAAGCAGGCAGGACTCCCTGCTTTGCAGCCTGCCCTCTTGCTGGAGGTGTCATTTAGGGGCCAGGGTGTGTATTAAACATGACTCAAGGCTTTGGACCGGTCCGTGCTCTGCAGCTTGTTTCTTGTCTGAAGCAAGAGTCTCCGATCAAGGCAGCAGGAGCTCAGCCTGCCCCGAGGAATCGTCCTCCAGAACGATGCTGCAGCGTATTGTGTCCGGAGTCTCCCAAGCATAACGGCCCCCTGGAGACCATTAAAAGCCAGTGGAACTGAGAGTAGCCACTAAACTTCTCTAATTTATGCCAGAGCTGGTCTGGCCCAAAGGACTGTGGGAAGGGCTGAGCCGCCCTCTCCTCCCTGGCTGTTTCAACCCAGTTGAGAATGAAGCCCAAGACCTAAGTTACACTGATGCTGCGATTCAGCACTTTCATAAGGGCAAGATTCAGAACAGGACCCCCCAGCAACGTTGTATCCTCAGAGCTAGGTTTTGTCTTAAAGATGTCTTAGCCAGGGCAGGCTAGATGGGGATCTTCCACATCTTAACAAGGTTCTGGGGCTACTTGTAAATGTGATTTAAAACCAATTTTGATGGCTGCAGCTCTCCTGCGGCAGGCAGAGCCGGTGCTTGTTGAGGAAAAGCAACCATGTTTCCAGATTACAGGGCAAAGTCTTGTGATTTTTAAGCAGGGTAGGGAGGGAGTCTACAGCGCTGCATCAGGGATACAAGGTCTCAGAGGACAAAAGAGAAGCTTGCACCCAGGCAAAAAACAATGGATAATGTACTTGCGGGAGCATGTAAAAGCCAGCCTGTGTGATGACTGGAGGTGCAAAGAAATGACAGATAATGAAGGCACAGTCCTAGCTGTGCAGAGGGAGAAGAAAGTGACAGTTAAAATAACGCACACCAAAAGTGCTAGAGATGGAGAATTTTGCACTTGCCTGACCCAATTTGTTATGGCAGACAGCGGATTACATGAAAGGATTAAGCTTTGCTGTCCTTAAGGTCACGTTAGGGGTCACAAGTTTGTGGCCTTGCCTGATCCCTGGCTTGCAGGGGAGCAGAAATCGGGAGGCTTTTTATGGGGTGGAAAGGACTTGTTCGCTGTGTTTGAAGTCAGATTACTTCACTCCCATAGCCGCAAAGCTGATAATGCAGAGAATAAGCAAGCAGTGGGCTAATCTCAAGCAGGACTTTTTATTTCTCCGGGGGAAGACTCTACCAGTCCTTTCCCAAAGGGCGTTGGAGTACAACTCCCTTGGCACAATAGCAGATGTGACTGCAGCAAGGCGGGGTTGTGCCGAGCAGCATTTCTCTGCAAGGAGCATTATCCTCTTCCCTGGAGTTCTCTCTCTTTGCTTTGGTAAAGTTTACTAGCTGCTTGTTAAGGAGCTAAGCTGAAAGATCTGAAATCTTTCCCTGGCTAAATTTTCCCAGGGTTGACTTGAGGCTGGAATACTAATATTGTATCCGTCTCCATCCTCAGAGTACCTGCCAATGTCTCTGTGTCTCAACAAAGCAGCACAAGGACATCTATCAAGATGTAAATGTTACTGTAGGGATTGTACTTTCTGCACAGAGCCATCTTTTAAGCATGCAGACATGCAGATGTAGGGACAGACTGTGTAGGGACAAAGGATGACAACAGTTGACTCCTTGTGGACTTGACTCTTTCAAGCACCGTTTCCTTCTTCCCATGTGCCTTCCCCGTCTCTTTGTGTTTATAGCAGCTTCCCTGGATTTCTCTATCTTACCAACCCTCCATCCTGCTTCAAACCTTAGGTAGAAAAACTGCAAACATACCTTTTAGTTTCTTTTGCTTTCCATTGCATTTGCTATTCTCCAAAGCATTTGGGGACACTGCAGAGCACACGCCTCCCCAACAGAGTTGCACCAGAAGCTATGGATGTAGCTACAGTGTGGCTGAAGATGAGGAAGGTGTCTCACCCATACCTCTGATACAACACATGTAGAGCTGAGCTGAGCATGTTCCTTTTCCCTTTATCACTGTCAGGCAGGGAGGTATTTACAATTAAATGTGATTTTTCCTGTCAATTACCTCATGCCAGAAGAGAGTTTTTAAAGATCTATTCCTGCTTTAAAAGTTCGGTGACCTACTTACGTATTTCAAGCCTGTTTGGAGTTCACCTTTCCTCTTGCATTTTGCTATGTCATTCTTTTGCCCTCATTATATGCTTGATGCAGCCAGGCTCCCAGCCATGGTAAATCCCATCATAAACTCTGCTTTATGACCCTCGCTGCGCTGGTGCTGAAACGGTCTGTCTTTCCCCTTCCCGAGCTCCCAAATGGCAGCAGGCACAGTTTTAATCACTGTGAATTCAGGTTGTGGTCAGATTAGGTAGAAGATAGGATGCGTGTTTGTTGTTTTGCAGTGATGTATTGTTTCTGGGATTACTGTGCTGAATAGCAGAGGGTGTCAGCTGATATTTATTACTTTAAGCTGTCTCAGCTGTTCTGGTTCAGCAAATAAACCTACATTCAAAATGAATGAGGAGCTCTGCTTGCCTTGTATGCCATGATGTGTGCAAATGTGATTATTGCTTCCGAGGCAGGGGAAGCTGAAATCATTGTGGGAGCATTTTTAGTTATTTATTTATTTTTACTCTTTGCAGGCAATCATGCAGATTTCTAAAGCACACAATCAAGCCAAAGGCTTGACACCTCTCCTCCTAGCCCCATTGTTAAGCCCTGGCATTCCTCATGCTGGGAATCACTCGCTCCCTCTCTCTCTAAAGTGATAAGCTTTAAACCACGCTATTGATTGCTTAAGGCATTACATGTTTTACACCTAGGTTATCAGTGTTATTGAAAGGGGAAGACACAAAGCTACTGGGCCTTAAAATGAATCTACCTCTCGTCTTTTCCCATTTGCTCTGAGGATTTCAGACAATTTGTTTTACACTGATCTCTGCTGTGGAGATAAATAAATGAAACTGGAGACATCAACCCTCCCCAAGGTTAGAGTTAGAAGTGTTATTAGTGTAGGGCCTCATGTGCACCCCAGCACAAGCTGGGCTCGCTTATTCTTTATTTAACGCAGCAACAAGGGCTGATTTCAAAAGTTGCTGCTTCCCCTTCAGATAAGAAGTGTCACATAGCGCAGCTATCAAGGTGAATTGGTATTTTCAAGTGAGAACCTCTCTGCTTCTGATTAAGCCCTGAGGACTCCCTCTCGTCTCTCTTAACTCTTTAGCTCCCCTCCAACATGGCCACCACCTTCGTGGCTGAGGGGCAACATGGAGGCACGGCGGTGGGTCTCGGCTCACCCGAAGGGCCTGCCGTGCTGTGCCTTCGGCCGTCTGTCCTTGGGGCAGCTGAGGGCCCTGGCAGCCTTTTGGCAGTCTGGGGACAAGGGCGTAGGAAGCCAGCAACACTGCTACCAGGGGGCTAGCAACGATGCTGGCCCAAAGGCTCTGGCCTTTCTTAGGTTCTAACTATCGTTTGAATGATCCAGAAATAACCATTGAACATAATACAGTGAAATTCCCCCTTCAGAACTGCAAGGTGACGTTTGCCCAATTTCCAAGCAGAAAGATGTGCCACTCTTCTCTCATCCACAAAACCCTACCTGCCTTCTTTCTGCTCTGAGCTTCCCTGTTGGCAGAGATACCTTGTAGACAGAAGGTAGTGGATTTGACGGGACACAAATATGAGGAGACTGTGCATCTTGCACTCTGTTCTGTGCATCTCACAACAGAGAAGTGACAGGAGCAGATAAAAATGTCGCTTTGCCCTTCCATAGCTTATCCCATTCTGGGATCTCAGGAATAAACTCACGACTCGGGTATTCACGGCAGAAGTGTTACCGTCCTGCTTGCAGTGGTCAGAGATGTCACGCACACGTTTTTACAGAAATACTTGGAAGAGTATATCAGCCTCTTAAAACATGACCACATCTATTCTCACTGAACCCCCCCCACCGTGAGACCCCTCAGGGCCCATTTTCTGTGGGGATCCTGCGGCACAGGGAGCAGGGTCCAGATCCAGTTATGTCAGTGGCTTTCGTGGATCTGGATTTCAGAACTTGCAGCTGAGCAGAGACTTAGAGCCGTATTCTTAATAGGGAGCTGACTGTATAACAAACAGCTCCCTAAAATCCACGGTCTCAAAGATAAGGTGGCTTGCCCGAGGTTACACAAATCATCTGTAGCTGAACCTGGAACTGAGCCTCCGTCTGCCACTGACGTACCTTGACTGCAAAGTGATCCTTCCTCAAAGGGCCTAGACGTAGCGACATGATGAGATGATGATACTTTTTATGGTCAGATGAAAGATTTAGTAACCTCTGTGTGACAACATCTACCGAGCAAGCACTTGGTTTTTTACCCCGGTGTTTTTGGGCGCAGAGGGCAGGCGGGGTGTAGATGAGGAGGCAGAACACGGTGCTTGCAGGATGGTGGTCGGGTGGGATTGGGGGATTCCTTTTCCCTTCGCTTGACTAACATTACCTTTCTCTGTCTGAAGGACGGCATGAATTGGGTGTGCAAAAATGTCAATGCTAAGAAGAAATAAAGCGTTCTGAGCTGCATGGAAATGGAGGAGCGGTGGGAGCAGAATTTTAGCCTGAAAACACTAATTTGCTGCTTTCTGACCAAATGTTTTTCCATCTGTGCACAGCTACAGCTGTTAAAAGAAAAAAAAAAGAGAGTAAAAAAAGGGAGCAACATCGGTTAAAACCTACTGCTGGATTTGGAACTTGACCTGCTCTTTAGTATCGTTTTTTATCCCAATAAAGGAATTATATATTTCCTCCCTATGCATAAATAGTATTAAATGTCTGATTAGCAAGCAAGTTTGTAAGCAGAAGCAAGACTGTGATTCAGTGTGGAGCAGAGGGACTGGTGAGTTACTGTAGTTGCTTAGACGCATAGGACCTGCCCTATACGTGCGGGTTTGCGGTTGCTGAGGCCATGCTCAGGTGTCAGTCACAGCTTCCCCTCAGTGACAGATAAAATGCGGTTGTGTTACCAGTTGTGGGTAGTTTCTTAAAATAAAGCTGCTAAGGAGTCATTTGTGTGATGAGGGTAGAAGACTTCCACATATTCCTATAGCCATAAAAGAGGAGTTTGATCATAATGAGGCACTGTTGCATTGCGACACCGCTGTAGAAGGGAGAGAGGGTTATACGTGTATAATTGAAGCTCTTTACAGTTGGAATAATGCAGGATGAGCGTGCCTAGGGCTTTTCCTGCAGCTGAAGGAGAATTTAGCCCAGCATTTCACCTTGAGCCAGCAAAAACATGGTTCCTACGTTCAGTAAGTTCCATATGTGAGATTAGTCTTGATGTTGAACAATCCCTGTTGATTTTCCCTTGATGTTAAGGCAACTCTGCAGCAAAATGCAATTAAGTCCATGATTACTTTCTAGAATGAGATACCAGGTCCCAGGTTCCCTTTTTGAAATGTGCAAAATATATTCTCCTACCCCCCTTCCTCGGCAGGCCTTGCCTAGCCCTCCGGAGGACTCGGGGGCCTGCCCCACGGCGGGCTGGCTGCCCAGGGCCTGAGGTCCTCCCAGCCCGGAGCCGGCTGCGGATTGCCGTGGTGGAGGGCGAGGAGCCTGATGAACGGCAGATGGGAAGCACGCTTTAAAACGAGGATTCATTCTTTCCCAAACTGCCTTTCCTCTAAAAGGATGCGGTCGCTGAAATAGGAAAGAGAATGTGTTTTCCACCTCCTCGTCCCCGATTCAAATCTAGCCCCAGCTGACAGTGAGCAGGAGTCATTAGCACGCCAAAGCAGCCATGTCCTGCATGAAGCGAGCTTGGTGACTCCTGGGCCAGTTTCTAATGCACAGATGGTAAAATAATCCCACTGCCCTGCTTGCCAGCTTTGTTTGCTGCCTGCCTGCGAAAGGCCAGAGAATGACTAGGGACTGCATTACCCCTTCCACCTCTTGGAGACGGACCGGCGGGCAGTATGGGGAAAGCTGCGTGTACTAAAGCATGTGGCTTTACCACGCGTCAGCGAGTTGACTCATGGACCCAGGCAGACGGCTGACACCCCTGGAGCTCCCAACTCTTTGCTCCTCCCTTCCCCTGGACGTCTCCACCTCACGGCAGAAACATCTGCACTGTACGTGAAGCAGCCCCTAGACGCCTACGTGTTGCAGATTAAAATCATGTGGGGCTGATTCCGAGTCCCCCCCGTACATCAGGATGTACAGTAGCGGTTCAGGAGTTGATCTACGTGTGGTTCAGCTGTCTTTGCTGTGGCTGGGGGCAGAGGGACAGCTGGGACAGCAACTGCTTTAGCAATCCAACTTTAATCTGCCTGTGTCCGTGAGTCAGCACCCTCTGAGTGCATCTGTCTCCGGCACTGAGGCAGGACATGCATGCCGGACGACTGGGAGGGGGAAAACAGCAGGCTCAAGTGAGCTGTTAAGCAATCGCTAATGACACAAAGTGACACAGCTCCAGCTTTGCATGGATTGAGTAAGGAGTCATAAGATGAGGAGAGATGTTCATTTAAACATAGCTCGTTCAGTGACGCCCCAGCGGCATTGGCTTATCAGGAACCCCAGGAATCTGAGCACCACGTGTTCCTGGGTCAGCCCAAGGAGGAGAAATGCATTCCAGCATTGCCTTTTCCTTGCAATTAATGCATTTGCCTGATGCAAGCGCTGTAAAGAATTGCAGCCCTTTCTTGAAGGCATGCTTTGTGCTGGCTGAGTGGCAGAGCTTTGTGGCAGATACTCCTGAGCTTTGGATTTGCCCGCACTGCATGCCAGGTGCAGAGTGGAATGCTTGGGTACCCCTCCTCTGGCCCAGGCAGGACAGAGCGAAGTCCCCTTGGGGACTTGGGCGTTGATGCTTCTCACTTGCAAGGGCGACGAGTTGGTGCTTCCCTGCTCCCTACTTTTTTACCAGTGGCAAACTTACCCTGTGACACCCCATCTGTGCCACAGTTAGCTTTCTGGATCCAAAAAGCATCTGGGAGGGTGATTTGGGTTTTTTTAGGCCCACATTGGTTAAACTTGGAAATGTATGTAAAATAAATACATAGTAATTTTCCTGTTGCTCCAGTTTGGAAGGAGAAATTCCCTTACTGAACTCAGGATTCAGAAGTGTTTGCTGGCTCTTTCATTGTGTTTGCGTGTAGCTACTTGTATTGGTTGCGTGCATCTGTACCAGCCAGAGCTTCACCTGTGATCCAGTAGATTAATTTGGTTTACCTGCACCAGGTAGTAAGAGAGGAAGACTGTGATAGAGGGAGCCGTGCTGGGAGGATGGAGGTGGAGGATTAAAATGACCGTGACTTAAGTAAATCACCCTGCAGTGATGGCTGTAAATGCTCCTTGTATTGTGAACATCCCTCTGTGCGTTGACCTGGTGGAAATGTAAGAGGATTTGAGGTTCTGTTCACTTGCTTCTCCTTATCTGAATGCATTTACATCCGCTATACCCTCCACAGGGCTCTTGTCCCTCAGCAGCACCTGGCTAAATACCACCTGTAAAACTGGCTGGGGCCAGCCAAAACACCGTTCAGCGAAACCCCTACCCCCCTCCCAGCCCTTCAGCTCCTGTTTGGTTTGTGGTAATTGAATACGCGAGGCTTTGTCCTTCCAAGTCTGTCTGCTTTGCCCTCCTTTAAGTGAGATTCGGGGGAAGCAAACTGTCTCATTGGTATGGGTGGAGCTCTGCCACACGTTGCATCGATTCATAGATTTTTAAAGCCAGAAGGGACCGTTACGTTCCTCTCTCCTGACCTCCCGCATAACACAGCCCATTAAACGCCACCCCGCCAGCACGGTGGCTTGCAGTTGAATTAGAGCACCTCTGGTAGGAAGACACCCGGCCTTGATTTAAAGGCTCGGAGTGACAGATAGATCCACCCCAGGCCTCGAGAAGTTTGTCGCAGGGGTTAATTCCCCTCCCGTGGGGAGATTGTCTTGCTTCTCTTTCACATCATTAAATCTGGTTTTACCTTTGCAATAGATGAAAGATGCCTCTCCTGCCCCTTTGTGTTCTCTGGAGGGGAGAGATGATGGAGAAGTGAAATTCTCCAAGGGCACATCAGGAAACGTGGGTCCAAGCCCCTGCTCCGACCAGGAGCGCTGGGCGTGGGGACTCGTGTCCTCCTCCGGCTGCGGCCGCATCCCCCCGCTGCAGCTCTGATGGAGAATGTCTCTCCTTGCCCTCGGAGAATGATTGCCAAAGCCTCATGCAACCTTCTCCCATTTTTCCCCCTACCAATACTGCTTCTTGCACATTAATGACTATTTGTCGAAAATAAAGCTGATCGCCAGACGTCTTTTATTAAGTGTACTGGGATGAGACCAGCCCACTCAACTCACCCCCTGCCCCACAGGGCTCTTTCTTCTGCAAAAGCAAAAGGTGGCGGCTGTTGCATTCCCTGGACCGGCTGGGTCCACACAAGCTCTTTCTTTTATGTTCCCTTTTTGAATTTCACCAAAAAGGGGTATTTGCAATATCTGGTCATGTTGTTACTCGGTGTATAATTTAGATGTCTTTGTCAAAAAAAAGAAATAAATTAAAATTTAGTAGAAAGACAACTCTTGTTTGGGAGTGATCCTTTTTCTTCGACAGGCTCATTTTTCCAGCGGTCAGTTGAGGACCGGGCCTTCCCAAGGAGCCGCCAGTCGGTCTGCGAAGCTGCTCTTCCACCGCTCCCCTCTGTCTCCCCGTCAGAGACGGTCGCCAGTACTGGAAGTGGTCAAAACGGTTGGAAGAAGCCTTTTCCCATTGGATTTTCACTTGTCCAAAACTATCAGAAGAGCCAGCCAGTGAGAAAGGCAGGCTTTGGGAGGATCTTCTTGTTTCAAAAATCATTTTGTAGGTTAAAAAAAAGCGCGTCGTGAAACATGTTCCCCACTGACCTGGCAGGAAAAGGGAAGAGGAAAAAGAAAAGCAGCGAGTTATTTGGGTTTGGTTCAGTGAAGCGGGGTTTGGAGGGGGTTTCAAGGGGGAAGCGAATTCTGGGGTTGTTTCTTTCCAACTAATTTGACGCATTACTGTTCCTGCAACACCGGGATGGGCCAAAAAGTGAGAAACTTAGAGCTCTTTAATGCATCAGCTCCCTCCCTGCACGGCCAGGATGCCTGGAAGGCTGTCAGAGCCGCTGGAAAAAAACATTATAGATGGTCACACTTAATTTCTTTTCTTTTTTTTTTTTAAGGCACGCTTTATACTGAGTCCTGGTGTTTTTTCAGCAAAGTAGGAAATACTTTTTCATCTTGTTTGCCTAATGGATTGGATGTGAAAAATATTTCTCTGGCAAGTGAACACCCTGAGAGTTGTTTGACTTGTCACGACGTTATGTATCGGCCCCTGCGGCCCCCTGCCCCTGAAGCCGCCGCGCTTCCCCTCTCCTGTTGCTGTTTACGGTGGGACATGCCGTAATTTATGGCGAGGCTGCGTGTGACCTTGCATGCGTCTGCTCGAGCGAACCGCAGCTCCCTTCCCCGCACAAGCCCCGCTTTACATTCACATGATGAATTTAGTGCTCCCGAAAGGACAAGGAACCGAGTGGATTGGATGTGGGGAGGGGAAAGAAAGAAAATAATAATAATCCACAGCCTGAAGGAGAAATAAACACTGAGATTTTTGTTCCTCTTTGACCAGTATTCCCCTGTTGTTTACGGCCTCGCACCCCCCGGACGACTGCCTTTATCAGAGCAGAGAAATCGTCTGCGGCTGCGGAGCCGGAGATTTCAGCCTTCGCGTTCTCTCCGCGTGGGCATTCCCCAGCCCTGCCGTGCTCTGCCGGGGCACGCGCTGGCGAGGGGCAACCGGACCAATGGCCACGGTGCTCCAGCCGCGCTGCCCACCCACCCAGGCACCCACCCAGGCGCTGCACTGAAGCTTTTTTAATTTTCTTTTATTTTGTTTTGTTTAAGTGGAAACAAGCTCGCACCACAGCCTTGTGATTAGCTCCTGGCTGAATTGCAGCTTCGGGCTCAGTTGGCTGAATTTGGGCTTGTTGGATTTTTTATTGCAATCTGTTCACTTATTTCCCTTCCCAGCGCCGACTGGAAGCGAAACTCCTGTAAAGCTGCAGTCGGGCTGCGCCCGTGCTGGGGGAGGCCGTCAGAGGCTGCTGGGAACAGCACGGGCTGGGGGGTGTGCCCCCTCCACATTTCCTATTTAGCTGGCTGTCCGAGATGTATATCTGTATCCTTTTTAATGGGAAAAGGAAAAAAAATAAATAAAATCCCAGTCGGAAGAGGAGGGGTTGGAAGGAGCCCCTCTGCTCGCAACATGCCATGACCGCGCAGCTCCGAGCAGCAGCCGTACGGGCAGCACGGCCGGGCAGCCAAACGCAGCCCCGAATAAATAATCCTACAAGGAAGGGGAGCTGTCAGGTAGGTTAGGCCCCCAGTCTGAGCTGCATTAGGAGCTGGCAGGAACGCCCTGCAAATAAATCATCCGGATGAGAGGTATTTTTAAATAGAAGTTGTCCTTGGTGCTTGGCTTTGCAACCTTTATTTTGTGCTACCGATGGGAGCCGAAGCCTGCAAGCTTTAATGCTTTTCTGGCTGATGGAGGGAAGCCACGGGGGGCTTGGGGTGCCGAGGGGGACACTGCTGGGGACAGTGGATCCCCCCACATTGAGAGCATCGCTCGTGGGCTGGGGATGCTGTGCAGTCACCAGCCTGTGACAGTTGGGTCCTGACGGACCAGGCAAAGCCCAGCCTCTTGGGGTGGCCGAGCCAGCGGTCCTGCCCCAGCTCCATCACCCTCCCCGATGTCAGGCAGGAGGATTTATATGTATTTTGAGTTCATTTTTATAGCCAGCACCTGTGAGGCCAGCGCCAGGCAGGGATAACCCAGGGGGCCACGCCGTGGGGGGCCAGGACGGCAGCGTGGGCATGGAGAGCTGGTCTGGGGGAATGGGGAAACTGAGGCACGGCAACTCCTCTGCACCCAGGGGCGGCGCTTGGGTCTGGACCGGGCAGGGGGCTGGGGCCGTGGCTTGCAACCACTTTCGGAGCCAGGGCAGGAGCCGAAGCTCTCGCAGCCCCGTGGGGACTGGGGGGGGATGCTGAATTGGGCACATTCAGTGCGGCACAGCTGGTGCGGGCTGCGGGGCGGGGGGGCTGCAGTTGCTCCTGACACTTTTGCCTCTGAATGTGATGATAAACTCCCTTTCCCGATTAGCGCTGATCCCTCTGCCTCCAAAACAGTTGGCCCTAATGAACATACGGCCCAACAGCTGTAAGCGGTTATACATATGCATAGATATATATATTTATCCCCCCCCCCGCCCATCCATATATACTGGAGATCACAGCTGTTGCTATTCTTCCTTGCAATGCAGATCAGACACTCTCTCTCTTTGGAGTCTTACTTGACCTATTTTGCAGGCGCAAGATTTTTTGTGATGATGATTTCCCCAGTTGGTGCTTTTGATTCTGCCTGAAACATCTTGATTGAAGGCAAACAATGGCAGCTCCGGCAGCCGGCAGCGCCCCGCACCCACGCGCCGCCCCGGCCCCGCCAGCCGCCACGCGCCGGGGGGGCCGAGGGACGGGGTCCGGCCGACGCTGCCCGGGGCGGCAGGCGGGTGCCGGCTGATCCATCCCGACGGTCCCCTCTGCCGCCCCTTCCCTGCGCCCACGGGACACGGCTCTGCTGCCTGGTCCATCAGCTCGGCCATCCGACCCGGACCTCGAGGCTTGTGCTGGTCTCCCCATCCTCTGCCACCTCCAGCCGGGCTGTCCCCTGCTCAGCCCCGAGCCCCTTCCCACCAGCTGGAAACTGCTCCGCCGCCCCAAAATCTTGCGAAGCAGGTGGTGATGCTCCTTGGGGTCCCAGGGGCGCCTCAGCTCTAAGGCAGGTGGGGACGTGGTGCCCAGGGTGCCAGAGCTGGCAGCCGCTGCATCCCGCAGTGCAGTGATGCTCTGAGCACCCCATGGGCGATGGAGCCCTTCGAAGGCCCTTCCCTGGGAACCCCCAGCCTCCGCTCGCTGCTCAGCGCAGGGTTGCTGCTCCTCCGCCGGCCCCGTAGCCCCCCCGGCCACACGGGGTGCCCCAAAGAAGAGCCCTGAAGTGGCCGCATCCCAGCAAGGAAAAGCGGCCGTCCGGGCGCACACAAAGCCATTTCTTGTTTGGCGTTTCTCGTTTGAAGTGTGTCCTTCATCGGGGTTTCTACAGCAACCGGGAAGTTCCGGGCCTGGCCCGGCTGGAGGGAGCGAAGCAGCCGGGGGAGTGGAGCAGGAGGGCGGGAGGGGAAGAAGCCAAAAATAAGTTTTTAAAGAACTAAAGCTGCACTTTTCGCCTCCATCCTGGGCCTGCGGCTGCTGCAGCCGGGGCAGGGCTCCAACCCTGTCCCCATCCCTCCGTCCCCAGAAGTGGTGCAGCCAGATGGGACCAAATCAGGGGTGTAAAACACCAGCCCTCGGGGCCCCCCCCATGTAAGGGGCACCCCGAGGTGTCCCACCCTGCCCGGCCCCGGCATGGCTGCATCCCCTGAGCCCCTCCACAGGCCTTGGGTTAAAAAGAGTGAATTACCTTAGAAACACACTTTTCTTTAAAAAAAAAACACAAAACCAATGAGCCGCCAGTGATTCATCTTAGGCAGCAAGTCTCTTCATTTATTCATTACAAGATAATACCCAAATCTGGCTAATTAATATTCCTGCATATTTTCCAAGGGCTGATGAGGTATCTTAAACATCTCGCCGAGATGGGCTTTCATATTTATAAGGTTGATGAGCAAACTTAAATTCACGCCGTCTAAATATACCCCTCATGTTTAAGCATGGGGCTTCACTCCCGGGGTGCCGGGGGGTTCCCCAGGCGCACGCCCCAGCTCGAACTGGGACCCAGGGGCTTGGTGGGTGGGAGAACTGCCCAAAAAAGCTCCCACGAGCCGGGGCATGATGTCGTGGTGTCCGTCTTTCCACAAAGATGTGAGATTTCTGTTTCCTTGGGTAATGGGAGCGGAGCGCGGCAAGCACTGGCTGTGGGGTCAGCAGCGCTTTGGGGCGAGGGATGGGTGCGAGCACCCACGCAGCTGGACGTGGCGACAGGTACCGGAGCCGGGCCTGCAGCTTCCTGCCGAAACCCTTTTCCAAGGTTAAAAATAGGACTTGGTTGCAAACTGAAAGCCTGGTTTGCATTTGCCCTCATTATGTTGATTGCTTATTTACATGCATGCAAATGGAGGAAGAGGCAGCGGCTCCTCCACCTGGGGACCCCTGGGCACGGCAGAGCCTGAACCCCGCCGGGTAAATCCCTGCCACGGGATGGGCCACGGTGCTGGCCCCCCCCAGGACCAACCTGAAAATGAAGCATCAGCCCCTCTCGAGGCACCAATCCAGGGGACGACCCGCGGCCCCGCGACCCGAGCGCGGTGGCCGGAGGCGCAGTGGTTATCGGCGCCGCTGCCTCTCCCCTCACCCTGCTCCGCCAGATGTGCGTGTCCGGCTCCAGCTGTTCCCCATCAGCCTCCCCCGAGCAGCACCGCCGGCCCCAGGATCCTTTTTCCACCAGGCCCCACGTCCTTCATCAGACACCAATTTGGTCTGGCCCAGCTGCTCATTTTTCTTTCCGCCGTGTGACATGTTTTCACCCGGCTCCTAATCCGTCTCTTTCCATTCACAACTCGAGCTGTTTATGGATGTGCCTCTGCTCCCCCCGCTTTTCCCACCCCCCGGCCAGAGCCATCGATCAACAAAACCCCGCTGAGCACCCGAGCATCGGCGCTTCCCCTCCCGGCGGCCTGGGACGCCGTTAGCCCAACCGGGCCAAGGGCACGCGCTCCTCCCGCTGCCCAGGGGGTGTCCCCGGGGGGGCCATCGCCTCCCTCCCCACCACCAGCAACGCGCAGGTTTGGGGGTGCAATGCTGCAGGTAGCCGGGACGCTGGGGTCCTCCTCCCGGCTGGGGGGGCTGGAGGGGCTGCGGCACCGGGGCCCTGCAAGGGGCACCCGCTGCTTTGGGGCTGCTCCCTCCGGCAAAGGTACAGGGCAAGGGTGGCCCGCAGTGGGGACATGTCCCAAGCCCCTGGCGGTCACCCTGCGGGGTGGGGGTTGCGCCTGTCCCCCCGTCTATGGGCGACAGCTGCTTTAATGCTTGCCCGGGGCCGGCAGCTGCCCGCTCTTGTGGGAGAAGGCAGCTGTGCCAAGGAGGAAGAGGAGGATGATGATGAGGACAGCTGGGAGGGCAAACGTGGCGGCACCGAGCACAGGGGCCATGGCTGGGGAGCGCCCTGGGGTGGGGAGCGGCCCTGGTTGTGCATCGGGGACCCCTCCTGGGCCCCCCTTCATGGGGAGGGCTGTCACTAGTCTCACCCCTGCCTCAGTGTCCCCGTCACCACCGGGGCTCTTTCCCCCGGCAGCCGGCCACGTGGACACGGGGGGAGGCATCGCGGGGTCCCTGCGGCAGAGGCTGGGAGCATCCCGCTCCCTCCTGCCGCCCTGGGGCGTTTCGCTTGAGACCAAGAAGTGAACCCCCAAATATCCCAACGGTTTGGGTGTTTCCTGACGCGTCTGCACACAACGGGGCTGGGAAGAGCCCGGCAGGGCAGCGGGGCCGGGCCGCTGCCCTCTGCACCCTGCGCATGGGGCGGCACCGACCCGGAGGGCGGCCGGGACTGCACAGGGGCAGGGGGTGCTGGCTGCCCCCCAGCACCGCCTGGCAAGGGGGCCCCGTTTGCAAGGGATTCGCTGCCACCTCCCGGGGTGGAATGGGGGAGCTGGGTGCGAGGGTCCCCCTCCCTCAGACCCGCTGCTCCCCCGGTTTCGGCTCACCCGAGACTCTCTCCCCTTCCCGTTTCCCACCAAAGCAGCACGGGGGGAATCCAAACCGGAACGGAACTAGGGATGTTTTGCAACCAGGAAAAAAATAAAGGAAGCCAAGCCCGAAGAGAGCGATGGAAAAACCCTAATGCCTCTGCGACGCTGCTCTGCTTTATGAAGTCGGCCCCGTTTTCCCCAGATGAAAAGCTCGCCCCTGCACAGCCGCAGCCAGGCCAGCCCTCGGCCCAGGCCGAAGGTTTCCTCCTCGCCCTTCCCGGCCTCGGCTGAGCACGGAGGGTCCCCGAACCAGCCCAGGGTGCTGCCAGCACCCACAAAGCCCCACGGGGCAGCGGGGCTTTAGGTGTGGACAAAGCCTCAAGGGCCGGGTGCTGGGGCTGCCGCGTGGCCGGCACGGTGGATGCCAGCAGAGGCAGGAAAGTCGCCGTCCCCGTCCCCGACCCCGTCCCCATCCCACAATGGGGATTGTTCTGGAGGCCGCGGGCAGGATGCGGCCCGGCCGGCTCGGCGCCTGACTCACATCCTCGCCGGTGGGAGGGAGCCGGCGGAGAGCCACGGCTCCGGCATCCCTCCCTGTGGGGCTGGGACGTGGGACGGGCGCTGGTGGGGACCCCCTCCCCGGCCGGGACCCACTGCCACCCCGTCCCCGAGCTGCTCCCTCCGAAACAGCCCTGCCGGAAAAATCCCTGCCCTCGGCCGGGCACGCGTGGGACCCGGGCAGCGGTGACTTGCAAAAGCAGGTGGGAGCCTCCCGCCGGAGCTGGCGTTCCCGGGGGAAGAGCTGCAGCAGAGCGAGGCATTTGCACTAAGTGATCACATTTATTTGAATATTTTTTTTTTTTTGTGTGTGTGTTCTAAAATCGGTTACAGAATAAATACCTGTGCCTTATAGCAGGAAGTCCACTTTTTTTTTATACAAAGTGCTTGTTACAGGAAGTTGCATCAGCGATACGCAGGAGGGGGGTGCATTTTGGCCACGCTTCCCCTCCTGAAAACTAGAACAGATTTTTTTTTTATTTATTTATTCGTGTTTTTTTTTTTTAAAGTTTCTTTTCCCTTTTTTTTGTGCATTAAATTTCCTGCCATTGTGTATTTACAAATCTCTGAAAGAAGGAAAAAAAATGCCAATATGCATGAGAAGAGGCCTCGTAACACAAAAAAAAAATCAGCCTTTAAAAAAAAAAAAAAAGGTAACAAACCCAAAATCTACAAGTATCGTTTCATACTGAATCAATGATAGATTTTTTTCTTTTTTTCTTTTTAAAAAGGGAAAGAGAGGGGTGGGGAAAGGGAAAAACTGAACCAAACCAGAAAAAATGAACTCGGAGAAATGGAAAGAGAGAAGGTGCCATTGTCCCTTCTGAAGTTTTCCAAAGGCAGAGAGGAGCGAGGAAGAGCACGACGCACAGACCCAGACGCCTGACTGAAATCCCCATCAATTTCTTCTCGGTAATTTCTCCCTCGTCTTTTCCCAGCGAGGGGCAGGAAGGACTTTCCAAAATTAAATTAAAAAAAAAGGAATTAAAAGGAAAAAAAACATTATTATTTTGTTTTAAAAGGATCCAAAAAAAAAAAAAAGAGAGAGAGATGAGAGAACCACCCTCCCCAAAATCCTGGAGGGGCGCGAAGTGAGGAAAAAACTGGGTTTGATTTAAAAGGGAAAAAAAAAAAAAAGAAAAGCCAAACCAAACCAGACTTTTCTCTCCAAACGCGTCATCGAACGGGACTCTCTGGAGAGTGTGACGGTTAACTGGTGACGTAGTGTTTCGCCGACGGCTGGCCGTAGACCCTATAGAAATCCTGCCGCCCGTGCTGCTGGGATGCGTCAATCCATTCCCTCACGGCAAGTCCCGGGAGCGACTGGGGGACGGCGGGGGCGGGCGGCAGCGGGTGGGAGTACTCCTGCGAGGAGACCGTCCAGGGGAAGTGCCCCGACCGCGGGTAGGGCTGGTGCCCGCTGTGGTTGGACACGGAGGAACAGTAACAGTTATCCACGGAGCAGACGAGGATTTTGCGCCCGCCGTACTGGGAGAGCACGGACTGCTGAGATGACGTGGTGTTGGGGTAGTGAGATGGGTTGAAGACGGAGCCCGAGTGCACCGGTTGCGGGCCGCTGGGAAGTCCAACTATGTGCTGCGTGGAGCTACAAGGCACCATGGCTTGTGCGGACTGCCCCTCGCCAGCCGAAGCGCCCTGGCTCATGTACTGGCTCGCCACAGTCCCGGACGATGGCTCGAGGAAGCTGCCCTCGGGGAAGGCGGTGGAGTGCTTGCGCTTCTCCGCGCCGGAGTTGCTGACGGTGCAGGGGTACATGGGGATGCTCTGCAGGAAGGGGACGGGGGTGCTCAGAGGACCTGCGGAGGGGAAGAGGAGAGGGGGACTGCGTCAAGCACGGCATGGCACAGCTCCAGTCCGAACCTGCAGCAAAGCCCCAAGACCTGCGCTCCAGCCCCGCGCAAACACAGGGTCCCCCAGCCTGCCCCACCAGCGGCAAACTGGGCACACAGCCACACGCAGGTGAATTTGCAGGTGCCGTTTTGGGACCTTGCCGGCAGGCTCAGAGCGGCCCCAAGCGCTGCTCTGCAAACACGTGCGCAGGCTGAGCCCGTGCACAGCTCGTGACCACAGTCCGTAACAGGATCAGAGCGGGACAGCCTGGGTGACAAACCCAAATCCCCAAGGAGAGAGGACTGGGAAGCCTCCGCAGGGCGTGGTCTGCTCCCAGGCACGGGCTGCCCGTGCGCTGACCCCCATCTTTCCATTGACTTTTCCTGCCGATGGCCAGCCCTCCCACTGTGTCACCCCAAAACACAGCCGTTCCACAATGTCCTGGGGAGAGCCAGGAGCTGGCTTCACGGCATCTTCACGCCCTGACCCCACTGACCACAGAGGGGTTCCCAGGTGTCCCTGCACTCCGACAGCTCTCCGCACCCTCTTGTACTGGGATCTGCAGGGCACCCAGCTACGGACACAGGAGGTAGCGAGGACCTGTGCCCCCCCACCCCAGCACCCCTCAGGCTTCACCCACCTTCCAGCAACTTCCTGAGCTGCTTCTCCTTCTTGGCGATCTCGTTCAGGAAGAGCTTGGAGTTGAGGTGGCCGATTTTGGGTGGGGGCAGGCTGCCACCTGTACAGTTCTGGGTCCTGTTGGAGACCGCAGGCAGAGAGGAGAGGCGTGAGGGGCAAAGCATACTCAGGGGAAGGTCAGGAAACCCCCACGCTCCTTCCCCCGCATCCCCCCTGCCAAACCCCTTCCCCAGGGAGGCAGTGCCGAGGGCAGTGGGGAGCTGGCCCTCTCCAATGGACCAGTTCCTTCCTGGCAGGACCTTCCCCATCCAGCCTTGCTGTGAACACCCTGTGCCAACCGGCACCTCCCGCAGCCCCTGTATCCCCCAGCATCGCCACCCCAGCTCGCCCTGGCTCTGCTACCGCTGGCTTTAACCCCGGGTCCTGGAGGGAGGAGAAGGAGAGCAGAGCTGGACTGAGTCCTGCGCCCCAACCCGGCTGGTCCCATCCTGGCTGGGGTGCTGGGTCCCAGCTCTGCTGTTCCACAAAGACACTACATTTCCCCTAGTCCAAGGGGAGGCATTGATTCAAAGCCCCTGGGAGGGGATTTTTCATCCTCCCAGTCACAGAGGGAAACTGAGGCACAGAGCATGCCTCTCCCAGTCCCTGCAGCAACCCTGGCCCTGCTCCTCCTCTGGACATCGTGCTGCTGCCGCCCCCGCGACAGCCCCCCTTCCCCCCGAACACGCCTGCCCTGCCACGCTTACCTGTCCATTAAGATTTTCACAGACTTGGTGTTCTAGGAGGGGAAGGAGAAGCCCTGGTCAGTAAGAACAGTCCCTGCCCCGGCAGCCACCTCCCCTTTTGGTGTCACCTTCTGCGGCCCCCCAGGAGGGGACAGGCTGCCCAAGGGTGCCAAGCCCCCTCTCCCCTCAGCACGGGCTGCCCCAGTGCCATCTCCAGCTGCGGCACCTCCTCGTACGAGGCCAGCGCTGAGCCTGCACCGCTCCTCCTCGCCTTCCCCCACTGCTGAGCTCTCTGGAGGCACCAGCAAGTCCCGGTCAGTGCCCCCAGCCCGCTCTGCAATGCTCCCTACACACTCAGACCTCCCCCTGGCCCCCTCCCACCCCCAGCACGGGCAGCTCATCTCACCTTCATGAAGTTGATGTCCTCAGTTTTGTCGAACATGACCTGGACAGAGCTGAGGAGCTTCTTGGCCTCCTGCATGCGCTCGTTGAGGTGGAGGACCTGGGCCGCATTCTCATTGCAGAACTTGGCCTGGGCCTTGTCCAGGATCTCCATGGTCTTCCGCAAGTCCTCGTCCAAGATCTGGTGCATCTTCTCGTACTGCAGGCGCACCTCGTCCTTCAGCTGGCTCACCTTCTCCTGGGGGAGAGGAGCAGGGTCAGCCCCTCCGTGCCCTTCAACCTCCGTCATGATGCCCCAGGACACCCGGGTCCTTTCCCCAGTAGGGGTGGGTGCGACCCAAGAGCTGCACCACAGCTCTGCCCTCCTGTAACGCCCACACAGACCAAACCCTGTGGTCAGCTGCCACAGGACTCCTATGTGCTGGAGACCCAACAGGGCCACCGTGGAGGTTTGGCTAATCCAGCAGATCCTCTGGACCTGCCTCCTGGGGTCTAGGTAGGGATCGCCTCCGGAGAGCTAATGCCAAGCAACAACCTGCCGCACCACTGAGGCAGGTGTGCTCCCTTGAAAAACCCTGCCCATCCCCATCCTCATCCTCGTCCTCATCCCTGCCCTCATCCCCACCCCAGGCTGGGGTCACATCATGCTCCAGAGCACTTCCCTCCATGCTCTGGGAGGGCGAGGGGCTTTAAGGACCATGAGCTGATGTTCTTTTACCTGTGTCCCAGCAAAACACTCGCTTGCCTCTCTTCCACCTCCTGGGTATTTCAGCAGTTTATTCTGGATCTCCCACCTCCAGACCCTCCCCTCCCACTCGGGATGAAGTGGGTGGCCCAGGGAAGGCTGTGCTGAGCTGAGGTGGGGGGGCACCTGATATTTAAGGACAGCCTCGTTCCTTGCCTGCCAACTCGCCCCAGGACCCACGAGGCTGTAGGGCAGCCCCAAACACATTTCATCTCCCAAAAGTATGACTGCCAGGACAGGAATGGAGACAGCAGGTCCAGCCAGCCACTCTTCCCCTGCATGTCCTCCCTCCTCCCCGCTCATCCGGCCCCTACGCCCTGGGAGCCTGTCCCCATCGCGCCATGGGGTGACAGTCCCCGGGGCTGGCTGCAGCAGTGTGAAGCACCAGTTACCTCAACCAGCCGCTTGTCCGATTCCAGCTTGTAGAGCTGCTCTTCGATGTCTTGCTCCCTCTCCTCCAGGCGGTCCTGCTGCTTCATCAGCATCTTCTGCAGAGACGGGTAAGAAAAGCAGCCGTCAGAGCCCAGCGGCCACACGTGCCGGGAAGCTTCAGTGCCGCCCGCACTGGCTCTGCCCACGCGGTTTGGAAGGGACAGGGCTTTTTCCCAGTGGGATGCCATTGCCGAGCTGAAAGCCCACACGTGGCTGGTGGAGGTGGAAACCTCGCTATTTCAATGGCCGTGCAGAGGGGCCGCGTGTGCTGGGCTGCCTTATCAGCTGGGGACCTTGATTTGGGTCCCCGGGATGGGGGCAGCCCCTTGCCAAGCCCTGGGGGGGGACATGGGGAGGCTCATCTCCCACTGCGGCGGCACCGTTTCAAGGCCCATCACCCACTGCCGGCAGGCTCCCGCGAGACGCTGCCACCCCCCTCGCACCCCCGTACGCCACGCCAAATCCTTTCTCCCTTCCCCACCTCCGTGACAAGCCCCAGGGCCAGCGTCAGCGTAATCGGGAGGGACGGAGAGAGGAGGATCGGGGCCTCCCCCCGCCACGCCGCCAGCCCCCGGCCCCCACTCCTCGGGGCTGGGCCTGGGCCATCAGCCTGGTAACTGGGACAAAACGCTCTCCCCAGCAGTCAGCGTGAGCGCCTGGCTCCTGCCCGCTTCCCCGGCCAGCGTGACACCCGCTCCCCGTGAGAGAAGGGCTCCGTCCCTGCGAGCAGGAGCAGGGCTTCCCAAAACACCCCTCAAAATCAACTCCTGATTTTTTCCCGCCATGGTTATCCCGAGGGAAAGCTGCCACACCGGCGGGGCAAGCAGAAGGGCTTTGCCCGGCATGGAGATGCAGTGTTAGAGACTCTCAACGACAGGGGCGAGATGGGAAGAAACCGGCAGCGAGGATGAATTTCGAGGGGATTATTGCTATTATAAACCGCCGCTCGGGGATTTATAATCAAGTAATTAATTCCTGGACAAGGCGGGAGGGGGAGGGTGGCAGAGGCGCTGCCGGGATTAATTGCATTGCAGGGAAAGGCTGTCACCTCCGACTCAATTCGGGAGCAGGAATGCGAAGCCTCCTCCCTCCTGTTGTTTTTCTTAAGGTCTCGGGCACCTCCAGCCTCACTGCCGCTGGGCTCCTACCACTAATAATAACGAGGAGCTAAAAAAACCCAGTTTCCCACTCAGTCGTGCTCCACACGCGTGCCCAATGCCCACGTGTGTGCACCCACCCACGCACACACATGGAGATGGACACACAGACAGCACATCCACTGAAACAGGGTCTGAGGGGCAGCGACAGCGATGCAGACCCACAGGCACGGGGGGACGTTCACTGGCCCGTGCGTGTAGAAATACACGGGCCTGCAAGCATCCAAGGGCATCGCTGCCGCTGTTTTTAAGACCAGCTGAATAGGTAGGAGCATCCGCACGGAGAAAGCATGCATGCAAAAGAATGCATATATTAAAAATCTCCTTTTTTCATCGCAAAAGAGTTGTTATTTGCGCTGCTGTGGTGCCACTCCCGGGTTAAATACAGTGGGAACTGAGCTCCAGAGAGAGGGTGCAACACCACTTGCTCGGAGAGAGCCAAGGGCGCAGGTAGGAACCGCGTCCCAGGTCCTGTGCCAGCAGCCAGGCCACGGCGCGGGGCTGCTGGTGGCTTTTCTGAGGGCTCAGCCGGGGTTCTGCGTCCAGCACCGGGCACAGCAGTGGGGCGGGCGGGCAGCAGCCCCATGCAGGCGGGCAGGGAGGCGGCGGGCAGCAACCTGCTCCCGCAGCGGCGCAGGCAGGTGCATGTCAACACGACCTGCTCTCAAACACCGCTGGCTGAAAACACAGTTTGCAACATCCCTCTGCGCTGGGCTGGTGCGGAGCGCAGCAAGCGCACCCAGCTCTGGACCCTGCCCCAGCATCCACAGGCTGGAATTTCCCCACTGAAATCGCAGTCGACTGACGGGAAAGCCGCCCGCTCCAGGGAAGGAGATGCCTTCCCGCATCCCTGCTTGCAGGAGGCCGATCGAGCCTGGGAGCCGGGGCAGGTCTTGCAACGCAGGCTGAGTTTCTTGCTCCCCGAGCTGGAGAGCCAAAAGACATAGCGAGCCTTCGCACCGAGCCCTTCCCTACGCCTCCCTCCCTGCCGGCAAAAACTCGCCGTCTCCACCGCGAGCAGCCAGACCCACCCCACAGCAGCCCACCAGGAGGACGGCTGAGTCCGGCGGCGGCCCCGGGAGCAGCCGGGTCCCCCCTGCCTGCCTCCCCCGGCCGCCAGCTGGGACAGGGCTGGGGAAAAACGCGGGATGGGATCCAAGACTCGCAGCTCGCAGGGCACAGGCCAAATCCCCATCCCGCCCCGGCGTACGCATCAGGCGTCCGATGTGGAGCCACCCTGAGGCAGTCCCTGCTCGCCCTCCCCAACGCTGCCGGGATGCTCTCGCGGGGGAAAGCAGGCTTTCCCATCACCGCCAGACGCCGGGCAGGCAGAGGCCACCCTGCCAGCCCCACCGGTGTGAGGGACCTCCGAGGCATGGACCGAACAGCCCCGGACATGCACGTACCATCGTCCCCTTCCCGCCGCCCTGCAGCTGCCGTGGCGGAGCTGCCAACCTTTGTGTTTTGTAACGAACCTCAGGGTGCTCCACTCCTGGAATCATACAATTATGTGAAATCACAAATATATACATAAAAGTATATATATAAGTTTTTATATACGTAAGTTAATTTAAGAGCCCCTCACAGCTGGAAAAAGTGACCGAAATCCAACCTAAAGCCATAGAAATCAGAGAGAATAGAGGACATGCAGCATTTTCTTTAAATCTCACAGTTGAGCCACTCTCTTGATTTTAGGGCGATTTAAAAACCGTACGTGCCTGGGATTGCAGCAGGATGGGAGGGCTTTTCACCCACGGCAACCGAAACCTTAACAAGACACATGGGTATGAACTACCCCTTCTGGCATCGACGGGCGAAATCTCATTGTCTCCGCAGCACGGGCTGAATTCCTTAGGTATTTTGAAAAGGAAAATATATCCCTTCCCCTTGCATCCCCTCCCAAATCTGGTATTTCTGAAGTCATGAACTCCTCGTCCTCCTCCTCCAGGATCAGAATTTCTCAGGGTAATTTCTCATATTTCATGCATGACCTTGATGCTGGGAGAACCGCAGCTCCCTCCATACAGGCGCCCTTCCCGGGCTCCGAGCAACTCCACGATCCCAGTTCGTCTTTTTCGAGACACGCCACTCGTTTGCGAAACGGCCGCCAAAAATGCTCTGTATTCCAACACCAGCTGAGAGTGAACTCATCTAATTAATTAATAAGTTAATCTGCGGCTGGGGTAAGTGGCTGGCCTACCTCCGAAGGCCACAGCGAGACGGGGCTAGTCGCTGGACACCAGTTTATTCTGCTAGAGTTGCAAGTAATCTCCCCCCTCCTCATGGAAAAAAATAAAGGGGGGCGGGGGGAAAGCTGAGCCCGAAGAGGAGGTTAGCAGGGCTCCCTGCAAACACGCCATGGGCATCAACCCTGTGCAGGAGCAGGACCGCCGAAGGTGGAAGGAGAAACGAGCGGAGGTTATCCTTTGCTCACTGATCAGGAGCCCCGCCGCCGGCGGAGCAGGGTGCATCCTGGGGAGCAATCGCGACAAGTCGGGTGGGTTTGGGGTACCGAGGTCACACACTGGGAGAGAAATGCTACTTGAAAGGCCATCTCTGCGGGAAGCAAAGCAAGCGCTGCAAAGTCTCATTCCAGGGAGGATGCGCACAGCTGGTCCCTGTGGGATCGTGCCAGGGAAAGGCTTGCTGACCATCACGATCTGCCCAGCGCTTGCTGGGAGGAAACCACCGCTGGGGAAACCACCTTCGCCCCGCGTACACCTTACTGCACCTCCCGGTCTGTCCCCCCAAACCTGCATGCGGGCAGCTCTGCACCTGCCCCAACTCCCAGCAGCCGCTCCAGCGCGGGACACGTCCGCCCCCCCAGGCAGGGGACGGGGGGACGTCTGCCAGGGGAGAGAGCAGAACTTCTGCAAGATTAAATGCCTTCAGCCGCAAGACAGAAAGATGGTAATAAAGAGTTTAGCAGCTCGGACGATACAGGGCATCTGGGCTCTTCATCCAAGAGTCATTATAGGGCGGCAGCACCGCAAGCGACAGCTGTGTTACACGCACGGGTCCAGCTCGGCCGGCCGGGCAACCCGCCACTGCAAAGGAGGCATGGGTGTGTGGGAAGCTCACCCACCCGAGACCTCCCAGGCAGGGACAAATCTGCGGGCAAGATGTCTCCCTGGCTTGTCCCAGGCTGGTCGCACCACTGTCCTCTCCCGAAGGACAGGGCTAAGTCTGCGGTCGCTGCTGAGCCTGTGATAATGGCGGATTACGCCCCTGCCCTGCCTAGAGCCCAGCACTCTCCTCATCCCTCCTTTGAAGCCCCCAGCAACCCGGGGCCCTGGGGCTGGCATGGGCGCAGCAAAATGGCGTGACATGCCCCAAGGTTTCACCTGCTCCGAGGATGGCCAGGGTCCCTGTGTGCCTCCCGGGGAGAGCCGGCAGGGGAGAGCCTGCGGCACCCCTTCCCCGGGGGCTCAAGCACTCGCCAGCCCCTGCCCGACTCCCTGCGGGATCAGGAAGGAGCCTGGCAGCTTCACCAAAGCCAGAGCAGTGCCCCACGACCCGCCGAGCAGCTCCGGTTTTAGGTGAGAGTGGGAGCAGTGAAAAACCCTACTGTGTTCATGGCAGAAATGAAGCCCATGCAGCTTCTCTGATGTCTAACAAGGGTTGTGCATCCTCCAGGACCGTTCTCCTGGCAAGAGCAACCACGTCCCTGCACTCCGACCTGTGGGACACTTGCAGGATGCTAATTCCCAATAAACTGGGCTGAAACCGGACGCTGGTTTGAAGGGTACTAGAGGAGGGCAGGTGGACAAATCACAAGAGCACACAGCCCTTGTTCCCGTAGGAAACTGGGGGGAGCAGAGAGCCAGAGTGCCCCACAGCGTGCCTTTAACCGCAGCTGGACCGCTGGCCCAGGGCAGGCACGCTCGCTTCTCTGCCTCCCTCCTTCCTTCTCCTCTGCGCCCGGGCCTTCCCCTCGCCGCCAAATCCCAGCCGCCGAGTGAATAAGGACATTGTTTGCAGCCACCGGAAAGCCAGAACGGAGGGAGCAGCTTGGAGCACGAGGGGGAGGAAGGGCGAGGAGGAGGAGGAGGAAGGTGGAACCGGAGCGAGGAAGCTGCGAAGGGCAGATGCCTGTTGCGGGAATGGCTCCAGACACCTGCAGCTCAGCCCAGGGACCGAGATCAAGGGCCCCCATTGAGACCCACGTCCCGGCACATTGCTGGAGACAGGCCTGAAGTCACAGCAACTGAATTTTAATGCACCGAGAGCCCTGGACCAAGGAGGCGAGCACAACCTTTCGCCTCCTCATGCCTCCCACTCACAGGCTTCCTGCTCCCCAGCCCCGCTCCGCTGTCAGCTGGCCAGTTTTCTGAGAAAAACCCACACGATGAGCTATTCTCATCCCTCCTGAAAGCATCCCCCCACCTGCTGGTGCTTCGACACCGTGTGGCTCTGGGGCACGGCACCCCCGTACCCCCAAAAACAGGATCTCAAACCATGAGATCCCGCACTGCTGCAGCCCGAGGGGACCCATCCCCACAGCCCAAACCCTCTGGAGCATCCTTCCCACCACCCCCCACGGTCTCCTGCTGACCAGACCCAGGCAAAAGCAGCTCTTTCAAACTCTCCGCAGCCCCCACGGCACTCGCAGGAGGCTGATCTGCTTACACGGACAGGAAGGAAATGTTTTCTGGTTGGGGTTTCATCTTGCACACATTTACAGTAAGCACCAGGCAGGAGGGGAGGTCTCAGGCCGGAGCAGGAGGCCTCGCCTCCCCCGGCCAGCCCGGAGCACATGCATGCTGCGCTGGGGTTTGGCTTTTCTCACGGTGCTCCCTGCACAGAGATCGGGCTGGTTTATCCCCGGCAGGGGAAGGAAGAGGGGAGGGGAACAGCCTCCGGGATATTAATAGCTGCCCTTGCTAGGATGGGATGGGAGGAGCAGCCACGCAGCGCATGGGCATGAGAGACCCCTCGCCAGCGTCAAGGGACCCCCTGAGCACCAGGAGAGCTGGCGCTTCGTAGGAAAGGGCTGGAGGCCAAACATCCAGCGCCAGCTTGGGGGAACAGGATACGGGGTGCCTCTCGCAAAAGCGGCTCTCTGCCCTGTTCTCACGCTGGGGTGGATGGAGACACCTCCTGCCTGTCCCCATCTCCCTGCGAGACGCTGCCTGGTCTCTGAGCACACTGGGGAGGAGAAACCATCAGGCTAAGCCCCATGTCCCACCTCCATCGGCTACCCCAGATGCAAAGCCCACCTCCAGTGCCCGCCCTGGCACAGGGCATCCCTACAGCATGGCCGGCACACAGCAGCTGGATGCTTCCCCTGAGCCACGACTCACGGCTGCTGAGCGGCATTCGGGTCAGCCCTTGTCCCTGCGGCACCCCGGCACGGTGGGCAGGGCAGACCACGCTCCTCCGCACAGCCTTGTACCAGCAGACCCTGGATCACCGCAGGGCTGTGCCGGTGCCCACAGCCTGGGACAGCTCTTCCCCTTGTTTACACCCAGCAGAAAGGAAGAACTCGTTAGTAAGGGGAAAATACGAGGCATTGTGTTGTGTGGGGCCAGCAGCGGGATTTCTGGAGGCCAGGAAACGGGGACCTATTCTCCATTGGAAAGCGACCTTCAGAAGGACCTTGAGGATGTTAATTTGCCTCCCTGGGCCTCTGTGTCCCCCCCCTGCTCCCCACTGCCGCGGGGGTTACTTGCGGCTGTGCCTCTTGCAAAATGGGGGAGGGAGGCTGGGGCTTTACCCAGGGTTTTCGGACCCCAACTTCAAGCCATGGCCTGGCTGCCACTGCTGTCAGTGTCCTCTGAGCAGGAACGAAGATCTCCTTCGAGGGGAAAAGGGGGATAAGGGAGATTAAGGAGCAGGGAGACAAGGTCGGCGGCTGCAGAAGCATCCCCTCTGTGCCAGCAGCCCCGCAAGTCCTGGAGGCAGGAGCCTTCCTGATACGGGGTGCCCAGTATGGGCAATGTGCCCCCCAAAACAGAGGCGCCCCAAACACAAAGCTGCTTTTGCAGCGTGTTAGAGGGTGGAAGCGAGGCCAAGCTGATCATGGGCCAATGTCGGAGGAGCTGCCCCCGTGCAAAGCGCAGCAAGAGGCAGTGAAAGTGGGGTGAACCACCTCCACCAGACCTGAGGCTCAAGCCTCGCTCACAGTGTGGGGAGGAGAGGAAGAAAGGAGCTGGAAACACGCCAGGAAGATGAATACAGGGATGAAGGAGCTGGTCTGCATGCCGAGCATGCAGCCAGGTGAGTCCCGACTGATGCTGCTGGCTCCACAGGACAAAGACAAGCCTCAGTGATGCCCGTGCCTTTGGCCAGCGCAGCCGCCTCTGCCCTGGATCCTCCAGGAAAGACGGCATCCAGCCCAGGAAAATGTGCTCCTGCGCTGTGTCCCGGCGGTGCGGAGACAGCAGATGCTTTTGGGTGGTGCAGGAGCAAGGCTGAGAGACAGGCTCGGAGAGCTGCCGGAGCTGCGGCTGCAGGCGCGACCAGGCCCTCGGGGCAGCGAAGAGTTCAAGAAATCTTTTTTCTCTCTGCTGGGAAGGGAGGGAGAGGAGATCCCCGCCCAGGCCTGGGCACAGACGCCGGCCAGCAGCCCTCCCCTTCGGGAGGAAGGACACTCCAGGCCGCCTTCGCCTGGGAGCAAGGAGAGCCAGGAGGAGTCACAGGGCTCGGCTTCATGTTTATGAAAGACAAGGTCCATGTCTTCTCCGCCACCAGGGATGTGAGGGAGGAGCTCTTTCCCCTGCCTCTTTCGGTTTTAGGGGGAAAATGTCCTGGTTCGGGGCTGCTTATAAATCACTGCCAAAATTCACCCTGCTGCTGAGCCGTCTGCGGCACAGGGCTCCGGCTGCAGATCCTGGCACAAGGCCACCCTGCCCGGCACAACCCAGCACCAAATGCCCTTTGAGCAACTGGCTCTGGAGCACCGGGGCATTGCCGGGGCACTCCGGGAAAGTGCAGGGGTTTGCGACATCCCCGAAAGTTTCAGACACCCAGATCCAAGGGCCTTGAGCAACCGTTTCCAGCCACTTGGGACCTCAGACTGACACCAACACCTGCAGCACATCTGGCCCCGATGACCAACGTTGCCTTGCGCTTCCTCCCCATCATGCCAGAAAATAAAATCTGGGCCCTGCAGCTACACCAACTGGGATTCACCAGATTTCACAGTTTTTCTGAGCCTAAGAGATCATGTAAGAAGTCCTGCCCTCTCTTGTCTTCGGCGCGTTCTGTGCTTGTGGTTTCTTGAACGTTTCAATCAATTTACATGTACGTTACGAGGGCCCTAACTTCCTTTTCTCCCTCTTCTGTCTCTGTTTTCATACATCTGCCTCTTCCCAACCACGGATCCAGCTGAAAAATTAAGCCAGTAAAAAAAAAGCAGTCTCTTTTCGGCTGGATCACCTCCCCAGATTGGCTCTCGCAAGCGCTCTGCCAGCTCCAGTGGTGGCAGTCTGGGCAGAAATGGGAGGTCGTTCACTGCTGAAACTCAGTTGAATCACGAAACCCTGCTCCTCACACAAGCCCTGTTGCTCTGACATATCATCTGTGAGTCGCTCCTTCCATAACCCCCACAAAAAAATAAAGAGGCTTTGGCAGCACCTCCAATCCTGCCTCGATCTGCTGTTGTCTCAGCCTCGTCTAGCTCTGTTGAATCCCAGGATCTTCCCAATGTGCTGCAATCTCAGGGTCCCGGCCAGTCGTCCCCAAACTGCAGCTGGCGGGATGCCTTGCCTTCAAAAGCAGCCATCCTGCAAAGACCCACTCCCATTGCTTGGCAGCAAACTTACCCCCATCTGCAGCCCCTGCAAAATTGAGAAACCCTCACTCCCTCTTCCAAATAAACATCTTGGATTCAAGATCCAGCTGGCCTGTGTGATCTCAGAGCTTTCTCCCTGCAGGGGTGAAACACAGCCAGCCTCTTCCACCCTTCCTCCCATTGCAGGCTGAGCTGCCTCTCCCCTGCCCAAAGTCCTCCGCTCCGCGCCCGCCACGGCTCAGCCCTGCCGTGGGAAGACCTGAGCTCTGAACAACAGCTCTGAACTTCAGCTTCCTACCCCCCTAATTTCTAACTTCTGCTCCGGAGGGAGCCTGGCCCAAGGATCTGGATGCACAAGCAGGTTTCTGGGAGAACGCAGATACCACCGAGGAGCAGAGCAGCCGCAGCGATACCCGCATGCACCCACGCGTCCCAGCCACGAGACCACCGATAAGTGCAAAGGCAATGACCAGCAGCCGTGTGTCCCATCAGCATCTCGTTTGGTGACCCAGCGACGAGGGGTCCGGCTGCGTGAGCGGCACAAAGCCCCCCTCCAGGCTCAGGGAAGCACTAGAAAGAAAATCCTGCTTTGATTTAAAGGCCATGATTTTATTTTTTTTCCTCCCAAGTGATCTAGTTAAACTTCCAACCGCTCAAGGCTATTTTAATTTGTACTGGTAAGTTAAATCAACACAAACAAGGGCAGAACAGGTTTATATGCACCTCTATTACTGGCTTGCACCAACTAGAGCGCAGCTAGATTTCTCCAGGCAGGTTCTTTTTTTTTCTAATAAAGATAAGGGGGGACGTTTTTTGTGCACCTCCAACTGACAAATGGAGCCTGAAAGTGAGTTGGGAGTCAAAGCCTTGCAGAAAGTCAAGGTGACTTATGTGCCAATAGGCTGGATTCAAAGAGCTTTGCAAAAATGCAGATCAACTAACAAGATTTATAAAACCCGTTAGGGGCTTAGAGGCTGCTTAATTCTCAAAGGTGCCAAGGAAAGTGCCTGACTCACAGAGGGATGGATGGGGCTTACAGAGGTGGCTATCTCAACCTTTCTGTTGAGAAGAAAAAGGGACTCAATTTCTCTTGGAAACGAGGTTTTGACATGCTGAGATGTTTACTCCGAGCTTTGGCTCCTCCATCACTTACTTTAAAGAAAAAGAAACCAAGTCCTGCTGCTGCAGACAACTGTTACAAACATCTACCCAAAGCCACAGCAGAATCTGCTGCTTCAGCTCACCAGCACCAGACACCACCCAGAGGAGTACGAGACTCAATCGGATTCAGCACATAAGCTGGGAAAAATAAAAAGGGGGGGGGGGGGGGGGGGAAGAAAAAAAAAAAAAAAGACGACTTTGCACTTCTACAGCTCCCCAACGCCTGGCATTTTGCAGGCTGGAAGGAGCCCGTCAGCACCTATGGGCAGCCAAGGAGACACAGAGAGAGCCCATCAGCCACTCCGCACCTAAGAGGGGACAGACCACGACCATGACCTGCTGAACGCTGAGGACCCCTCAGCCACCTCCCCACTGGGTTTTCTCTCTTCCCCGTTTTTTTCACGAGGTGGTTATTGAGAATCTGAAAGCCCGGATTATAATCTTTATGAATCCCATAGTTAGATCGCGCTGAACAGCAGCCCAGCAATACCAGATGTTCAAACAAAGCTGCCAACCGACAGCTGTCTGCAGCTTGCAGCGTGTTTTTACTTTAAAATGCAAAATGATACCAATCTATATTAAAAGAGAGACGTTCGGAGCCTTGCGATAGCAGCTGAAGCCGCGGATATTGCTCTTTCACGCAGGGTGTGGCGGCAGAAGGAAATATCTCAGAAACTACTGCTTAAGCCGCCCTCCTGCCCCCCCGAAATCCTGGCCCCTTTCCTAATGGGAAAGAGACTCACATTACTGCCTGAGTGCCGTGAATGTACCAGTGCGTGTCCAAACAAGCCAGCAAAAAGAAAAATGCAGCATGAACAAACACCATCTAACGAAGGATGCCAGAACGAATCTGGGCGCTGCACAGCCCGCACCTGGCTCTCAGCGGCGTGGGGAGGACGAAGCGACACACGGGGGGACAGAGGGAGCCAGCCCTGGGGTGAAGGGTGCAGCAGTGCCTCCATCCTGTGCCGGTGACCAAACTGGGGCTGCAAAGGTCCCTTCTGGAGCAGAGCATCGGCGGTGGAAGCAAGGGATGGAGAGGCATCTTCCAGTGCTCCTGCCCATCTGCCCAGCGTCCCGCCTCGGGTTGTCCTATGTCCCTTTAAAACACACATGGATGCTCGTGTGGCGCTGGCCCCACCAGGAAAACTCTGCCAGGGCCCCCTCGGAGACTCGGTGTGCAGCAGGTTTTGAACTGCATCACTTTGTACCTTTATTTGTTAGGCTGGCTGGGACCAGGCACAAAGCCCTACACCCTGCAACCTCTTCCGCACGCCCGCAGCTGGGGAAGGCAGGAGCCGGAGCTCAGCCTCGCTGTCCGTTCTCCTCCCTCTCGAAACGCAAGAGCTGGAGCTCAGCCTCGCTCTCCTCCCTCTCGAAACGCAAGCCACCCGCACCCATCGCATTTTGGGGGTGGCAAGTCCTGAACATGCTGGGCACAGCACAGTACTTCTGGCTTGCAGGAATCGCGCGAAGAGGGCTCTGATTTAGTCAAACGTGACGTCCCAAATTCCCCACCAGCCGCGATCACAGGAAATCTTTGGGACCGGTCCCAAGGCTGCCTCATTGTGCTCCGAGCAGCAACAGCATGAATGAATCACGCTCCTCAACGTGACACCCAGCTCCCAGCAACGTACTCGGGACCAAAATATTTACGTTGCAAATGAGTAAGAATAGGACCAGATCCCCTCCCCAGCCTGGTGACATAAAAAGGCCAACCTGGTCTTGCATCAAGAACGTGGGTGGCAGGAGGATAAGAAAGCAGGAGGCAGAGACCAGCCCTGTGTCTCGCAGTCCAGCTCTGCCCAGCGATGCTGAATCAGAGCCCTTCTCCGCGGCAGCAAAACCCCTGCAGCGGCGAGCACCAAGACTACGATCCCCGTGGTACCACGCTCCCACTGGAGCTCAGCAGCCGGGCGACACACGAGGGAGCATGCTGGGACCTGTAGTTTCCAGCCAGCCAGCTGCAAAACGCCATCCGCCAGTAAACACGTCTCGAATTAAAGAGATGCGAGGCCCCCAAGCTCCTGGCAAGGCGCCAGCCGCAGCTTCTCATCGGCAGGCGCTTGGCCAATTCCCATGTGTTGCATTAGCCCCTTTCCAAGGAGCAGCCAAGAGCCCGCACCCCACAAACCCCCTCACAGCCGAGCTGCGCTCTGCCCTTGCTGAAGCGACGTATCTGCACGGACAGCAAGATGCTCCCAGAGCTCAGGTGCAGCCCTGGGCCGCAGGAGATGTCAGCCCTGCTCCTGCCTTGCTGTGAGCCCCTCCGCTTCTGCTCCGTGGTACTGGGCCACTGACTCCGGAGCAAGACCCCACAGCCAGCACTGCCCAAGCTTCAGCTCTATAGAGCCCAACACTGCATCCCTAGAGGAGTCAAATAAAGATGCCACCGAAGCAGAGTCACAGGCAAGAAGGAACACACCGGCACAGTGCTTTCAGGCAGAGCAGCACAAGCAGGCAAAGCTCCGCCGAACCACCACACTGGCGGGGCTGGGGGCAACCACCTCCCCGCAGCATCCCGGCCGGGCATGCAGCCTCCCCCCGAGTGCCGCCGCCCCATGCTCCAGCAAGGCCAGGACCGCATGTCACCCCCTGGGGAGTGTGGCACCCCTCTCCTTGCCCGGTCACCCTCCCCGCTGCAGAGGAAATCGCGGCGCCCAGCTGATGTCAGGAGGCATCACTTCACACAAAGGCCAGGCTTCCTGGCGGGGAAGGGGTGGGGGAGCGGGGAGGAAGGGGAAGAGGAGCCCAGGGCAAAGGCAAGCGGCATCTCCAGCTCCCCGTGTGTGCACGAAGGGCAGTGGCAGGAGATGGCACGGTCCCTTCTCCTTTAATTGCCCTTGCACTTGGGAAATAGAGACAACATCCTATTTCCCAGCACCCTTCACAGGAGCCCCAGTGTGGCCCTGCCCTGCAGAGCTGCGATGGAGCGTGCACCCCTTTAAGGATGCACAAAAAAAAGGGACTCAAGTTTATTTTAATTTGCTCCTGCAAATATATCAATTCCATTTTCTCCACCTCGGCCGGACTGTGGCGCAGCCCAGTGCCCACCCAGGAGAAAAGCCACCTCTGTGACAAGCTCAAACGCCAGCGCACCCAAAATGGGCACAGCCGTGCACCCCACCTGTCTGTCTCCGGCCCACGGGTGGCTAAACGCTCGTGCATCCGTTAGTTGATAAATACAGGTAAAATCAACATATTCGGGACAAAGTCAAGAGTCATGTGCAGCCCTCATTTCCAAAACTCCTCTCCCCAATGCGCTCCCTGAAGCCGAGCATCTTTACACCACGCAGTACATCATGGTACCCACAGCATCGACATGACCTCCTGCTTCAGCCTCTCCTCCCCTCCTCTGCCTCCCGCGGCCCCAGCTCATCCCCCAGCAGCAAAAGCGGCTGATGGCCAGCACCGGGCTGAATTGCTTTTGTCTTCACCTCAGCCACTCTCCCAAGGGCGGGAGCGCTCTGGACCAGCTGCACGGGGACCGGTGAAGAGGGGTTGGCTGTAGGGGACCTGTGGGATCTGGTCGATGTTCATTGAGGGGGGGAATCGCTTATGTTGCAGGGGGGGTTTGGATGTGGGCACCGCCAGGGAATAACCGTGAAGGAGCAAACCCCACTGCTCTCCTTCATCGAGCTGATTTCTGCTCCTAGGAGGAGGCCTGTCATTGGTTTTTAATCTCGCCCGATTACGGGCCAGCCTTTGACATTATTGATCTCAGGCCCCTGAAGTATCATTTATCTTCCAGCTTTGACTCGGCGATCGGAGCCTGACAGCTCAGACCCCGGCCGGCTCTATCCTCCTCGGGAGCCAGGGGAACCGCTCTGCTCGACTCTGGTCCTGCCAATTCATGAGAGCCGTATTCAAGGCTCGGTTTCCATCCCCAAATGAGGTGTCTTTCGCCAGATGCCCCCTCCCCACCTGGCATTTCATCTCCTGACTCAAAAATCCAGCTCCTCAGGTCTCTGGCTGACCAGCAGTGCTTTATCAAGCCTGGCAGTCCAAGGTGCCTCCAGCGCCTGCTGCTTCCCCCTTTCAGTTTCATTATCCTCTCTTAAAGAGGATGCGGTGGAGGCACAAAGGTTACGGGACGTGCCGAGAGCCGCACAGGGATCGGGGGAGCAGCGCCAGCATGCAGGGTACAACCACAGAAGCCATTTCTAGCCGTGACCGCACTGCCATTTTCTAGAGCAGAAGGACCAACAACAGCGGCTCCTCACCCCCTGGCGAGCTTGCATCCACAAAGAAACCTGGCTGCTAGCTCGGTTCTGCGGCGGCTTCTCCTTACCTGTCAGCTAGCACAGCTGTGCCTCAGGGCCAGCTCGTGATTTCTGCTTGACCTTCAAAACGTTAACGCCTGCTCCCTCCACCGGGCAGAAGAAGAGACGGGCTCCACGGATGCAAAGCAGCCAGCAGGGCCGGGATTCAGGATGCCTGGCATCACCACTCCATGGACGCTACATGCCTGGGATTGCTGCCCCACGGGTTCCCACTCCCCTGGTTTCCTCCATCTTCCACCCAAGCTGACAGACGTTCCCAGCCTCCACCTTTTGGGAAGCATAAGGTTTTCCTCAAATGTCTGTGTCTACAGTTACTGGGTGCAGCATGTGCGTGAAGGTTGTCTTTTCGGATGCCTCCTGTCTCTCTCCCTCTCCCCTGCAAAGCTGGGCCTTGCATTTTGGGAAGGAGGATCATTTCCTGAGGAAGGCTCCAGCGGGCAGTTTTAACACGTAGAGACAGGTTTAGCTTTTGCTCATCACCTCGGTATTGTTTATCAGATTGCTGCAAAAGCACTTTGATAAATGGAGATTAGTACCATGTGCGTTCATAGATGAGAGCAGTAGCCAGGAGCTAGCCTTGGGGAGGACAGGGGAGGAAGCGCCTGGGTGGGGGCAGCTAGCAGGGTCCATGTTCGGCAAGGTACCACCACCAGCAAAGAAAGCCCGAGTCTCCAGGATTGCTTCCCCACACCGCCACGGACTTCCCGACTCCCAGATAGGTCCCCCCACCTCCACTTATCTCTACTTCAGGGTATCACCCTTACTTCCCTACCCAGATTTTAGGCTGTTGCAGAGATTAAACTGACCTTTTTCCTCCCCTGTTGTAAGTAAAATGCTACAAAATCCTTGGCTGGAGGACAGGCCGTGGTTTTACCTGCTGGGCTCACACCCTCGGGAGATGCATTTGGCAAGGGATGGACTTTGCACAACACACAAGGCGTTATTTCCAGTCCCCTGCCTGGATGCCCTGTTGTGCAGGATGCCGGCAGGCAGAGGCAGGAAAATAACCCCCAAATGCGCTCCCACTCCCTTACAGGGGGCAGATCCCATTCCCGTCCCCTACAACCAAACCACCTCTGACCCAAACGGGGCTCATGGGCTTCAGCCACCCAGCCACAACAGTGCAGCTGGCAGGAGAGCTGCAGTAATTCCCTCCCAGATCCAGCCACCCCCATCACCAAGGGGCTAGCACAATACCCAAGGGAAGGGGGAACATGGACACCCCCCCCGATCCCCAAAGGGTCTACGAGAGGGACAGAGACCTCGCGGTGCATTTATTCCGCTCCATCCATTTGAGAGGCATGCTTCAAGGGGCTGTTTGCAGTCAGAGGCGGGTGCACCAGGACAGGAGAACAAAGGGAGGCACCGGCACCCCCAGCCCTTTGTCTGAGCACAGAGGAGTTCACCTGCAGGGAAAACCAGCTCCCACCGCAGAGCCAGCAGCTCCGCGTGGATTCGGATGGGGAGAGGGATGCAGCCCCCCCGCTAGCAAGAGGATAATGAGCAGAAGGACACGATCGCATTACCCTCTCTCCCCTTGCCACACGCACAAGCCCGTTACAGCACACGCCAACCCCCCCGACTTCCCAACAACAACCGCAACCAGCAATAAAAGCCATTGCCACAAAAATATCAACCCGCCCCCCAGCACGATCGATCTGTGTCTGTGTGTGGCCGAGCACCAAACCCCAGAGCTCGGCTCCACCGACCAGGATCGACTGGAGGGAAGGGGGTGGGAAACTGGTTTCCAGGGGACGGGGTTTTAAAGCCACACAATAACTGGCTCAAATGAAGGTTTGGATTAAGCTGTTGTACAGCAAGGGAAAACACTGCCTCCATTAGGGTACGGGGGATTTTCCTTCCCTTTCTCCAAAGCTCCAGCTCTAGGATGAAGCTTCCAGGTCACCCAGGCAGGGAGAGGAGAACTGGGTGATGCCGAGCAAATGGGGGATCCCCCACAGGGAGATAGGGGTGGAGGGAGGAAAGGGCAGATCAGCCCTCCCCAAGCCCCAGATCATACAGCCGGCTGGTCTGACAACATTTACTCATATTTCAGAGAGACACAGCCATCCGGAACGTCACTCCCTGCCAACTGCCTCATCTGGAGCCATCCACAGCTTGGCTTTTCCCAGCCCACTCCAGAGACAGCCCCCCCAGAGCATCCACACACCAAGGAATTAAGAAAGGACAGGTAGCGGGAAGAGAAGAAACAGAGAAATTAAATTGATTCATGTTTAATTTCCCCCTCCCGCCCCCGCCAGTCCTGGTACATCATCCCAGCAAACAGATGACTTCAAGTGCATGTTACGTAGACGGCACCGCTGCAGAGCGGCAGGGCGCTGCTCTCAGCCGGGAACTTTGCTCATGTTACCATCACAAGTGAATCACAAGAGAGAAGAGGGACAACCGCGATCCCCTGGCGACAACAGGCCGAAGCTGTTCTTATCAGAAAGGATTCGGGACTGGGAACCTCTTCCCCAAGTTCATCTGGGGGACATATGTAAAAACTCTTGCGTGCATCCAGAGTCTCATGCCCGTAAATTACCGTCCCTCCCTCCGAATTTGGGACCAGGCATCTCTTCCTCCCATTCCCAAGCACGCTGGCTGTAGCTCTCCTGGGTAAAGGAGGGGTGGCTGCTCTATCAGTCCTTCTTCCATGGAGGAAAGAAAAGGGCAGGACATCCCTGGGCCTGCACATTCCACACCTCCCCACTGGTCCCCCAGCATCTGCCCCATCTTCTCTACCAGCAAACGGAGGTTCATTGCAGAAAATTGGCTACCGCCACAAGCAAGCTCAGCAGCTCTGACTCCTCCGAGCCATCCCCTTTACTCCAACCAAACCAGCATCTCCTGAGCCTTCGGGCTGCTGATAAATGCAGAAAGTTGACAGTCACCAGAATCTAGCCCAGATCCATAGCATTTTATGTTTTTAAAAGAAAAAAAAGCCAGGCCAGACCAGATTCTGCCCCGGAGCCTGTGTGGCAAAGCAGAATCCGGCTCCAAGTGTTTATTTATAAATCCGTACATACATGTACATTTGAATTCTGACAGAATTAATTCTGGCATCCAGCTAATTCAAAGCATTCCTCCCCCATCACACTACTGTTGCAGGCCAGCCCAGCACAGAAGCCGATTATAAAATGCTGCACTAGCCAGGCATTTCTGCAAAGGCTTGTGCTATTGAGCATTCAGTCTTTCCTTGCTTGGCTATTTCATTGTTTCGGTGTCGATCCCTCCTCTCTTGCCCTGTTTCCTGGTTACTTTTGTCCCTGCTCTGGAAGCACTGCTGCTCTCAGCCCCATTTCAGTGTCAGATTGAAAAAAAAGCCAAAACAATTACATGAAATTAAAGAGAAGAAAAGAAGAAATTACCACTGTGTACCAAGATTTCCAGTAAACAGATAGGTAACGAGCAAAAAATAGGCCAATATGCTGCAAGGCAAGCTGCAGACAGATCTGGGGATAGAAAACCCGCTGCCTCCCTCCCAAGCACAGCTAAGAAATCCCTGTGTGGTCACACGCTGTCCTCTGGAGCAGAGAGGAGAGAGGTCAGGGCAGTCAGCACTGTAAGAGACTCTTTATTCTTGGGCAGTTGCACGAATCTGATCGCTTGTGCCCTTTGTGAGACATGGAAATCTGCCTTCTCCTCCCACCCCCTTCACCAGTCCCCCCTTCTGCTCCCCCTGCTCCGACGGGGGCAGAGGCAACTCCTCAGCTCCAGAGGCAAAGACCAGAGCAGCAGAGAGGCTGCGGACCCCCCTCCGGCAGGACCAGGCTTGGCCAAGCACACAGGAGAGCTCGAGGACAGTGCTCTGCTGGAGCGAGGGGAGGGGAGAAGGAAAGGACGGTCCTGGGCCTCACGCGTTCCTCGAAGGACTCACCCGGGCTCCCACGTGCGAGGCGCAAGGCTGAGGGGTGGAGGAAAGTCCAGGGTCTCACACTGCAGCCGATGTCTCTCCTAATTCTCCCTCTCCGCCATGCTCGCAGGCTCAAGGAGAGCAGCATGCTGCACACCTCCATGCCAGCAGCCACATGAGGCTTACATAAATATCACGGGTTGGATTTAGACTAAACGAGGGTCTGGGCTAAGTTTATTATGCCCTCATCACCAGCCAAAGCTGGACTTATACCTCCTGGTTCAGAGACCAGACCAGGACACCCCTGTCTCAGGGGCTCATTCAAAGCTGCTGCTGAGGGAGGGCTTCAAGGCAGAAAGGTCTCTGGCTGGGGTCGTCTGGCATGGGTGGGCAAGGCTGTGCCTAGACATCCCCACCTGCAAAGTACAGCCAACCCCTACATACCGCAGGGGTACGCCTGGGCTACAATTTGTCGCTGTTCCAAAGCGGCTCAAGGTCCTCAGAAGAACCTCTCTTTCCCTCCCCTCCTTCCACCTCACTCTTCACCGGCACCCGTCCACATCGCATTGTCCCCCACGGGAAGAGAGCATTCTTCGCTGCAGCCCCTGTCCTACTCCTCTTCTTTACCAAAGCTGTCCCCTCCATGCAAGCCTCCTCCCTCCCACCAAAACCCACCAGGCTGCCTCCCCGCGTCCTCCATCTCTGCTGTCACTTCTCGGATTGACTCTACACAGAAGACTTGCAGCTGCGGGTCTAGAGCAAGCAACCGCTGGCAACCTGATGGGCTAAGGGCGAGGAAAATGCTCAAGCTTAGCAGGAAAGCAGCAGGGAAAAGCTCTTAATCCAAACCCCAGGGAGGCAGGAGACTGTCCCGGTTCAGCCAGAGATGTGGGACTGCCAAGATACCCACTGCCACTTTGGCCAGCAAACCCAGACGGGTTTGCAGCAGGGTGGCTCAGCACCACCCCCCCGCCAAGACCTCTCTAGGGCAGCACAGGCTGCTATCGGTTGAACCGAAATCCCCGCTGCCCCTGACAACACAGCGCAGCAAAGCTTGACAGATGGATGGTGGTGAACGGCGTGGAGCTAGAAAGCGAGGCTAGGTGGGTGCTGGGATTTCTGTGACTGCCCAAGGCCCAAGAAGTCATTACTCATCACGGCAGCTTGACCAACTGACAGCATCCCAGGGCACAATGATCAGTCACATTCAGGAGCCTGGCGCTGGACTCTCAAGGTCCCTGGGCAGGAACCAGGGCATGGGCAAAGCCAGGGGAGGGAGAGACCTGGGTTAGGCTGACCTAACCCCTGGGTTGGGCTGGCGGTTCAGCTGTGGGGTGCTGGTGGAGGCTCAGATGGAGGGCGCAGGGAGAACCTGCACATCTCCAGCTTCACAGGGCCTACTGCCAAAGTTGTCTGTGGACCACGTATGTTCAAAGGGTGCCATGGGGAACGCCTGCCAGGCACCAGCCCACACCACCTACAGTCATGAGAGCTAAATTAACGCTCGAGCACTGGGGCACTTGCACTCACAATGCCTCCAGTGAGCTGCGTGCCGCACTCCTCATAAACAAGTCATCTGGAAAATAAGTAAGCCTGTAAAAATCCAGCCCATCACAAGTTACCAAACCTGTTTCAGTGTAAAACAACCTACAGCAGCTCACGTCAGGAGCCTGGCAGTGGAGCCGACCCCAGCCTCCCCAGCACCGGGGCTCCCTAGGTCCCAGCAAAATGTCCCCGGCACAGATGGGAGCGACATGGGACTCATTTCAAACAGGAAGGTATCTCTGGTGTCAGGGCCAACTAGCAAAAAAAAGCTGGTGGCATTTTCCCTCTAGTGACCTAGAGCTTTTGAACTGCAGAAGCAAGCAGCTGGGGCAGGTAGGAAAAGCACACGGGCCACCTCTGCACTGGGGCTGGTGGCCAACGCTGGCAAAGGACCAGAGTTTCTGGTACAGAGTTGGGATTCATCTCTTCTGTGCTCCTCCCAAGTGCTCACCTCTCCTCTCTCCCACGCTTTAGAAAGCACCTGAGCGGGGCTTATCTGGGGGGCTGCCAAGAAAGAAAGTCCAAACCCACCGAGGAGCAGACGGGCCCAGCAGCCCAGTCCCTGTCTGTCCCCCTGGATTTGCCAAATGGGCGCTGCTCCTACATGCCTGCAGAAGGATCTCCAATGTTTTCCCACAGGTCTCAGCACCACAATGCGCTTCCTCCCTCTTACTGTTCAAAGTCACCGGAGATCTTCAGAACGTGGAGGGATTTTCTCCCAATTTCCCAAAAATGCGCTGCAAGCTAGGTCAGAGGGAAATCTACCTCCATCCCCTGAATTCGGAAGCAGGAGCAGAGCCTCTACCCAAGTCCCTTCCCACTGGTGGCACCTGCAGCTGAGATCAGGCAGCTGGGACATCCCCAAGCAAGCTCTGATGTACCTGGCCTCAATCAACCGTGTCCCACACAAAGATGGGGCAAACACGGTAATACTCCGCAAGTGAGTCCCTTTCTTTGGCTGCTGCCTTCTGACCTGTGCTCTAATCCCAGCAATGTATTTTTCCCCTTTTTAAGATGAAAAAAAAAAAAATAAGCAACACATCAACCTCATGCTAGAGCAACTTTCTTTTTCAACCCTGGAAGCAGGTTGCCCTGTGCCGGGGAGACGGCAGGTTCCCCCGTGCAGGCGGGAGGCACGTGGCTGGGGCAGCAAAGGCAAAGATGGAAGAAAAAATGTTTCATTTTGAGACCTTGACACAAACAAAACGACAAGAAGCAAAAAAAAGAGGGTGGGTTGTTGGCTTTTTTTTCCTCTCTCCTCTTTAAGCACTACAAAAACAGGAAACAAAGGAGAAAACATCTCACAGGGGGGAAGGGGAGGTAAGCGCTTTATACGCCCACGAAAGAAAGATTAACCACATATTTTATTTACTGTTTGTAGTACGGTTGCACTGCGGAGTTCAACCAATTTTGAGCCAGGGCTCTGCGGGTTTGTGCAGCACCTAATGCCAAGCGGCCCCCTTCCCCCAAACCCACCAAGCACGCGCCTCCGCTTCAAGCCAGCCCTCCACAGACACCCTCTTTCCCCCTGCAGACACCCGCCTCCGGCCTCTTCCGCCCAGCACCAGCTCTCTTGCCCCAGCTGCCCGCTGAGAAAGTGCTGGTGCTGTCCCCAGAGAGTTTTGAGCCCCTTTTCCCCTTCAAATCAGCCTGTAATCAGAGGTAAGATGCCCTCCAAGGTGGGCCGGCAGCAGAGCCAGAGTAATAAATGCTAAAAAAGGTGAGTTTATGAGGAGCAGGCTCCCGTTCCTCCTCTGGGCTATGGGGGCCACCCCTGCCACACCGAGTCGATGTCGCACCCCGCCAACTCGCAAGTCCCCTGCACCAAGGACAGGGCTCCAAGCCTCCAAACTTTGACTCATTTCTCAATTAACGGCTTCCCGAACGCGAGCCATGCATGGAACAAACCTCTCACGACAGGGCCTCCCCCGGACCTCCCAAGCCCGGCATTACTCACCCACCCCCCAGCCCCAGCCCTCCCTCCCCAGGATGCTCCAAGAGCGGCTCACCGCCGCAGGGTGAGCAAGCAGCCAGGAATCCCGGGCCTGGCTCCCGCAGGCAGGAAGCCGTCACCAGCTGAGCACACGCACCCTAATTCGGGAGCCGAGGCGGCCGCCTTCCTTGCCGACTGGCGAGAGGCGGCTTTCAGCCAGAGACTGGCCCAAGGCCACACAGCCAGGGCCGGCAACCTGCCGGGTGTTTTTCCCGGGGGCTCTTCCCTACTCCAGCCGGTTCATGGAGGAACTGCTTCAACTGCAGGGGGGATCCTTTGGGCATGCCGTCCCCCATTTGGGCTGTCCTCCATTGCCCTGGCCTCCGAGCACCCAACTGAGCCACGCGCCCAGCGGGAAGAGACAAGCTTATCATCGCAGAGAAAGGAAATTAAGATAACGCGGCAATGGAGGTACCGAGGGATTTGGCCAAGGTCACAAAATAAGTCTGCGGCTCTACGATACAGCCATCCGACACATTCAGTGTCTGGCCACATATCCTAAAATTTCAAGCCAGAGCCAAAATCCAGCCTAGCCGGTGGCAGCTTTCTGCCAGGTCATTAGCAGCGTGCATCCGCAAGGAGTAGCGAACATCCAGCCATAACAACGGCAGCAATAACAAAAAAAAACCACGCAGCAAGAGCGGGAATAGATGAGATCAAAGTGTCCTGGAAAAGGACCTGGAAAAATAGTTTTGGTCCCTGGCTAAGGCTCCCGGGAAATGCACACGCGAGCCCCATCCCAGCCCCGCGCAGCCCTCCCGGGGTAGCTCCCCACCCTGGCAGAGGGAGACCAAAATGACTCCCTATAAATAGAAGCAGAAAAGCGCTTCTCCAAAAGCCTGGCTGGGTCTTTCCCCTTCCAGTGCGTGTGGCGGAGCTGCTGGCACCTCCGTGGAGGTCTCTGGTTTTCCCCCAAAAAACCTGGAGAGGAAAATAGCCTTCCTGTGAGCTCAGGCTGGCTCCTCTCTGCACAGAGCCACCCCCCCTCCCAGGCCTGGCCATCCAATTGGAAAGTAATTATACTGCAATTTTTATTTATGACTTTTTTTTTTTTTAATTGCTAAATGGTGACTCATTTTGGCAACATTAAAATACACAGGAAATCATCCCCATTTTACAGTAATCACCATTCAATTCATTGTTAAATATTTATTCGGCGGACAAGCGCCGGGCCTCTTTCGAAGGGTCGGAGGGGGAGCAGAGAGGCAGCCCCAGGAGGGGGGGAAGGTGGTGCTGGGGTCACGGCAGGGCTGCCCGCAGGGCTGTTAAATGCCCACCGCGAACTTCGGGGTGGGGAGCCGGGGGTGAAAGCTCCCGCCAGATGGTCTGGCCACGAGCAAAATACAGACTTGCTTTCCCTCGAATCCAGTGCTACGCCCCATGCTGCTTTAGGGAGGGGGGGAAGCCCTGTGCCCCCTAATAAAAAACCCATTATTTGGCCAAACCCCAAGCGCGAATGCCCGCCAGCGAGAAGCCATGGGTCTCTGACACGAAGCTCTCCCGGCGCCGGGGGGAAGGGGATGGCGGCCGCCAGCCCCGGCGGGAGGCGGTGGGAAGAGCCGGCAGTTTGACATTCACAGGCCTTACAATGGACGGGGTCCGTGTCTGCTGCCGCTTTGTCCCCCCGGAGAGCCCGATTTCGGGGCGACTCGACCTCGGACGCAGGCGGCTGCTCTGCCTTCCCCCAAACGGCTGCGTACCCCAGCAGGAACCAGGGAGACGACCCCTCCAAACCCCCCGGGCCCAGGACCTCGACCCTTCCCCACGCAGCCCAGACGCAAGCGGCCGCAGGTCCTACGGCTGCACCGCTCCGAAGGCCTCCTGGCGTGGACCCCCCTTCCCCGGGGAGCCCCCCCGGCGCCCACTGACTCCGTCACTGCTCGGCTGGAGCGGCCACCTAACATGTCCGCCACCGGGGGACCGGGCGGAGTACAAACAGCACCGGGGTGGATATTGTGTAGGCCCTACACAAACACAGGCCTTTGGGGAACAAACACGGGAGGGAAGAGGGCGGCCAGGGAGAGCAGCAGTCCCCCTGGGCTGGACAAACCCACGTCTCCACGAAGGTCCGACTTACCCTGATCTCATTGCGGCGGATCTCCACGTCGCAGACCGAGTGTCCCTGGTGGGCCCCGCTGTAGTAGCAGCAGAACTGGCAGACGGCCACCTGCTCGGCCTCGCAGTGGTACAGGCGGTAGGCGTTGTGCTGGGGGCAGCTCCAGGCCCGCACGTCGTCCGCCTCCACCAGGAGATGGCCCCGGGCCGTGGAGGGTTGCTGCAGGTGGGTCTGGACGTGGGACTGGCAACACGGGGCCTCGCACCGCAAACAGATCTTCTGGGCCGGCAGCGGCGGGCCCCGGCGGCAAAAGACGCAGTGCAAGACGGAGGGGGGCTTCTCCAGGTTGAGGGAGTTGAACTTCTCCACGATGTTGGTGAGCTTCAGGTTCTTCTCCAGGTTGGGCTTCTGGTTGTAGGCCTGGTTGCACTCCGGGCACCGCACCAAGCCCGACTCCTTGGCCCACGCCTCCCCGATGCAGCCCCGGCAGAAGTTGTGCTTGCAGGGCAGCTGGACCGGCTCCACGAAGACGTGCAGGCAAATGGGGCAGATGAGCTCCTCTTCGAAGCAGTTCTTCCAATTCTCAGCCATCTCTGCCGGCAGCCTCTGGCGACGTTTCCCCCCCACCCGCTTCGGTCGCTCAGTGCGGTCTAGGGGCGGACGCTGGGGTCTGTCCTCCCTGCAACGGGAAGCCTGGGGGTGAACGGCTGGGCTCCCCCCTCCCCGCGGCACGCGCGATAAATAATAAACCGCAGCAGATTTTAAAATCGGGGATAAAATAAACCACAGAGCAGCGCTCTAGGAATCACCAGCGAGAAAACGCAACGTCCCTGTCGCTTCGTTAAAAAAATCAACACAAACGGTTAAAAAACCCCAACGTGATATTTGTAGGATTTACAGCCCAAAGTCTTAACCACCCCTAAAAGCCATTTGTTTCTTTTTACCCCAGAAGGTGAATCGAAACTTACCAAAGGTTGAAAAAAATCCATACAAAATCCAGCAGCAGAGTCCAAGTTCCATATAAAGCTCCTAAATTTAGCGCTCCGGATCGGATTTTTCTTTTCTTAGGTTTGCAACTGACATTCAATATTTTAAAGGGACTTTTGTCCCCCACCAACCTGGCTAACAGCTGAGAGCACGGACTCGCTCAGGGCTTTTTTTCTCCCCTGTATTTCTCCTCCCTCTCCCCCTGATGGGAGTTGGGAATCAGAGTCTTTTAAAGGAAACAGATCAAAGGGTTAAGATCCAAAATGGGAAAAGGAGGAAGATTAAAAAAAAAAAAAAAAAGAATAATAATAGCGATGATGACGATGGCGAAAAAACGAATTCTCTTCGCGGCCCCCGAGATTCGCTTCTAACCCGGCCGAGCAGCAAAGAAAAAAAGGAAGGGGAAAAAAAAAAAAAGACAAGACAGAAAAAAAAAAAGGAGAAGAAAAAAAAAACCCTCTCGCTTGCTTCGAGATTGCGAGGTCTTGAATGGGAGAGCTCGGTCATTCAGAGCAAACCCCAGCCCAGCGCAGCCCTCCCAGTCTCCTCCAACGCTCCCGGAGAGGGATGGGAGAGAGGGTGGGCTTTGCCAAGGGGGGGATCTAGACCCCGCGGGCCCCAAATCAACCTGCTGACTCCCACCGGGGCTGGGGGGAAAAAGGCGGCCGCCGAGGGGGGGGGGTCCGATCTAGCCCGGTCTCATGGCCGGCCGGGGGGACGCAGCCCCCCGACGGCAACAATGCGACGGAGCCGGGGGTCGCGGGGCGCGGGGCAGAGGGACGGGTGTCCGAGCCGCCCGCGGAGCGCCTTCGCCCGGCGCGCCTTCCCCGGTCCGGCCCCGCCGGGAAGGGGCGAGGCGGCGGGCAGCCGGGAGGAGCCGGCCGAAGCGTGCGGTTCCGGGAGAGCCGAGTCAGCTCTCAGCCATTTTGAGCTGCCCTGCTGGAGAACGGAGACCGGAGGCGTATTAAAAATAAAATAAAATTTTTAAAAAAAAAAGGTATTTAAAAAAAAATTAAAGTCACCGGAACAAAACCGCTCCCGCTGCCTCCCCCGCCCGCGCGGCGGGGCTCTGCGGAGGGGCTGCGGCTGCGGGGCCGCGGGGCGAGCCGAGCCTGAGCCTGAGCCGAGCCGAGCCGTCCCGTCCCGACGGGGCCGCTCAGCAGAGCCCCCCGCGCCTGCCCCCGCCGCCGCCGCCGCCGCCTCCAGCCATCTTGGGCTCGCCCAGGGCGCCGCCCGCCCGCCCGCCGGAGCCCCACGCCCCGGCCTTCCTCCCGCCGCCCGGGGGGACGAAGAGCGGGGGGTGCGCGGCTCCCCGCAGCGGATCTCCTCGGCGCGGGGGGGGGGGAGGGGGGGGGAGGGGGGCGGCGCCTCGGAGGCGGCCGGGCTCAGCCCCGGCGCGGGGGGCCGGGGCGGCGGCGGGTGGCGGCCGGGGCGGCCATGGGGGCGGCGGTCGCGCGGGATATATCGACCGGGGGGGGAGGGAGGCGGGCGCGCCCCGCCCCGGCGCGCCGAGGGGCCGCCCCGCTCGGGAGCTGGTCGGGGTGGGGGGAGCGGAGCGGAGCGGAGGCGCCGGAGCCGGTGGGTCCCGCCGGCCGCTGCCGCCGCTGCCGCCTCGGAGCTGCGCGGCGCGGCGCTGCGCTGCGCTGCGGCGGGACCGGCCCCGCCCCGCCCGCGCCCCCGCCCACCGCGCGTCACGGGGGACCGCCCCCGCCTCGCCCCGCCCAGAGACCGCACCGCCTTAAAGCGGACACGGTGGCTGTGGGGCCCACCTCTGTGCTCGGCGCTGCTCAGTCCTCGCCCGGCGCGACGGCTGTCCCGGCGGCTGTAGCCCAGCCTCCGAGAAGCCCAGGCTTGTCCCCAGCTGGGATGTCCCTGCTGGCCACTGCATCAGCGGTAGGGCCACCCTGCCTGGCCACCAGCATCCCTATGCGGCCAGGAGCCAGGGTGGCTCAGGGTGCCAATCCCTAAAAAGGGGCCAGTTGCCCGGGAACCAGCTCACATCTGGGCCACAGCTGGCCCTGGGTACCAGAAGTGCCCTCTGGAACCTCCTACACCCTCTCGGCTCCCCCCTGACTGGGCTGTTACTTTGCATGGGACCATTTCAGGTGCATTTCCTCCCTGTGCAGAGTAACCGCCATTTGTCCCACGGGGTCTTTCCAACACCACCAGCCCCAGCACCTCCCACCAGGGTCGGGGCACAGAGGTGTCTCTGTTAACAGCTCTCCCACCAAATGTTTCCGCAGCTTTTCACGGGACACTGTATATCCAACCCCTGCCAAATGGGCCGGGCCGCTGGGAATAAAGCACGTTACTGGTGTAAATCCATTTCCCACTAGCAAGGGGGTCACAAATGGTTTCAAACCGGAGTATTTGGAGAAAAAAACTGCTCAGGGTGCACAGTCAGGTTTATGGTAGAGTGACAAGGGGGCAAAGGCTCAGACGGTGGCTTCAGGATGTGGCCCCAACCTTGCCCCTGCGTGACGCTCGCTGATGGCAGTTTGCCTCTGGGAGGGATTTTGCAGGAGTTCCCCTATCGCAGCCTCAAAGCCACGGACCGAACCATCCAGAGACACCACCCGGTAGCGTCTACTATAGCACCCTATAGCCCCAGCGCCATGGGCCACCTGGGGCAGCCGGCTGCCTGCTAGAGGGATGAGCATCCTACAGCACACCAAGGTGGGGGTGATCCAGGTCTTTCCACGCTTTCCTTTATGGGACCCCCCTGTGCACAGGTGAGTCTTGCCAAGAGACACCCCAATAAGGAGCCAGAGTGATGGGTACCAGCTATCTTCAGTTGGTCTAGATTTGGGATCCCCCATCCCATTTCCCTGCCTCCATCTTTCCCCTCTCAATTCATGCTTTGATGGGACATTGGGGAACACCTCTACCTGCCATCTGCATTACGCCCAGCACACCCCAGTCCCAAAGTGCTGCCCCAGGGCAAAAAATAATGAATAATAACAAATAATAACAGCGTCATACCTCAGCGCACCCCACAAAGCTGATGGGGCTGTAGCCAGTGTGCAGTGCCCGGGCTGGCTCGGGACGTCTCGCTCACCTCTCATTTCTGGGTGAGGCTCCCACAGCCTCTTTGCCATGATAAAACCTATTTCTGGGCTTGGCTGGCCGATCCCTGCCTGGGAAAGCCCACAGCCGGGCCACCCCAGGAGAGGGGCTCACCCTGTATCACCCCCCGGCTGCACCCTCCATCCCCGCACACCCAGCCCACGGCTCCCGGGGCTCGAGCGCGGATTCCTGCAAAGGGAGCGGTTTGCCGTGTAATTCCTCTGCCAGGCCTTGAAGCCCGCGGGCTGTACATCTCCTCCGGGGTTTTACAAGCCATCCGGCGGCCGGGACCGGCGGGAGCTGGGCAGGGAGGCGCGGGGTGCGTCAGAGCCGCTGTCGGCCGGCCGAGCCCGTGCAGAGGCAAACCTCTCCTCGAAAAGTCAGCGCAAAACTATTCATGACTCTCACTTCTTTATAAACACAGGCAGTACCGGGCAGCCCCCGGTGACAGCCGCCCTTCCCACACCCCGCGCAGGGCACGGCTCTCTGCAGGGGCTGCTCGGGGCGCCCGGTGCCCTCGGCTGCGGGTGGGCTGGGGGAGCCGGCTGGTATTTAGCAGGGTTTAGAAGCGGAAAGCGGATGGGATGGGGCTGAGCCAAAGATGCGTCCTGCTCTCGGCTGGGAATCCTGCTGCCCCAGGGCCAGCGCTGGCCCTGCTGTCGTCACACCCATGTCCAGATGATGTCATCTCCCTGACCAGTCCAGAGAAGCCCCCTTGGCAAGGGGAGCCCCCGAAGCCAGGCTGGGCATCGCAACCTTTCCACAGCCAGCAGGACCTGCCTGGGGGGGCTGTAGGCAGGGAACCCCCCTGCCCACACAGCTCCCAAACACCCTCCTGCCCGCGCTGGGTGACTGACCGACACCAGCCGGCGGGAGCTGCAGAAAGCCTGCCTGCGCTTTGCGCTCCCCTCCACCAGGATCTGGCCCCAGGGGTGCCACTGCCCACGCCAAGACGGTTTTTAGCTGAGTCCTGGTGTGCATCCCTCAACCTTACCAAGCCCTGGTTTTCCCAGCCGCCGCCGGGCCATCCTTCCCCTTCACCAGCAGTCTCACTTTGGCAGCCCTTAGCCCTGCCCTGGAGAGACCACCGCTCCCACCAGTCCCCCATCCCCCCAGTAAAGTATCAGCATCTCTGCTGAGGCCCCAGTTATTACTAATGGCTTTGGGCTGCGGGTACCCACGAAGGGCCAGCAGAGCATCGCCCGGTACAGAGGGAAGCAGGGATGCACTGGCTGGTCCACAGAGCCCAGGCGCCTTCGTCACTGCGGGCAGGGGACGAGCGTGGCCATGCCTGGCAGCTTGCGTCGAAGACTTGCCTCTGCTTTCCCACACAGACTCAAGCGATGTTTAACCAGCCCGCAGACGTACAGAAACTCTGTTTGCTATTTAGGGCTGCGGACCCTACTGAGCTGATGGGAGAGGGAGGGTGTTCGCACAGATTTACGGAGCAGTCAGCTGTTAAAGTGACAGCTTCCCTCCCCGCCGCCACCCTGTTCCCTGGGACGCTCCTGGCAGCTCTGGCACCCAGCCCCGCGCCTTCCCCACAAGCCTTGAGCCCTCCAAAAGTAATACAAAGTGATGTGCTTCTTGGGTTGTTTATAACTCAATTAACCAGCCAGAGAGAAGCCATCACCGCCCTTCTGCCCCCCTTCCGCATGAGCCCGCTGAGGTGGCTTAGTGTGATGGAGAAAGCTCCCCCCACCCTGCTCTGTGTGATTAACGCATTGAAGGCTTTCACTGAAGTTTTAAGACTGGGTTTAAGGATTTAAGGAACTTGCAGGGTGACAATACCGTGGTTTGCAGCACTAAATCCGTCTGCTTCTGGCCGTCCTGTTCCCAGCTGGGGTGGAGGAGGAGGGAAACAACCCCACGGAGGAGGCACGACATAGGTCCCCACGGCCAGTCACCCCCTGCCCCAGCCCACCGCACGCCGCCGATCTGCACCGCTTGTGCCCGGCCATCCCACGCATGTCCCCGCTGTGGTGTCACACTTGTCCATCCCACACTGTCACCTGCCCACTGCGGCATCCTCGCAGCCCAGTACCTGCTGGGGAAAGATGCACATGCGCGTGCGTGGTGCATCTGCAGGGGAAACCTCCCGTCCTCTGCAATTAGGGACGCAGGGACCAGGAGCCGGGTGTGCAGCCTGGTCCCCGCAGCACACAAAGCAGGTTGCCTGCCCCAAGCACCCAAGCGTTGGGATCCAGTGACACCCACATCCGACACCGGCAGCCGGGAACAGGGCTGGGACAGTGTGCTGGATGCAGGGATGGTGAGGCCCTTGTCAGCCCCTCGGGAGAGCTTTGCCCTTGTGCAATGGATGCGCAACGGGGGCTCCTCTTGGGGCAAAAATGCTGGGCTTTCTCCCTTCCTCCCCCAACCTAAAGCATGGGGCACAGCAAATATTGAGGGCTGGCCCAGGGAGGGTGATGGAGGGGAGCTCCACTTTGGCCCGGGGCAAATCCAGAGTGGAGCAACCCAATCTGGAATTGAACGGCCAAATCCGGGGTCGCACAGCCAGTCGTGGGACAGGGGTGATGCTCCGGGGCTCGCTGCCCTGGCCGGCCTCGGGGTGCCGATGGGTGCTGGCGAGCGCGGCAGCGGGCCCGGCAGCTGCGGGGCTGGAGCGTGGGGAGCCGGGACGAGGGCCGGTGCGGTTCCCTGCCTGGTGGGGTTTCTTTCTATGCGAATGCCTGGGAGCAGCTGCCCTGCCGGCGTGACTCATTTCCTGCTCTTGTGTCACATTCTGGTCAGGCCAGTTTGGCAAAGGCTTTCTTCTCTCCCTCCCTGGCTTCTCCTCCTTCTCTCCCCCACCGCCGAGGGCTGGGATGTGCATTTGCTCAGCCCCTGGCAGGATGAGGCAGGATTTTCAGGAAACTGCGTCAAAGCCACAAAACCTCCATATATATATAAAAAAAAAAAAAAAAAACCCAACCAAACAAAAATCCCAGCACCATTTTCCTTTTTTCTTTTTTTTGAGCACGAGGGAGACTGGCGGCCAGACGGGCTCCTCCGCTCTTCCCCCCGCTGGGGCGGCTGCTTCCCCCGAGAGGGGACGGGACCCGGCAGAAGAGCTGTAAAAGTTTGCTGGGCGGCCGAGGGGAAAAAAAATGCAGCTCGGTCTAATTTTACCCTCTGCTGCCAGTCGGAGAGGTGCTGCCGGAGGCGGGCGGCCAGCGGGCAGCCTTTGACAGGGGATGGATGGTGTGAGCATCTGAGGGAGCCGCCAGCCCTGGGGTTCGCCTGGCATTTCTTATTCCTCAGCAGGGCTCTGGGGCAGCCTCACCACTGTACCCTGAAAAATGTACTGGCTGGGGTTAAAAGTAACTCATTCATCTTAATGGGGTTGGGAAGGGATGCTAGCAAACGCTGGCAGACCCCAGCGTGGTGGGTCTGCTTGGGGGTACCGTGTCTCCCGCTGCAGGTCTGGGGCAGGGGAAGGTGATGCCGGGAGCAAATCCCTCCCCACAGCTCCAGCTGGGCTGGCGCTGCCCTGAGCCTAGGCTGTGCCACAGGTAGAAAAATCACTTTTTGGGGTATTTCCCACCTTGGAGAAAGCAGCATCCCTCCACCCCAGACCTGTGGCTCCCAGAAGCCCCATTTCTCCCTCCGCACCAGCCCTTTCCCCGGTGCATCAAGCTCTGGCACAGCCTCCCGCACCAGAGCTGGGCATCTCCCTGGGGGAAAGCCAGAGCTCCTCAGCGCTGCCAGCCCGGCGATGAGCTTGGGGACGCAGTGCTGCCGGCCCCAGGTCCGATCGTGGGAGACGGAGGGTGGGAGCAGAGTACGATCCCACCACCTCCCTTCCCATCTGCAGTCTGGTTCAGCCACCCTCCCACCAGAAGGCCCCTGCGGTCCCTGCCCGGGCCGAGGTGTAACCTTTGCAATCTTCACTCTGGAGCAATTTCTCAGCCTTCCTCTTCCTTTTCTGCATGCTCCCTGCAATAAAAAGCTGGCTGCAGCCAAATGACCCAGCGCCACACGCATGCTGAAGAGCCCCCCGCCAGGCAGCTACCGAGCTTTCCTTTGAAGGGCAGAGCATCCGCTGCCGCCGTGCCCCGTGCGACCCCCAAACCTGCAGCCCCCGAGTCCGCTGAGCCCCAGCTCGGTGCAGCCAGGGGAAACTGAGGCAGGGGGAGGGCAGGGGCTCTCCTTCCTCTCCAAAATCTTAAAGGTCTGTTTGCCCACAGTGAAGGGAGAAGCACGAGGATATCGAGGATATCGGTGTAAATTAGGTCAGGAAGCATTGCTAATAAACTGTCACTGCTGGTTGTGTAATGGGAGCAATTATGGGTTTAGGTCTCGTTAAGATACCAGGAAGGAAAACACAGTCTGCCTGGGGTAGGAGGAGTGTGATGGCAAACAAAAAAGGAGGGTCCTGTTGACAGAAGGATGAAGCTGCCTTCCCGTCAGAGGTGTTTCGGTCCCATCCCGGTGCGTCAGCAGCCTGGGGCTTGGATTGACTCCTGTGCAGGGGGATGCAGGGGGATGCAGGGGGATGCAGGGGGATGCAGGGAGCGGGTTCCCAGCTCTCCCTGTGCTCTGCTCCTTCCCCCAGGCACCCCAGGGCCCCAGGGACTCGGGGCAGGCAATTTTAACCCCTCTGAAATCCCTGGTCCCTGATCCCCCCTGCTCAGCTCAGCACTTGGTGCTCACTGTCCCTGTGCAGCCTTGGGGTCCGATGGGAGCCCGTGGGCAGCGGGGCCGGTGCTGGGCTGTGCCAGGAAAGCCTGGGAGAAGTGTCCAAGCTCCTCCCGCCTGCACAGCCACCGGCGGCCCTCCTTTCCCCGGGGAGCTGCCAGGCTTCCCGCTCTGCCCACTGCCCTCCACTGCCGCCGGGCTCTGCGTGGGCAGCCCTCCCTGAGGGAACCGCCGGGCAGCAAACGCCTCTCTGCCTGTCCCTCTCTGCTGCCAGGGCAGCCCCGAACCCACCGGGCAGGTCGCTCCCGGGGTCTCCGGAGGGATGCTCAGGCGCTGGCGGAGGTCACCCAGAGCCCGGCCAAAATAAACCCAGGGCCCTCCACGAGCAAAACCTGGGGCAGTGCCAAGCCTGGGGTGGGGGCACCCGCGCCCCCTCCACGAGGCTCCGGGTGTGAATCCAGCCCATGCATGCCACAAAGGAGGAGCCGGGGCGCCCGGCGGCCAGGGTTAGCCTTTAACCACCCAAAACACGGCACGGAGGGAGAGGAAATTCTTGAGGCATCTATTAACATAAAAAGAGTCGTACTTTACGTTCGGTCCCACTTATGGCTTATAAATGATTACTGCACCCTTTAATAAATGGTTAATCAAGTGTTAGAGTCCAAACAAGTTGATGGGTTGCTTATTACCACGGTTTATAACCTTTTATGAATGCCTTCTGTCGATGTACTTATAAACATCCATACCACGTACTTCTCGTGTCTTGACATGTTGGTCACATCTGTTCGAAGTTTATTAACTCTTGAGCTGCTTGCTAACAGCAGACCGGGAGGGATCCCGCTATTTATCTGTATTAATCCGTGCGGCTCAGAAAGCACACCTGCGTGGGAGGAGCCGGCCGAGGGGCGACGAGGGCATCCCCCTTCATCCGAAAAAGGTTCGAAGCAAGTGGGATGCATTCTCATCAGAAATAAGTCGGCAGCAGGGTGTTGCTCTCACGGGTGCGGGGGGTTTTTTTGCCACCAGGACAAACAAGCGAGGGAAGTTGGTGGTGGATTCTTTGTCTCTTGAAGTCCTCGAGTCGAGACAGGACGTCGTCCTGGACCGCCTGCTTGAATCAAAAACACAAGTTATTGGGCTCAGTGCAAGAGGAATTGGGTGAAATTCTCTGGCCTGTGAAAACGGGAGGTCAAACGGGATGATTTAATGGGCTCTTCTGGCCTGGAAATCCACGGAAATATCCTTGGCCGTCGCTGTTCGTGCGCAGCTGAAGCCCCCCTCGCGTCATGTTGCAAATCATGAAATAAAACTCTCAATAAGCTGAATAATCAGAAAACAATTTTCCAATAAAAGCGTCCCCCGAAATCTCCTTTTAAGGCAAGGACTGGGATTCCCAACGCTGAGCGTGTTCCCGACGCCTCGCGTTATTGTTCGGCTGCCTGTACCGGGGCCGGGCAGGCTGCCACGCCGCCCCGTGCCCCCGGGGACGCTCCCCGCCACGTGCCCGGCCGGCCCCCCCTTCTGAGCCCTTTTTGCCTTTATTTTTCCCCTTTTGCCAAATGCTTCAGATAATTTTCCTGTTCAAAAAGCAAGCGGGGAGTACGAGGTGCTGCGGCCCTGCATTCACTCCAGTGTTTTTAACAGCCAGAGAAGGGATTTGTGCATTAAGCAGACAGGGATGATCCAGAAGCTGGGTCTCCCTGGTCGCCTTGGCCTCGGACACTCCTGGAGATTTTTTAGTATCTAACCGTGTTTTTCCCTTTGCTCCCTGTTCCCCAGCCCCTCCGGAGCGGGTACCCCATCTCCTGCGGCAGGACCATCTCCAGCACGGGGCAGCCTCACTCGCTGCCCTCCAGGGTCATTTGTGGCCGGAGTGTGGAAAGTCTGAGGAAATGTGAATGATGGGAAAGAGCATTAAAAATACTTTTCTCCTTGGAAAAACAAAACTGAACCTGAACTACGCTTTTTTGGAAAGCTGCTGCGGCAATGGCTGCTGGTTGGGGCACACCCGCAGCCAGCGCATCCCTGCCGCAGGTGAGCGGTGGGGGGACCGAGGGGACAGAGCCCGCATTGAGGCCGTGCTGGCCGTGCTGCCGTGGGCTGTCTCGTGGGCTGCTTCAATTAGCGTGAGCAATGAGGTGTCGGGGCAAGAGAGGGCGATTTTTTTCTCCAATGCAAACTCTGCCCAACAGCAGGACCAGTTGCTCTGGGAGCTATTTGGAGAAGCGGGAGCTTTCAGGCACACTGCGGGCTCCTGGAAAGGGAGTGTGGGGCTTCCCTACGGTGCCTCTCCCACCCCTGCCAGGTCCCGGCATCCCGTGCCGGATGGTGAGGCTGTGGTTTGCAGCAGGGTGAGGATGCTCGCCGGCTCCCGGCTGTCCCCGAGGCTCGGCTGTGGGGCAGGGGGTGCTCGTCCCACGCGGGGAGAGGCAGCGGGACCAGCCCAGCCCCTCTCCGGTTACGGCTTGGCCGAGGGGCCCCCAGGAGCGCGGGGTGTTAATGTGTCAGGTCCTGCGCGGCGGGGTGTGCTGGGAGGCTTTCCTCTGCACCGAGGTGCTGCCGCGGCCGGCTGTGCCACGAATGCCGGCTGGGCGAAAGAGAAAACAGGAGAGAAATGAGGCAAAAAGAGGGGGAAAAGAAAAATCCAAAGGGACCTGGTCCACTGATCCCCCACGAGCCCACATGGTCCAGGCAGGCTAAAGCATGGAATAACCCCCCCCCCCATGGCTGCACCATCCTGCCGTGGGCTGGGGGACATGCCATGGGCTGGGGGACATGCCACGGGAAGGGACATGCTGCAGGGGTGATGCTATGGGAGGGGGTTCGGGGGTCAGGACCATACCTGGGTGCCCAAGTCCAGCACTACCAGTGGCCACGTTGGCTCTGCCCTCGATGGGACCGGGAGTCCCTTGCCGTGGGGGCTGCCCCCTCATCGCACCCCATGGGGACCCATCTCCCATCTCAGCCCGTCTTCCCCTCCCTCCCCGCAGGTGCACCCTCTTCCCCATCGAGGTTCCCAGGCGCCGCCGTTCACTTTTCAGATGGGAAACGAGCCCCAGCCCTCCCTTCGCACTCAAAAAAAACCCCAAAACCAAGAGAGGAGATAAATAAACAAACAAATCCCTTCCCTCTCCTGGCTTGGCATCTGCTCACAGCCCTTCCATTATTAATTAGAGAAGCTGCCGGCATTATTAGCAACAAACCGCTCCTAATGAAGTTCAGAGCCGCAGATCCAGGAGGGGCTCCCAGACACCGCTTTTCAGAAACCTTAATTAAATTCACTGCCCGAAGGTGCTTTCGGCTGGGGTGGAGGCAGAGCGGTGAGGCTGCCCGGGCCAGGCACAGCCGCGGCGGTGGTGGGGCTCGGGGTGAAGGGTGACTGGGAGAGGGGCACCCTGCTGCGCCACAGCCCCCAGGGACACCCGGTCCCCTCCGGATTTGGGGCTGAACCAAGGGACCGGCTGGGACGCACCCTTGCAAAAGGGAATACTGCCCGGCCACCGTAGGGATGGTGAAAGTGGATCGTTTAATTAATTAATTAAATTAACCGAGTGGCCAGGGGCCAGCGGGGAGGGTTCCCAGCACTGTGCGAGCAGCAGGGTCCCTGGTCATCCTGGCTCCAACGTCCTTGCTGGGATGTCCTAGCAGGGTGGCCCTTCGCTTGCAAATGCTTCAAGGCCCGGGAAGGCGAGGGGCACGTGGGGTCCCTGGCCAGGGGACCAGCTGCAGGCGGCCTCTCACTCCCCCAAGCCCCCCGCCCGGGCTAATAACCCCACTGGGGCTCCTGATCGACCGGCAGGGCTTCCTCAAGAGAAACAATGAAACCCGGCCAAGCTACGGCCGAGTTCCCTTCGGCACGTCTGGCAAAGCTTCCTCTGCACCAGCGGCACTCGGCGATCCTGCTGCTTTGCCTTGGGGCTGGGACAGTTTGTGTCCGGATGTGGCTGCTGGAGTAGTTCCTTGGGAAAGGATGGTTTTCACCCCAAACTTCAAAAGAAAACAAATCCTCGCAGGAACGCTTTCTGCTGATTGCTCCCCTTTCGATGCAGGGAGGGCCGAGATAACACCCCTGAAGAGCCAGTGCAAAACCTGCCCAACGCTGGATTTCGGCTCCTGTGCATCCTTTCCTTTCCCTGTCTCCCTTCGCCCCCCCCAGATATTCCACCCTTCCTCTCTCTGACCTTAAAGGAATTTATTACCGAGGAGTGTAAAACGATTACTGCAAAATCGTTCTGCATTACTGGGAAATCATTGCAACATTACCTCAGTAATATTTTTTCGTAAGTGTTTGCTGTGTCTCTTCTCCCACATATTCGGTCTCCGCACGCACATCTGCGCCTCCGCAAATCCCGCTGAAGCCAAGAGGCGCTTGGCAGAGGACGGGAGCGTGGATCTGACCCGGCACTCACCCCAGCTCCCTCCTTCCCACGCCGGTGGACAAGGTTGCCATCCCTCGGCCGACTGGCTGTGTCCTCGGACCCACGTGCAAGCGCTCCCCATCCTGGCTCGTCCAAACGGCACGGAAAAGCCCGGCCGTCAGGGCGCTCAGGCTGCCCTGGCTCAAGGGGTTTTGCCAGCGGATGCTCACGGGATGCCCACGGAGAATCCTGCACCCAGCAAGGCCTGGGATCGGCTGTTTTGCTGAGGATTTCTGGGAAAAGGAAGATCCCTTTCTTTCCCATGCTTGCACTTGGGAGGTCTGGGCGAGAGACTCCCCTGACCCGGGGCCGGGGGGACAAGGTGCCGATGACGAACGGCGGAGGGGAAGGGGCTGCCGAGGCAGCCGCGAGGCCGAGCGGGAGGCAGGCGGTCCCGCCGAGTCGCCCGCAGAGAAGGACACCGACAATTCTGCAAATACGTTTAATGCACTTAGAATACACGGGAGGAAAAAAACGTTTAGTGATTCACAAAAATATTACAAAAAGTCACGTGCAGGCGAAACACACCCAGCACTGCAATAACAATGTAAGAATTTACATTAGAAACTAATATAAAATATTTAAAAACCTCTGCTAGTTTAGCTTTCCATTTGTTTTTTGTCTTTTATAAAAAAAAAAGGAGGAGGGGAGGGGGAAGAAAGGCCATCTACAAGGTACTGATACACCGGCTGCAGACATGCGGGCTCCTTCCAGCCCGTCGGTAGCATCCTTGGGCTCCTCGCTCGACGCGACCCTGCGCACGCAGACCGCACACACTCGCACACGCACACGGGTGAACTGCAGAAAGGTTCACCTCCGGGCTGCGAGGGCAGCCTCAGCAGTCAGGGTTCGCTGTGGTCCTGGTCACCCCACGTCTCCCTGCCCTGGGAAGCTGCCTTTGCTCTAGGTTTTGCAGAAACTGTCCAGCATACAAAACAAGTAGTGTCCCCAGCGAGCAGCAAAACCTCCACCCCTTTAAAAAAAGGGAAAAGCCAGCGTGTCCAACCTGGGCTGGATGAGAGAAGGGTTTTCAATGACTAAACTTGGGTTTGGAGCGTAACCGTGGCCAAACATGGAGCACCGGGACTCCAGGGCTGGATGGGTGCAAGGAGCATCCCGGCGCAGGGGCCAGAGCATCGGTACGAGCCCCCAGCGGGACGCCGTCTGCTTCCGCAGGGCTGCAAATTGCTGCTTTGGGGAAAGCCAAAAGCTGAGAACAAAAGGGCCTGGAGTCCCCCAGCCCGTGATCAGTCACTGCCGGGACGGCACGGCCACTCACACCCGCCTCCCCTTCCTCTGCCCCCCGCGGGTTTCGCAGCCCGCTTGCTGCCGCAGGAGGAACGGCGCAGGAGCTTCATCGCCAGCACCGCAAAGTCCTTCTGCGCTTCTGCGCCCATCCTGCCCGCGGCATTGTCAACACATGCCGTGTTTATGTAGGACCTACCGCACACGGCGACAGCTCGGTCCCTCCCACCCTCGCCGCCCGTGCAGCGGAGGGTTTCCGGAGCCGCACTTTCGCTGCAGTTGGGCCCCAGGGAAAGGAACAAAGGAGCCATTTTCATCTCCAGCCTTGCCGGGAGCGGAGGGAGAGGGCGAGAGAAAAGACCAGTGTTTGCAAAACACAACAATCGGCAGGAAATTTTCCTCTGGCTTTTCGAGGTTGGGTTTTTTTTTCTCACTCTCTTCCTCTTTTTAAAGAGGGGAGACATAGCATCAGGACAGTTTAAAAACAACCAGGCACCAGCCAGCCACATCTGCCACGTGCAGCCCTTTCTGGGTTGATGTTCCCCTCCTGCTATCGGGGCCCTATGAGCCGAACAGTGAACGATGCCGTGGTCTTTTGGCGAGGGAAAGGGAAGCGGCTACCTTCACAGCAGACTAGAAATGATGTTTCTGAACTGATGTGCCGCTTATGATGATTTTATGGTCTGTCAGCGATTTTAGGGGAAACAGAATTATGGTAGAAATGAAGAGGTGGTGAAGTCTGATACACGACAGGTTCACTGCCTGAGAGAGACAGGTCGATGTGGGGCTGGGTTTAAAAGACATTTGCAACCTCAGGCTTATTCTCCATTTGAAATTTTGGACTCATGTTGAAAACAACGTTTTTTTTTAAAAAAGAAAAGACAACAAGCAGACACTGCACAACAGAAAAAATGTTATAAAAATAGTAGGTTGCTACAGAGCTCGTTAAAAACTGCCACGTTCCCAGAGACCTAAATCCAGCTTTAAAATCTTGGGAGGTGAACCCCACCGGCAAACGTGCATTTCGAGACTGTTTTGGATACAGTTGGGCTGCTGCGCAGGCTGGCATTTATCGATAGGGACAGATGCACAGAAAGGGATTCCTGGTTGCTCAACAATTAATCCGCCCTTGCAGCTTCACTCACAGGGAGAATTAAGGCACAATATATATTCTAAACAGAGGACAGTTACGTAGAGGATCAAATCCCCGGGAGGTGGAAGGGCTCTCGTGGTGCTGGACACCCTCCTCACCTGGCTGTGATAGCGCAGGGGCTGAAGCCCAAGACTTCATACAGCAGAGCCACAGGGTGCGAGCCATGCCCTGGGCTAGGGGGAAATCGGACACAGGGGTCTAAGGATTTCCTCTGGCCTGAAGATCTGCGGATCTTTTCTCCCCACCTGACATGACGCTGCCTTGCCCCGGCCAGATACAAGCCAGCAAAGCCAGTCACGGACTCGAGGTGCCTACCTAGGAAGAGGGAGTAGTCATCAGGACAGATAAACAGCCGAGCAGCCACGATCCCATGCCGACCTGTTGCCTAACCCAGCGTCCTGCGAAGCCCGCAGTCAGCCAAACATTTTCCAGTGAAGCATCTGAGAAAGGTTTTTGTGAGGAGCTGGAGGGACATTTGACAAAGGGAACGGATGATGGGTGAGCAATAAAGTTCACTCAGTGACCAGCCTGGAGGTTCTCACGAGGGGCAGCGGAGCACGAGCTTCACTCCTTACCCCACACTAATTAAAAAAACAAATGAGACTGAAGCAGCCACATTGCCACTCCCCATTTTTGACTCAACCTCAGATGCAGCTAACGCAGCCACTCCCGCCAGCGGCGGGTACAGGCCAGAGTGTGAACATGCAGTGGGATATGCGTGGCCGGCTGCTTGCACCCGTGCAGGAACTCAGTGGGTCCTGGCATGAAATGAGGACTGCAGGGACCCCAGGCTGTGCCGAGGCCTTGATGATTCTCACTTTGGTTTCTAGCTTCCCTGCACCCACGTTAGCTCCCCTTGCAGCACTCGAGATGCATAAGGACTGCGTTGCCTTGAACAAGCCCGAGCTGTGGGTGCAGGAGGGAGGCTGCTAACCTGCTCCCCCAGCACACAACCTCTCCCCAGCAATCTGTCCCCTCCAAGCCAAGCATCACTTTCAACTGTTTTTTTTTAAAAGCTACACCCCCTAAATATTTCTACTGATCGCAGATGAAAAACAACACAATCCCCACTTCTTCAAAGACCATTTGATGACCTGATGGTGTCATTTCAAAAGCCATCCAAGAGCAACTGAATATTTGAAGTGATGAGCTTCAGAATATAATTTCAAATCACTGTTGGCAAATCTATGTAAAGCAACACCAATATATCACTATCCTCAAAGACATTATACACAGCAGGCACCACCCATCTAAGCCACTGAAAATATCACTGTAGGTCACACCAGCTACAAGACTGACTGCTCTGCTCAGATCGCATCCCACATACTTTAATATTGAAACTATACATTCCTTCTCCTGTTTTTAATCACAAGTTGAGAGGGAGACTAGTCCTGGCTTTTGGGACTTCTCTTGTTTCAGAATTGCTGTCACATGTTGGATTTTCAAGGCATTGTGGGTCTGCCATAAGGCTCTTCATCTTTGGAAATATCCCTATCGACCTGCATCGCAAGATTTCTCCAGGAGGAGAAAACATGTACTCGCTGCTTCTAAACTGCGTTCATTTCCATCCAGATCACTATCTTTAGCCAACACAAGCCGTACAGGTTTTGGTTTCATACAATCCTGCTACAGACCTTCTACACAATCTAGAAAAAATCAGCACCAGTGGACCTACTATCTCAGCAGGTTCGGGCTAGAAAAATATCGTGGCGTTTATTAACACTGATGCGTTTCAAACTACTTGCTCACTAAAATACAAAGGTTTCTTTTCCATTTCCTTCACACACAGGCATGTCCTCTTTTCCCAGGATGAAAATATCCAAACTCGAGATCTCATTTACTTGCCAATGAGTAAGCCTTTGGCACGGTTGCAAACTTGATGTGAATCAGGGGAGGGGAGGTCCTATGGGTGCACAGCTCTTCACGATACTGAGTAACATACAACTTCCTTACTCTTAGATAACTGTTGAGAGGCAGCGACATGACCTTGGAGCTTAAGGGCTGACTTTCACCAGTTTCTCTCTTATAATTGGTCTAACAACAAGACAGAGATTTCTATTTTAGCAGTTATTTGTCTAATATTTTCCCCTGTAACTAAATAAGAAGATTTCGTTTCCTTCCCTTCAAACCTTCCCCTCAATTGTTATCTGGCTACCAGCAAAGATCTGTGAGAAAGTGTCTCAGAAATAGAGATTTTTGGCATGCCACCTGTTCATAACTCAAATACACAGACCTATATATAAATACATGACATGGAACAGAAATACACACACACAAGGATACTGGGTGGATTTTCAAATGCATTTAGTGTGCTCCCTCTGAAGTCAATGAAAACCCAACCCAGAGCGTCTGATGAGAGTAAATATGGTGAGGAAAACATACACGTAAGAAAGGCAGAACTGGAGCACGAGCCAGCTTGGAGGAGGTGCTTTCCCTGCATATAGCACCGCATCCCCGCTGCAAAGGCTCAAAGAGTTCAAAGGGCAGGAGGTCCTAAGCTTTCCAGATGTGTGTCAGAGCCCAGAGAGGGTCTGATGGACTTCTCCCTGCCCCGTGCTGATCTCCGCAGGAACAGCAACAATTGACCTTCCAAACGTCCCTTCTCCACTAAGATGTGGATTTTAAGCTCCTTTTAATGAGAGCTAGCATCTGGAAACAAGGAAGAGCAGCCAGCATCGTGGCAACGGGCCAGCTCTGCTGCAGGCACCCCCAGCAAGCTCGTACAAGAGCGGTCCATGGGCTACTGTTGGCGGATGGCTTTGGGACAAAATTGTCGTTGCTGCCCTTGCCTTTTTCCCAACTGCCACAATCATCTGTTTGTCCATTATCTTGCGGTGGGACACTTGGGCACGTCATTTTTGAAGCTGGGCTGGTACATTTTCATGCCGCTTTCTCGCCCACGCTGTCCCCTGCATATAGATCTACAGTGCAGAAGGGATGCTTAGTGCTAACCAGGACAACGAAAACTGGCCAAGAGATCCCACGGATGAATGCAGTCTGCCACAGCACAGAAATCACTCTGGCTGGCACATGCAGATATCTGAAAGTTTGTTCTTTCGCAGCAGGATTTTAAGATGATCCTCTGAGTTCAGACAAAATGACAAACTCATTTACATGTAAATTGCTTTCATAGCTTTGCAGAAAGGAAGGTTCTGCCGAGCAGTGTTGGACCCTGCATTTGGCCTGCCTTAAATTATAATATAACAACAATTATAATAATACAAATACTACTTTGTACACAAAGCACGCCCTCCCCTGCAAACCCTGGCATGCTTCGGTAGGTCCTACAGCCCTCTAGTCAATAATCACCCTCTCTGCACAGAGAGACATTGAGTGACTTGCCTGAGGCCACAGAGGAATTCTGTAGCAAGTCCAAGGAAAGCTTTGTGGCTCCTAGCTCTGCTTCTTGACCAACATTAACCAGCCTCAAATATATGCAAAAAACATCAAAGCTGACTGTGCCAGGAAGAAATTAAATCAGAAAACAAACAGAAAACCAACCCTGGGGTACTGTGAGGCCTCCTGGACTGTGCTGTTTTATCAGGGGAGTTAAGTGTTAAAAGCTTTTGTTATACTTGTATTATAACGACACAGCAATTGTGCATAAATCACCAAGTTAGCTTGTAGGCAGAAAGGGGTGGAAGGAAAGCTGCACCTCCCCTGACAAGGAGTGAAGAGTTGTCACCAAAAGACAATGGGCAGAGGAAGGCTGGGGAATACACATCAGAAACAACCTGCAACAGCAGCAGGGGGTAAAGCCTGCGGTGGTTTACTGCAGCATATACACAAGGGCCAGCATCTCGATGCAGAGACACAACCTGACCCTGCAGAGACCATCTCCTCTGCACACCATGTTTGCTCCAAGGAAGAAGCCACAGGGATCTAGAGAGAGGGTCTTTTCAAACTGATTTTGATGCTTTACAGTTCAAATCTATCTGAAAGGAGGGACGTCAGCAACAAGAAGAGCCACCACAGCGAGGCTAGAGGGGAAAATGCAGCCGCACTAGGGCACAACCCTGCTGGCACAGGGAGAATAGTTGGCTTTACTGAGGCTGAGTCTCCTCTCTGCTACGCCAGGGCAGTGGAGAGCTCCGTTTCATATGCTTTCAAGCAGCCCTCTGGATCCTGCAGAGCTGCTGAAGTTGTCCCTGTGAACAAATGGCCCTTTCTAGCTTCTCAAATTCTGTACAATAGCAAGGAAAAAATACTTGACAGTATCTCTTTAAAGATAAACACACTGTAAACAGGAGATCTCCCCCGCCCCGGTAGCTTTCTTCCTCCTGCTTGTGCAAAACCAGAGGTTGCGACCTTCCCTGGGGTTCAGGCACAAGGACAGGATGCGCGAGAATAAAGTTGCCTCTGTTTGCAGCGATACCATAGCTAATAGCACCAAGACCAACACTTAAAACATGCCTAATTTGAGGGCAGGGAGGATCTGGATTTGTTTTTCTTGACTGAACTAGAAAGTTCATCTTTAAATCTGTTCAGCTTCAAGCATGTGAGCTTTTGGCCTCCTTTAAACAGGGGAAATACCATTCCGTTTCTGAAAAGAAAAAAAAAATAGCACATGGAAGAACAGTTCTGCAGTCAGTAAAAGTTTGGCTAACAAAAGGACTCCAGAGTCACGTAAAGAACATTTAATCCATGGATTATAGGCTCGCACCTGGCAGAAATGCATGTGTAAATACAGGCGTGCAGAGCGTCTACACCCTGGGCTAAGGCAGAGGGGAGTTCTGTAGCTAGGGGAGAAAAAGGATTCTTACTACTAATTTTCATAGTTAAATATTTCTCACTCGCACTCACACATACGCAGGCTGTTCCCAGAGAGCTCAGCCTTGGGAAGGATAAAGGAAAGGGCTCAGTTCGGTCTAGGCTGGTGCTGAGTAGCTCCTCTTCTGTTTGCAGTGGTTGTGCAGCAAACTCTTTTATTTGCAGGCAGAGTTTTTACTGCATTAATTATCCTGTGAGTCACTGGGTAATGGACAGTAACTTGGCTCTCCCAGTTGTTAGAAGGGTGTAATTCAGCTCTAATGCAGCGGGTTGTCGAACACGGCATCTGGCAAGATGGAAACTTTCAGTTTCTTTTCAGGCCAGCTGTACTCCTTTGGAAGTTTGAACTGTAAGACAGTAAAGAGAACCAGTTAATGTATATCGCTGCAACCTGCACAGAAAAAACAAAATCGTTGCAAAGAAAGGCAGCCCCATGTTATTATTATCTTTTAAAACAAGAGGCTACTAAGAAAACATTTCCCCATCAGTATGTTTTGGACAGCAGTGGACATTAGATAACGTGGCCTGTGCCTCAGCTGCCAAAGTAAAGTTCTGAGATTTCAGCCCAAGCACTGTTTATTTCATCAGACGGATTCTGGAGGGTTTCTGCCCCCATCACCATTTCCCCTCCCCGACCTCTCTGAAAATTCACAGCACAAGTATCTCCCCTCCTACCTGACCACGTCCCTTTCCTTTCACCTATCCCAGCCCCCAGAGCCCCCCTTTTGCTTTAAAGGGAGACTTATGGCAGCTTTCAAACTCTTGCTCGTGCAGGGTGGGATGTAAGTGAGCTAGCGTGGCTCTGCCGCGTGACCGGCTTGCAAATGGCCATCACCTGCGGGAGGGCGAACTGTGCCGCCCTGGCTGGGGAGAGCCAGCCTGCCTGAACAGCATTTCTACTCCAGCCCTACCCACCTCTGGTACAAAGACTCCGCAGAGTGCCCGTACAACGCCTCACATTCACACAGGCACTCGGCTGCTCAGGCTGTTTTGCAAACATTGATTGAAGCACAGGGAACGGAGATTTTTTGCCCCAGTCTGGTTTACACAGCACTGTCGCTGGCCAATGTTTCCCAAACAAGACAAGTGCACTGATCCCGTCCTGAGGTTGCTCCAGGGCACCCTGCCTTAGGCTGCGAAGTCACCCCAACATCTCTGATCCCAGTCATGACTGTGTGGGGACAGAGGTCCGAGGAACCTTACCACCAACCCTTCTCACAACCACCTTTGACCCGGGCCCATGCATTCACAGAGATCTCTCAAAAACAGCTCTGTGGGGGGGTGTGGGAGGTGGAGGGTGGAATCTCTTAGGCTACAGATCTGCCCCACAGCTGAATGGCAACCAGTTCTGGACAAGCATTTCACGCAACCCCAACGCCCAGACTGAGGGTCCAAAACCCGTGGGGGACAGCTCTGGAAGCCAGTTTGCAGGATGATTTTGTTTTCAAAACTCTGCTGCACCCATGGTGTAGCACCGCCTGACACCCCAACAGGACTCTCAGGGAGAAATCTCACCGTGATCCCACACCACCAGTGACAATTCAGAACAGTTACAGATACAGTGGTCCTCTCCTAGGAGAGTCCTCAGACCAAGGCCAGCAGTGCCGTAAGCTTCTCAGGGGCTACGGGAATTACAGAGTTGGTGCAAGGGGACAGTGACCTGCGAATCATCCATCTTTATCCAAGTACTTGTCTTTCTTCCCGTAAGCGCCCTGTTTCTGAAGGACATTAACACACACTCAGTGGCAGGTTCCTGCTAAAGGAGATCCCCTCCAGCTGCCTGCTCCGCAGCAAGGGCAGCTCTAACATGAATTTGCTCCTGACCTTGCTCCGTTTGCAGCTGTGTACGAGGGTAACCTGCAGCTGGTACCCATTGACCTTAGTACGCCGGGCTGGCGGTTCAGGGTCTGACCCATGATCTGGGGGCATGGCAGGAGGATCCTTCAGGATAGTGGCTACCATAAACTCCCACTCTTTCTCCTCTAGGAAACATAAACAGCCCAAGTCCCACTTATGGTTGTTTTTTTTTAAACTCAAGCCCTGCATATAGCTTGCACCATATAATCTAGTGGCCCTACACTGCCCAGGGGGTTCTTCTGAGTTGAATGTCTAGAGTATGTGAAAAACATGCTAAAGATACTCAGACAGATCATTTCACTTAATTTCACTTAACACAGGTGGCTCTTTATGCAGCAAAGGAAAGACTCTCCTTGCAGCGCTTCGTTCTACCACATGAATATCATCAGCAACAGCCAGCGCTGCTGAGGAATGCCTTCAGTTGGCCCAAACTGGGATCCTGCAAGTTACAAATCCTTGGAGGAATCTGGATGCTGAAAGATCACATTTCATCTCAAGTATTTTCCTTTTTATAAACAGGAGTGGTTCCAATGCAATCCTCTTGGAGAAGTCATCCTTTGCATTTGTTTGTTTTTCACTTTTTCATTTAGCAAAGTCACAGTAACTCGGAACCGAGTGCCCGGTCGCTGTGCCAGGAGCTGCCATGCCCATTGCCTCTGTCTGTCAGCGGAGAGTGAAGGAACATGAGCCGTCCAAAGCCTTAACTAAAGGGCCTTCAAACCAAAGTGCTCCTGGGCTTCCATGTCACTAGCAAAAATGAGCTTTGGATTAGGTTTAACTGGATAAAAGCTGGCCTGAAAGTCACTGCACAGCCAGCAGCGTGCTCCCCTCACTCACACAGTGAAGAACACCCTGGCATTAAATCAACTCTGGATTAAACAATTAGAGCCCTGAGATTTTCCTGGGGGGAGGGGAGCAGGGCAAGGGATGGGAGGGCTGCTCTACAAGCCAAAGAAAGTTTCTTTAGAGTCTGCAGGGAGCTGTAAAAAATGGGATTAAAAATATTACATGTCATTTCTGCCACTGCTCTTTGAAGTCAAGCAGAATATTTATATGGCATGCATGGGAGACAGGGTGTTAAATGTTCCCCAGGAAGAGATCACATGGCAGGGGGAAGTTTAGCACCACACAGCAAAGCTTTATAAAGCTCCCTTGGCTGCTGCTGTAGTGGTTCCAGGTTGGTGATGTTCCTCTGCACGCCGTGCAGGGGCAGCAGGTGAAGGCCAAGTAGCAGATGTGAAAAAGCCCCCGTCTGCTCCCCAAACCCAAAAAAGGAGGCCCCTACAACACACTGTTCAGCAGTAAATGTGCTGCCACCGCTTTCAGCCTTTCTGAAAGGGGGAATGTGATGGCCTGGAGCTGCTGCTGAGGACACTATGCACGGCATGAAGCAAACCCCTCCACCTGGCCCAGGGGCTGCACCTCTTTGATTTGGGGCACATTGGGAAAGATGCTGGCAGAAAGGAAATGCAGAGTCTCCTTTAATACCCATCCTGGCCCTGTATTTCTTGCAATCCCTTCTCTCAGTGCCTTAGTTCACAGCAGATGTGAAGGTTTAGCAAGGCCTCAAGTCTACGGGGCACGGCTGCAGCCTGTGAGCTGAGGGGAGGATCAAAGGCAAGCTGCAGGACGGGCTGAACTCTCTGGGACAGTACATGGGAGATATGGGAATGACGCCTTACTTCCTCTGGAGAATTCAGATCTTCTAAATCTTCCAGCATTCTCTCTACAAACTCTTCGGTCAATAGGATCTGCAAAGGAAATACAGTAGTTTACACCTTTACACTCCCAGTTTTAGCTAATTGTCAAAAAACGACGACTTCTGCAGAGAGCAGACTGTACCAGCTCACTCCTTCCCCCATGTCCTTCTCTCCCACAATACAAAGGTTTGAGGGCAAGGAGCTCCTAACTTTGCCTCCCACCCCAACCACTGCAAAAAAATGTTAAAATTATACAGCAATCTTTTTTGACCCTCAATTATCTTCCTCAGTCTAAAATTAGAGCCTCGGCTTTAGACAGACAGAGTGGGGAAGGAGGAAAAGGGGTCAAGATAACAACTGTTGGAGAGACAGTAGGAGACAGAGCCGCTTTCATCTGATCCATTGAAGTTAAGCTCAGAGTTTAATCAGGAAAGAGCAGCGCAGGGAGAGCCTGAGACCCGTACAGAGCCGATGCTCTGGGCACAGGGAGGGCTCTGACCCAAGCGCAGCACATCGTTCAGATGAACCAGACGCTGGGTACAGGAGTGCTCCCAGAGGTGCCCGCGCTCGGCACCTCCGCGTTGTATCGCACGTGCCCATCCCGCGTGCCTGTGCTGGGAAAGCTTTTGGCTCATCTCAAGGCCAGGCTGGCAAGCATGAAGCAGCCCAGGAAAGCGGCTGCCGGTGGGTCAAAATTCCCAGCTGAGGGCCACGACCCGGGCTCCACGGAGCCCCCCAAGTCACACAAACCAGAGATACCGGGGGGAAACCAGCCCCAGGAATTCAAGGGGAGGAACTCCCACCCTCCTTAAAAAAGCACGTGACAGCCAAAAGCAAACACATCCTGCCTCTGTTCACAACAGCCGCAAAGGCCAGAGCTCCAGGCAGGCCAGCTGGCTTGGCACAGGAGCAGAGACGGCAGTGCGGGACCAGGCAAACATCCCCACGCAGTGAGGGGGCGTTGGAGCGGCATTCCTGGGAGTTAGGTTGCAGCAGTATCCAGCCGATTATTCCCATTTCAGCCTACAGGTTTATTTCTTCCCCCCTGCTCCTCCTTTCCTTCCTTCACTCCACCCTTTCCTCTGTCTCTGGCATTGCTTTCCATCCTGAAGCAACCACCATCCCCATGCCCCCTTTCTCACCCTTTCCTTTCCCTGTTCCCCCCAGCCATGAGCTCCGTGCTCACTCCCAGAGCAGGGACCGCTCCAGCACCAAACACTGATGGAGCTAAGTGCCCAGCCCCACCGCTCTCCGCTGTCCCCTCCAGCTCATGTCTGGAAGAGGGGCAGCCAGGCTGTCCCACCTCCATGCAGGAAGCCACCTCCCATGTCCGCCAGCTCCCTGGTGCCAGAAACATCAGTGGGGAGTGAGTGACCGCCAGGATGCCATGGGCTGTTTGGCAAGTGGAAGCCTCTGGGCTCCATTTTGGTAACACGCAAGCAGGGCTATTGGACAGAAAGGGTAAAGGAAGACTCTGGTCTCCCTTTCTTCCTTTGGTTGGCAAGAGAAGAGATCCGAAAACACCAAATCCAGATCCAAGTGCTACCAGGTGTCTGCAGTTCTCTCCCCTTCAACCTTGCCACCCTCCTGCCACTGCACACAGATTTCCCAGGGGATGAGGGAACTGCAAGCTCCCCTCTCCACCACATTCCCCTCTTCGCTTAGCTTCAACCTGCAGCAGGCTCCAGGCCAGTGTTTATGACTGAGCTGCTCAGCATGGATGCAGGCACCTCCATCAGGCCTCTCTGATCATACCTCAAGCCTGAAAAAAACCTGCTTCAGCTAGGAGCCAGGAGCTTGCTGCTTTGGACAGGACTCTGCAACCTGGCACCAATCTGCAGACTGGCAAGCTGAGAAACACGCAGTACCACCGCAAACTACTGCAGTCTCCTTGCAGGAGCCTGTAACTATTCTGCCTGTTGAACTGGAGACACTTGTTTGTTGACTGTTTGCAGGAGGAGGAAGCCGTCTGTCCGAGTCGGAGGCAGGAGGGCAACCTGATCACTCAGCTCAGAAGGAAGAGCTGGGTGGGGAGCTGGGGCTCTGCATGGAGCAGATCGGTTTCTGCGGAGGTGCAGCCTGCAACGGGGTGAGGGAATGAAAACAATTTGGCAGACATCAAAATCTACAGAGCAGCCGGAAAAAGGAGGAGGAATTGGTATTCACAGCAATCAGGCAAGGAGGAAATGAATATTCAGCCATCCACGAATGAGCAAAAATGCTAGAGGTTGGGGTGGGTGAGAGAGCAGGAATGAGGAGCTGCAGCTTTGGCAGGGGGACTAGAAGACAAGCGCAGCAGGAAGACCCCTGGGTGCTGCAAGGTGCCAGAGGCAGGAGAGAAATGGGAACCACGTGTGCAAGGCCAGCTGCTCTGAGGCTGGAGGAAAACAAGACAGTGCAGGGGTAAACAGCAAAGGGTGGAGAGAGTGAAGGGGGGGACAGGTCAGGTCCTGGCTATGCCACAGACCCAGAGTAGGGACAAACCTACCTGGAGCACTGTGGCTAGGACTGACCTGGAGTGCAACCCCCTGAGTTAGCTGAGCCCATCTGCAGCTCACTGCCCCCACTCAGTGAGTTTTAGTAATCCAGCTGAAAAAAACCCCAAATTCCACTGATTTAGTGAGCTGAACTGGCTCCCTGAAGGGTCTGACAAGTGGAGTGGGACAGGACTCCACAGCTCAGCTGTCTCGTGGACTGTGGGATCAAAGCAACGTCAGCCTGCTCTATGCAGTGTGCTGAGAAAAGATCGCAGCACCGTTCTGCAGACCCTGCATAGACAGTTAACTTTGGTGGAGGGCAGGCATCACAGGCTGCAATGACAAACTGCTGCAGTGACATTGACACAGTGTGTCACTCAGAGCCCGTCCTCAACAGCCCGCGTCAGAAAAAACCCACCCTAAACCCTACTACCCCATGCTGCTGGGGAGACCTGCTCTCCTTCCTGGAGAAGGTAGTCTCCGAAGCGCGGGTGTAACCAAACGTACAAGCAGCCATGTCCCTCGGCACAGGAAACCAGCACTCTCGAGCTCCCCGAGGATGCTGGGGAAGGCATGCATCCACAGCACACCAGCTGCTGAAGCGGGCTTTGAAGCAAGAAGTATTGTCATCCTGGATTCGCATCTAGACAAGATTTCTCCTCTTAGAAGTAGCCCAATCAAAACGGCCCGAGAGTGTTAAGTCCTGTGCTCATAGATCAGCCTGCTGTCCCCACCTGCAATCAGCAAAACCACCTTCATGCTGGTGAGTGAGTCTTTGCTCCTACGGAGAAGGATGAGAATAAATCCAATCCCATCTCAGCTTCTCTCACTCACAATATTTCAGGTTTCCAGTTCTTGTAGCATGCCTGCTCCTGCACAGTATGATACCCCATTACATTAACACACACACGTTATATGTGCATGATATTAAAGGTGACATTCCCAGCAAATAAACATGACAGACTGCCATTGCTCTAGGCACCTAATTTAATTTCCTCTGGGATTTAAATCTTAGAAGCTCAAATTAAACAAATAGCCCTGTTCACTTTATATTTCAGACCTGAATCTACAGTTTTCCTCCGATGCTGTTAACTGATCTTATCAACAGGACACTGCACAGAGATCACAATGATGAAGCAGCTTATTCCCTTCCCAAAGGAAAACAGAGCCCCGCTGTTGTGCTGCAGCCATGGGAAAAGCCGGTGCAATCTGGAGGGCAAACGAAGCCGTCCCATGCGCACTGAACAGGCCTTTTCTCCCATGAAATCTCTCGGCTGGTGCTGAGGAAGCAAAGGAGCTCTCCCGAGCGGCAGCGGGCGTCCCGTGTGCCGCAGCGGCCAGGCGCTCGCAGCGCTGTGTTTTCACAGCTCTGTGCAAACATTCCCGCCGGCCCAGCCTGCCGAAGCTGGTTACAGGGTGTAGCTCAGCCTTTGTAATGGCTGTTTGCAGTATGAACAGGGAACGGCCTCGCCAGCCAGCTGCGGGTATCTGAAACATCTCCTTCGGTGCTGCACGGTCCTGCTCACACCAGGATCTCCCTGACCTGAGCCAGAGAGGCCGGACACATGCTATCCCACTGCTAGCAGATCCAGACTCCATTTTCTGTGTGCTTTCAGCTCTGTGACTGTTAGTCACGCTGCAGATGCTTGGAATACGATGACTAGCCAAAAGATAAGTCCCTGTTTTCTATCACAGGCACCTACCGCACAACTGAGGTCTGAAGCTTGGGTTCTCACTGCCTCACTAATAGCTGCATGTGTCCAGACACGTTACAAAATACCAGGCGAGGCTGTCTTATTCAGGTGGATGTGTTCAGGGAACACACGGGCTGCGTGCATGATGTCTCCCTCTCGTGGCAAGTCTCACCTGAGCTTGCTGAAACCTACTTCTTACCTACAGGGCTTACCTACGGGTCAACTGAAGGAGCTTGTGTTGAAGCTTTTAGTGTTGAAGCTTTCATACCCACAGATAGTTGAGAAACCTGTATCGTGACTCGTTACAGGTACGCGGATGCAAGTGTATGAAAACAGGCGAGACCTAAAAATGTACACAAGGTCATGGGGCTCTAGACCAGTTCGGCTGACTTTGAAAGCAACTAGTTCTTAGTAAAACATTAAAGACTTTATAGTCAGCTTATAGGTACCACCCCAGAGTTAAGACCCCATCTCTCACTATAGGGTTTAACGCTACCACGAGGGCTTGAAATTCTCAGTGCAGGAAAGGCTGGCTGGGGCCAGAGGTGACACCGATGTTGAAAGCCTGGCACAGCTGGCAAGTCTTTGATCAAGGAAGACCCTCAGAAGTTGAGCTAGAAATTGAGCCGCAGCTCTGTCCAACTTCAGGAAACATGCTTTGTGCAGGCAAGACACAAGCAATTGGCCCAGGGACAATTAAGCAGGGGTGCTCTTACTGATAAAACCCAATTTTCTTGCCTACCTAGAAACAAACCAAACAATCCCACACTTTGCCCTAGTGCTTTGTTTGCATTAAACACTGCCACTTGCTTTTCTAGCGGGTTTGTCAAAGAAAGGAAACCATGTTTTATTAGTTCTGGACTTAGTACAGAGCAGGCTTGTGCGGCTCAGCCAGAGAAGGTGGGGACACATTGCAATAAACCCCTATGTAAACCATCCCAACCCTTCTAAGAAAGTGTTCATCCATCCAGGTGTTATGCCTGGCATGGGTGGAGCAGTTGTACCCTAAGCCACGTGTCATCTGTTACATCTGCAAATATCCAGCAACTTTTAGGAGCCCTTTGCCCTAAAAATGTTTCAGCTTAATTCCTGTTGACAGCACAGCAAAAAGTGAAGTTAAAGTGTGTCAGCATTTCCCACTGAAATTAAACGTTACCAATAAAACCCCCTGATGAATCATGCTTTGTGCTACAAGCATCCCCCAGCCCATCTCTGTGCTCTCCCCTTAGCTTGGCCTTCTTTGCACTGCTTTGCTTTGACCGTAAGTGCGTTCAGGGCAGAGGCCTCGTCACTGCATCTTTCCACGTCACGCCCAGCCCTGACACTGCCTGAAGAGGCCACCTTGCTACCTGAATCCACCACAGCTCTCATTACAGCCTCAAAGGTACCAGTAATGCAACAAACACCTTTGATGGGAAATTCCACTGTTGCTCTTCCAGGAGATTCACAACCCTCCTTGTAAAGGAAAAACATCCACTCACAGATGCCTCAGGGACTCTATTGCTTCACACTGCGATGTTACAAACCCAGAAGAGGAAGTATATGATGACGCTGAAAGATTCTGACCTTGTGGGATCTCTCCGTGACATTCCCAACTACAAGGCTGATCCCAGGGACCTGGGCTCCTCAGGGCCCAGCCTGACAAGATCCGTCTTGCAGGCAGGGCTGCTTTGAGTGAACACATAAAGTTTGGCTCAGCTGGGGAGAGGGCTGACAAGGGAGCCAAGACAACAGGCAATACCAATTCTTTCAGAGTGAAAAAGCAGAAGAGAAACAGGCATTTCAGGGAATGCTCCAAGTGGGTGGAAGAAAACCTACACAAAGTAGCCAAAATGTAGTTTGAGTAGCAAGGGAGGGGCATTAGGTGGCAGGATAGTCAGTCGGCTTAAGAAGGATGAAAGAACTTGACTCATCCAAAACTAGCCTGGACAAAGTACTAGAGAATATGCTGCAGGAGGGTTGATACGGGGAGAATCGTGATGACCTAACAGGACATTTCTACCCTAGTGTAAGTTTCTCCCAGTGTCTCCTTCAGCAGCGAGGAAGAAGAACACAAAGGGATAATGCAGTGAGGTTTTGGGGCGTGTTTGGGGAAGACGATAAACTTACTGGAAAAGCGTTAGCTTAGATTTCCTATACTTGCTCAAGAATTTGGGGGAAGCCACCCAAAAGATTCTGAAAAAGTTTTTCTTGGGGTAGATGCATAAAACTGCTTTGGAGAAGAGCAGGCTGTAGTTGTACACAACTTAAACCAGTTTGTGGGTGTTGTCCTTAAACTCACCATGCTAGGCATAACACATCTGTTCAAGTTTGGGGAAACTAAAAATCAATCCCTATCTCTTCAAGAGAGGACTCGACCCATAGCTGCCACTTACAAGCGAGCATCTCGAGCATCAGAGTAGCTCTTTCAAATGTTGCTTTGAACCTCTGCTGCTGCCATTATGCCAATGTGCATAAATGATTTAACATGTGGTATAGCAGAGAGAAGAACCAGATGTGCTCATTTCCAGGGGAATGTCCTAACTCTACCGGAACAGAGTCATTCTCTTGTGCTCTCTGTCTCTGTGACTAATTCAGTGTTTTATATGATGTGGAACAACTCCAATTGGATGAGCTGAGGAAGAACCAAAATACCCTATAGTTGCGGTGCCCATAAAGCCAAGAAGTAGAAATAGGGGTTCAAATAAAAGGAAAGAAATAAAATATGAGTTTCTCGTATCCTACGCGAGTGTTTTATCCCTAAATATTGATTAGAGAAGGCAAAACTTCTAAGAACTCCACGTCCATTCTGCAAAACTAGATTTTTCTTTTTTTCTGTTTTTATTGAAGAAAACCTTCTATTTCTGGTTTCATTCAACACAAAAGGATTTTTTTTTCAGCTTTTGGTCTCTTTAAGGCTTTGTTTCAGCAGGAAAAACCGAAAATATTTAAAGATTGGGCTCAGTCTGATCTTCTTTCCCAGATTTTTCACTTACGTTGCCAAACCAAAAGAATGGATCGTCCCCCATGACCCTGCTCACAGTAATCCCCCCCACCCCGCCGCGACTGCCAGCATAGATAGCGCATGTTGATAGCTCCTGAATGCTGGATGCTTCCCACAGCCTCCATGTACCTATCCTGCCTACAGGCACATTTAACATTTCCTATGAGAAGTTTGACCTTGCCGTCCTAAGCCTCAACTTATTTTTCCATGCTGGATGCCTTGTTTTTGATTTTTTTAAAAGGTTTTTAGGGGAAAAGGAATCAAGTTATCTCAGAGAGGTATTTTGGAAAAAGCTTTTTTTTACAGTACTAACAAATGCGTACGATCATTTTGTGGCAAAACGTGAGAACTACCCCTTATGAGGAGAGCAACGAAGATTAGCAAAAAAGTGCTCTGGAGGTCAAGGGAAAGTCTTTCTCCCGATCATGAAAATGCTTTGCCAAGTCAGAAGCCTCTGAAAGTCACTGTTTGTCCATAGCCTTACAGAGAAAGGCAGAAAAATGTACTGAAGAGCCCTTCTTCATTCAGCATGTCCCAGCCCAAGGCAGCTCTGCCCCAAACACAGAGTAGAGGTAGCTAAGGAGTACTTTTCCCTCTGATCATTCCTCTGAGCGGCGAGAGGCACCAGGCACATCAGGCTAAAGGCAGGGAAACTCTCCAGCGCTCTCAGCGTTTCTGCTGGAAGTCAGGCCGTGTGGAGGAGGAGGAGTAGGAATTTGCCAGCTTGAATGAAGGGGAGGAGAGGAAAGCAGAGACGGGCCGGGATGAGGGGAAGACAGAGACACAGAAAACCAGGGTGGAGGGCAGATCAGAGGCCAAAGCCAGAGGCGACACAAAGGGCAGGGAGACTGGAGAAGAACCCCATTTCCACAGCCTCAGCATCCACACGCTGTCTGCTGGACGTTGCGAATCTGCTGGCACAGGAGGTGAGCAAAGAGCGTCCTCCAGCAGCGGCTGGTGCCAGAGGATAATACCCCACCGCTGCTGCGAGCTCCTCAGCTCACGCGGAGACAGAGACCTTGTGCTGAGAATTGGAGGGTGCCAACTGCAAATGAACCATAGCCTCCATCTGCCTAACAGGATTCGTTCTGAAACCAAGTAATTACCTGGAAAAAACCCTCTACGCTCAGAGACCAGCGACATCGGGCATACAAAACTTTGGAAATGGCTGCACAGGGATTGCCTGCCCCATGCTAATTTGGCCCCAGCATGTGTCTGCCGAAACAAATCTGTAATCACAGGATCACCTGCCGTTTTTCTCCCACAAGACCTCTGCCCTGCTCAGTCCTCAGGATGGTTCTGCTCACTGAATGCAGCATTAGTCATCGTTTCTTTTCATTATCATTCCTGTTGTTTCCCCGTTCCCTCCTACTCTCTTCCCCTTTATTTAGTACGTTCCATCCGACTACTGCCAGCATGGATTACACTGGAAGTACCTAATCTTACTGTCCTTACACTCTCACAGCCTCTGACGTGCTCAGCCTCACATTTCTGCGAGGCAGGGAAGCGCTCCTCTCCATGCAGCAGAGGGGGGAGGGAGACTAAAAGAAGCTGAGACCTAACAAAGTCACAGAAAAAATCTGCAAGAGCAGGGAGCTGAACATGGGTCTTCGGTTCCCAGGCTGACCCCCCACCCCAGAGAGATCCTCTCTCCCTCCTGACCTGCAAGAACAAATTTTAATCTCTTCCTGAAATTGGTTCTGGTGTTCGTCTGTGGAGCTGGAATGCTTGGCAAGCACTGAATTAATCTTCACAGGATGACTGGAAGAAGGTTTTCCTGACAGACGGGGGGAAATTAGTGAAGAGAAAACCAAGTCTGAACGTCCACTTCTTGCAGGTGCCCATCTCAAGTCTTGCAGTTCCTCATTTTGCAGCCCACTCAACCCCGCAGGATACAGGGGTACCCGCAGAGGAATTCCATCCAGCCTCCTCCTGCCGCTGGGAACACAGATCAGACCTCAGGTCTCGAGCCGGCCATCCAGAAAATGACGAACACAAACTCACTTGCCACCTGAGACCATTTTAGCTTAAGACCCAATGGAATAGCATTGAGAAAGAACAGAGCAGTAGGGGCAGGGACAGAATCCAATTCTCCAGGGCAACATTTAACAGGCTTTGCCATGAGACTATTGTGATTTTTCTGCAATTACCTGCCTCATTCACTACACACCTTCTAATTTTGACAAACAAACAAAGTGGAAGTCCTATAGGCAAGAGTCTACTGTACTCCACGCTCCTGATTCATCCCCCAAACATGCTGCATCTTTGTGCACTGAATGAGGCAGGCATGCTTTGTAAAAAAATATATATGATCCTTCAATTAAATACAGTATCAAAATACACATGTGTAACAGGGACAAGGCTAAAGTGCAGAGATATTTCTTAAATTCTGTGTGCTAGATTTTGCTGTTAACAAGGACTCTTTAACTATAGGTTTGTTTTTACTGCACTGCATTGGCTCGTATGTGAGAGTCTGCAGCAATATCTGATGCGTAACATGCACGTTGCACATGATCAAAGACTTGAGTGTCATCTTCTTCCCTAGAACAATGACTGCCTAAAGCAGCAGGAGCAGAAATTATCTAAAGGTAGTGTTAAACAAACCTCCTTCTCCCCTCTGGGGAGAGTAAGCAGTCCAGGTGAGCAAGGTAGGAGGGGAGAACAGTCTGCTTTGTGCTAGACAGGAGGGAGCTCCACATAAAAGCAGAGGAGCTTTGCAGAAGCATGTCCTGACTCCCATCACTGGAGACTTAATGATGGTAATTCCCAAAGGATGATGCATGCTGACAGGCTTTGACACAAACTACCCCAGGATAATATTAATATGTATTAAAGGCTCAGGCAACTTTATTGGGACGGGCTTGATCAGTAATACATTTCAACAGAGTGTCTCTGTGATCTGCCGGAACATAAGTAAGGGAGGGAGGGAGAACACACGCACAACCTCACCTTGCTTTGGGTAGGTTTAGAGACAAACAAGGTTGGTCTGTGATGAATTGCATGCTTGGCACAGCTCAGACGTTGGATGAAGAGCCTTGGACACTCCACCACAAATACGAATGTCACTGTGGGGCAGTTAATGTCAGAGTCTGTCTGTATGATCAGCATCTTTAACTCTTGAATGTGGGGCCAGACACCTCCTGCATAGCCTTCTCTGGGCATCTGGAACATCTACCCCTTGGAAAGGAGAGGAGAGGTGCTTCGGAAGCAGTGTGGGGGCTCTGCTGTCACAGCACTGGGGGAAGGGGGAGTGGAAGAAAGAACCGCAGAAGCCTTTGATCATGTGTAATGTTAATGCAAGTGTTACACATCAGAGACTTTGCCACGGTAACTAGCATATAAACAGGAGTCTAGTGTTAACAAGGAGGACTTCTTGAGTATGTTTGTACATTTCTGAGTCAAAGCAATTTCCCTATTCAACAATACATGACACAGTGGAAAAAGTTCAGAAATAAACCAGCCTGACATGCTTAGACCTTTAATAGAATTTAGCTTCTTAGAACTAATTAAATGTTACTTAAATGGAAGGAGAAAAAAAAAAAAAGTCCAGTACTTGGGAAAGGTGCCAATTTGACAGCTCTGGAGAATGAAATAATCTAATCATCCCCAGAGCATGGGCAGCAGCAGGACAGGCTTCCCCTACTAACATGCCTTGAACGTGACCTGGAAAGACTGTTGATAGAAATGGGGCGTACAATCTCCGTGGTCTAACGACTCCTTGCCTTTTCTGCTGAGACTGCTAAAACGGCTCCCGCCGAGTACCAGCTGCAGTGGTGATACGGACACCTGTCTGGTAGGAATGGCGCCGGGACCTGCCAAACTCCTGTCATCTGCTAACCCTCCGCTGGCGCCCAGTGACTCAGCTCATCGCTCAGCCTGGGCAGCGGGGGCTGATAGACCGTGCAGCAGCTCTCCGGCCTGTCCCACCTTGGACACGCTCCACTCCAGCCCACGAGATGTAAACAGGAGGTACTGTGTTTAGTCTGCAGGTTTGGGCTTTCACTGTACCCAAGCTCAGGCTGAAGAGGAGTCACTCTCTGGCTGCTGCAGAGTTCAGGCCAGGATTTTTCAGGCTCTTATTCCTCCCCCAAGATAGGGAAAAAGTCCACAGGAGGAGATGCCTGCCATCTCTCTTCCTCTCCATGGTCCCTCCATTTACTTGTCTTTGCAACAAGTCCCTGCGTTGCAGTGATCTGCTTTCAGCCGCCAACTCTCCTTGGAGCTCATCGCTGTGCCTGGGGTCCCAAGCGAGGGAGGAGGAAAATCCTCTCTGGGCCTTGCTGTGAAAGCTTTGCGGGGCTTGCCAACTTGGCCAGCCCAGGCTGCAAGGGACTAAAGCAAACACAGCTCGCCTCCTTGGAAATTTTATACACCACAACTACTTTTACTTCTGAAGTAAAGCCACATGAACCTCCCTCCTCCGCTCCCAACACCACAAGGGACTGCTGAGCACGGATCAAGCCTCCCATTGCATATTAAGCCAAGAGCCTCAGACACTCCCACATGTATCTCACACAACCGGGTGCTCCTCCTCTTGTCCCAGGCTGCTTTTAGCCTCCCTTCCTCCCCCACCCTGTCTGTCCTCCTTCATTCTCATCACAGAACGGGGCAGGAGCCAGCAGCAGAGCCGGTCACATCAGATGAGAAGATCCAATACATTGACCTTGTGTAGGAGACAAGCAAGGGAAATTGCTTCTCCCTACCCTCAGAAGCCAGCAATTCTCCATCTTTCCCTCCCTCCTACTCCAAAAAACTTCCATAATTTTCAGCAGGCATGGAAGCAAACAGGTTCATAAAGGTTAATATTAGTTACATGTCTGAATGGTGACCTAATTGTTGCCATTCTTCACTGTTTAGAGGTTACCTGTCTACTCCACACATCAATACATTTTGAGTTGTGATCTAAATGCAAACAAACACTCTTATGTTTGGAGTTAACACAGTCACAAGATCCTGTGTATCATGTGTTGGCAAGCACAGGAACCAACAGCAAATGACCCACCCTTAAACCTGACCGTTTGCTGTTAATCATTACAGGAGTGTTGCACTTTCCAGTCAGTATAATCAAAGCACGCAAGCTCTTTGAAAATCCCTACACACAAGATGATTCTAGCCAAGATCAGCTCCTTTACAAGTCGTACAGATTTCAAGGTATGATGTCCTCCAGACGTATGAATACGGGCAGTGGAATGCCTTGAAAACAAGTCACTGGAAGGCTAACGGCAACACTGCAATGCTAAAACAACCCCTGCCTTACAAACAGAAGGAGAGGTAGGAATGCCACAGGAACAGTGAAGGCAGAGACGTACTGCATGCATATAGTGCCTCAGAGATGGGCTTTTCTGCATAAACACATTCCCCAAAGGTTTTTTCTTTTTGCATTATGTTTATAACCATGAAGAAATTCAAGGTTAGAATAGTGCGACGCCATCAAATCACTAGCACATCACTGCTCCATAGAGTTGACCCTCAACACCAAGCAGATAGGGAGTTTCCAAGGAAAATCTGTGATACAGAAAAAATCTGGGTGCAGAAAATGCGTGGGTGCTTCAAGCAACCAGGAGCTCTTGTCAAAGAATCAATAGGAAAGAGCTAAAACTGAAAGAAGCTGTGCTCTCTGTGCTGCTCTCCTGTTAGGAATGATGTAAAACTGAGATCTTGGCTCTGTAGGATCACAATCCCACAGCTTTCTAGCTCTTCCGCCCTGGCTCCATTCTTGTTTAGGTCATTCCACTCTGCCTCCCCAAATTCCTTTCTGGAAGAAATCAAGAATAAATACAGCCTGTAAAGTGTTCGCTGACTCCAGGAAATGGACACTACCGTATTCACAGATGATTTTTGAACTTTCCAGCCACTGCTTATCAATTTGAGTTCCATTAATACAAATAGTAACAGTTCACCATTATTTTTTGAGTCCATAATTACTGAAAATATTACGCAAGAGCTATGAGAGATGTTGCAACAGAAAATACAGGTTAGTTACACTTTTAAACCACATAAGCCCTTAGCAGGATCATTTTTAGGACACAGCAAAGGAGGAAGGGGGAGAAAAAGGAAGGAGGCTCTCTCACTTGTAACCAAGGTCCGTGTGCTGCATATGGGTGCTCTTCTGTAGCAAAGGCTCCTTCTACTCCCGTTGATACAAACGTGATTGCTGTATCCCCTGTAATACTTTTATACGTAAAGTGCCGCCCATGTAAGAGCCTTCCCCTGGGGAATAAAACATATGCGCGTGAATTGAGAGCGTGTGAGCAGCATTCAATAGAATGGTGAAAATATGTGACTATAGCTTCTGTCATCAGCATGGGAAACCATTCTGAACGCAGCAGCTATTAATTTTTCAGGAATATATACATGATTTGCTCCACAAAGCAGGTCACGAGCCTCCTTCTGAGGCAGGGAGTTCCCCCTTAATCTCAGGGCCTTGTTACATAACTAGAACACATCCAAATCCCACCGCATGCCTATCCCCATGATGGGGTGCTGATATGTGTAAGGGCAGGGGACTGCCAGTCTTTCAGCAAGATGAAAACTGCAGATGAAAATCCAGACTCCACATCATGTGGGAATGTGAAGATGGATTTCTAAGCAGGCTCGTCGGTGGGACCAAACTTACCTACCGTGACAATGCCTAGTAATCCATTTCCCTGGTGCTTGACACCTGTATTACTTAAGCAAATGCCTAGCGAATATACATACATGACCTTTCATTCAATGCTTTCCACAGGGGAAATCATGGCTCTGGTATTCAGGCTCAGAGCATGTGTGACACGCATGCATAGCTTCCAACATGCAAGGGGGAAAACTTCAGGTAAGGTATACAGCGCCTAACAGAGTCACAGTTGCTTGATGAGTTACTGCTGGTCAGCTGAGCTGTGGTAACTGATCAGGACAGACTGTTCACGCATTTGTGATGTAAAATAAAATATGTTTGTGTTAACTATCCCATTCGTTTCTCAACAGGCACAGGCGAGTGTGCACCTGCTGCTGATAATTCTGATACTACAGACATGTAACTCATTAAGCGAAAGTAACTCAATCTCCTGCAATCATTTGTCTCTACCCCACAGTTCATCTTTATGTTAAGGGACTACATTTGCCACAGGTATTTTTAAAAATAGTGCTGACTGAAACTGTGAAAACCTAGAAAAGTCACTTACAGTGGTATGCACAGCCTGAACTTTCAAAAGACAATGTGTAGAGTATGCACGCAATGTTTTGTTCCTTCAATCATGCAAGTGACATAATTTGTCTAAAAAACACACTTGCATGCATAAACTGACTGCAAACAGGCTTTGCACAACCACTTGTGTCTGAGTCCATAAGCCAGAATTAACAACTTAAGAGTTTTCTCTGACAGAATATAGTAAAACATCCTTTCTTTATCACAGAGTTGCCAGCATTAGACTAATAAAAAAATCCCTATACTAACCCTGTCCTATTTCAGCACTCAAAATGCACTGGAGGACATAAAAAGAATGAGAAACAATCTTACCACGATGAACACACATGCAAAGAATCATCTGTTTCTAATGTGTTTTGGCAAAATATCTCAGCGCTGGCCTTTAAAGACCCATTGCATGCATGTCTGTATGGTGAAACAATGCCACAAGGCAAAAGCAGCATGTTAGCACAAGCTGAGGAGGAGGACAGCTTCACTCACCTTAGACAGAGGGGAATGAGAGCTCCAGACTCCTGGTTAAATTTCAGGTGTACGCTCTCCAGCTGTCTCGTGCGGATTAGCTCATGAGGAATGATAGCTGCTGAGCTCTCACTTTCTAAACTGTCCTTACGGCTTCTAAGAGAAGAGACAAAATGCATATACTTAGGATCCCAGTGCTGCGTGCTATTTCTGCTGTGTTTCAGAGCGATTGTGCAAATATTGAAGGTCACAAGAGAAAACTCTTATAAAGACACATCTGAGTTTTCATCACCCCTACAGAGGCGCAGCCTCCCCCAGACTACCGGTCACAGCATCTTCAGCAGCTCTTCACCTTGATTTGATGACCTAGGATCTGAATTGGTGCACACACACGATGCATCCCTTTCCAGCATACAAGGAATAAAATTTCTGGCAAGAACTGGCGCAAAACTACATTCTCCAAAACCCCAACCACTATAAAATGGCTTGGAAGAATTACTAGGTGTGCCCTCCCTCCTGCTTTTGCTTTATCTTCAGGATTTTTTAGACAGTGGCCTGCAGGAAAGAGTTGTCCAGTCCTTTGTGCCCTTGCTCAAATATCTTTGAGGTCTGAGGCATCCCTACAATTGTGTCCAAATCATTTCTTTCCACAGTTCAACCAAAAGGTTTTGGGAACACTCCATTTCCACCAGCATCAAGTGTAACAGCCAAAAGATGGAGTCTACATGTGACGAGTAGGACATCCACAGATTGCTTTCCCTTGTAAGTGGGGCTGCTTCAAGACAATGCAGCTTTGCTTTCTTATTTATTCATTCATTTCTGCAAGGCCAGCATATTGTGAAGCTACGACTAAAGGTTATGTTGTTACACGATTAGGAACTTTGCCAGACAGAATCCTGGTATATCTCAAAATACTTGACCATAAACACTTTATATGTTCAAAGAGCATCATTGTAACCCCTTACTTGATAGTCCAGAACAAAGAATGAAGGACGAGGGGGGCATTTATGACTTTTGCAGATGACATGGACTGACGTGATATATCTGATAAGTGATTTATATTTTTGTGACCTGGCGTTCCACATGAACTTAACAGAGGTATGACTATGTTAAGATAGTTTCTATAGTACAGAATCACCAGAGGAGCAGGATGGGGAAAGCAGGAGGGAGCTGAAACATGCCATATTGCAATGTGGTTCCATCGTGCCAGACAGACCAAAAGCCAAACAAGGCTATCAGGCTGTGGCTCCATTTGGGAACACAGTTAAAACAAGCCTGGATCCTTCCTCCACCCAAGCAGAGCCATCTTTAACATACATCTGTAAATAATTGTAAAGAAACAGTTTGACCCTCGTGAGCTGACTTAGATCACACCTCTACTTGATTTTACATTTGGGTGCTGTCCCAAAATTACTCCCAACCACGACACACATAGTAATACAGTTCAGCGTGCCTTCCAAAGCGTCTGCCAGGTCACCTAGTCCCAGGTAAGCCTTTCACCCAGGCTGCTGAGCTGCCCACTCTGAAATGAGGATACAAGCTAAGCTGATATCTCACAGTGCCTTCCTGCAAATACCCTGCATGGCCAGGTCAGAAACATGCAGGAAAACAAATCGGAGCAGCTCGGCTCCCTGCAAAATAAAAACTGTAAAATGTGTCCCATGTTCTGCCTTAGCACCACCCAAAAGCAATAATGGACCTAGCAAGGGCACAGTAGATCAGGATACAGCTTGTGCGTGGAGTGGACTGATGCACTGAGTGTCAGTCAGCAGTGTCAGTCTGGTGGGTTAACCCTGAAGCAAAGACACAACATGCTTTGTAGTCTATAGGTGGCACTTAAAACTATGTTTAATCTACTTCAGCAAACATTTTATAGCTCTTTGTAGGTGGGGTCTTCAAAGACTGGAGTGGGCAAGCATTTTGCAGGCTGATTACCTGAGAAGTGCAGTTACAGTTGATTAATGATCAGTTGACCTTAAGCTAAGCTTTGCCTCAACTTCCTTATCAGATCTTATATACACAGTGAGCTGTGGGAAAGTCAGCCTGTGGTCTACCGCTTCCAATCGTTCATTATCAATCCCTACCAAAAGGGTCAGCCATTAGCAACGCATGATTTTCAAGCAGGCCATAAGCTGGTACTTGTTAAATGCAGTTCCAGAGTTTACGCACCCTGGAGCGGAGAGTTTTACAGCAATGTTATTGCTACAGACAAGAGACTGTGCCCTTCTCACCTGGACTGCCTAAGTGCGCCAGGCACCTCCCGTAAAAGCCTCCCAGGCAATTGCTGCTGTAGGTTCATGCTTCGGAAGGACAGACAGCCGCAGGACAGTTCCCCATATCCCTGGGCTCCAAACCCCCCCGCCCCGAGCTGAAGGTGGGTTTTTAGGTTTCCACCATGCTAGCCAGTACAGCTGCTAGCACAATGGGGCCGCGGTCCTGAGGGGAAACAGCCTCCGGTTGTTAATGCAATAATGGGAATGACGACAATATTCTGGAGGCAAGGGGCAAAGCTTTCTAAGTCTTATTAAAAACAGCAAATGCTGTTTGTCATTACACGCTCAAGAGAAGATGTTGACTAATGTATAACTATCAAACGGAACTGTCATGACTTTAAGGCTGTCAATAATTATGACTTCACATTAATAAGTAACCAGCCCTTCTGTCAAAAAGGTGAAGGAGTGAAGCAAAATGGTAGTTAATACTTTGAATGACATGAAATTATTAATCCTTTCCACAAAACTTTTCCAAAATAGTCACGGTCTCTGTGTTTCTTGTTTCACTTTAGTGGAGCTCACACAATTTCAGCTATTTAAAGTTAATGGCGAAACTCCAATAGCAGAAACCAAATAACCTTCTATCTAAGCTATACCTTTCTAAACCAGAGTTTTGTGTGGTGGCCACTTCTGGACATGTTGTGGACTGTGCATAAAACAAGGCCACAGTGCCATCACTTTCAGACTCTGGAACATGTTGCATGACACAGGGACTCAGCAAGATCCATTAAAATTCTCCCTTTGGGAATGGAAATCCTTGTGCTGACCCTTCCAAAGGGTAATGGCCCAGATGAAGGGTCAGCAGGACTTCTAGGTTGTTATTAATAAAAAGTTCACGTCGTAACACACACTGCCATCCACAGCTTGTAGTTTTCAGCCTCAGAAGAAAATGTAGAAAAAGTTTGCTTTCTAACACTAACATCCCTCATTTTATGACTGTCAGTTACCCGTAAGCCTTTGCTTTCTCCACCCCATCACCAAATAAATCAGCAGCAAAAGCCAGTGGAGTTTTATTTGTTATGACTAAGATCTAGCTGACTATCACGTAAAATGTTGCAAACTTTGTCTATTCCAGATTTAATACTTCATCCAACCCACACAAAAAAATTCATGTTTCTCAGTGTCCAGAAAAAACAAGTCTGCAAAAGCCAGGGCTGCTGCATTAGGAAAGGCAGTAGATTTAAATGGAAGCAGCATGCCGGAAATGCCCCAGTTTAAGGACTGCACATCTCGTGTTTTGAGAAACTAGAGGGGAGTTGGAGGAGATTAAAGCGCATTTTCCTCTGATTGGGAGCTTGTGGGAGGTGTAAACGTGGGCAGTTGTCAGATTAATTCTTTAGAAGATTACATTCTTTTTGTTTCTTTAAAGCTGTTTGTAGTTGGGTTTGATGTCTCCTGTTCTGGGCAAGTGTATTGCTGCAGTTACCAAGGTGACTTTAGCTGACTTTCAACTATTTTTTCCAGCTTCAGTTTCTACCAGTAGTCTGCTTCTGCGCAGAGAAGAGAGGAAGGAAATGATGTTTGTTGTTTTTTTTATTTTTAAATCTTGTGAATGCTGATTAACAGTCCATGAACTTAACCAAAGCCATATTTGATTTTTTTTTTTTTTTTTTGGTGAGAGCGGGGTGGTCAAACCATTGGAAAGGTGGCCCATGTGGCCTGCAGCTTCCCCAGACCTTTGTCAACAGGGAGAAAGGCCTGAGGAGACTACACGTCCCAGCGTGCTGTGCTCCTTCTTGATGTGAGCGGCCACACGCTGGAACCTGTAGCCTCCCAGGGGCCCTCTCTTTGTATTAAAGATGAGGGTGGCTGCAACCTGCTTAATTTTATGCCAATTAGCAGCAGCCTGGGGGGATCCTGGAAAATCGCCAATGCAATCACTGGGTTGCACAAAGTTTGGATGTCCCCTCATTATAAGTCATGTTTATAGCAACCTCTTCTCAAGCAACCCTACTGGCAGTTATTTTATGGGATTCAAGAATAACGAGGTTGATCGGATTAAGAAAGGTTTATTTATTCTTGCATTTGCATTTTGGTTTATGATCGGAGCGCTTGATCTCATGGATCTGTCACGGAAGGAGGTCTCAGTTTCCTCCCAAGCTCTATCGCTGACATGGAGCATCATTTCGCTGCACTTCCAAGCTACCCTCCCAGGTACTGAAATCACAAAGGACACGCTGTTGGAAGCTGGCCATGGCAGGGGCTCTTTGTAGGAGTGGGTGCCCACTGCATCACTAACCTGAGTTACAGTCACTGCTCCTTGCTTCCTTGGTACAAAACCCAGCACCGTGAGTTATCAAATGCAAACCGTTAGTGCAAACTGACACTGGGAGAGAAAGGTTGGCCCACTTTTTTTTGTTCCTTTCTTCTGTTCCCAACCACGGCTATTTCAAACCTCCTCACTCCCTAATGAAGATATGGTCAAAGAACACTTAAGTGCCAGCAATCTTCCAGAGTCTTTCCCATAGCTTCCCCTGAAGGGCAAACCAGCGGTTGTGGGAAAGAGCCCTAAGCATCTTGGCACATTGTTACAGGACACGTCACAGACGCACAGAGGCAAGTGCAGAAACGGGGAGGACATGGTTACACAGCTCCTGCTGTGGTCACACCGAGTCAAGGCTAGCTCGAGTGCTCAGACCTGGATGCTCATCATCCTGGTTAAACCGGACGGTGAGGATGTTCTGTGTGCATTTCCTGGCGCAGAAGGGCTCCAAGGACAATGCCAGTAGCAACAATCTTCTTGCCACTCACATATGCCTTTGGAAAGCTGCATAATAACTACTGTCAGTGCTTGCAGGGGCCAGACTGTTCCAGACCTGCAGCTGAACTGGGATTGAGATTTAGGCTGTGCCACTGGCACCCTGCAGACTCATGGGCAAAGTCAAACAACTCTTTTTATGCTTCAGGTTCCCTGTCTGTAAAACTGAGACATTTTTCCACATAGGGGTGTTGCAAGGATTAAGTCAATGTTTGCAAAGCACTTTTAGATTCTTAGATGGGGAAAACTACGTTGAAGTGCAAATTATTAGCATGGTGACTGCTCTGCACTTCTACTGACACTGGTTTTCCAGACATTTGCTTTCCTAGTCCGCAGGCTTGTCACCCAGCACTCAGCCTCATGTTGAGAGACACTCCCTAAAGTATATTGTCTCCCCCCATCCAGCATTCCTTATTCAAGCAAGACACCACTGAATGGCGTCTCGATGAGAGAGCATGCCTAAATAAGCAGGACTGGATTGGAAACTTACTGCTTAGCGGTTGCAGAATCAGAAAGTCTAGCCAGAACTAGACAGTTTCAGAGAACGCTGAAATGCTCCCCTTTATGTAGAAGTTTGCCTCCAAGAACTGAAGACAGGAAACCAGCTACACAGACAACAGCTCCCCTCCGCCCAAGTAAAGCAGCAATCAAAACTCAGAGCAACTGGGAGAAGCAAAGTGCAGATTCGCCTCGAAGCAAATCCTACATCTTGATATTACCGTCAGAGCTTCCTCAGAAATGCTGCTCAGATGGAGCTTGTTAATGTGCATTAACCCAATGCTGCTCACTGAAAGGAGAAATCAGCATGCCCTATTTACCAAGTCAGAGGAACTACATGGGCAGCGAACTCGAGTTCTGCAAGTGGTGCCACTGTTACTCGTGCGCTCCAAACCAGGTACACCATATGTCAGTCTGGGGTTATCCCGGGAGGACTTCTGGAGTGATGCAACTCGTCCCTCTTCCCACAAGGGAAGGGCAACAACCTGAGATGCTCAGGGTGCAGCGCACCAGAAGGTCACAGCCAGGATAGTCCTGCCAGCCCCACCTGCCGGAGGGTTGTTCCCCGCTCTGTTTGCCAGGAACCTGCCTTCATTTCCCTGCACAGCTGGAAACTGTTCAGGGCTGGATGGAATTAGCACATGGGCATAGAGCTACCATATGTTCAGGTTTCCCTAGATTCAACCTGTCTTTCTGCCTGGAAATTCAATGCAGATGGGATTTGAAGTCTCTGGGGCGTCCGTTGTGGGCCCCTGGACAAATGACCACTGTGCATGAGGGGAGCAGTGCATGCACAGTTATCTGGGAAATCCCAGACAGAAATATGGGAATCAGGCGTGTTGAGCCACACTGCTTTATCCTTCTGGAAAAGAGGGAGAGCGATAAACAGCAGAGAGATAGTGGAAAAGCCTTGTCAAAGTAACACAGCCTTGGGAGACCTTTTTCCACCACTCAAGCTTCACTTTCAGACCCTGGGGATGCGTGTGGGCATTACTTGAATCCTGGCACAACGAAATGTAGCAATTACTGATAATTTTAGCCTCAACATGTGCAGTAATGCAGCATGCTAGCTCTAGGTTTCTACTCCATGCCTCAGCTCACAGGAGCAGTAGAACGGCCTGAGTCAGCCAAGGGGCAGAAAAACATCACTTTCAGCAACACTGCGTGATCAAGGGGACCCTTGAGGGGTGGAAAAGGTCAAGAATTCCCCTATCCCAACCCTGGCTCTCACTGCAACTGTGGCAAATTAACTCCTCTGTCCTCATCTGTAAAGTGGAGATACTACTAACCTACCTCACAGGAGAGCACAAAGCTAATTGCCAGGGACAATTAAAGACTTGGCCCCAGAACTTATTACATCAAGAAATTAAACAGCGAATGAAGCAAGACTCCTGAAGTGTCACTGAACTTTGACATTTGGAGCTTCCAGCCCACTGAGGTCTTAGCAGCAGTGTTCAGTCTGACATCTAAACGTTCCCTATGGGTAACAGCTCACTGTATCCAACAAGAGTGAATCTGCAGGGTTCAGGAGACTGGGAGCCTTGCCTTTCTGTCTGTCTGAGCAGCACCTACTAAGCTGATGGGTCCTAAGAAATAAATAATGTGCCACTGTAAAGTACATTTGTATTCATACACGCCTCATTTTTCCAAGCAGTAATCAAGAGTATTATGTTACCTATGGTCGAAATGATTAGTCATGTTTCCAAAGATTAATTTACATGTTCTTTTGTTTAATGCATACGAACTGATTTAATGGCTGCTTATGAACTGAGCTAACAGTCATTTTGAGAAACAGATGTCCGATGCAGTTTTAAGCATTAAGAGTGCTTTTATTCATATCCTTAGGAGAAAAAGGGCTACACAGTCTACAGTAATAACACTAATGAATCAAAGTACTACAGCTGCCCAACAGGGTTTTGACAGAAACCAGCTTTTTCTCAAAGGAACTTTTTTTTTTTAGGACTCTGGGACAGTGAACAACTGGTAATATGCATGCTTAACATGTAAGTATGTGCTTTGCTGGAGCCAGAACACTGAATCAAGCCCTATCTGCAACCAAACAATGTGAGGCTTTTGCATAAGCGCTGAAAACTGTAACTACACAAAGACAGGGAAATCTGTATGGAATCTGGATCCTCCACATTTTATACAAATAAATATTTGAATTTGAGTGTTTCTGATACTGTTTTGTGACGCCGAATGCAGAACAGGTTGTCTGCTTAAACCCTGATAGATTATTGTGTGTGGGTGGTAGGGTTAGGATAAAAGAAGGGGAAGAAAGCTACTAGGAAAGCAGTTGGTGGCTGCAAATCTATGATAAATAAACAGCACATTCCTCTTCTGCACGAAGCCATTAGAGTCTGTGTCAGACTTTAACACCGTAATGTCAGCTGGGTGCAAATTTGACAGCCTGGGGTTCTGCAGTGCTCCCTATGGAAAGTAGATTTGGAACAATTCACCATGCCCCAACAGAGCATTTCTGTCAAGTTCCCGAGGAGCCTCTAATGCACCAGTTATTCACAGGACCCTTGCAACGAACCACGAGTTTGATATTTTATGGTCTGATGTGTACAGTGCAGGATATGATTACACACAAGCCTGCTTCCCATCAGCCAGCACCTCGTAATCGTTAACATATTTATCCTTGTGGTGCCTCAAGAAGATGACATTGTTATTAGTCCCATTTTATAGATTCAGAACTGAAGCTCAATAGCTAAATGAGTTGCCTTTGATTACACAAGATTTACAGTGAAGGACAGAATTGAGTCCCAGCCCTACCAGGCCCAAGCAAGGATCGCACCAGAAGGACTAGATCTATGTGCAAGACCTGTCCTTCATCTCAGGTGCTTGAAAGTCTTACGAAATGATTATATCTGCACTGGATTTTGTGCCTGTAGTGTCTCAGCCTTTGCCACTGCAGGTACCTGTAGGGAACATGGATGTAGATGTATCACTACCTGCAAAAGCTGAACTCCTAAGTTACATCCCTCTGCAGCAGCTGGAGACAAGAGTCTCCAGATCATGCTCATGTACTTAATAGCGTGTTGAGCAACTTTGCTCAAATGCATAAGACATGCTGAGACAGTGTATTAGGAAAAGCTCAGACCTAGTAAGATCTTCCTCTTCTGCTTCACCTATACCACACTGTGATGGAAAATACGTTGACTGATAAGTTTCAGCCACAGTACGGGTAATCATCAGGTCTGATTTAAGTACCAGTTAGTTAGAGATTGTGAGTAAACACTGCTTTCCAGCACAAACCACCCCCCTCAGTATGGTCAATGCATTGAACAAGTCCCTCTGTATCTGCTCCATGAATTGGAGAAGAGAAGCCCCTGCAAAAGTAGAAAAAGACCTTTTCCAAATTCCTCTCAAAGTAGTCAGTAAGATAGAGGACGAAAGCATTAGGGCACACTGCTGTTTTAAGTTGAGGAGATCTCCTCTATCCCTCCGATACTATCACCAAAGTAACTGCTGGCAAGACACACAGCCGATTGCTCTCTTTCCTTAACCGAATTGCTATTACGGAGAAACAGGCTAGCTATCAATTTCCACAGTGGTAACCATAGACCTCAGAGAAATGTATTGATCTTCTAGGAGGCGAACACTGGGAACCAGCCATTCCTACCACTCAGGCTTCAGGTAGGGTGGGTACCCAGCTGCTACAGGTTAAGACAGATTTGCAACAAAGAGCACTGTCACGGAATATGAGGCTCTGAATTTGACCTGCCTTCCTCTCTGTCTCAGAACAGTTAAAAACCCAGGTAAATATTTGTGTGCTTCATCTTAGACGTCTGCTAACCTTTCACCACTCTGTCTTGAGCATATCTCTGTTTATCTTACCCTGAATAACGTAAAGCTTTCTTATCTAAGCAACAACTGCCTCTCAGCATTAAGGCTTACCTATCAGCTGCCTCCCTGACCTGATGCGCACCGCAAATGCTTCTGGTCGTCCCCAACCACTGTGAACTCAGAGCTTTTACTGGGCATGCAGATTCATGCAGGAGCCCAGCATCTGTGAGAAATCCCGCTCAATACTTTTGAGCCTTTCAAGGCTTGGTGTGATTTGTGCAAATCAGATGGTATCATTTCATTTTTTCAGTGGGGCCAACGGGACCAACCTGTGGTCCAATGGGACCAAGCTTCAGGCAGGGAAGTACTACTCAAAATCTTGAGTCAGGTCAGAATCTGGCTCTATATAATTACTATATAGCAAAAGTAAGATTATTCCTAAAGCAATAATAAAGCCACTTGAGATTTTTTTTTAATAAGCACCAATATCTCATATTCCTTACTAGCACATGGCATCAGCAATTGACATAATACTTCCCCCAAAGGATTAGGCAACTCAGAAACATTCATATGTAAGGCAAATCAGAAGTCACCCACAAAATGGAACAAGAAAGGACATCAGGGTCCTAACCAAGTATGAGGAATATTTTTCTCATGAGATGCTTGAATCAAGAAAGAAACAGGAATTGAAACAGAGCAGGATGCTGTCCCTGCCTGGGACTACAGGAAAGAGCTGATTTCAAGATGATCTTTACTCTTGGAACAAGAAAGCACAAATGTTCATTGGAGACTAGGAAACCAAAGGAAATACCAAGATGAAAGAGTGCAGCAAAGATGCATGCCTTTCTGTATTATTTAGATGAAAACATTAAAATTGATGGGAAGATACTTAACTAGCAACTGAAAGAAGCCTAAGAGGGGAAGGGGAGAAACCCAAAAAGACAGAAGTGCAGATACTGCAGATGGCTTGAAACCACAGGTGATTTCCTATAGATTCACTAAAGTCAAAAGTTACAAATGAGGAGGGATCTACAGGCCCACCTAGTCCCACTGAAATCACCTGTTAGTCTACAGACTATTAGAGACCAAGATGGTATTGGCATGTAATTACTGCCAGTACCCGCCTGCTTAAGCAAGGCAAGATCAAAGTCACTTTAAAAAAAAAAAAACAAATCAACATTTTAACCAAAAAGTTTGTAATTACGAGCTTGAAAACAAAATGCTCAGGCAAAAACATCAGCAAACACTCATCTATGCCACGTAGCTCTTTGGATACCATCGCACTGTTCACCACAGTACATTTTATAGGGCTCAGTCCAGTCTGATTTCAAACACTGTACACCGTGAACAGCAGGTTCTACAGAACACAGTCAGAGCCACTCTGCATTAGCAGGGTTTGTCCAAAAACCCTCTCAAAATCTGCCCTCCTGAGTACTAGCCCAGTAACCCAACCCAAACAACTCTTCTCCCTCTATCATTGTGCTTTGCAAGTAATTGCTGCTAGCCTTCCTCTCCCCTTGCCAAGTCTTTTCCCACCCAGCTTTGACTTTGTTTTCCATGCTGAGCTCTTTAGCCTCCCTCCTCCCACCATCTGAGTGTGCGGGGTGAAACTTACGGTGCTCGGTCATGGTTCAACCCATTCTGTCTTTGTGCATTTATCGGAGGTAGAACAGGTTTGCTGTTAATCTCAAGCCCTCTCCGCAAAGTCTCCCTGATTTGCTCCGTATCTGAAAGAGAATTTTTTTTAACATGATTTAGAGTCCCCAGGAACATCACAGACACAAGGAGATGTCAGCTTTTTTTAAAAGGCCTGTTTCTATGGTGTGTTTCATCTAAACTTTTCCCCTTCAGAAAGCAATGAAGAGATGCTAAGGATGAATTCTTAACATCTCTCTTCCTGCACCTCAGGAGTTATTTCACTTTATAAAGTCAGCTTGAATTCTCTTGTTTTGGGCTGCGATGTTGTGTCAAGCAAGGAGAGCTGGAACCTTTGGTACTGAGCCCTCCTGATGAGGAAATTCTGAGTAGCTTTGTATCCTTTCATAAATGAGGTGTTTGCTGTTTCTGCAGCTCTCAAAGAACCTCCTGACACTTCCAGTCTTTGCGCTGGAAGTCACTTTTCCCATAAGGCATAACAGGAATTTGTTCCTTTACCAAACGAGTGCAAGGAGGTTCCCGAATTTTGCAATTGGCTTTGCAAATCTGTTGACTAATTTGCAATAAGATTCACAAAAGAAAGGAATTTTATGCCGGGCAAACTTTAGCCTCAAGCTCACATTTGAAAATAAGCTGCAAATTATGCAGTTCAGATGCAGTCTTTTTACTTTTTCATTTTCCTATAATGTCTAATGGGCAACTACTTTAATAGGATGCTTTCCTACCTTTCTTAGAAGTTTCCTCATCTTTTATTGAGAAATGTGGGAATCAGGTATAGAAAAAAATATCCAAATTATTTCAAAATCTTTTGAAGGATATACAAATATCACCATGTATACCTGTCTTGGGCTTTTCATTTGCAGACCTGAGGGAAAATAGCCTTTTTAGATCCAGTGCAGTTCAAAATATTTGCATAGAAGCCAGAAGGAACCCTATATGCATTTAAATATTTTTTTTACCGTGGACTTAAAAACAAGTAAGATACCATTCCTGTGGAAACCATCGTTAATTCCAGGAAATCTCAAGCCCTCAAATTTTACGTTGCTTCATCCATTTGAAAAGTAACATGCATAATTTCAAGCATGTGTAATGGCTATGACATCTGTACCCTGAGATGGCATCTCACTGCAAAGGGGAACTCCTCCGTATTTTATTTCTTCTTTCCAGAGTTCGGTATTTGCAAGAATCACTTGAGTTCAGCTACAGCAATGTGCAGTGTCAGTCCAACTTGCCACCCAAGAAGCGGCAATGTTAATAAGGAGACACAGCCTGGGAAAATGCAGTTGCTTCACCTTGCAGGTGTTTACAGTCCTGGTTTCATCCAGTGCTCAGTTTAACTTTGCAGATCTAGATTAGAAATAGTCTAAAAACTGAAAGAAACATTTAGACAAAACAATGCAAAGATTTCTTTTCCTCTCTCCTGCCTTCCTCAAAGAGGCCACACCAAAATTCATTTCGGTCCCCCGAGACATACTTCCAGTAACTGTGGTGTTTGTTATGAACCCCAAGATGCTGCGTGACTCAGCCCACTGCCCAGACCCATCAGAAAACAAGCTGAAAGGCCACGACAGCGACTCAGCCCAGGCCCTCTTACCTTTCCCAGAGAGCCGCCGCGGCTGGGTCCCAATGCAAATGCTCCTGCTGTCTTCATCGTCCTCCGGGGGCCGGCTGAGGTCATCCCAGGCACATTTGGCACTCACTCCACTCAGGTTTGAGCCATCTGTCTCAATCCCTTTGTCAACTCTCTCCTGCTTGAAAAGATCCAAAACCCCAAGACTTTTTTGGGTGTGGCTTGAACCTGAGCTGGAACCCACCCTGGCTCAACCCAAACTTCAGCAGCTCCTGCATATCCGCCCTTCACCCTTCCACTCTCTGGCCCCCCTGCTTCGATGTATCAGCGAAGGGTGACTGCCCGTTGAGCCAAATCAGGGAGCTGGTCTGAACTGGAACAAACCTTTTCCATAGCAGGTTGGTCTGGACTCCTACCCCTTCCCCACTGCTTTACTAGGTGGCCCTGGCAGGCACAAAGCAGGGAGAGACAGAGGTGGAAATCAGCAGCCTGGGATATGTAGAGTTGCCTCTTTCAGTGCTAGCTCCAGTTTACACCAACTCAAAGTATTTATGACACTACAGTGTATACACCTGTGTGAAGCACAGCTTGGCAGTCTACCTATTATATGTCAATGATAACAAACTCCTCAATAACGAAACTTAAGATCCCTTTCCAAACTTACCAAGGAGTCCCATAATGAAAACAGCTCACAAAGAGACTCATCGTTCACAAGAGTTCGTCATTTGCAAACTGCCGGGACAACCTCTGCTTTTCAATGTGCTGGGGTGTTCAGTAAAGGACAAACGTGCAAGGAGACACAGGTCTGCGCAATGTCAAAGTTTTTGCATAGCTTTCTCTATCGGCACAATACACAAACTCCCTCCCTTGCAAGTTGGACCTTCCAAGCACGTAACCACCGTTTGGGTCTAGGAAGGTGTCGCACACCAACTACAAGCAGCTGGATACTCTCTGACACCATGCATTTTCCCAAGGACACGTGCATTTGTTGCCAGCAAGACTACCCTAAGCTACAGCCAAAACTTCCACAGAACATCTACCTGCTAGGGGAACTGGCATCGGTCTGAATTTCCACCTATGTCCCACAAGGGGGTAATGTTGAGCTGAACAAACTCAGGGCTGAGCTCACCGAGGAAGGGCTGCTCTTACCGCTGTCACCTCTCCCCTGGCACAGAATCAACCCGGCTGGTTTTCCCCTCTTCTGAAGGGGTGTCACTTCTGGTACCACTCAGTGGCACTAGCAGGATCTCCATCTCACTGCTTACATCTGGGTCACCTCCGAATAGGCAGTAAGTTCCACCACTTGCGGGACAGAAACTTTGAAGATTTGAGGAAAGAGCAGAGCTGTGTTACGCACAACGGGAGCGGATCTCTCTGCTCGTTATTGCTACCCTCCAGTTTGACCTTGCCACTGGAGTCAAGAGACCGTGGGAGCATCCAGCACTTTGCAAAATCTGTTCCTTAAGAAGCAGTTTCTACACTAAAACCCACATAACATTCCTCCCCTTGCCCAGCTGCACATGCTGTGCCCTAGAAAGAGCATTGCCTGTTCTTGTGACCGTTCAAAAAAGGATTTGAGCAGCTCAAAGATAAGCACAGGCACTCAGGGTGTGGTTGCATAGCAGTTTAAGCTGATGTAATTCGGAGTGGCTGCAGTCCCAACCCTCCTCCATGCGCTCCTACCCCTTCCCTTGAGCCAACTCCTTTTTTTTTTTCAGCTGGATCACCTCCCTAAACTGGCTCTTTGGCCCAAGAGCGGAGGCAGAACCCTGGGGGCAGGACCAGAGCAGTCCTGACTTAGATTTAAACATTCAAGAGACTCCCTTCCTTCTGCCTCTCTCCCTGAAAGACTACTCTTTGGTGGGATCTTCCTCCGGCGTCAGGGGAAAATGGCTTCTATGAAAACGTAATGGGAAAATCTGAGAAATAATAAATCTGCTGGGATTTTCTTTTGTTATATCCTAAACATAAAATTAGTTGTTTCATCCAGAAATAGAAGTTGTGGAAAAAGAAATAAAAATACATCCGATCCTACATATGCAAATGATGCTCTAAGTGAGATGTAGCACGTGGCTCCTCTGGGAGCCCTCCACAGCGCTCTGTGAGGACCCAAATCAGCTGGCATGGGGAGATTTAACTTGTCAGCACAGTTAATTCTTCATTCCAGTGATGGGGAAGCATGGGAGAACCACCAAACTTGCCCTTGAGCAGGGAGCAGAAGAGCTCAGAGGGCCCTGAGGACTCCATCGGGCAGAGGTTCTGGTGGGACGTGATTCTCCATCCCTGCAGTCAGGGCCCCCGCTCACAGACACAGTCTGGGGCCTCCGGTCAGTGCGCAGAGCCTTGGGGAGGGGGAAAGGGACTCGTCATCTGCATCTCAGCTGGTTTGCAGAGCACTTCCTCAGGGGAAGAGTACTGCTCTGTTGGCATCCCTTGGAGATCAAGGGGGGCTGATGGAAACGAGCTGGCCTAAGGCAGCCTAATTTGCATGCCTGTTTTATAACGCTTGCAAGTATTGATGTTGAAGGGGGGGGAAAAAAAAAACCAAACAAAAAAACCCTAACCATTGCAGACTCTCAGCTAGGGCAACGCACAGCTTTACCCCGTCTTTAGCCAGCAAAGATGTGCCTGGGCTGAGGGGCTGTTCTTCCTCCCTTGAAAGGGCAGCCTGAGCAGGAGGTTGGAGGAGCCCAGGGCAAAGGAGGTTCGGCTTTTTCCTTCCTCAAAGAAAGGATGTTTCTGTCCCATTTTCCTCTCAGCATGTGGGAGGGATGCTCTGAGGCTCTTATAAGTCATTGATCCCTTTCTAAACGAGCCAGAGCACTGCAGCGTGACCCGCAGAGCGGCAACCACAACTCAGGAAATTCAAATCAGCTTTATTCTCTTCTGAGATATCTGCTAAAACAGAAGCAAAGCACTGAGAATCAGCGCAGAGCTGGGGACCAACAGGGATTGTTTGACAGTGCTGCCAGGGAAATCTGAATGGCCTACAGGGAAGCCTGGCTGAACAGAAAACAGCCAGCGTTGCCACAGCGTTAATTGCCGACATCCTGGGATGACATCTTAGTTGGGATCCATTCTCGGCAACTTCGAACAGAAAGTACAGCTGCTGCTGCCAGGGCTGGGTTTAGGCCTCAACCAATTCCCACAAGAGACAATGCAGCCTCAAAACAAGCTCTGCCCGCTTCCCAGGCAGGCAATGTGCTCGCCTGCTCCCAGGAAAGTTGTCCGTTTTCTCTGCCTGCTCCCTCCCCTCCACCTATCTTCCACTGCTGCCTTTCAGCTCTCACACACCCTGTACCATCACCAAGAAAACGCCAAGCAAATGACACTTTATCCTTTCCCCACTAATTAGAGCAGGAGGCGCTTGACGTGGCTGAACCAGCCCGGCACAGCCTTGCTCCCCGTGCTCAGCAAAGGCTCTTTGCAGGACTCAGCGCCGCAGCAGCAGGCTTTGCCCTGTGAATCCCCAGGGGCTGAGGCAGCAGAGCAGGAAGGAGGTACACACACACCTGCGCATACGCACTACTGCAAGGGCAAGAGAGAACAGAAACAGGAATGTCTTCAATGTGAGGAAGTCCGGAAAGACCACAGACATAACAGCTTTCGTGGTAGGACACACTGGTGAGGCAGAGGTACTCTTTATTTGCCTTAACTTGCCTTGGCTGACTCAGATTCCAGTAAGCTGAGCTACTTTTCATTTACAGTAAATTGAAGAAAACCCTGTTTTATCGTTAGGAATCACCAGTGTGCAGAGTACAGACAAAACACCCTCCAGGAGGGGAGAGGGCAAAATTTTGAAGAGCCTAAAAAACTTCATAGGACTTGCAGTTGTATTAGCTCCCACACTGTGGGACATTTGTGGAACATTTTTTTTTGTGTCTCTCAGACTAGGGTTATTTTAGATGAACAAATCCTTAAGAACAGTAAAAGTAGAATTTGGTTTTGTTCTTAAGCTTTCAAAATAAAAGATGCTGTGAGGCAACTGAGGGTAATCAGATGCAGACACACAGACCATACGCAAACGCAATAGCTTGTACAAAACGTGCACATATGCACGTGCCCTACCAGGCTAAGCCATAAGTTCTCTCTTAAAAGCAAATACTCAATGATTCACTGGAACAAGGTCAGCACCACACTGGATTTGCCTGGGACCCATATACTCCAGTACCATAATTCTGCTGAAGGGATGCAGCAACTGTCCCCCAAACGCATGGATCAGCAGTAGCCCACGGGACGGTAACCCTTCCATAGAGGTCCTATTCTGATCTCTAAACTTCAGAAATTAACTTGAACTGTGAAGAAGGAGGTTTAATATATCTTCCCGCATGGATTGTTAACAACTGCATGAGATACTTTTGGCTCCCATTATTTCTCAGACCACGCTAACTACCTGGTCTCAAGTGACATCCTACAGGAATGAGCTACACTGTCACATTTGCTGTGAAAAAATATTACTTAGTTGGTTTTGAGTTTTCTGCGTGTTATATCTCCTTATGCTTGCATATAAAACAAAGGAGGAATTTCCTGATCTATCATCTCTAAATCTTGTACTGTTCTATGTTCTTCTATCTTCTTCTATTTTCCTCCTTTCTAAAACATGCAGTCCAAATCTTACCAATTTGTCTCATATATGAGATTCCATTTTCCTGGTCTCCCTTCTCTAAATTTCTTCCTAGCGCTGCCATCCACCTGGGGCTGGACATGTGCACTCTTGAACCACCTCTGAGAGGGCAAAGGGAGTCTCTAACACTTTTCTGGGATTATTGCAAACATTGAGAAGATCACAGCACCTTTACAGAAAATAATAGTTTTATACCATTAAGCCAATTCTCGCTGGCTACTACGAAAGACGTGACATTTTATTAACTAAAGACATACTTGCAGATGTGGATCAATCTCAAATATTGTCTCTCCTCTTCGCATATCTGTTATCAACCAGGGGCCTCCAGCTCTACAAAGAAAGAAAAAAAGGTAATGAACCAAACAAGCACTTTAGCTAGTACTCCCCAACAGAGTCCTCAGAGTGAACCTGTACTGGAAGAAAGCACAAGACAGTTTAAAACAAGCCTAGAAGCCCCTCTATGTTGTGTATACATCCCATAGCATGCATTTGTCCTTTACATTTCCCAAACACATAATGAAAGCCCTCCATGACCTAGCTGTTATCTGCCATGTCAGGCTACCCCTGTAAGTGTGGGCCCACTTACTCATACAAGACTGAACTGGGTTTTAATCTTACAGGTAACTGAATTGGGACTGAGAAGTCCAGTGTCGCCTAGGTCTAAGAAAGATGGGCAAGGCATGGGGTCAAGATTTATACCTCTATTACGTACCTAAAGATGCAGCAGGGTCCCAATGGGATTTTGGGAGATCAGCAGTCATGTTCATACCATAGAAAGCTTATTGCTCTGATAAATATCCTCACAATAGACATTTTGCCCAGTTGCTACTTAATGGCCGAGTACTCAGATGGTTCAGGGAAATCTTTGTTTTCAATAGCAATAAAAGTCGGAAGGGTCAAGATGTTTCCCAACAAAGGTGATAGAAAACAGATTACTGTTTCAGACTACTGAAGATGAACTACTCGGTGACTTTACTTTGGGTCACAGTGCAGACAGACTGCAGAAGTCAGCCTTAGATGGTGCTTTTCATTTGAAGTAAAAACTGAAGTATTTCGGAATTCTCATAAAAATTTTCATTTTTTCATGAGATACTTTGTTATTGCAGTCAAAAGCCCCCTCCTCTGGCCTTGTCTGTGTTACAGTCTCGTAAAGCACTTGGAGTGGGAGCAATAAAAGTTAATATTTTATAGCTTTTCAGATGCATCAATACCCACTCTTTTTTCACATCACTTTGGAAGCTGTTAATTATTAACTGCAGAGGTGCCACCTGCTTCAGTCCCTCACTGGGATGCAAGAGACTTCTACCCTGACTCCACATCAGCGGCTTAGTAGTTTTGCCTTCGAATCATGCACATTTGGGTTTTACTTTATCCTTGGAAAGGTGCTTGTACCACGGCACAAAAGCCAAAAACCAACATGAGAGCAGACTGAGGAGAGGGGTGCTATATCTGTATTGACTTAGAGGAGCCAAGGGAGCGGCAGGCGGTGTTTATTGTCTTGGGGTCCCAGAAACAAAGCTTGCAGCTGGACAAATTCACTCTACTCTAGGGCATTCTCATGAATTATCCGCACTTATGCCTAAAAGGGAAAAGTTCAAGTTTAAGAAATCCAGCAGCAAAGGCTGGACTCTTCCAAATAATCAATCAATTAAAGGCCATTGTGACACTAGAGAGCGTACTATTGTGCCCAGGAACACATATTCAGAATCATTTTGTTTAAAAAAATCTTTTGAGCTACAATCACACGGCAATAACTTCCACTAAATATAAGAGAAAAATATTTAAACAAAACACCTGCAAGCCAAAAAAACTTAGTTGCAACCTGGCAGCAAATAAAGCATCAACATATCATTTAACATTTAAACCCCATCTCCTCCTTAACCCAATGACGTCTTTGTTTTGCCGCAGGAGAAATAACAATGAACTTCACTTGCATGAACACTCCTCCTGTTGCAAATTGGCTCACCAAGAGTGGGGCCAGTTTGAGAGCGACTTTCTCACTGTCAGACAGTACCCAAGCTTTGCTAGGCACTGTCAGTCAGACCCTCTCCTTCCTTTCTTTTGAACTACACAGAGAGGTCACCGGTAACAGTTATCCCAGCTCTCTCAGGAAGAACCAATGAGAAAATGCTGCAGGCGTAAGAGGAAGGAAATTAAGCTTTCAAGACCTCATTCTATTTCACCCTGAACATGTGGACTTCCACATGCATTAATTTGCCATCTAAGTGTCTGTGCGTGAGAACAGATTTGCAATGAATTCCCATCTCTTGCTACAGCACAGGATTAAATAAGTTCCATCAACAAGTTAAAGATTGTTAATAAAAACAAACAACTGAATTGTTCTCTATGGGAATGCTCCCCTTATGTGGGGCTACATGAGCACTTACACTGGGACAGTCCGAAGCAGTTCCAAGATCCCTTGCCCATTCCACTGCTGAGCCGCATGCAGTTCCTCAGTGCAAACTCCAACAATCTGGAGTAAATGAAAACAGAGATACTAAACTGGATGGGAACCGTGCAAGAACTGTAGAGAGAATGTGCCACGTGGTGCTGGATCAAACAGTGCAGATACAGAGAAGCACCATTTCTTTAAATTAACCAGATGAGCGAGGACAAATGGAGCCTGAGACAACAGAGGGATTCTGCAATTCCTTACGTCCTCTCTCTACACTTACCATGTGAAGTGCCCTGGTCACGTAACATTTAATCTTGCATGGCATGTGTGAACTTAACTATGAGGAGGGCCTGGTGACAAATCAGGGTTTACCGAAGATCCACTAGTCTGTTCTCGCTCTTCAATCTAGTCCACACAAGACAGGACAGGTTAGGGTCTGAGCACATGCAAACACTGCTCTGTCAGCCAACTGCTAGGGGCAAATGCAATACTGCAGCAATTCCAATCAGGCAAGGGACCCGCTGCCACAAGGGAATGCTTTGGTGCTCATAAATCCTTGACCAGCTCAGTTTGCTGACTAGTTACATCTTACCCGGCACCATAAAGTAAAGCTGCTTACACATGGCATAATCCACTCGTCACTGCAGGCAAATGTAAACTTTTGCCTTCCTGTATAAGGCAGGATGTGTTTGCTTTTCAGGATGGGAGCTGCTACACTGAGCAATACCAGATGTCCCTCTCACAGCAGCTGAGATCAGCCGCTTCAAATGAAGGGGTGAAACACCCTTCAGCTGATACAGGAAGGCAGTTTCTTCCTGACCCATCAACCACTGGCTTGTGCCTTTGAGCACAATGATTCACTCTTTGGGATGAAAAATTATTTTAGCCATGGCCTTCTATTTTCTTCCTCAATACTCTAAGCCTTTTCCAACGACACTGGATTTTTGGTCAAAATCTGTTCAACTGATGTTTTATCAGAAAAGAAGAAAATTGAAAACTAAGTTCTGAAGAGCAGCAAGCGGAAGTGCATGATGTGCCTTTGCTGCAAGCGCCTATCTGCACCGACAGAGATCTGCGTGGAAAACCATCAACGTCAGCATGTACCCAGTTCTGCACACCCTACCTCCCCTGCCCCTTGCAGAGCTCACTTTCTCAGGACCCAGCCCTTGGAGATGCACTTCATCCCCACCCATCTCCCAGGCTTCCTCCATGAACAGCCTGAATCACCCTCGCTTCAGGACACCCCTCCCTGGGCCTTCACTCACTAATTACATACAAACAGCAAGACTCTAAACAGGAAATTATTTTGTGTTCATTCTTTTCTTTTTGCAATCATTTATCCTCATGGGTCAAAATAAATCCACAAAAACAAGCATCAAACAAAGGGGAAAAACAAGTCAACCGTATGTGTTGTGGAAGATTAGAGGCCAAGAGCCTCAGGATCCAACAAGTTGACTGTCCTTTGATCCAGGACGGCTGGGCACTAAAGAAGAGATGTGGACAAATGCAGCACTAACTGGGGAAACAGCCAGAAATCACCCTGCTTAGTTTGGCTCTCTACCTCTGCTTCCAGGTCCCACAACTCACCTTTCACTGATTAATCCCACACCCATCTCTTTCTTGTTGATAAAACACAGACTTTTGGGCACCTCAGTAAACTCAGGAAAGCCTTTGCCGTTGCACAGCAGTTGCCTTGTGCAGATCTGTGGTAATAGAGCTTCCCCTTACATGTTGCAACTACAGCCAAGGACAATTGGGAGCAACTTGAAACTTAAATTCTAAAATACAGACACTTGAATTTTCCCACAGGAGGGAAGCTTTTCCACAGGAGCAGGGAGAAATCAGCAGTTGGTATAAACTACACCAGCTCTTTCACTAAGGTTAATAACTCCATATGCAATTTAAAAACTTCCAAATCTAAGACACATCACTGAGAAGAAGGACTTTGGGAAAGCAAGCAAACTTGTTTGGCCAAGGAAGCTCCACTCACTGAACAGTAGGGTTAAATCGCAAGGGATTTTTAAAATGTTTCTTTTGCAAAGCAAACCTGAACCTTTCTTAAACTGTAGATCAATACGGGAAAACTCAGCCTCTAAAGAATCTTTGTGTCAACGGTGCAAGCTACATTTCTGCCATTAAATAATGCTAAAGCAACTGAGTCCTGCTCCAAACACTGGAACTTAAACCAGTGGATCACTTACCGATACTGCCATAGAATTAATTTGAATTTAGCTCTACATTACCTTCTAGAAGTGTTTCTCTCAGTTTTTTTCCCTATGTTCATGTTTGAAATTTCAGAGCAGTAATGAAATATTCAACTCCAGGTCTGTTTCACAGTGTAAACCTTTTCTCCATCAGATAGACCTCTATCTTGAGAACTGAGTGTGCCATTGCTCAATCCTGGTAAAATGCTTACTGAATACCTCCAGAGTAACAACTCAAAGATGAGATCCACAGTGATCAAATAAGGAAGAAAGGTGGAAGACAGGATAATAAGCATCTGACTTAGCACAGCTAAATGAAATGTAATGTTAGCCGCATTCCGCTCTCAGGAGGTGGCAGTCAGAGCCACCATTGCTGGGTCATACCTGTAGGAAAGTAACGACCCCAAAAGGAGTCTGCACCGGCTGCATCTGAGGGTCTTCTGTCAGTAACATATGCTGGATTCTAGATTCACTGTTGTCCAAAGGGCTGTGCCACGATACATGGTCACCGCTGCAGAAGGTGTTTTCTGCAAGGAAGAGAAACAAGAAATATTTAGTTCTTAAACTCTACTAAAATACTCCTTCTGTTAGCATCTGCTCCTGACCGCTGTCAGGCAGGGACCTCTGATCTGGACCAGGACAGTCCCTGGTGGCTATTCACAGTGACTGCCTCCAGCCAGCTCTGCTGAGTCTCTGAGTCAGCTGAAGCACCTGAAGCAAGAAAGGGGTCTCATCGAGCCATCTGAATTCAAGCACTGACTTTAAAATTGCCCTCTCTTGAATCCTGTGGCAAAAAAATGGTGTCCTGCTATGATATTAATCCCAACACAGGAATACCAACAAATAAAATTAGCTTCTCTCTCATTAACTATTAGACTCATTTTGTGAGAGGGCGCAGAGTCAGCAGGCTATACTGGATGCCAATGGGACGGCGATTCATACCTAATTTGCAGCTCTGATGTGGCACAGAGAAAAGACTCCGAAATGTGAATTAAACACAAATAATACTCTGTATATCTAATAAAAATCCACAGTCTGCTGCCCAACTTACCATGGTCTAAGTCAAAGTCACTTTCTCTCCCAATTGTCTAGTGGCTCTGGTGCAGAATTATAATTAATATCTTCCTTCTTTCCCAAACAATGAGAAAACAAGTAGGCTATAAATTTCAATCTATGTCAGAATAGACTGCATCAAAACAAAGAGCCAGAAATTATCCTTCCCTCTTCATGACTGTAAGCATTCGTTTCTTCTCCTCCTCTCCTACTTAGAAAGACAAAACCCCCAGATAATCCCATGTTCCACAGCTGGTGCGTGCCAGAAGGCACACCAGAATCCATCTGTATGTTGCTGCCCCATTACAAGAAAGGCTAATGCTAGAAGTAAAATAACCAATCATGACCATTTTCACACCAAAAAAAGCATGCTCCATTTGCACACAGTTCCTAGAGCATGTGTGCAGAAACGCTGCCTAGCGACTGCCTTGTCCTCGGGTCTTGTGCTTGTCCCGCTCCAGGTAGAGCTTTTGTAGCACATACAAATAAACAGCCTGGAAGCCATCATCTGCCCTCTGACATAGGTGTAGTGCCCCAGGGATGAACCGAGTACTGCCTGCCTGCTTCCAAGTCAGTGGCAAGCACCGCGCCCCTCTCCCTGACCAAGCTCATGGAGAAAGCCAGTCTGGGCTGCTGTCCTCACCGTGGTCTCTCTCCCAAGGCCACTCTTACAGGAGAGTGGGAAGGGAGGCCTTGCCCACTGGAGGAGGACTAAGACTCCCACTGCAGAGTGGAAACTGTTAGTGGTTACTTGAGCTGCTGTCTGTTGAGACTGGAGCATCTCATATGATACAGAGCCGGATCCAACTCAGAGGAGCGTTCTCCTCTGCCCTGCAGCTACCAGCAGATGTGGTCCTGGATCTTCACCTAACCTTCCCACATCACCTTCCAAATACACATCAATAGGATAGGGCTTATCCAAGAATCCTTGAACATGGCAGCTTCTGCAGCAGCAAGAGAGAAACAGCATTTACCAGTAATTGCAGCTTTGTCCCCAGTCACATTAAACAACAGACACTGAGGAATCGGGTGCCTGCACACCACCCCCTGTGCACCAGCACCGCCACAGCTGCCTGCACGTACTCTTGGCCAGCAGCACGTGCAGGATGCTTCGAGGGAGCCATCAAGTAAGGTAAGCCGGCAGGCACGTAAACTAATGAGTTATCTCGCGGTTGCTGTAGTTAAAAATACAAGCAGTCATCTCACTAATGAACTAACTCATGCTCACCCATTCATGGGTTTAATGCTGGGCGTCCTGGGCAACTCGTAGCTTCTCCACCAGGTGTCCCCATTGGAGTGTATTTGAACATTTATTATATATGTTTTTTCAGACTAAGTTCTTGGACAGCTCATTTGATTAAGAATTAAAATAAACTCCAAATACCATAAGGAACTTGGCCCGAAAAACAAGGCATGTAACAGAAGTGTTGTGATAAGTAAGGGAATGTTTTCCTTAGTTAAAATCAGGAAAGAAAGAAGACATAGCAAATGCAAGCTGCTTGAAAGGAAGAGTTTATCATTATGTACACTAAATTACACGCTTTCAGCTCTGCGACTGAAAGGAGTGGTTCAGATATTACTTTACTTTTAGAGTTGGGGAAATATAAGCAAACAGAAATGAAAAACATGTTTGTTTTTTTTTTAGTATCAAAATTGGATTAAAGAAACAGCACTTAGAATGTTGCAAACGATCTTGTGATATTTTCCAGGTTAGCCAAAATGTGGCTGATTAATTTTTTTTTTAAATTATAAAAGCCTCTCAGTCACAGTTTTCAGGAATGAAACAAAGCCACAAAGAGCTTATTCTTGGGCCCTGTCTTTATACCAAAACATTTTGCCCATCAAATGCTCACACAATTCTATGCTGATCGATCGCTGCATTTCATTGCTGGTGCTGCTTCTCCTGGGAAAGCCCAGCCCGTTTAGAGCAGGTTTTCAAATGCAAATGTCTCTGCTGGAAACCCACCTGTTTATGTCCATGTGAACACTGAACACTTAGAAAATCTCCCTCTCCCTTGCATGCACACGAACACCACAAAATTCACACTGACTACTCAAGTAAATCACAAAAAAAATTCTGCAAATAACATGAAGCCAAATTAAAACCTGTAAGAGTGCAAGAAATTCAGAATTACAGCCTGAAGCTCAGCTCTTCGCTTGCTGCATTGCAACCCATATGGAATGTAAGATCAGCTCTTGTACGGAGATCACTGCAGCACTGAGGACAGCTTGAATTGCAGGACTTGTAGCCACAGAAACTAAGAAATTACAGGAACAAAGGCCTAGATACTACTTTCTCTTGCCTTATGCTGTAAACAGGGATGAGCAGCCTCCCTTGTCACCTTCCACACTCACGTTTTCAAAATATGACAATCCAAATCTTCATTTAAGCTTCAGACAATGTTTTAACCAAAAAATCATAAAGTTTTCAGAAATGATTCCTCCAAAGTAAATTTATAATTGAATTTGGGGGTTTCACAAATGTTGAATTAGAACATACAACATCTAGATAAATCCTCAAAGTCATCACAGCACAGATGGATGGGAGAAGTCTCCTCTGGTTTTTGCACTTTCCTATCATTCGCAGTGCTGCCCGTAACACACTTCGTACAACTTGCCTTTCGTCCACAACCACGTACAATGTGCTAGTATTTCCTACATTTACACATATATTTCCATAAAACCAAGAGAGGAGCAGGCAGAGAACACACGCACTCATCTCAGGTATACTAGAAGCACAAACACCTTACAAGGAGCAACACACTTCAGTCAGACATGCCTAAAGACAGCTCCTGTTGTTCCCAAAAATGCATCCCATACCATGCAGACTAATCAGAGAAGCAGCCTGCCACCTCCAAACTCATTTCTGAGATCTCTGTTTTGCACTGCTATGAACCAAGGATGGGACCAGGACCTTCAGTGATAATAATGCCAATATGGGTCTCTCAACATTCACGGTTTTATAGCCATACCTCTCAGTACACATTTTGATGCCTACTGCAGATATCAAATGAGACATCTAAACTCGCAACTGGAAGCTACTTATATACTAAATACTTGAAAATACACACATGAAAATAGGTATTAATATACATGTAAAAATAAAAGATTATAGGAAGAAGTTTATGTCCATGGAGCACTGACCCAGTCTGACAAGATTCACCGCTACAAGCATCCCAAAACAATTTCTAGTTTTAGGCCAAAACAGACTCCCCTTCCAGATAAGCACAGAACACTCCTTTGCAAATTATCTCAGTTTAGTAAACCTGAAAGGTTACAGCCTCAGCAGCAAAGCTGGTTCTGCAAGGATCACATCACAGCACTGATGCTTTCCCAGGCCCTTGTAGATTTGGGAACAGCCTCTGCTTTATCCAAGCCCATTTACAGCAACCATTGATCCAACACTTTTCACTCTTAAGCTCTGCTACGACAACCCTTTTGACCTGCTGTAATGCTGTGCAGATTAGCATACTGTGGCAACATTTCTTTCTGGTTTTGAGAAGGGATTGAAGCACAGCAGATGTTACAAAAGTCCTTTTGCACTGTATTTCTTAATGAGACAAAATGCATTTGCGTCCAGAATCCAGGAAAAGGTGAGATGGCTTTCACTGGTAGCTGTGAAAAATCACGGGCTACTGCTGAACAAGCACCTTCTCTACCATTTCAAGAGGGCAATGTTCAGTCTGCCAGGACTTGGGTGCGCTGCAAAGACGTCTGCCTCTGAACTTTGATGTTACCTGCTCCAAAGCAAAGCCAACAAGAGATGTAACATGTCCAGGGAAACCATTTTATGTAATTGGAGGAGTCTGACGTATTCTTCTAGTAAATAGCAAGCCTCAAACTGCTAGCCAGTTGGTGTGTTCCCATGCTCAGGAGTAAACCCGGAGAAGACTTCTATCAATGAGGGAACTAAGGATGCTCTTTTCTCTGTGGTTTGCATGTTGTGGATGGATTCGTCATTGCCTAAGGAGGGAGCTGTGACTAAAGCTTTTACTGCAGCTATAGCACACACAGGAGGACCCTATCGAGATTCACTTGTGTCTAAGGTCGAGCGTAACACATCTCCATTCTTCTCCACTGCAGAGGGCACAGTTAGCGTTTTTACTTACCTGCTCATTTTTACAATCCTTTAAGAACCAAGTCTCTCCAAGAGCCCTACCACTCTGTTAAGTCTGTTTGACATTGGCCAACAGGTTCAAACACCATTAGGGTAGCACAGTCAGTCTTGCAGGCAAAAAAAGAGCATGACTGCATAAGCCTTGTTTCCTTAGGTGAGCACAGCAAAACCAACAGTCACCAGAAAAAGTTACCAGGATCTCACCAGGGAATTGTCAAATGTGTAGGACAGATGGCAAAGCACAGAAATGATCTAGCCATCAACAGAAGAATTAAATAGCAAAGGAACTGAAAGAAAATATGTTAAAAAATGAAATCCAAATTATTTTAGTGTATGGCTAAATCAGCAAATCCTCAGGAATAAACTAAGGCTCCTGCATATGAGCTGATTCACAGGAACTGCTGTTGAATACTTCTGCCTCACAGTAAACCTGAGGTGGTTACATGTTCCCTCCATGGAAGGAAGAGCTAAGCTACCTGACCTGCCTCAGGATAAATACTTATCCTTCAGCAGTTACCATGGGAGTGCTGGATGTGCTGTAAATACACAGGCTTGCTTACAATAACCTCTTGGACAGTAGCACCCTTCCTGCTTGGAAGGGGCACTAACAGGACTTAAACCTAATGCAGCAAGGTGATCCATCCTTACACTTGAAACTGGTTCTTTTTCTGCAAGTTTGTGTTTTAACAAAAACTACTGATTTTTTTTTTTTCCTGTTAAGGAATGCTGATTCCATGAAATCAAACTGCTTCATAGGGAAGTATTGATTTCGTAAGAACTCAACAAGGAAATCATTAAAACATTTCTTTTCAAATTTACTACTTTATTTCATGATTTATAATAACAAATCTGAAGGCTCTCTCCAGCTCCACAGAAATGAGAAGTCTCTAAATTTCCCATAGACCAGCTCTTGTACCATTCTATTATGCAAAAGCAGCACCTATAAGACAGTTATACCAGACCACTCTGTTAAGCTTCCCATATTTTGAAGTCTTTAAAATGTCATTATCCATTTTCCTTTACAGCCCACATAAAGTAGGTGAGGTTCCTCCATGCAGCAATGGTCATAATTCAGCTGCGCATCTCTCCTAACTTTACTATCCAACTGCTCTACAATGAGAACTGGGGAAATAACTCAGAGGGAACCACTCCACTGTGGACTAGTAAATTTTCTTTGTGTAATATTGCTCATGTATTTTCTTGGAGTGCATTCCCCCCTACCTTTAATTTGACTAAATATAGCTGATGCCTAAAGAAATAAAACCAAGTCATATCCTTGGCCTCAAGATGTTTTATAAACAGTGTAATGCATGCAATCTACGCTTAAGAGGTGTTACCTAGCTCTAGAGAGAAACACAGATTATTTCCCACTGTATTTCCAATTTCTTTTTTAAACCTGCCAGTTTTGCATGTATGGGATCCTGCTAGGAGCCCTTACTCCCTTGAAAAGCCACAGGGAGTAAGCTGAAAAGGCCAGCAATCCAAGACAAGTACTAGGATCTAAGAGAGCTCCATCCAAAGGGTGGCCCCAGGCTGAATCTGGGTCAGGGAACATCTCCAGTGAGCTTGCTATCCTGCACCCAGAGCAGATGGGAAATAGCTGTTGGGGCATCTGGAAATCAAGTATCTTCCCTGGCATGCATATAGGGGACTGTATGGAGGAAAACAAGGAGCTGGTGCTGTTCCATCAGCAAAGAGATAGCAAGAGAACTTGAAGCATATCTCCTGTCCATGCATGGCCTGTCGTACAGTCCCCAGACTGAGTCTGGCTATGGGGCAGTTCAGACTGCATCACCCAGGTTCATCCAAAGGCCAGAAACTTCCCCCTTCTAACATGGTGACACCATGCAATTCTTTAGATAAATTTTCAAATTAGGAGAATAGATTTGTAGCCTGACCGTTCCTCTGTATCTCTTCTAAGACACCTCCTCCTTCGAAATGGCAGCTAGAATCTGCAACAGAGGGGTTAACTGTTCTGACTAATCAGCCAGATAAATCCATCTGACAGTGCGTTACAGGTTATGAGCTGATACTGCACAGAGTGGGAGAAGCCCTAAGTATATTAACTGCTAAGTGCTCTTGGTTTTGAGAAAACAGCCGCTCTACTGCACTCATATCCTTCAAAAGCAAGTTTCTGTGTTCCTCGCTTGTTTCTGCAGAAAGCCAGGCCATCATTACATGGTCACTTTATTCTGGGATATGTGCAAGATGATGCTGAAAGAAACAATCCTGCTTGTCTCCCTGAGAAAGCAGCAGCTACCTGGATCACCCCCTCAAGCCAGTAATGTTGCTTAGCTATGCTAGCACAATGCTTGGCACTTCTCTGCTAGCTTGGTCTACAAAAATATACTCAATAAATCTGCAACAGTGTGTGGCACTGGGGATGCTGGCACTCAAACAAGATGACCACATCCCTCACACGAGCCAGACCTACATTACCCGCATCACTCGGCGGCTTGGAAACTCTAAGGGGTACAAACCTGCATTTTGTATCCAACTGAGATCTCAGCTAAACTGCAGGCAGCAAGTCACAGACGTCAGAGAAATTCTGTATTTGAGGGCAAAGCAAAGAAGGATTTCGACTCCATGACTTACGGGTGCAGGAATGTTAAAAAGGCCCCCAGTGAGTTCCTGACCAGCATGACAGGGATGCAGCCAGACCTTTAAATTGAATGCAGCTTATCCAATACTTACAGAAACAACGTAATTTATTGCATTGCTATTACCCCTTGCACAGTCTGTATAATTTATTATATAAATGTATTTTCTCCAACACATTTTTAATATTCAGTCTGGCTTTGTTAAAAAAGAAAAGGTAATCTGGCAATCTGTCACAAATAAGATTTGATGCTGTTTTTCCGTACCATTTTGCAGACTAAACAGCTAGAATTAATTGAGAGAAACTAAGGGCAGACAGAGAGACCAACACTGAAATGTATTAGCTATATTTTTCACCAGAGCTACCTAATATATTTCTAACTAGCTCAATAATGGATAAAAGCGTGCATGCAAAGATGTAGCTATAATAAATGGATACAGAAGCTAAACATGAAAATCGTGTCTAAAAATCTCAAAGTAGTATTGTTATTGCAACTCATTACACAGATGCAAATTTTAAAAAAAACCCAGAGTATAAAGAAAAAGACTTCATTCACACTCATTTGCCAGCCACATTAAATTAAGATAATCTAGGGATAATCAAATTAATGCTAAATTCAGTCTGCCTGCTTAGCTTCCTAACCTACAAAGGACTGCACACATGGATTGGTAAAGGGGAAAAACAATTGTGATACAATCTGTGGGGCCCGCTGGCAGTTAGTTTATAATTTCATTTTCAATTCAAGCTGAACGTGTTTTAAGAACATACAAGTAGAATCCAAACCATGATATATTTGCATTACATTAAAAAAAAATGCTTTTCCTCCCTGTTTTTCTTTTTCAGTTCAGTTTTGCTGCCCCTTATCTCCTGTCTGGGAAACAGGAACTGCCCCAGCCCGGGCACTCCAAAGAGGTGCCAATTCACACGGTGCTGCTGCCTGCTGCAGACATGCAGCATAGACAAGATGCCTTAGGAAGAATTAAATCCCTGGAGTACAATTAAACAATAGCTCCACTGCAGGGATTCAAATTGGGCTTTTAAAAACAAGGGGCCTAGGCAAAACATTCTTTAAAAAAAAAACTAGTGTGGAAAAAAACAGATTATCAATACTGTAAGGACTGCTTGACCTCTGAAGTTCAATGACAGTTTCAGAAAACACAAGTGTGATGCAGGTTTTTTTTAAGAATTGATAAGCAAGTTGAAAATACGAAGTTGATTACTGCACAGCTCCAGGTTGTTAAGTCTGGAAAATTAATGAGCCTCTCAAAAGAGCCCCATCAATTTATGCAAGCTTATATAAACTTATTTGATCATTTAAGTCCCCTGGACTGAAAGCCTAATGAAGGGGCCAGAACTGGGCCCTCCCATGCCTCCTCAGGGTACATCGCCAGCAGGAGAACGTGATTCCTCACTCCTCTGTGCCCCGCTCAGAGCCCTCACGCACCCCTACTGGCAGCAGGATGGTGGAAAACGTGTCTCGCTGCACTGCAGCTTCTGCTGATGGAGTTACAAATGCTGCTTTTCTTATCACAAAGTAGATCCCAGACACCTGGATGCCTTATGTGGCATTGGAGAGTGTAATATTTTAGCTGAAAAACAAATGCTAAAATGCTATCATACAATAACCAATTTGGTTCTGGGCCTCCTCTACCTCTTCTGTTTTCCAGGACATTTCTTTCCATCCCTTACACATCTGCGTGTCTGGCTTGTTCCTTCTCCCTGCCCATCTCTACGCGCATATACAATTTCCATGACTGCAGTCTCCGAGAATTTCTCACGCAGGCTCCCAGCGAGTGACTCCCGTGCCCAGGGCACGCTCCCACCCTCTGCAAGCGGTGGGCCCCCTGTCCTCTCCCTGACTCCATACAGCCTGCTCCGCCAGCCACCTCCTCCCACGCTTCCTCTCCTCCCCACAACTTCATTCAGCTCCTCCACGTCTGCTCCTTACAGCCTTCTCCAGCCCTCGCAGCCAGCAGAGGCAGGAGCTGGCACATCCAGCAGGCTTGGCACCCCCTCGGCATAAGCGCTGCCCGGGGCAAGATGCATCTCCCGCCTTGCTTTTGCAACAACACGGTTCCCACCTATCTACAGATCTATCTGCATGGATCCCTCCCACAGGGAGGGAAGGCTGGAAGAAGGCATGGCAGCATGAAAGGACTTACCTGGCATTGCTGAGTATGGCAGACAAAGAAAAACACAGATGCGAGTTGTTCATTCGCAGCCCCCCAGAACTCTCCTGCTCCAAGCTCTCGCTCCTCTACACCCCATCACTCAGACCGATAGCCCTTGGATGCTGCAGAGCTGGGCTGCTTTCACCTCTTCCAATGGGCAAGTGGGACAACCTCTCTCTTACCCTCTCCATCCCCAGCCAAGCAACCGCAAGGGAGCAGGAGCGATGCACTTGCCAAATCGCGAGCTCCAGGCAAGGCGAGAGACCCTTCCACCTCTGCGCTGCCACCAGCTTTCTGCATCCTTCACCTGAACAAGACGTGTTTTACAGTTCCCCTTCAAAGGATGGTATTTATGTCTTCAATACTTTCAGAAATTGAATAGCCTCAGGATGGGGTGGAGGCCCAGGAGTGAGAAAGGATGTTACACAGCAGGATCTCCTGTCAGATAAGGACTCAGCTCAAAACACATACTTAATGACAGTTTATTTACAGATTATGTGGTCCCACGTGGCCAATTTGAAGAGATACTTGCCTTTCATTTAAAAATCCTATCCTGTGTTCTGACACGTGAAAGCCAGAATGTTTTACGGTTACCTGAACGTTTCCCAGCCAGGTGCAACTAGAACAAAGACTTGTACCCACAGCATTTAGCAACCGTTAGGTGTCCTCAGTGAGAGAACTGCAGCAGGAGAGAAAAACTTTTTTCTTGTTTTTGAACCTCCTACATACTTGTGCATGAGCAAGCCAGCAAGAAGGGTGGATGCTTAGATGGACACAGAAGCACCATGAGACTGTACAGTCACTTGTGATCTTCCCCTAGATATCTATCTACAAGACGTTTCTGTTGAGCTTTCAAGGAGCCTGAAAGGGAAGCGAAGGCCCTATCCTCCACTGAAGGACCCAAAGAAGATGCGAGCAGCTTCTTTTAATAGCTTTCACAGCACAGACGTCTGATGGAAAGACTGCAAGACTGCACTAGGGTATCTCTTTTAGGAAAATTACTCAAGAAAGGGAAGACTGTCTGTGAGAAAACACCTACAGAGTTCTCACATCGTAATCTCTTCAGAAAAGTTATCTAGTTACCCGGGCATTAGTTCTGGGGCTTGTAACAGACAGGAAGGGCAGGGGTCTTTGAGAGAGAGAACTGTAGCATTTTTCTCAGTGGTTGATTATTTTCTCTTAAATTTTCAGGAATTTAAAGCTTGCACAGGCCAAACTTTTGTTTTACTTTGGCAAAGCAGGAGGCCGAAGGGCAGGAAACAGAGCAACTTTGTATTCACACATATTTGTGTAAAATATTAGTTACGCATTGAGCTCTACCAACCCATTACAGTAGTGCAAGAGAAACACAAACTTAGTCCAAGAGCTGTATTTACAGTTCAAATGCAAAATGCCTGTTTATGGAGCACCTTTTGAAAAGCCATCCCAAGCGTTCTGAGATGATTCCTTTAAGGCCCTGATTTTAAGCCAAAAAGCAGGAGAGTCCACTTTCCACAGGCTCTGGGCTGCCTGCAGTCTCTGAACACACTCTCCCAGTTTCTCTTCCCCACCAAGAACAAAACGCTTCCCCTGCTGTGCCCATTTGCTGCCTCCTGGCTGAGCAGGCTGCTGCAAAGGATCTTTGCATCTGAGTCTGTCAGAAGATGGTCTGTAATGAGCTCCATGTACTGCCACTCTCGCAGGCAGAGTGCAGAGTGGGTTAGGCAGAAAGCACAGTTTGAACACCACTTGCTGCACAGATCTTCAATAGAAAGTGTAAGAAGGTGGATATGTAACAGTGAACCCAACTTCCAGCTCAGTCCACTCTTCTCTGCAGTTTCATCTCACATGGGCTTGGCAGCTGTCAAGGGAAAAACCGGTCCTTTTCACAAGGCTACTCAGTACATGTAACCTTCAAACTCTCCTCTGTGCATCCCAAATACGTGCACACGGGCAGCAAGAGAGGATGCTCCTGCGACCGCAGAACAATCCCTCTGTGTTGTGGCTTTCAGCTCCTCGATAGGAGGAGGCAACACTGTTCTGTGCAGAAGCCTTTAACTATTACAGCGGCTGCTTCCGTTTACCAGAAAAGGACGGGTGGGACAAAGACCTCATATATAAGATGCCAAAGGACCTCACACCAGCAGAAGGGGGAGTTTTCTGCCTTCCCCAAGCTGTTTCCTCTGTCTTGCATTCCTCCTTCAGCACAGGGGACACAGCCTTTGTCTGAGGCTGGGCTGATCATGTGCAGCTTCTCCCCCGCTTCTGTACCCCAGGAGTCAGAGATGCTCTTCTTAATGGGGCTTGCTGGTCCCCAGCACGTGGGCTGCTCCTCACGCTCCTGCAGCAGAGGCTCCAGGTTGGATGGAGAAAAGGCTTCCTGCAGAGACCTCAGCTCCCCTCCTCTTTGGGCAGAAAACATTAGCAAGATCAGTTCTGATCTTGAACTGCGACCACTCAGGACAAACACCTGCTGGGGTCAGCACCCGAGTGTCCCAGGGCGCGGGGCCTGCTGGCTGACCTCCTACTGCTTCGCTGTTGCAGCAGCCTTGCACCGAGATGCGTCATACAGCTTCCTCTGGGTCTCCATGCCCGTTTCTTTCCTGCCTGTCCCAGTGGCAGCCCACATGCAGTATGAAGGCTAAAATAACTTGTGCATTTATAAATGCAACCATATATCAGATTTACAAGCGTTGCTGCTTTGTCCATCCCTGACGTTTGGGAGCAGCCTCAGGGCACATGGACTGATACAAAGCACAGAGAGAAGACGGGCCTTTTTTTTCTTTTTCTTTTTTTTTAAATAAACCAACTCAATGAACTGTATTGAACAGCTGAAAAGCAATGAGCCAAGTTCAGTTCTCAGGGCAGGAACAGGACATGAGTTGACAGAATTAAAAGGGACAGCATCATTTGAAACGTAGCCAACTCAAACTGGGCCTAAACCTACTTTATCTAAATTGCAGTAGCAGCTAAAAACAAGCCTCCTCTTTCAGGCAGTGCTGAGATCCCTCGCTTACTGCCTAGAAATACTATGCAATCAGTAAAGCAGTCCGGGGAAGACAGCTTTCCTTCTCGTTCAAAAAAGTCTTTTATAAGGAACAAAGACTTTCTGTGCCTCTGCTCCTGGCACAAAGTCTCTTCATGCTTTAGTGTCAACCTACCCTTTGGGGCTGGAAAAGGTCAGAGACCTGTTCTCAGCCAAGAGCTAGAAGTCAGAGAGACAACAATGGCTTCCACGACAAGGCACAGGAAGTACCCAGCCTGACCCACGAGTCCAGACAAACTGCAGGAGAGAAAAAAGCCCAAACTCCATGAGGCTAGGGAGGTAGAGAAGAAAAGGCTTTAATTTATATTACATAGCTAGCTCGCTGACAACATAAGCCATAGACTTTTCCTCCCCCAAGTTGAATGAGAGGACAGGTGTCCTTGGAAACTCCTGGGTTCCCAGTCATGCTTTCCTACTGCTGAACTGCAGGCTGGGGGGAAGCTTGGAGGAGCCTCATGCACAGTCCAGGTTCACACCACCAGTTCTGACGAAGCAAAAGGCAATGTCACAAGCAGTGGTGTTGGTCCCCTCTTCTCAAGTTCATGAGAAAGTGTCCAGCACTTTTTAAACCTGGCCAGAGGGTTGCAGGGGCTTTTCTATCACTGCAGCAAAAGAAATTTCACGGAGAAGAGATTCTCTGGTGTAACACAATGTCCTACCAAGTCCTAAGCAAAAGCCAGGAAGATGCTACCCACCAAAACCAGCAAGAGCTAAGTAACTGCCAGCTTGTCGCATCAGCAGCTGAAGAAGTGACAGTGCTCCAAGGCAAAGGGCAGGACTGAGCCTGGCGCTGGGGTGCCTGCAGTACTGCAAAGGGGCAGCATCCTGCCTATTCTGAACAGAAAGAGAAGTGAAGTTAATTTAGTCAGTCAAAATCTAAAGTCATGCAACCCCATTTATGCTGCCAGGAAGAAGGAGAATAGGGGTGCACCACCCGCGTGGTGGCATAACAGCACTCAGCAGCATTTACAGCTGTATTTCTGCTCTATGCCCTCAGATAGTTTACCACCCACACCGAAACCGCTCTGACCGAGACAGGACTCACACAGAGGAAGGACGGGCCACCACGTGCATGCTAGTTCTCAGCCTGGGAAGCCTCAGCCACGGCCCCTCGTGCCGCAAAATTCCCCTTTAACCACTGGCAAGCCTCTTACCTCCCGCTGTGCCTCAGTACCCAGTGACAAAAATGGAACTCAGTGTGTTTCCCTGCCTCACAAGTGAGGATAAAAGCATTGGACTCTGAAGGTCCCAAAAATTATGGTCAAACAAACAGACAAATTATATTAAGCCTTGCAAGTGTGCAGAGAGGAACTGCATTAATTTCATCTAGGGAACCCAGAAGCACCTCTGCATGCTGACCCACGTGCCAGTCTTAGCGTCACCAGTGCCAAGACCTGTCCTCTCCTTCCTTTCCATGTGAAAGGCTCCCTCTGCCAAAGAGCATGGATGTTGCAGACGGTCAATACTGCTACACTTATTCCCTTCAGACCCCTGCTAGGGATTGGCAAGACCATCTTAACATTAAAAGCTGGTACTAGAGGTTTACAGTTTCTTTGAGAGGGGGAAAAGAAGAGCTATAATAATAATGCCTTTCAGTGAGCTCTGCTGGACCAAACCAGAACAGTCACAGAAAAAACCAAAACGGATTAGAGAAAAAAGTTTGATGCCAAAGACTAAACAGTGACAAGGCTTTTTGAGATTTGCCCGAGAGTTGCTATGTCAGGAAAGCGGATAGGTGTCTAGCTGCCCCATCCTTCAAGCGCACTCAAAGAAAAAACACATAAAGCCACACTGCAACATTAATGTCTCTCCTCTGAGAGCTCAGATACACAATCAAATTACCGTGGGTTACAACTGCACGCAGAGGCTGAGGCTGGCATGAGGCAAGCTGTCACCTCTTGTGCTGCAAAAGGAAGGGTTTCCTGCAACTGGCGCTGCCTCGTGTGTCAGCTAACGGGCGCGCGCACAAAGTGAGCAGAGCTGCTATAGCAGGACGAGCCTCATCTGGCGGGACATGGAACAGGTATTGGCAATCCAGCTTTGGGCAAGGCAGGGTGATCAGACAGTGCCAGCAGGCAAGTTTCAACCCTTGAGCATCCCGAGCAGTAACAGCAACAAGACGGTAAGAGTAAATCTAGTCCCAGCTTCAATGTTTTCTCTGCGCAACCCTGGGACAGTATTTCAAGAGAAGATGCATTTATGTGCCTACAAAATGTCTCCTCTTAGAGTCATCCTTTCTGCAGACAAAAACTTCCATGAGGTCTCTTCAGTGTTGTCTGTCTGATCAACAGCTTTGCAGACGGATGCTTCTCTCTGGATTACTAGCAGTGCTGCATAAGCTTTATTTGTCGTCTGCAGCGGGGAGTAAAAAGGGCCAGGTCCACCAGCACTTTGCTGCACTTTGCTGCAATGCCTATCAGGACAATTTACAAGAATTGCATTTGGCAATTCCCTTCTCAACAACTTCAGAGCCTCCGGCCAGCTTCGGGGGATGCCAGTGACAGGTTGGAGACGGAAGCACGAGCTCGATAGCTGCTTGTTGTGCCCAGCATGTCAGCCAACCACTCTGCACACAAGCAACCGGTTTGTTTTATCAGCCAACACGTTGTTTGGTACCAGCCCCAGCACGTACGTCCCAGCTGGAAGCTCGGGGTTGTGACAAGGCTGGCTTAGAAGATGGGGGGGAGGGATGGGAAATATTGGGGAGGTGAGCTCATAGGCAGCAGTACGGGGAGAAGTGGATTTATTGCGGTGGTGTGGGATGTAGAGGGGCTAGCGCACAGAGACGTAAAGGACCAGCCTTGATCTGTGCTGCTGCTCACAGAACAGCTTGTTTTATGGGAAACGTCTAAGAGGAATTAGGCTAAAACCCAACCAATTTCTCATGGACCATTGAATAACTACCAGATGATGAGAGCTTTTGGCCATGACAAACTTGGGTTAAATTGGAACCAGTGACTTAATGTTTCCATACCCCTTTGCAGAATAAAGGCACGCAGCCTGCGCGCTTGGTTGAGTCCTGTTCACCTACGGCAAACGACAGGCCAGGAGGCTATTTTATAAACTTTGCTGTGCTACAGTTTCAGTGTTTGCGGAGCAGAGTTCACTACACAACAGGTTCTGTTGAAATGAAATTGATGTTGATTTACATTTCTTTGTGGAGCTAAAAAACACAGTTAATTCCCCCATTTTTAATCTAAAATCCTGGAATACTACAGAGGAGCCAGGGCCAGCTCTATACTGGAAACCGGTCAATATTACAAACAGATGATAGAATATATATATATATATATATTTTACAGAGCCATAGCAACCAGAAGAGAACAATAAATCAGCCTGGGATTGAAAAAAAGAAAAAATAAAGGCACAGTCAGGGAAAAATATATGTGAATTACTGGGAGATTTTATTTGGCTTTAGTCATCCTACTGGGAAGAAATAAACACTGTTTTACAAACAAGCTAGACAAGCCTCATTTGTATTCAAGGAAGCAAGGAGTTTGTTTTGGGTTTATTGTTTGGTTTTTTTTTTTCCTTTTTACACACAGAAATTGGCCTGTGTCAAGAATGTTTGAAAACATGTTGGCAAAGAAGGAGTCACTGAGGCTACCACATCGAGCTTTCTGGACTCCAGAAGATCTGAAGATGAGGTCTAGTGGTTACACCAGGGCAGCAGGTGTCAAGGTATCCGCTGGCTTAATGGCTGCAGGTCTGTGACCCCAGCCAAATCACTTAATCCCACTGAGTCCCATTTTCAGTGTAAAAGTTATGCTGCCTGTCAAACGCAAAGTGCCTCCGTGGCTCACACTAAACTTGAATCAGATGGAAATTGCTAAGTAAGAAGAGTGCATTTACACCTGCAGTCCTTACAACTCCTGTAATCACCCTTGTTTACTAAAGGGGAAACTGAGGCACGCAGAGCTGGCATAATACCCTCAAACTGATGCACCTGGCCAATGACATAGGCAGGAACAGTGTACGTGCTTCCTCAAACTACAGACAAGCCGTCAGACAGTAATTCCTACCTGAAGAAAGTATGACATGTCAGAAATAACTAAGGAAGGCTAGACATACCTCATTTTGGGCTTCCTTTTCAGCCTGACTGCCAAAGGCTTGCGTGGCTGTGCTGCCCCAGGCACTTCCACGCATCAGTCAGAACCATCCTCCCTCCCAGTAACTTTGGGAAATTGGTCTGCAGACTTGAATCGTGACAGAGGACAGAAGCTTATGGATACCAAGTTCCTGCAGGTTTCACAGAAATAACTAAAGGACAAGAGAAGGTATTTCATACCTTACCTCTGAAAAGGGAATCCAACACCGTCCCCCCTCTGCAGAGGGGTGCCAAGAGAGGTGTTTGTGGGGAAAAAAACCCAACACAACAAATCATCTACAGCTAGTTTGGTCATTGTTTTGATATGTTGTTATCAACACGTATAACTTGTGTACCTGCTAGAATTAGTTCTGTCCAATACACTTGTCAAAAGTGTAATAAATTTTCTAAGGAATAATTCATATAAGCAAGTTTGTACTGAAGTACTCAGCTGAAATCTACATTAAATTGCCACCCATAAATTGCATCTTGCATGCTTATCTCCTTTGCTTGTAGATTTTGTTACTACTGTTTTGCAGTCCCCAAGACACAAACAGCTTCCTACTACTGACTAGTCAAAGGTTAAATATTAAAATTAGCTGAGACTTCAAAATTCACATTTAAATATCTTTTAGTGCACCAGTAATCAGGAAACTATGAAAAAAGATAAATTATGTATTTACAGAACCACAGAAAATTATGTTTAGAAGACCTGAAGAGGACCCAAGTCAGTCAAGACATATTTATAATATAAAGGCGACTAAGGCGTCTCTCACTCTGCCCTCACCTAAAGGAAGAATTGACTCTTCCTGACAAATATCCATGAAGAATAGTTTGACTTGTTCTCCAAGCTATGCAGCAATGAGGAATCTGCAACTATTCCAGTGCTTCACCACATTTATCATTCAAAAGTTTTTCCTAATGACAAACCCTAACCCTACCTTACAGAAATTTTAGTAGTGATGGGCCTTCTCTTATCCCCAGTAGGCACACAGAAAAATTTATTACTTTATTCCCTACAGCAACCTTTTGCATATTTGAAGACTGTTCTCACATCTTCCTTCCATCTTCTCCTCCCTAGACTAAACAAACATAACTCTTTTGATCATTCCTCCACAGGTCATTTTCTGGACCTTTTGGTCATTCTTATTGCTCTCCTCCAGACTCTCTCCAACTGGGATGCATCTGACTTGAAGTCTTTTGCCCAAAACGAGATACAGTGCTATCCCTTTCCCTTCAAGGTGTTGCCAGCAGTGTAGAAGGACCGTATCACGATACATATTGTATGCACTACAAAGAACACTTCTATTTATACATCAGAATAACTTCGCTTCTTATCTCTGAGTGAAGAGTGTGTTGGTTTAGGTATAGCCCATTGGTGATACTAACTCCAAATCATTTTCTTCTCCTTTCAGAACTGCTGCCTTTCCCCAGCTGATAATTGGATTTCCCCAGCATTGGATTATTCCCGTGTAAGCACAGGACCTTGCACTTGTTGCACTTTCCTGACCCTACTGCACATAGGTACTTCAGACCATCTCCACAATTTGCAAAGGTCATTCTGAACGCCAGCCCTCTGCGCCGCAGTGCTTTGCTGTGTCTGCAGATTTCAGCAGGATATTCTGCATTTCATCATCCTGGTCGATACCAAATTGCATGAGCGCTAGGGTAGATTTTAGACGAATCCAAACTCTACACATCTTTTGTCGTTGATGACAACACACTGACAATTACTCAGAGTCTAAATATCCAACCAGTATCGCATCCCTCTTTCTTTAGTTTCTATCATAGATAGTTTCTATCTATGTATTGTATCATACATACAATCTATGTAATCAAGATTACATTTCCTCAGCTCGCTCACGTACCTATTGGAAGGGACGATGTCAAAAGTCTCATTAGTATCAAAGTAACCAACATTCACTGCTTCCCATGGTGCCTGTTACTTTGTCACAATTAGTTTGTTCTGATTTATTCTTGATAAATCCATGCTGGGACTTCCATTATTCCCTGGATGCCTTCTAGATGGTCTGTTTTTCCTAGCAGTTTCTTAAGACCTGAAGTCTGACTGACCAATGAGAAACCTCAGGGTTTTGCATTTTTGAGGTTTGTTTGGTTTTTGTTGGGGTTTTTTTTTCGGGGGGTGGAGGTAAAGAACAGCATTTGCCATCCTCCTGTAACGCTACCTGTCCCCTCTGCAATGGTGGGGGCTCACGCTGCTCAGGCTGATGTGTTTTGGGGCAAACGTTACCAAGCTCAGCCAACCTGCAAACCTCCAACGAATTCAGGGACATCGTCTTAATACTTCTGAAGCTAGTTTCACTAGCTAGTTCCCCACTACAATTCATCCATTGCAGAGATTATAACCATGACATATGCTATACTGTTATTTTTAGGCTCTATGCATGATGAGTTTTTCCTGACAATTTCTCCAAACCTGTACCTTACAGCTGCAGCTGTTTTCTTTCAGGCCAAGAAACATGGAAGCAGCAAGAACTCATAGACACAACACATTTGTTTCCATGCTACATCAATATCTTGCCCTCATGATGTATATCAGGCGAGCCCTTGAACACAACCTAACTTTACCTTAGAGAGAAAAAAATGCAGATTTTAATTTCAGGAAAGCACAAACCATGGCCTCTCTATACCGATCAAGTGTCGTAATACTGCAGTACCTAAAGAGTTAACAATCGTCACAAGCCCTGCATAAGCTTTCTCTAGGAAGAGCATTTCTTCCTCTTCGTTTGAATTGAAGTATAAATTTGTTCTACCATGAGATATTCCCAGTATCCCCGCGAACCATGACAAGCTAAGGTCACTGAATTGTGCAAAGTTTCATTTTCAAGGTTTGCAGGTTTGGTTTTTTTAAAAACTAAAAATAACAGAGTTGGAATTTGTGGTCATGGTCAAACAGTGATAAAATTAAGAACAGATAAAGCCACAAATAAAATTTTTTGAGATTTGCAAGCTTGATTTTGTTGAAGGAGGGGAAGTAGTACCATTTAATCAAAAGCACAAAGCATCAAGTGTTTGTTACAGTGAACAGAGAAGCCAAGGCTCAAAGAGGTCTGAAATTCAATGCAGAAGACTGCTTTTCTAAAGCACAGCCACAGTGCAGGAGAGATGGAAATAAAGGAATGCAACATTCATTTGCCTAGAAGTGTTTATTACAAAAATACATCACTTGCAATGAGACATGCTTTGTAACTGCAATATACAGTAATAACATTTAGGACAGCAATAGCTGCTAGACGAGTCTTCAACTCAGCCAGCACCACCCGAAAATGCTCAGGCTCAGCAGGAGTATAACTACATCTTACTCTCCCCCAACTTCAACGGGACCCAGCAAGGCATATCTATGATAACCAAAAAGTTGGCTTGTTATTCAAGAGATAAGAATTTAGCTCTTAGCATAGCTTTCAAAGTAAACAATCTTTTGACATGCAAAAGTGCTTGGAGCCTATCCAAAAAGTTCCTGCCAGTTTTATTTTTTTTCTTGTTCAGAGTGGATTCATAAGCATTACTGTTTTGGTTCATCAAATGTTTTTAAGGCTATTTTGAAGTATTAAAGAGACTCCACGGATTTTTTTAAACAACTGAAGAGGACAACATTAAGGTACATACACCAGAGTCGTCATTGTTGCATTTGACAAATGCTCCAAGTGGCACAGTCAGAAAGAACTTGAGCAAAAAGAAACCTTTCATCATGCAAAACAATGCTGTCGTGCCACAGCCTGCCTAATGCCCAATGGCTTCAGAAGAACCACCCCTTCAAATACTTCACAGTTTTAAAGTTTTAACACCTGACCAAAGAAGTCCTGTAAAAGACCAAGGAAAAAAGACGACAGCAGAAGCTCACTTGGCTTTGCAGAGTGGCCATGTTAGACTGGGGGAAATCCCGCTAGGCAGAACAAAAATAATACTGCCGAGCACTGGGTGCCTGATCACCCAGGGGTGATGCAAGGGAGAACATGGGAATTGCTCTGGAGACTGCCAGCCTGAGAGGCGGCAGCTCCCGGGAGTAAAGCAAAGCAAAGCAGGACACGCCAGATGTAGCAGAAGGACTGGGGACTCTGCAGAGCAACAGAGTGAGTGAGCTTACACTAAATTAGAAAATGACTGCATCTAGCTACGGTATTGCCCTCAGAGATCAAGAAGAAACATGATAGAGTCTGCCCTGTTACAAGTCTTACTTTTAAATGCATCGTCTTGTCAGGATTAACCTAATGTCTATGATTAGTCAGAAGATTTTAGCCTGAGAAAGTTCTTATTCAAAAGAGACAAGTGATAAACAAATTTGTACTAAAATAAAACTAGAGTTTGGTCACTTGCTGCAACAGCTACAGTTTCCTTTTACACAGGGCAAGGAACGGTTGGTAATACTCGGTGACAGCACACAGCTGCTTGCTGAAGGGCATGAAGCTATATGGAAAAAACCAAAAATCCAACTCTTCTGTGGTATTTTAAGGGGCCTCTGGAGGTCTCTCATCCAGCACCCTATTTGAAGTGGAGCCATCACCAATGCTAGATCAGGGCTGTTGTAGCTTTGTTGAGGTAAGTCCTGAATCCTTTCAGGAACAGAGATCCACCAACTCTCTGACAAACTGTTCCCTGTGCTTTGCCACCCTCCTTGTGAGCAAGTCTTGCCTGAAGCCCTTCCAGAATCTCCCACACTACAATTCAGAGCTATAGCACCTTGTATTATCTAGGGCTTGACCCCGCAATCTTGTAACTACCCTCCCAACAGCTGTAGGCTCCCATTAGATCACCCTGCACTTTCTCTTCACAGGCTAAACCAGCCCTGCTCCCTCCAGCTCTCCTCATAGCTCACGTGCTCTTGGACCCCGACCACTCTGGACTCTCTCTGTTTTCGCAGCATGTCTTAAACCAGGAGGCCCAAAACAGGACACTATTTTAAGTGAGGCCTCCCCAGTGCCATGCAGAAGAGGTCATAACTTCCCTCAATCTGCTGCTCATGCCCTTCCTAAGGCAACCCAGCATGTGGCTTGCCTATTGCATGATGAGCGTAGTGTTGGCTCATACTCAATTTCACATTCAAAGAAGTCAGTTTATGATTCATACACAGGGTTTTTTAATAATGTAAATTGAGAGCTAAACACCCAGAGGCTAGAATCCATTAACATATTTGAGCAGCACCTTTAAAGAGTCATGGTGGATAGAAAGTCAAAGCCAGCATGGATAAGGATAACACTGAAGGCCCTTAGAAGTTCATGTCAGACTGATATGCATGGGCACAACTGCTCTTCCCAGCCTAAAAATAGCTCATTTGCTTTGAGGTCAGAAAGATGAGACTGCATTACTGCAGGAAACCAAACAAGAGAAGTCTCTGCCTGGAGTGCCAGTTTAGTCACTGACAAGTTTGTCCTAAAGTACCCTACCAAATCCCTTTTCACTCTGCAGACCTCCTCTCACCCATGGAAAGGGTGAGACAAACAAGCAACTGCTATAGAGAGGTTGCTTAACGTGCAAATAGAAGGCACTGCAAGTACTGTATTAAAGAAACTGTTATGAGAACCTACACTGGACTAGAAAATTTGAAAGGCTCCAAAAGGGGTCTTATATGTAAGACATAATATGTTGTATGTTATTTTATATCTAAGAAGGAGACTTTAGAGTCAGATGTTTTCTTCAGATCCTGCAGTCAATACATAGAGAATGTGAGTATGAATTCATCACTGCATGGTCAGTATCAAAAAGCTACTGTACAATACAATTTAGGCAGGACAGGAACCTCAAATAATGGCAAAAACAATGACAGTCATGTGGATTTAGATGCTTAAGAGTAGCAAAAATCAAGATAGAAAAGAGAACAGATGAGCCCAAATCTGGATGGCAACCGGGGAAGATAGCTACACACCAAAGGTTACAAAAAAATGCTTTTGTCATTTCAAACTGTAACAAGAGACACTCCCAATATGAAGACAAGTGACCATCTGTGCTGGCATTGGTCTCTGCCAGTCAACATTTAGAAGAAATACCTCACAAGAGTTGCCATTGCCTCAGAGATTTGTCACTGAGGTTACCAGAGCAATCCTGTTTTCACCTAGACCTTTCCCCTTTGAGAGTCAGCCAGCTCTGAAAACCAGCTATAGAATCAGAAGTTACTGAGCAATTTATTAACTAGTAGGGCAAGTACCAAATGTTAAAAATTCAATAATCATTGATTTAGAAGGTACTTTACCTGTAAAGGACCTCAAACTAGGTTAAAAAAAGTTCTTCAAATATTTTCATTCAGATCTTCTTATGCTGGAGGGTGTCTTTCAAATACATTATGCACTCAACCATTCCATGAGTCTTCATGCGCTCACAATACAAACTAATATTCAATCTACTGGTATAAACAGAATCCAGGAAGAGTAGTGCAAGAGAATGTTTTGTACGCACTCTGGTTCCCAATTTTCTAGCAAGTCTCCACCTGCATTAATGATTCCCAATTGTTAATTTCTTAGCCCTCCCAGCCTTGGCATCCCTTATGACTTTTACGTTTTCTCATCTCAGCAACTCCTTGTTTACTTACGTTGCTGCTGCTCAACTGCACAGACCATAGGAAGAGACTTCCTTGTGAAGGAACTGCAACTGTTTCGGAAGTTACAGCCCTTCTGCTGAGAAGTGAGACCTTACCAGATGGGTGCTTCTCAGCCATTTCAGGATAAGCAAATGACGTTTTCTTACCGAGAGGGGGTGAAACCAACAATGCAGGAGAGCAACAAAGAGCCACTGAGCAGGCTTCCTATGGTTACTGACCATTTGTCAGCTTTTCCATACTAGGGATTTGGAGTTACCTGGACAGCAGTTGGGTTTTGTCCCCAGCAAGCTGGGCTGATGGAAGAAACACACTCTTTTGGTTTCCCACACAAAGAAAATTCTCAAGGTTTGATTGAGCACTGATGTAACAGATGCGCCCTTCAGAATGAAAGCAGCAAAAAGCGAGGCAGCGTATTTAACCCTGCAGTACCTGACTGAAAGACGTATCTTGCTAAGCCTTGCATTAATTCTGCTGGCCAGGTAGGTGGTGCCGACTCCCCCGTTTCTCTCTTTAGCCGAAACGTCAACTCAAATCCAAAACCACTTGGTCCATCTGTCCCTGTAAACCTGGAGGGAATGAAAAACGAAAAGTCACAACATACTCCTTGTAACCAGAGCAGGCTGCAAGATTAGGACCATGGAAAAAGGATGAGTGTTCTCCTCATAAAAAAGATAAGTTTAGAAATTCTCTTCTTTCAGTCTACTCTAGCTTGAATGGTATAACATTGTTAGGTTAGTTATGTAATACAATTTCAAACATAACTATCAGAGTACTATTTTCAGCCAGAATAACACAGTCCTGAAACTATGACTTCTTTCCTGGGACCAGTGGGATTTTCAGCATCCTGAATTTGTTTCTAAAACATTTTTTTAAGTTTTGCACCGATAGCTGCCCTGATTATATTTGCTTAAATGGGAACACCAAAGAAAGTGCAGAATAGAAAATAATGTTATTCCACGCTTGTGAATGCAAATTTCTACACATTGAGAAGTGGGATGCAACTAAAGTACTGGGTAGTAGTTTCTGGGTTGAAGCAGTTGAGTTTTTGATGTACACCACAAAATTTCTGTGTTGTGCATGGTCACGGGGGGAGGTGGGAAACAAGAAGATGCAGGCAGAAAGTTAATAACCTCTCACACAATGCACTAATTCTTATTTTGCTCCACTATATGCTTGCACACATTCTCCTTGTGTATCTAGGAGGACAATAGTGGGAAAAGCATTGAATGACAACTACTGCTCAAGAAGCAGTAGTTTGGCCATTTCCTCATTAGACAGAGATAGGTGCCAATTTATCTGGTTTGGTCAGATAGGGTCTACCCAGCAGAAAAAAGTCATATTAGAAGTATCAAGGCTATAACGAAAAGGAGCAAATACAGGATATCCCCATACTACTCTTTACTTCAACAAAACTAGTCCTTGAGAATCCTGTATTTTATACTTATCCATATGGGAGAGTTCCTGTTCCAAGTCCCCAACAACTAAAAATGCCATGTTTGCCTGTGAAAAAATGAGAAACCTCATGGACAAATACATAAGCTCGCAAACTTGAAAGCAAGCTGGGGACATCCATGTCCTTTCTACCACTGTCTTCGCATCCCTTACTTGTTTGCTGTGGCTGTTCCACAAAGGCAGAGGAAAGAAAGAAGCATAAAGACACCCCACAGAAGCTTTCATAAACCAGTATCATTCTGCAAGTTCTCCAACAAATCTCCAACACCTGCAGCCATTGGCAAATTCTCTGGCAAAACTTTGCGAATGTCCTGGATGCTGGCACCTTGCTGGCACACATGGAAGGTACAGTGCAGAAAGTGTGAACATTGTACTACTTCTAAAAAGAGTCAAACAGCGCAGTCAGGAAAGCGATGAGAGCACTTTCCATTTGAAAAACACAGCTCACCAGCAGTGCGGTGACCAGTTCCAAGCACTGGATGGATTGTTCCCACAGTAAGGAGTTTGGTTTGAAGCAGAAATGCTTTATAGTGACCCTGTCTAATGACAAGTGTTAAAAGTGATCAAACTTAAGCATCAATGCAACTCCTTCATCATGCAATGTAACTTTATTTGAGGATTCTTCAAGGAAAGTTTGATTGTGGTAGACTTTTAAATGATGTAACTAAAGTAGTTAAGAAATGTACTCAGGGCAGAACTAAACTATGGGACAGCCCAAAGAGATAACAACAACTGTGACTGAAAACAATGGTATTGAAAGTCAGTCAGACATCTACAATAAAGGGGAATAAACCATATATCAAAAAAGACTTTATTTCCTTAGTATAAAAATATACAAGCATGTCCATTTTTGTTTCACTCCTTATTATCCTCAACAAAAAATTTGAGAATTATATACTACCAAAGCAAATTCTCTACGAACAGAGCAGATAATGCATTTCAGAATGGTCAACTGGTACATATAAAACCTCTTTTAGGAAACAAGTGTACCTTTAAACAACAAGTCAAATAATTACATTCGGTTCTTAAACAAAGCAAGAGCTTACTGAATAACCAGCCAGCCAGGGAGTGGAATCTGGATGTGCAGCGAAACCTGCGTTCTGCAATCATGCATGCAGGTCCACCAAAAAGATTGGTACAGGATGGCGATAGCCTCTCAAATGTGAATTTGTACTTTGTACATTCAGCACCCCTGTAGTGTTTTATTAGTTTCACATATCAGATAGCAAAGGAAAACCAGAAGTATTTCTTAGAGGGAGAAACAAAAACGCTTCAAAGTGGGTAGTTTTCAAGGATTGATTCCAGAAAAAAGCATACACCAGAAACTGCAACACATTATGAACGGGTCAATTTTAAGAAGGATCAAAGTTAACAAAAAGCCTTCAAGCTGATCTTTCACAGTTAAAATTTTTGGAAGGTAAGATGGTTCCCTATTGAATTTCCTCCTTTCAAGGCACGTTCTGAAACAACACAGCTTTACTTCTAATATGCATCGAGCTAGAGTTTAGTGGTTTGTTTTTTTTTTTTTTCTTAACTCCACAGATCTCTCTGCTTCGCAGAAATAACTGTGTAAGAGAAGACCACACATGCTTTATATTGATCCACACGCAAGTTACTAAGTAACAGAAGTACTCAGGTAAGTATCCATCAAACTGAAAGCAAGATGAGCATTTAGGAAAACATTGCTGGTCAGCAACACATCAGTAGTCGCAAAGCGGTAAAACTGACAGGCAATGTTACTTAGATGATTTTTTGTATGGTAATGAAAGAGACTCTAAAACAGAGAAGAACTACTAGAAAATAAATAGAATAAAAAGATAAGGAAACGAGCAGTAAGTTACTTCCCATCTAAGATTTTTTAAAAGCCCTGAAGAATCAAAAGATGTATCTTCTAAAACACACTCAAAAAATGCAGCAGCATACAATGCTTATAATTCTCAAATTCTTAAATTAACAGTTAAATCTTAGAAAAATCCTACTTGCATGTAAGAGATTTGTATTTAAAGATTAGATTTAAAATGTTTTTGAATAGTTAATGGTCACAGTTTGCTGAAAATACACTGCTTTGTTACAGTGAAATTTTAAATACATGCAATTCACCTGTATTGTGCAGCTGTTCCGAAGTAACAGTCTATAAAGTAGAAGTCTCTGATCTGTTTAATTTTAGGTTGGTAATTTGTTTTTGAAGAAATTGTGACACATGTGGCTTTAAAAGCTTGCGATTATTTTAGAAATCCTTTATGCTTAATTCAGACAATATTAATATTCAGAATGTAATTAGGATAGTCATTTTCAGCTAGCATTTTTGCCAAAGCTTTTGCTTTTATTCTTCAAAAGTAGTCTTGTATTTGAAAGTAAGTTGAATGCAGTTTCAACAGCTGCCATAAAATTTCTCTCGATGAACAACGGACCATAATCCAGGACCAGAGCTCCTCACCAAGGTTTGGAGGATGTACATGAGAATGGAGGCAGATGTGAGCTTCAGGAACTAAATAAACCTGTAACACTGCCACAGGCCTCTGACCCTTGGTCTAACAAAAATCACAAAGAATCCAGTAGCCGAGTTACGCAGCTTGGCTTCTCTTACAGAAGTCCTTTTCACTAGGGAGCGAGTGCTTACACCGGCCCCGATTCCTGGTTTGTGAGGATAAGGAGGCATCAGTCCACTGGTGGAGAGGCAAGTAGCAGCCACAGCCAACAAACGCATGGGAAATGAATTTGCCCAGTAAGAAGCCCAAGACCTCCAGACACATGTGCCATACGAATGGAAGACCAAGCAAATGGCTTTTTATCCCCTACAAGGATAAAGGGACTCCTTCCTTACATCTGGGCTGTAAGCAGCTGCTCACTCCCCCAAATCACCTGTGTCCACTTTTGTTCAAGGCCTTACCAATAAGACAAAAGGTGCACCTATCATAATGAAGAAACTCATTCATGATCGGGGAGCTAATAAAGTGAGATTACCCAAAAGCAAGTTAATTTATACCAAGATGTTCCATTACTTCCATGTGGAAACACTGGATTCCCACGGCAGCCTCCTCCTTGTAGGGTACGTCCCCACTTCTTGGGGGTTATTTTAGGAAGCTGCCGAGGAATTGGACAAAAAAGGATCACACCTTGCAGGCTTGTAGATGTTCAAACTCATGCTCCTTCCCACAAGTTCCCAATTTTCACCAAACTTCCAGAAAACTTCCAGAAAAGTCAACCACCTTCAGCCAGCCACGGTCAACCAACAAGCTAAAAAAAAAAGAAAAATATAGTTCCAGAAGAGAAAGACTGAACAAGCCTCATTTCCACAGAAAACTGGGTGGAGAGGTGAAGATAACCCATAGGTGGAAGAAGTCCTGCTAAAGCACGTGGAAGTCAGGTTTGCTCATAACCTCTTCCATCTCCCCCCCCAAGTTCACTGCTACCTGCACCTGTACTAACTTGTTCCCTTCGAAGCGGGCAGCAAAGCATCTGCAGCAGGTTAGCCTGACTCTGCTCCTGAGTCAACTGCAGAGGTAACATGTTTTTATTACACACTTTTTGTTCACAGAAGCAAGATTCTGGCTCTATTTGGGGTTGGTTTCTTTATAAGCAACGGAGGTGGGGATTGGGGTGGTGGTTTTGGGGTTGGGTTTTTTTTTTTGGTTGTGGTTGGTTGGTTGGTTGGTTGGGGTTTTTTGTGGTGGTTTTTGGTTTGTTTGTTGGTGGTATGTTGGGGTTTTTTTGTTTGTTTGTTTAAAATCTGTAAGTGACCAATTCAGACTACAGTCAATTTAGAACAAAGGTTTTGGAGCTCAGTTCAGCATCTCAACACTAAGGTGCTTTGCAGGTCATTTCTTTAGCAAAACAATTACAATACAGCAGTCCAAAAGTGCCTCAGCTTTACAGGAAGACGATGATCTGAGATGGATTTTGTACCTGTGCGTGGCCCCAGGTACATAAACCGAAAGCTGCAACACAGCATTAAGTTTCTGTACTAACAGATCTGAATATTTCACATAGTTTGGTTTACGCCTTGGTTCTGCTGAACCCTGCTGTTTTGAGTGAAAGTTCCTTTTAAACACCCCTAAAATGCTAAGAAGGAAAAAAAAAAAAAAATCCCTATTTTGCCCCAAAACTAAAGATACTAACTATAAAGAGACAGCATGGATCCTATTGTGCCTGCCACTGCTTTGCCCCCTCCAACACGAGGGCACATCACCTTTACAGCCAACCCAATGGCGAAGCAGCCAGCTAAGTTTTCACAAAAAACAAACATTGATGCAGGAATTCTTGGCTTGCTGTATGCCCACTGGCACACATCAGATAGTTTTATATTATGACTACAGCAGTAATGGAAGGCTCTGGTATCCGCCAAGTCAAATCCAACCCTATATTTAATATTAAAACCTTATTTTGTTGCATGAACAAAAATAAACCTTTTGAAACCCAAGGTCATATATTACATGCCATTCTTTGGGTTAAAACTCTTTATCTGTTCAGCAAATCAGCTCAGTAGAACAGACCACATTGCAGCACTGCACATACGCTGAAGGAGCCTGGCTTGTTCCTTTAATGAGGTAAGAGTTTCACTGATCATGATATTTAGTTCCAGCAAAAGAATCCAAAGAAATAGAGGCCCCTTTATTTACAGAGTCATGCGGCCGGGCCCCCCGAGCCCCCCACCACCCCACACTCTGCCAGGCTCTCTCCTGAAGCCACACACAGAGAACTGAAAAGCTTTCCCCTCTGCACCAGAGTACCCAGGGCGTTTTTCACATCAAATAACCCAGCTTAAGAGGATCAAAAGCCAAACTAGCCCTTTGCTTTAAAAGCAGCTCTGAAAACCAGAGGCTTTTCAGTTTAAATCAAAGCTATTTGCCAAAGCATTTTCATTCTCACTTTTGCAAGGAACAAGAAAAGGTTTGCTTCACTGCAGTGCAAAATGGCTGTGTTTCTGAAATTCTGCTTTTGAAAGCCACACAGCTCTGGACAAGGAGCAGAGTGTACTAGGTGTTTATTTTTTGAGAGTTTAAGAGTATGTGTATATAAGTATATTAGGTGAACCAATCCCTGAAAATGGGAGTTTACGTAGGGAAATGCTGGCCCTTCACTATGATTATTTCAGCCAGGGAACAACAAGAAAGCTCTTTCAGGGTATTTGGGGATAGTTAGGACTGTGCTTTCAGAAGTCACAGTTCCACTCCCAGCAACTCCAGGGAGATAAACCAGGTCTCTTCTGGGAAGTGAGGGCAGGCTCACGGTACTCCCGACTGACTTGTCCCAGCTTCAGTTTTCAGCTCTATCACCACTACTTCTGTGAAGCCACTTAAGATGCCTTTTGCTTCATCTCCCTAAGTGCGTTTCCTCACATCTTCCACAAAGACAAAGCCTCCTGCTCTGCTGCTGGAGCCACTCTGATACCATTTTGAAGGCTGCAGAAATACAGTATCACTACATTTCTAAGCCTGGCATCAGGAAGAGCTGCTGTTATTTCCATCAGAAAGCCGTTTTAATTCTACCACCACTACTCCCCCTCCCTCCAAAAAAAGCCACAGTAATTGTCAATCCATAGCTTTCAGTACTCCAGATCAGCCTATTGGGACATTTTAGAAGCTTGAGAAGGTGATTAAACCAAGCTGATGGGTAGTGTCCACCACTCTGCTTGACGAGACTGAAGTACTTTGAAGCCCAACTCTCACTAGTGTTTTAAGACTGCATAGCTAGTAACCATCCCAGAAAATTTTTCTATTAGCTAGCAAAGATATTACTGTTAGCAACACAAAGGACTGCTGTAACAAAAAGCATCAGGGTACTCAACGACTGACTTCATAGGTCCTCCCTGAGAAAAATCAAGATGTATACCATTTCCCTTTCACTGCCCACATCTGCTTACAAACAAGCAACAGAAAGGGTTGGTCTCCTGTCTCAAACCCAAGGAGAAGCCTTCAGCAGGCTGCTACAGCCGTTGAGTTGAACACCTTAGTGTCTCCATCTCCTGGGAAGGACATCAGGCAAGAGCTGATGTGCCCCAAACACGGTAATCCAGAAAGTCAGTGTTCTGAATTCAAGTTCCGGGTGCGTTACACAATGTCTTCCCACTATAAGCAAATGACTCTCAGATTCCAGAGCTTCAGGGGAAGGGAAAAAAAAAAAAAAAAAAAAAGAGAGAGATAAAAAGAAGAAGTGACCCTACCTAGCATCTTGCCTAACAGGAAATGGTTGTTTTTAGTGCAGCTGTCAAACAATATAAAAGTCTCATCCGACAGCCCTGACAGCATGCTGGGACACTCCTGTGAAGCAATTTCATAAGAAAATAGGCATAGCAACATAGTTACATGAAAGGCTGAAAAAGTATCCAGAAAAGTTATTTCAGCCAAACCCCACCTGCTTACTCACATACACTCTCCCAGATTGTCTCCTCGGATTGAAAAAAGCATCAATTTTAAAGAAAAACACATAAAAACATCTGAGAGAAGCAGGGGGTGGTTATCTGGATGTCAGATGGTTATCTCTTCAGAGTGCTCAACAGGAAATTCCATGAGCTCTCACCACCCCGAACCTGTGCGCAGAGTCTTACTGGACTCCTTTCTAGCTTGATTCAAAAAAAACTTCATGCATAAGGAGGGCAAATACAAACACAAGTTCATGTAAAATCAAGGTCAGAAAGAGAATAACACATGGTGCTCGAGATGTCAGTCTATGGCTATGCCCAAAGCTGTTGCTTAGAGCTTGCTGTTGCAGTACATCATATCAAATGTGTAAGCCATCAACCAAATGGAAAACCTTTCTAGAAACAGCAACTTAAATTGTTTTTAGAGAATTATTCCAACATCTAAATCCAAACAGATGCAGAGGCACTCGCTCTGCAGTTATTTGGAGGTGGGTTTCTCAGCTTTCTGAAATACTCATGTAGGATCTGCTTAGAAAACTTATATTGAGATAGATCTGAGTAAAATTTGTGAATTGATTTGTGCTGGCCAGTATGAAAACAGAACTGTGCTTCACTGAGCTACCATTCAGCAAGTGAAGTGCTGTTACAGGACAGAGGGGGAAGAGGAGACTTCAGTTTAAGTTTCACTCACACATACACAATGCTGATTTCACACATTTTACTATTCAGCTTCTTCAAAACTCAGCTGGTGACAATCTTGCCCCTGAAGCCTGGGGATTCACAGTTTAGGCTTAGTTTTTAAAAAATTGTTTCTGTAAATAATGAATGTCGATACATCAGATAAATTGATTTCTACTCTAAACCTTCAGACTACAGAGTCAAGTCAACCTTACTCCTAACTCTGCAGACACAACTGTCTTATGAGAGACAGCGTCACTTGAACTACACGATAATACAATAAGGGTTTCCAGCAGTTCTAGACACAAACAGCATGGAAACTGTGTGCATTTTGTAGACCTGACAGACTGGCCACTTTTTAGACATCTAAATCAGTCAGGCATGTGAGAAGCACTTGGCACACAAGTGTCATTAAAATGTGTCCATACCACAGTCGCCTACATCACATGAGGAAAGGTTGAGCGCTGGGTTTGTTCAGCCTTAATAAAAGAAGGCTAAAGGGAGGGGGGGATCTTACCGCTCAACTACCTGTCGGGAGAGCAAAGGGAAGATGGAGCCAGACCTTTCTCAGAGATGCACAGCAAAATGGCAAAGGTCGATTCCAGTTACATGTATCTGGAAATCTTTTTCACATGATAGTGGTGAAACCAGGATCCAGGGAGGCTGTGGAAGTTGGCCTTTGAGCAGGCATCAACCGGAAACTTCCAGAGGTCCTTTCCAACCCAAGTGATCCTATGAAGCATCACAGCCAAGAACACTGGTATGAACTTTTACTACTGGTACCCTGTGTCCAAAACTGAGCTGGCAGGACCCTTAGCTGATAATTCACGAACACATGAGTTAAACTCATTTTGACAGAAGTGATTACTATACTCAGCTCCTGCCCAGCCACATGGGAAACAGCTCCTGAACTATGCTCTCTCCAGCCTAGCATGTTAAAGTAAACCACCATCAGTTTTCAGGTCACTTTAATGTGCTGGGCTGCAAGTTAAGGTAATTTAGGGGTTGCTTCTTTGAGGTTCAGCTGTCCATGTCATGAAAGTGGTAGCATCTGGAAGAGGATAGGATCCCGCTTAGCTGCTGGAGGTTAATCCCTTTGAGCTCTAGAGGCTTGGAAGCATTATCGTCTCATTCTAGAGAGCACCAACACACCGTCGTACGCGTAAGGATAGTGCGCGTAGATTAAGGGCAAAAGGCTGTAATGGCCCTGTCGGTGCCAAAGGGATCTATTTGCTTCATTATTAACACTAAGTCAAGAAACTTCAGAATACTCTTAAAGTCCTAAAACAGCACCCGAGTGACCTAAGTTTGAATCCCTTGTCTGCTACAAACTTCCCATCCTCCTCAACAAGTTACTTAGGAATTTGGTTCTCAGATGTAAAGTAATAATATTTCCCTGCTTCAAAGAGTAATGTGACACACTCATCATATAGGAAATGCTTATATACTCCATCTATCAAGGTCACAAAAGCTGGGAAATTAACTCCACATTCTGCACAACATGGACAAATACGAACACGGGAAATGACTAAAACAACAAAATATGAAACAGGAGGTTGCATGGGATATGTCACTCTCTACCCCAGCAAAAGATGTCCACATGAGGGCAGTTTATTTTTTATTTTCTCTGTTTTATGGTGCATGGATGTAGCTATACCGGTAGATGATGGTTTGATCTCCCATTAGTCATAACTAAACTGACAAGATCAAACCATTTCATCTTCATGATTCCCAAAACACGTATTTAAAAAAAAAAATCTTGTGAAATCAAGTGACTAGAGGACTTGCCATGCTTTTCAGCTTGAGGACTCGCACATTTCTCCACAGAGCCACCCAGGCTTCCCACCTCATAGCCAGCAGAACCCATCCCAACCCAGCTGAGGTGTCCCCAAGGGCAGGTTCTCAACCATCACCTGCATCATGCAGCAAGCACAGCTAGCACTGCAAGTGAGGCTGCGCTTCCTGGCACCGCAGGGAAAGTGCAAACAGCCTCACTGCAACGGCCCAGGGAAGTTGCAGCAGAGTTGCATCATCTTAATGCCCATTGAAAGGATCTGGAAAGAACTGGTAGGAGTACAATAAGGATTTACTATTGCATTCACAGAATAAGGGGCAGGAAACTAGTGAAAAAGAAAACAACTTATCAAGATCTGTACTTTAACATTTTACTTAAGCTGTCTATTTACACTGCACTTCAGAGCTACTTATCCTTCATTTCTACAAGGTCCAGCAGAACAGTGCTCTCATTTGGCCTGAGCTGGAGGTGATTCTGCAAGCACAACATGCAGTCACTGCGCTATACAGTGCGCTAGGAAAGACAACCTTTCATCTGCACACGGATCCCATTTCATACTGGGACAGAATCCTTAACTCTAATGCACTGGTCTTTGCATAGCCTGCGGGGAATGGTAATAGAGCTCCAAAACTTCACCCAAGGGCTCAATTGCAACCTCAGCAGGCAAGAGAACATAAGCGAAGGGACAGTTCGAGCCAGTGTGGCTGGGAAGGACGGTATTGCTGTGCTTGGTGAGCAGCTGGGAAAAGGGCACCAACTTTCCTTGCAGTGTCTGCTGGCTCCTTCCTAGCTCCTACTGTGGAAAGTTCTGCAGCTGCTGGGAGGAACCCATTCGCATAACAAAAGCGGCTTTCAAAAGCAGTATGGGAGGGTGGAAAGAATAAGAGAAAAACCAAAGCCAGAAGCTACACTGACAGCTACAGTTAGTTTTTTTCAGTATTGCCTAAAAGTCTCAGGCAAGGATCAGGGCTCCAACATGTTATGTAGAATATAAACACTGGTGTCTCCCATTACTGTCCTGCTGGCTAAAGAACACAGGTTAAAAAAAAAAATCATGCAAGAAACAACTTTAGCACATCCTCTAGCACATTTTTAGGACTCTGATAAAATTAAGTTCTCAGCTGTGCAATAAATGAACTTGACGCATAACAGGTATTTAGGAGCTTTTAGGAGCCTGAACTCCAACAGATTTCAACAGGAGTTTAGGCACCCGAGTATCCTCCTGGATCTGGGATTCAATCCTTAATGTTTCACTTCATTAGCTGTGGAAATCACAACAATACTTCCCTACTTGCTGAGCTGTTACATAGTCTCATTTCATTGCGAAGGGTGCACTCAAAAACATACCAATGAGCACGATAACAGATCTTAACCAATTAAACAGGCAGGGAAAAGCTCTTGGAGTTTGAGCCATAATTCCAGGGAAAAGAAAGCACCAGGCTGTTGGTGAAAGACTCCCAAAAGGGAAACATGAGACAGTTGCAATGAAAAGTCTACTATATATTTTTTTAATCTGCCTTGAAGTGTTAAGCTTCTCCTGCAAGACTATGGTTCCTTTGAAGCACTGGAAACTTCCAGAGGTAGGAATCATAGGCTAGAAATAAACACCTGGCTCGTGAATGTTACACAGACTCCACCCATTGTAAGACAAAATTGAAAAGGATAAAATAAATCTTGGCCTCTTTAAATCAAAAAAAAGGAGGAAAGAAAGCATCATTCCTCCCCTTCATTTCAGTGGGTCCAGGATCAGCCCTAAAGATTTTAATAGCAGCAAAATAGTTTTGCCTCTCAGCCAAACCACTTCAGTTATGGAAACTACAAAATGGCTCAGTTTCTCTTGCAAACAGGAATAAAGTTGGGAGAGAGATGTCAACTTGCAGCATATTTCAGTACCACTTACTTTTTAGTGTAGTAAGCACAAACACGTTCCTCACGTTCCTGATCATTTTAGGAGGAATAAGCTATCCAGTAAAACAGAGTTCAGCGTACAGCTCATCACAGCCGCTCTGTTACAGAAAATCCCCATCCATCTCTGAACACTAAATTCTTTGCTTTTCTGCTTAATGTTACTCTTCTGGGTAAAAAATAATTCAAGGCCCAGAGACATATTATTTTTGCGTAATAAAGTTATACATATGGATTCAACTTAGCTAGGAAATGTCAACTTAAGGCTTGTCTTCATGAGGAAATTTACTGTAACTAGTCTACCAGTATAATTATATTGCTGTAGTTCTACTGGTAAAATTCCCCTGTTGAGCCTTATTCATAACAACAGCCGCCTTTATGGTTTATTTTTGTCGACTATGCCAAAAAAGGCCCCTGCTCCAGAAAGGCCACAACAATTCACAGGAGAGGAGGGGAAGGAGCTATGCCAGTGCAACTGGAGCAGTAGAAAGAATAACAGTATATAAATGGCAGTATTTCTCTGTGCTGACGAATTATTTACTACAAAAAAATTAAATGCTCTAAGAAAACAATACTGTACATCAGATATCGTTGCAGGTAAGGTGTGTGCCAGGTTCATGCCACATTTCATAGCTTTGGTAAAGTTCCCCAAGCCAGACGCTGCTCTGTGTGAGCCCGTCCATGTGCATCCTTTTGTCTCGCCTTCTCCCCGGCTGCTGCAGAGCATTTCCCAGGCGCAAGCTCTTTCCCCTGTTCAGGAGCGATGCCTCGCTGCCCAGCAACTGCCCCGGGCTCCTTGGACAGAGCACTGACACTCGAAAACAAACCAATCCCTTTGGTTTACAGTTTGCATCTTCAGGGAGGAGGGATAGCTGAAAAGCAAACAGCACTCTTTGCAAAAGGGATTTTAAAACAATTGCCCTTCACTTCGGCAGTGCAAGAATGCTGAGCTAGACAAAACAATGAGCCATCTGTGCACTCTTCCCTCCTCCCCTTGTCTCTACCCTCTGGGCTTAAATCAGAGCTCCCCAAGAATGGCCGAGTCCCCCTTCACCTCCGCCCACCCTGTTTACATCCTGCAAAAAACAGTTTTCTGGCTTTTTTTTTTTTTTTTGCTTTTTGTTCTTAAGAGCCCTTGCAAAATCTTCCTTTAAACCTCAGCCCTTTGTCAGGTGGTATCCCATCTACCCAGCTTTGTCAACGGATCAAAAAATGCCTCCCACCAGAGGATCGTTCCTTGTTTACCATCCCTGGAGGCAGAGTGGCACTTGGGAGCCATAGCCACCCCTTTGTCCAAGGAAGGGAATACCATCTGAATGGGAGACCACCAAAGACTTGCAGCCCTCTTTTGTTAGCCTGGTGTCACTGCCTATTGGGCCTTGATTCAAAATTGAGATGACTGTAGAGAGGCAGCCGAGTTTGGTAATCGCTATGGAGTTTCCAGCTTAGGAGAGAGAAATAACAATAGCTCAAATTTTCAGATAAAATTGGCAATTTGGTTACCAATGGTAATTTGTGGTTACCAATTGTAACCACTGTCCCATCAAGAAACACAGACTATTCTAGTACTAGTCAGGAAGGCATGCTCTCAATGCTAAATCTGCGTTGAGGAAAAAAAAAGAGGATTAGGTCTGAATAACAGCATTCAGATGCATCTCTTCAAACTTTCATTTTGTTAATATCATTATTCCAACAAGCAAAAGGATAAAAAAAGTCAACCCTCCTTTGATCTCACAGCTGGAATAGCCGCACAGCTCAAAAAATGCTTCTACCTTTATGTCCCACTGAAAAAAAGCCCACTATCTTTTAATTCTTGCTTTTTAGAACAGCCTAAACAGATCTTTATCAAATAAAACAATCTTTCACTAGAAGACCCAACTTTGATCCCCAGTCGCTCCTCTTCCCGGCAGGCTGAACTCCCTGGGAGAGCAGAGCCTGCAAGCTCTCCCGCGTCATTCAGCACTAACCCAGCTGGGAGATGAGAGCAAGGAAGCCCTGTCTCGGGCCAACTCTCCTCCCGTATGCCAAGATCATAAATGTCCAAGTTCTGCTGACAAAAAGAAATCATCCAGTTTGAATGCGATGCCCCTTCCTCTGCATGGCAGCAAGAGCCTCATCTTACCAGGATGCACGTACAGATGCGCTACTGAAGAGGATACGGGGCTTGCCTTCAGTGACGCTCAGCTATAAACCTACTTCCAATCTTTTTCCTTTTTTTTTTTATTGAAAACAGTCCTTCTTGTAAATTCAACTACCGTGCTGTAAACGTTAAATGAATTTCCTTCAGTGCTTCAAAAAGAAATTCCAAATCTAGCACAGTTCAAGCGTGCTCTCGTCCCACAACCTCCGCGTGCAAACACAGATAGACTGCAGCACAAAGTGGACTTCTCTCTGTAGGTGGCCTACATCTTTCATATTATTAACGGTGCTAACTACCTCCAACAAATGACATTTGGAAGCCAAGTGCACTCTGCCTGGGAGGAGGGAAAAGAAGATTTCCCCATAGTGACCATAGCTTCAAGGGAGGTCTGCCTCCAGCAGAGAAACACAAGTCTTAGTCCTGGTGCATTGCCTCAGTCATCAGAGGGACACCGTCAATGGGGCGCGTAAATAGGCACGATGCTTGGTTTAACTGTTTTTTGCCTGGGAAATGGGAAATTGAACCTTACATGATCACACTTGTGCTTCTTTAAAACATCTCCACAATTTTTTAACTCATTGGTCAAATTCAACCAAGTTCTTCAAAGAAAGAGTTGTCCGCAAAACACCACATTTCTACAAAGTAGGCATAAACAGCCAGACAGAAGAGGATCTATAGATGCTCCCAGTAAGCAAGTTTCAGTGGAAGCACAACTATATTTCTAGACACCAGATAATCCACACAGGAGAGAGCTGTTACAAGTATCCTAATCTTGGGAAAAGCTCAGTCTAACTCATATCTTTATAGACACACAAAAAAAATCCAACCACAAGATGAGTCCATTAAAAACAGATCTTATTGCCCCCCACAGCTAAACTACTCATTTCAAATTTGATAGATTCTCAAATAAACTATCATTAAAAGGAAATACCTTTTTTGTCACAGAACTCCCCAATTCCGTGGCCTCTCCCTTCCCACTCTGCCATGAACACTCCTCTCCCCTCTGCCTCAGAAAAAAGACCAACTGGAAAAATAAGCATTACCTTTGGGGTCAATCTCTGATAGACAAACAAGAGACCTAGGAAGAAAAAGGAAGTCCAGAGCATGGTGCCCATCTCAGAGTCTCCCTCCTCCAAGTCCTAGCTCTTGTACCTCTTCCTGAACCGATGCTTACCGATGTTCTCTTCCATGTCATTCCCTTTAGCTGGGGCAAATGCTCCACCTCCAGCAACGGTACACAGAAGAAACATTTCTTCAGTGTGCTGGCTAAAGTTCAGTTCCCACAGATGAAGCCATGGCAACACGAAGCAGGAAGATATGGAGACCTGGAAGAAGCTCCTCAGGATGACCATAAATCCTCAGAATTTCATTGCTGTGGGGGCTGTTCCCCACAACCAACCCATCACAGTCGCACCTCACAGAAGTCTGATCCAGGAGGAGAACCACTATTTTCTGATCTTCAACTTGATGATATGTCCCCAAAACTCAACCTCACTTCCCTATTCCATGGGCTGAAGTAGCTACCACACAGCTAGCCCTGACACAGCAGGTGTCCTTTAACTTCAGAGCTAATAGCCTAGTGAAACAAAATTAGGATGAAGAAAGGAGGGTTTATACATCTATGCTATTATTTAAGAAAGTCCTCAGGTTCCTCTGTGTGAAGTATGCTTCAACATCACACTTGAAAGAAACTAGACACCATGAAAGGTGGAAGAAAACCTTGGGGTTTTAATAATTTTCCTTGAATTCCAGGCTCAACTCCCAAACTAAACTGATTTGATCTTTCATCTCTTCAAGGTAGATATGCTAAACTCTACAAAAGTTGTTTCAAAATCTTATCTGAAACATGGATCCACAACTACCACTACCCCTCTCTAATTTACTGTCTTCCCAAAGGCCCTTTATTTTATTGCATTTTCATTAAAACAAAGAGGGGCAGAGTCAGTCTCCACCATTTTAAAAGCGTTCACTGTCACCTTGGAGTTTGGTGTAATATTTCAGCGGTGCTTCAGGCATGTGGTTTATAAAGCACTTAGGGACCCATTAAATACCAAAATTTAAGGCTAAAGGCTGGCAAGCTGAGGGCAGTGAGCTTTTAAATTTATGAAAGGCTACAGAACTAAGAGGCCACTAAAATGACAGCTGTCAGCACCACTCCATCCTACATTCATGCAGGCTCAAAAAGAAGCCAGCACACACTCCAAAGAAAGAGAGCACTCGTTCCAACTTTCAGGCTATTTTCTAAATACTCTTTTCAAATTCCTTTCATACGCAGAAAAAGCCTTCCAGAAAACATCCACCCCTCTGCAAGCCTTGCATTTGTTACCTGATCCAGTTTTGCGCTCCTTTTTCTTCCTCCCAGCTCTAACAAGCATCTTTGCCCTTTTACAAGTTAAGGTCATTCAGAGGGTCTATACAAGCCAGCAGAACACAAGCTGGACTGGAGATCTTGAAAGGCTCATGCTTACCCTCACCTTTAATAGGGAGGCACCACCCACAGAGACAACACGTTATCCCGGCATGCACCGCTCCCTCCCGATCCAAATGGTAAGTAGCACAAATCAAAAGGACCACAGCAAGTTGGAACCTGTTGTCTCCGCGGGTGGTACCCTGCATCTGTATTAGAGATGAAGGCAGCTGTAATCTCTTCGGTTTTATGCAAATGGGATGCTGCGCTTCAGCTCCTGGCTAGCTGCCAGGGAAAAAAAACAAAAAAAGACAAAAACCACCACCTTTGTCAGTATGAAGTTTGTGTAGATCAGGAAACCCAATTATTGAAATTTGCATAAAAAGCTAAACATCAAAACACAGTTGGCATGTTTCTTCTCAGGATGTGGGAAGGCCACAAATACAAATCTTATCTCTTAACCTAGCCACAATTTAAGCTTTGCTTTCTATTGTGGCTCTGAATTACAACCTTGCAATTTTAATACAAATAAGACTATTCAATGTTTTCAGGAATTCTGTCGCATCATGGTTCTCATTTTCCATGCACTTTTTAAACTGTTAACCAAAAGGGTGAGCACTCGAACTACAGGAACAGTTAACTGGAGATTCAGCCTTGGCCTTACAGCGAACTGGAGATAGAAGTCAGTCTGGTGAAAACACACATCGCTTCCTAGCTCTCTGGACAGCCCTGCAAACCCCTGCACCAGCACAATCCAGGGCTGGAGCACGCCGTGGCACCACAGTAGCTGAAGCTGGCGTTGCCACCGATGGAGTATGAGTCCAGCTACGCTTGCTGACGCAGCCTTCCTCAGGCACCCGTTCTCCGTGTAGGCAGAGTCACCACGATGCCTGGAAACCGCAGGAAGGATCAGGTGCCTGTGCCCTGGCCCTGCCAACGGTCTGGCATCAGAGCGTGAATCTGCAATTGCCAGCTGAGGCACTGCGCTTTGCGCGGACACGTTCCTCGCTGCTGACTTTGCTGTGGGGCAGTAGCTGCCAATAAGGGGTGGAAAAGGGAGCAGGACCTGTCTTCTCTCCCAGCTGCCCAGGACAGATGCTCCCTGCCAGCGTACTCACATGCTACACGCGCACTCGTTGCTGCAGTACACAATCTTTCTTTCAGAAAGCAAGAACAGTCTAAAAAAAGGCTCTGCTCTAACCCTGCTGAGTAGATTCAAGAAGTTACACATCGGTTTTGATTTTAAAGTAGATAGAAAAAAGTTAAAAACAGAGAATAACTTGCAAAAATGTCCCGGAAGGATTTCTGCTGCCACTCAAGTTGTGCAACGTGTTCAACGGGAGAGACTTACTTCCATGCAAGCAGCTTGGCATGAAATCCCACTGAAAGGGCTGTGGTTCCCTAACGCTGTCATGACGTCATGATTTAGGATTTTTAGAGCGATCAGCCCAGCACAGCTGGTGTCATGGTTGCCATTATACCATGAAACACTGAGTGGTTTTAAATGAAAAAGGTTTCCCTGTTTGAAATTCTTAGATTTCTTCCATCTTATTCTGTGGACTCTTAAAACCAGACCAGTTCTGTAAGCAGAGTATAGCTGATATTTAAGCAGAGCAGGAAATAGTGCTGCTTTAACTGAAAATAAATCTGTCAACAAGGAGGCACAGGGAAAGCTCCACTTCAGACTTTTCAGGTTCTTATTAAAAAATATAAATTAAAGTCAACATTTTCACATTACTTGCTACATCTGTTTGCTATTCCATTATAAATAAAAATATAGGGGCCTCCAATTCAAGTGTTGGTTCACTCAAAAAATTCAAAAAGTCCTTTTCATTTAATACTGCATTATAATTGGTCTAGATTGTACGGTTATTACCAGAAGAGGTCCACAAGAAATAAGCTATACATTACCCAAAGTCAAGCTGGGAGATTAAAAAGACCTTTGGCAGTGTACTATCCTTCCCTTTCTAAAGGATGAAGGACAGCAGCGTTACGGAAACACATCCCTATTGTAGGAACCTTAATGGTTGTCACAAGCAGATCCCAGAGAGAGTTGGGAAACAAAAAAACTCTACAAATTAAACCCTATCTCCAGAGGCCAGAGCAGTTGAGTAGAGTTCAGTGCCACACCAGCTTTAAAGGAAATCTCCAAAGATTTAAATGACTTCCCTGTCACCCCGTGCTCCTGCCAACCATCCTGCAGCACGCTTTACCTGGGACAGCAGAATCCCAAAGTCCTTCCAGCAACAGAGACTGATACCCATTTTCTTAAACAAGGGTTTTATTAAATTAAAAGGCAGAACAAGAACCTCCCGAGCACATAGGAAAACCACTACATTCCTGCAGTGTGGACCCAGTGCTGGCCTGTTGATGTGCAGTCACATTTCAAGAGTAGTTAGAAAACAGCAACTGCTGTTGAGAGTAAGAATTGCTGGTGAGTGCTCCTCTGAGCTCCTTCAAAAGTCTCTCTGCCTACAGTGCTCACCTACCAGGTGATAACTTCAGGTTCAGTGTTTAAGAGATGTGTAGGTTTTGACAGCTTTACCACATGCATAATTGTATATTAAGACTATTTGCCATAAAAACAGAGCAGCAGCGAGGGCTCGCTATTTACTTGCGGTGCCCAGCTGCAGCAGCCTCCGGCAGCGTGGTGCTGGGGGCAGCCGAGGCACGCTGGCTCTCTAGGCCTCCTCCCAGACTCACGTACACGCAGGGCACTCGAGGACTTCGGACCTGCCAGAGCATGGCACAGACTTTGCTCCTGCTTTGCTCTGCAGGCCTTGGAAATCGCCTGCAGCCTATGTCTAGAGATGGGTTTTTAAATCCTGTGCCCTGTAACCAGCAAAAGGCACGTTCCACTCTCTCAATCCAAATTTCCAGACCAAACCGTATGACAGTATGAAGAGTTAGGAGGTCTTGTGCCAGGAAGTTGTTTAAAGTTGTGACATTCCACCTGTGTGATACTTTCACTCCTTCTCCCCCAAGCCTTCCACTACAGAAGAACAACAGGTTTTTGTCTAGCACACAGTTTTTGGGACTGAGAAGACAGAGCATGTGCCAGGGCCAAGAAGGCTGTGTCCTTACATAATTTGCTTCTTCATTCATGAAAACACATCACCCTTCATGTCTTCAGCTGAGACCCTCATGTCCACTCCCTGCTCTCACCTGAAACCATCAGGAAAGAGTTTGAGCAAAGAGAATAGTCTCACCATGGGAAAGCCTAAGGCTGACAAGTCACCAAAGACTAAGTCAACACAGCACTTACTCCCTCCGACATTAAATTCCAACAATACGAGGTGGGCAAATACAGGTCACCTAATCTTGGCAACCTCGAGTTTTCAGTGGCAAAGATGAAAACTCATCATCTGAGAACAAAGGCACCACGTGAAGGCCTACAAGGTGGGGTCTCTTGTGGAAGTGAGGGAAGGAAGCCTTTAACTTCTCTTCATTTCTTTCACTTGCCCTACCTTTCCCCTGTCCCAGCAATAATGGATGGGGTTTGTTGCTAGTAGAGGTGTTGGTTAAACGTCCCAGGCAGATCTCTGTGACACTAGGGTGCTTTATAAACTCTAGTCTTAAGAGACTTGTCTTCTGAAAAACAGGTCTGTAACCACAAACGGGAGAAAAAAAAAAACAGGAGAAACTGCCTTTAGGACATGGGTAAGATTAAAGAAACTGCCTGACTGCTGCTGTTACAAGAGAAGCACCTGGGTGAAAAAACTGGTGGCTGAATCTTAACTAAGACAAACAAAAGAGGGATAGCTTGGGTGAACAACCTGGGGTCTTTGCTGCACCATTCATCAAGGACATTTACCCTGCAACTATTAAATAGCACAAAGCCAGTTTCACTAAACAGTGGCAGTAGAAAACTTCTGCCACTTCTGGCTGGTTAAAAGGCCATGTTCACAGCCCCGAGATCATGACAGCTTGGCTACTGCTACTCACTTTAACTGGAGTTAAGGAGCAAGGTCAGTAAAAGACAGACAAGAATAAGGTTAGACATGCTGCTTGCCTGGTCTAACACAAAATGTCTACTAAAGACCATCCATATCAGCAAGCTAAGATAATAATTTAATTATTGGAAAGAAGACAGTCAAACAATTATAATTTTATGCTTCTGTTACACAGACTGGCACTTTATACAGCAGCCACTGGGGTGGCAGTCCGCTGACAGTAACACTGCTGCGCCAGCAATAGGAAAAATGCCCTTACAGCAGTTTTCCAGAGGAAGGCATTTAACATGCACAGGGAGGGGTCAGGATTTAAGCATATGACCATAACAGACTACCAAGAGTGAAAAACACAAGACGACATTCAGTTAAAAAAAAGTTTCCCTACCAGTTAAAAAAAAAAAAAAAAATCACTCAAATTTTAACACTAACAAGGAAATATATTGCATTCAAAGCCTGCAGAGGGGAACGTAGTAACTCTTCTGCATCCAAGAACAGGCATGCGTCACCCCTTGCAAGACCCTGGCTATGGTATTCTCAGCAGAAAACCAGCTGTTCAAATAATAAGAACAGCAGGACAGGGTTTTACCTACACTCCCACAAATGCAACGCAAAACACAACACACAGCAACAGGACTTAAATGACACTTACTCATGTACTCTGTTGTCTCCATACAAGTCACTTAACCCAAAGCTGACGTAGTGCCAGTGCTCAGGAACGTTCAGCGCTGGGTTTCCCAGGTTTCTGTACATGCTAACGTAGTCCAGAGGATCAGGTCCCCCCAGCCTGCATTAAAAACAGAAAGATTCTTAGGTAAGTCAGTTCATTCAAGACAAATGTGAAGTCTCCGCAGGTGCTACAGGGGGCTGTACAAAGACCTGCTTTAAAACATAGCTAGTGACAAAAATGAAATTAGCATGTTCAAGTTACCTCTAAAAAAAAAATTGAGGAGAAAGGTTGGGTTAAGTCCAGAAAGCTTCAAGCACAGGAAGGCAAAGTGCATGTGTGCAACATACTACAATGTTTTTAACATTAAAGCATAAAAACCTCCGGAAAATCATATTAAAGCTTCCACAAAACACAAAGAAAATTGGAAAATTGTACTAGTGAAAGAGCAATAGCTGTATCTGCACTGCAAGCTCTTAATTCAGTCCAGAGGCACGTACCTCAATTAAAAAACAAAACAAAACAAAAAAAACAACAAATCTGATGCTATTCCTCAAAGTCAATGCAGCACAGCCAGACTACATTAAGCAGCAATCACCAAAACCTGCAGCCACCCTTCCCGTTACAAGGCACGAGGAAGCGAGGCTGGTGCGCCAGCAGCGCGAGCGCAGCATGCTCCTCCTGCCGCTCGCCATCACGTCTGCCCGTGCAGAGGCAGGTCAACTCCCCACCGAAGGAAGGAACGTGCTAGACTCTTTTGCTCGCTGTTCACCCTATCAATCATAAAACACACAGGTAGAAGCAAGCAAGAAGAGACAAGACATCAAACCACCTACCACAAGCATTTACAGAATGGCATGAGAAGCTGTTTAACTGTTTCCTGCTTCCAATTCACTTTTTCTTCAAGAAGAATACTCAACTGCTCCAACCCAAAAAAAATTCAAACTAAGATAACCCCCTTCATTGAAACCAGTTATTACACACCAATTCCCCTCATCTGCATCGTCTGTTCAGACCCTGACTATCACCTGCAGGTTGCAGGGCATGCCTGTGCTTCCCTCGCTAGCCCTGGGCATTTGTGTATCATCATTACGCACATCACAACCGCTGCACAAAAAGTGTTTGAGCACCTCAGTTTTGTTCCCTGATTGAAGTACCACTGCCTTATATCAAACACCGGCAGACTTAGCAAGAAATACTTTCTTAGCATCTAGCCTGCTTGTCAGCCTCTTGTAGCATCCTCCATTATGACTGCGCCATGCCTCCTGGAGGTGTTTGTGCTTCACATGCGGAGATCTGTACCTTGCCTTACCAAGGAAGCTCTGGGATGATCAAACAGCAAAGCTTAATTGCAATTATCCCACTGAAGTCCAGCATCCTTCTCAGAGTCCCATCTAGCAGCACCGAGGAAACACTAGCAAGCATTTCAATCCTCAGGGTAACCAGGCTGCTGGTAGTAAAGCTGGAGTTACCCCCTTCAGCTTCAGAAAACGGGCAATCAGTGCAGAAGAGATTTAACCCTGAGCGTGCACAATTACCCCTAGATCATATTCACCGAGTACACCAATTTCTTGACGTTCATTTAGGAGACACCCTTGAGAAAACAGGGGTCTTCAGAGCTGGGGTAGTTGGCATTGCAGAACAGAGGTGCTAAAAAGTCACTTTGCAATTCTGCATCGGCCTCACCACAGAGCTGCAGCACCTAGTCATCTCCACAGGAGATTCTCCAGAGAAGTAGTCACCATGGCTGGACAGATGAATCCAACCCTGGCTGGTGGCTCATCAGTCTGGCAAGAGGCCAGCACCCAGTTGAGCTGACATGCAAAGCACCTGTAAGAAGGTCCTTTCCAGGGTGAGCTCTGAGGAGAGTTGATGCACATGGGGACTCCCCGAGTTTATCACCTGCAGGAAAGGTGGTGCCAGGAAGGGCCATGAGAGCAGGTTTCCTGTTGTTTCCAGAAGGCACCTACATACTCTATGCAGATTTCTAGTGACAGTGATACACTACTTGAAATCCCCTGCCCACCTCCTGCTGCCCAACCTTATCAAGTCTGTACAGAGTAATATATCAGCTTGTTGTATCAAAAGGGCTGTGGACTCTCTCCACAAGTGTGCTGTGCTGCCTCCCTCCTACTGCTGCAGGAAAAAAAAAAGTAGAGGAGGGTTATTTAACATGAGTGACTTTTCGCAGGACAGTTTCCCTCCTCTTAAGTCACGTAAGGCCACCACGGTGGCTCCAGGCCAGCTCCAGCTTCCCAGCAGGTCAGTCAAGGGATGCAGCCTAGGATACCAGGGCAGGACAGAGGGGGTGAGCACCCCACACCCAGTAATGGCACTGAGGTCCATTGGTGAGGGCTAAGCCAGAATAATGCAGCCTTCTCCTGTGACAAGCTGCATCTTTATGGCGTAAAAGGCAAACTGATGAGTAAGCATGGGGAAGGCATGTTAGACCTTGGCATGGAGCAGAGTTTGATCCTCAGTGGCAGCCTGGGAAAACTCATTCTCAAAGTTTAGCAGTAGCTTGAAACACTCACAAAAAAACGAGTCTCCCTCTGACATACCCCATTTCCACCTGTTCCCTCTCACCGGCACCAGGTCACACTGGAGGCTGTCTGAGATCTCTGCCGTAGATACCCATTCAGGGGGCTATGTTCAGCGCATGGCACTGACGCCCCGGCCAGCGCTCAGGCTCCCCACGGTGGTAACTCCCAGATCCGTGATGGAAGCAGCCAGGTGGAAGCAATTCCAACCAGGATAGTCACTTGCCCTGAGGAGCGGCAGTGAACAGCAGCAACCACACACAATCATTACCTGACTGGGAAGACTCCAGAGCAAGGGAGGTCAATACAGTGACCAGCAAACCCGTGTGAGAGATTAGCAAATGGTCAGAGTAGATGTGTAGGATTTGCAATGAAGGGAAAACACCTCCAGCTGCTAAGCAACAAGCATCTCTCACACTCATAAAACCTGCTTCCAAACTGGGTTTAATAACCTTAGATGTCAAACGATTCGCGCTGGAACACTGCTGACATGTGCACTTTGACACTGACAACACACAGGACAAACCCTTAGATTGCCTTCTTTCAGAACGGGGATTGCTCCACGAGCACGCTCCTCCCCAGGGCTACTCAAATGCATTTGTCAGGTCTGATGCAGACAGCGAGCAACTCCTGCCTAGACTGCACCAGGTGAGCCAGACACCTCTCCCTCACTCCTGCCAGCAGCCCCGCGCTCCCCTCCAAAGGCCAAGCCTCTCTGGGGACCCGCAGCACAGCGCTGCCCGGGAGGTGGCTGCGGCAACACAGCACCAGCCGGCTCGGGGGAGCCGGGCTCTGCCTTGCCCAGAGCAGACCCGGCCAGCGTTAGCTACCCACCGGTTTACACGCTGCACGACAATCCAGACAGACCGTCTTCACTCCCTGAGAAATTTGGTAGACTCGGAAGAGAGTCAGACAAAAAGCCTGCAGCAGTGACTAATTAAATTTTGAAAGATAAACATCCAGGCCATATACCTATCACGAAACCGCTGCAACTGCGGGAGCATCAGCACTAGCTTTAAACCAGCTACCCGGAGCACAGCTAGTAACGTACCCATGGCAATAATGCTGAGCAAAAGCTAGTCAGCACAGATATTTATCCAGTTTCGGTGGCAGGTTTCACTGCTACGCTAACGAGTCAAGCGCCGCTAATGCCTGCTGTGGTACATCCTCCCGCCCACAGCCGCTGTTGCAGGGTTCGACCTTGTATCACAATCTACATATCAGTACATGCGTTCACACAAAGAGCTGGAAGCGTTGGAGGATTTTATTAGGAAGAGCCCAACTTCAAAGCCAGAGGTACAGTACAAATTTGTTACATTCTCTATTCATGGAGCTCATTCAGGAGCAAGAAGGGCAGCCTCGGGGGAAACCCGGCATTTGCATTTGCACCAAGAGTCTTCTTTTGACTGATGTTAAGAGCGCTCTGAAGTTTCTGTGGAAGGAGAAACCCAAAGTGGGCAGAGAGGAAACAGCTCCACAATGGGAAAAAATTGGAAAATTCCCAATCCATTCACCCTGAAAAATCCTTAGTAGAGTGTTTGTAGTCGCTTCTCAGCAGCTGACAACAGGCCTGCTTTTCACAGCTACCTTTTGACAACCCTCCAGAAGTAGTCCGGATCCCCAAGCAACTGCAGACCAGTGCACTGGTTTTGAGTACACGGCCTACGTTCAAGACAGGTGATGAAAAACCAACACCCCAGCCCGAATTTTGCCTATTTCAAAACCTATTATAAAGCAAGTACAGTACAAATTTGCTTTTTCACCAGCAATTTTATGCATCAAGATATTTCACTTAGAGATATTCAATCACATTTTAAAAATAAAAGCGGATACTGGATATCAACAGAGAGAAACTCCTCCTCAGCACATGGCCTTTATAAATACAGCCAGGAAGTTTTCCAAGAAGTTCCGATTGCAATCACGAACTCTCTCCCACGATATGCAAATAGCATTTAAAAAAAGAATAGTTCCATGAAATAATCCACACAGCTAAACCCCTTCATTTAATAGGTATGCGATTCTGCAGATTCTCCAACATTATGAAGTCAGGATCTGCTCTGCCACGCAAGCCAAAGAATACAACTTCAGCCCTCTGAACAAAAAAAATTGCTGTTAACCATAGAGAAACTGATACGTATAATTAAAAGCTGATTAGTGTTACAATATTTCTCCTAAGGCAGGGAACTTTGTTCAGCAATTTCCTCTTCTAATCTAAACCAACTAATAGCAGGCTGCTCAGGCAGAGGAGGACAGGCTAGTGGAGAGCGAGTGGTGGCAGAAGTCATTCTACCAGACTTAACAAAACCAAGCTCCGAGTTTCACCTAACAAAGGGAGAGAAAGTACCTGCAGCGCCCACGTAGCCTCCACCTCGCACAAGAATTTCCTGCACAGGACAGCAGTAAGAAGCTACCTCTGATTTCTATAAGTGAAGCTCTCAGCTCTCACTGCCAGCTGAGCTTACAGTCAGAAGAACAGCTAAGTGGAAAACACCAGGATAAACAGGCTTTCACATTACTTCTTACTTGCAACCGGCCATCACTGCCAACAGCAGTTTTTCTAGTGTTTGAGCTCTAATTGCAGTGAAGTCCTAATCAACCCCTTAAGCAAACAAAGCACAAGGTGTCTTCCCAAATAAGGGTCTTCGCCATTCTTCATTATAGACCTAAATTTCCCTCCATCCTACACAAATCTTGCATCACTCCAGTCAGTATTGTTTTAAGCTGTTGCCAAAAAAGAAGTGCTGACTCCCAAATCAAGGTGACTGGAAATTCATCAAGCTTGAATATCTAAGATTAGAAATAGGTGTAAAAACAGACTGATCAGACCACCACCAAAGTACTGCAATACTGACCCATACAGATGATTAAGAAATTGTTTGTATTTTGAGGTCTCAGATTTGCAACACCTTATCTCTGCCCACTTTGTCAGTTTAAGTACAAAAAATCCCTAAGCAATAAGGGCTAACAGACGTATTTCTTGCTAGAATCGCATAAAAACAACACTTCTTTGGAAGACAACAGCAATAGCTTGGCTGTCAGAGTAGAACCCAGGGAGGATGTTATTCTGCCGTTACTCAGGACTCAACCAGATAGAGACATACAGGTTAAAGTGAACTGTAAATAAAGAAGTTGAGCATTTACTAAACTTTTTCCAAATGCTGGAGTAGGGACTGGTCAATGTGAGGTCCAGCAAACACTCGGGTGTGACCTGATCGTCTTCCTTAGGCCTAGAAGAGGGGACTGAGCAGTAAAGCAACAGTAAAAAGCAAAAGGAACTTCTCTTTGCACAGGGCTAGACACTTATCTCGATAGCTAAACATCCAAGTACTTCCTTCATGCCACTCTCCCACATAAACAGCTGCTGTTACTGGTGTCAGACACTGTGTCAGCAGAGACGGTAAGAAGCAGATTCGCAGTCTGCGATAACACATGGCTATGCAAGGGCAAGAGAAGCTGGCTCTGCCCCATGGGTTTTACGGGTACATGCACGGCACGCATCTGGCTTGAGGCTGGAAAGCAGGTTCACTCTGGTCAGTGCTGGCCGTACTCGAACCCCAAGCTGCAGGCCAGAAGACAGAGCTCATGCCTCCTGCCCAGGAGGGGAAACTCCAGCCCCCACCCTCTGTGGGAAGCCCTCCACTGAGTAACACACTCCCTTTTCCCATTACCTGCCCCAGCCAAGGTCCTCATTAGCCACCCCTCTGGGAGTTCCGAATCACCCCAGAAACCCCAATAAATCCTCCCGCCTTCAGTGCATCCCTCTTTAGACCCCCTCCTCCTCTTCCCAGAGCATCCTGCCCGGGAAACCTCCCCAAAATACACCCCCGAGGCACACAATTGCATCCCCAATGCCTGCTCCCCCAACCCCACTACACACCCCCAAACCTCTCGCATCTCACCCCAAACTCAACACGCAACCCCCAGTCCCCCTCCCCTTGCTGCAGCCCTCCTCAGCCCCACTGCCCCCCCCACTCCGCCCCATGCGCTGTCCCCAGCCCCACTGCTGCCCCTAAGCCTCCCCCAACCCCAGTACTCCTCCCTCGCTCCACTGCTCCCCCCAAACCCTCTCCAGCCCCACACAAGGCCCCCGGCCCCACTGCTCGCCCCCAGCACCATACAAGGCCCCCGGCCCCACTGCTCGCCCCCAGCCCCACACAAGGCCCTCGGCCCCCTCCAGGCCGCAGCCCCGGCCGCCTCACCAGTACTTGAGGATGGCGGTGACCTGGAGCGGGTTGGGCTGGTCGGGGTAGAGGCGGCGGCACTCGCCGTAGATACCGTGCAGCCCCGGCGGGAAGAGCGACGGGAAAGAGCCGGAGCCGGACCCCGAGCCTGAACCCGGCCCGCCCGCGGGGGGACCCTCGCCAGGCCGCACGCCCTCCATGTCCCGGCGGCAGGGACGGCGCGGCGGAGGCGGCTGGTCCCGGCGCGGCCCGCTCGGCTCCGCTCCGCTCCCGGCCCGACGCGCGCCCGGCCCGGCCCGGCCCAAGCGGCGCTGCGCGGCGCGGCGCTGCGGGAGGAGGGGGCGGGCCCCGCTGCCCGGGCGACGGTGAGTGACACGGCGGCTCCGCCAATGGCGACGCGCGGAGCGGAGGGCGGCCGCTCCTCTTCCCCCCCCCTCCACGCCACGCCGCGAGCGCGCCCTCTAGCGGCGGCCGTGGGGCACCGCGTGGAGCGGAGCGAGGGGCGGGCCGAGGGGCCCCGTGAGGCGCCGAGCGGAGCGCGGTGCGGGGCTGCCGGGGGCCGGGGCTGTGGGGGGGTCCTGTGGGCGTGAGGGAGGGCCGGGGGGGGGGGAGGGGGAGGAGGTTACCAGCACCTGGGTGCGCCTGAGGGAAGAGGAGGCGTCCCCGTGGGGCAGCCTCAGGGGTCGCCCCGCGGCCGGGAGGGGTGAGAGGCCTTGGGCAGCGCCGAGGTGGGCGGGGGGCCCGCTGGCGGGAGGCCTGGGGCAGGGGCCTGGGGGGCACCTTCCGCGGCCCTGGCTCGCCCGGGGGCTTACGGCAGGGCAGGTCCCGTCCTGGGGCAGCTCCCCGGCCACAGCTGCCCCCAGCCTTGACGCTCAAGCCTGTGTCAATGTTCCCTAGGGAGTGAGACTGCAGATCGCAGGGGTTCAGGAGCTGCTCCTGTGGGACTTCATCTGTCCGTGCAGCAGGGCCTGGGACAGAGGGCTGGGCGTGAGACTTAGCACTCATCTGTGTGCTGTTCGTAACCCTGTGGTTCTGTGGGACCATGGCTGTGCTTCAAGACATGGCCAGCTAATAACCTTATTTCCTTTACTACTGCTCTTACGGCTTTTGTTACTGCTGTCTTTATACCTTCTCCAATCCTCACAGCGCCTTTATTCTCCCCATGCACCTTTCTGTATTTGTAGGTACCTCAGAGGCAGCTGTGAACCAGTGCAAAGCAGGTGAAGTTCAAGGGCTGCCTGATCAAGGATCTTAACCTGTGTACTAAGCACACTGAAGATCTGGCTCATTCCTGAGTTGCAACTACATCTGTGGTCGTGCAAAGCCTTGTATGTATGTGTGAGCCGGCGTGTGTTCAGTAGTCCTATATATCTTTGCTAGAGCAGCATCCCACTTTTTAATCATCATAGAGAAAAAAATGAATAGAATATATAGAATCCTGAGAGGATAGGATGAGCGCTTCTGCTTGTTGCATTTCTCATTTAAATAGCCGAGAGTTTATTCTAAAATCAATGTTCACAACATCACATATAGTCAAGAAGCTGGCAAGCAAACAAAGGACTATCCACCAAGAAAGGAGGTGAGCAGTGGTTCTCATGAATCGCTGCTTCCCACAGCAAACAGTATTTCACTTGTTCCGTTACTGTGATACTACTTTTTGTGACATCGGCCCAAGAAGTCAATTACAATCAACTGAGAAGGTAAATATAACAGAGTCATGTATGAAATGCCGTGTTGGCTTAATACACACATAATGAGTCTCTTCTGGCATTTACTGAGGTGATAAAATACTGGTCTTGAAATAATTTAAACGCCTCCATCCTGTCATAGAAAAAACCCCTCTTTTACACTAGGTGAATGGTGAAAATCACTAAAGATAAATACCTGAGATGAGACTATCTGCTTGGGCTGACGGCAGAAACTACAGAAGAAAAGTCTCTGTCTCTGCATGAAAGATGCGGGGTAAGACAGGTGAGTTCTGAACCAGCCTTCGTGTACGCTTACCCGCGCTGAAGTTCATTGTAACTCATTTCGAGACCCAGTGTTGTTGCTCAGAGTTTCAAGTAAACATATCATTTCCGTGTCTTTGTCAGTCATCAATTATTCAAAGTGCTTTTAGAACATGTAGCAAACGGAAAACAACAGGGAACGTGTTGTTTAATACCAGAATGCCTGTTAGGTGCATTCTTTGTACCGACGCGTCTGTTCTGGCTGCCGTGCCTCAAAAAGCACAGAGAAACGAGGCAATACTCAGCGAGCACAGGTGCAGTTTGTAGAGATGATCCCATGACACGATGGGAGAGCAGAACGCTTTCATCAGTGATGGATTCCCTCTACAGAACGTGATGTGATCGTTTTCTCTCTTTTCCTGGTAGAAAAATTAGGGGGAAACATCTATTAAACTGGGAAGCAGTCAACTGAAACCCGGTGCTTGTGGTGGCAGCGCACAGTTAACCCCCGGAACGCGACACCCACCGCCCCACTCGGGTTTCACGCCGAAAAGGCAGTGTCCGGGCCGTGGGTATTTTTGCGGCGTTTCGTTTGTTCCGCACTACATCTCCCGGCATGCCGCGCTCCCGGCGCGCCTTCCCGTCAGGCGCCGCGCGGAGCCCAGACTACAGTTCCCAGCAGGCGCCGCCGCCGGAGGAATACATCACCCAGGCGGCTCCGCGCCGCCGTTCCGCGCATGCGCCGCCGAGGGCTGGGCTGTTGCTCCCTGACGGGTGGCTGCGGCGGGTCCTCGCCATGGAGTCCTACGACGTGATAGCGAACCAGCCCGTCGTGATAGACAACGTGAGTGCGGGCGGCCGCGCGTGCCGGGAGCAGGGAGGGCGGGAAGGGCCCGCGGGCCGCAATCCCTTTGTCATCGGGGACGGCCGCGCCCCGCCCGCCGCCCCCCCCCCCGCCGGCCTGGCCGCCGCCTCGGGCCCTCGTACAGCGCCGTACGCTGCGTCCTCGCAGGCCGCCGCCGGGGTGGGGCCGCCGCTGTTCGGCGCACTGCGATTGGCTGAGGTGCCTGCCTGTCACCCGCCGGAGGGCCGCAGCCCCTCGCTAGTGGGGAGCGGCCCTCGCCGCCGCCGAGGTGCCTGCTGGCTGGGAGGGGCGGGACGACCCCATTGGCTGGGGCAGCTGTCAGTCAGCGGGGGCCGCCCGCCGTTACCTGCCGAAGCGGGGCTCCTCCCGCCCCGCTCTCGCGGAGAGCACCTGTGCTCATTGGCCGCTAGAGCTGTCCGTCAGGAGGGGCTGCATCCCCCCGGCTCTGCGGCCCCGCCTTGTCCCTCTTTGTGCCTGGGGGACAATGGGGCCTGGTGGGCCCGGCCTTAGCCGGACTCCCAGCGTGCTCTGGGGGCAGGCCTTGGCCGGACTCCCAGCGTGCTCTGCGGGTGTCTGCTCTTCTCTGTCGGACCACGATACCCGCAGCCAACCCCGCGCCACAGGCCAGCTCCCTGACAGGCCCAGCGAAAGGGGGACGGCCACCCCCAGTGCCGGCCACCTCCTCCTGGCACATCCAGCCTAGTGGTCACAGCAAGGGAGTCCTGGCACCCAAGGCGCCCGTTCCTATGCCGAAGCGCACAGGAGGCAGAGCTCCTGGAGGAACTGCTCCCAGCATGGGTTGCATCAGCTTTAATTTGACAGTGGGGTGTGGTGTCACAGATGGCTGCTCCTAGCTGATAATGCTGCTCATTAGCTCAAAGCAGACCTTCAACCTGTGTGGGTAATAGCTGAGTTTGAGAGGAATGAGAGTGATTGTGTGATTGGTGAGATACTTCTGGGTCCAGTTCTGATTAGCCCCATCCATGCTGGCCTCCCAAGAGAAAGGACTATCCAGGAAGGGGTGGGAGGGCATATCTTGGAGGGAGCCTCCTTCAGTGTAGTGAGTCACAAATTCATGCTCCTCCCTTCTGACCTCTACTGCCAGTGATTCAGATTTTGTTGTTTCAGAGAGTCAGTGTTGTGCTCTCTTCTTTCTCCATCATCTTAATTTCTGCTGAATCTTTTTGCCATATGACATGTGGCCTTGCTAGCCTAGCACTTCTCAACCTATTGCTTTTTTTTTTCCCCATAAGCTGAATGATTGTAGGTCTTCTCAGATCAAGCTAATTATTCTTCTGACCCCTTCTTTATTATTGATCCCAATTTCCTCTCTACAACTTAAGCTTTCTGATACAGTTTTGGTTTTGTTCCTTCCCCTGGAATCGCAGCAGAGAGATTTAGGTTAGATATTGAAGGAAAATATCTAATGGAAAAGAAGATTAAGCAGTAGAATTGACTATGTGGAGAAAAACATGTTATCTTCTTTACTGGAGACATTAAAGAATAAGTTAGGTTGATTGTTCTTAGAAATGACTGTAGTAACACTGACCCTGCTGTGGTGCCGGGGGATTAGCTAACCATCAAAGTTACTGCCAGGCACTCTGGTACTGTGAGGATGAGTTTGTTGTGCTATAATCATGTAACAGCATCCTATATCTAATTTCAGCCTGTCCTTTTGTTATTTAGTGCAATGATTGCCACCCCTGCTTCAGACTGAAAAAGGGTTCATGTGCCAGCAACTGACTGTTGTTTCTTTTCTCATTTTATCAACCGGTCTTATAAAACCTAACTCTTCTTTTTGCCTCTCTGATTACTGAGTTCCCTCTCTGTACAAGAAGTAGAATGAAGCAGTTGTTAACGCTGGCAGGCTGTCAGCCGAGGAGCCTTGTGGTGACACTGCATTTTTGGTACTCTTCTGAGTTCAGGCAGGGTGGGAAGTGGAGCTGCACAGAGCAGGTACTGCTGTTCCTGCTGCCTCGTTACCGCTTCTCCCCAGAGAGCTGCAGGCAGCTTTTCAAGGCTGAATGTTATCCTGTCTCGTGTATGTGTGTGTATGGGAGGGGGAAATGAGGTAGTGAGCTGGTGAACAAGCCAGACCCTCCCCGGTCCCAGCTCTGCTCTAGTATCTCGACGTGTTCCAAAAGGACATTAAGGTATGTAGCTAAAAACTCAACAAGGAGCTTTTTTTTCTCTTACCAAACAGTATGCTCAGCTTCATGTTTTCAACAGGGAGAGTTCTGTAATATACAGTGAGAGGTTGGAGCTGTACCTCAGCATAACCTTAATACTCTTCATTGTCTAATAAGTGATTTTTAAGCCTTCTGAATCGGCCAGGGTTATTTCAAAATTTAAACCTTTTCCTCTCATTGTATAGGAATCTCAAAGTAGTCTATAATAAATAGATTTACTCAGTGCATACATCTTCAAAGAAGTAAGACGTTTTCAAGAAAAGTTGAATAGGTCAGAAAGTGCTGTCAGGTCTTTGTAGTGCGGAGATAGCAAACAGCTGTGCTCAGTTTATTCCCAGGCACTTGGAAGCACAACTGTGTTGAAGTCCCATCCTACCGGCACATTCAAAACAGTCATTTGTCTTTAACTCCAGCTAGGAGTTCTGAACTACCGACACATTCGACTAACTCTGAATTTCAATTTGTAAATCTTAAAATGTATAACTTGCTGGGAATCTCACCAGGATATGCTGGGTAATTTTTGGCCTGGCATAAGGAAGTTTCGATCTCTGCGTTCAAATAGGAGCATCATTGTCCTCCTGAAACCGCTTCCCAGCAGCAGACTGTACTGGCAGCAAGATCAGTCATTATCTTGAATAAAATATTCAATAAGCACAATATTCTGATGTGGTTATGTTACTGCGTTTGATTCAACTTTTTTGCTACGAGGCTTGACAAAGGATGGTATTATTTCCCAGGTATCGAGTTGTTTATAAGGTATGGTAAGGAAGAATAAAACAGTATTTTTGTTTTATTCCCTCCTTGACTTTGAAGTGAATAGCCCGAAGAGAGTCTGTCTAAAGGGAAGTCTTTTTAACACTTCACAGGCCACTTTGTCACACCGGTACCTGTTAGTGCAGGCCTTGGGAGTCCCTCTTGCCCAGAGGGAGTAGTACTGCCCAGGTGCCAGCTTGAGTGTGCTCCTTGAGCCAGCCTGGCTGCAGGCGTTTGTCAGGAACAAGGATTGGAGCTATCTAGCTTTTATAACTAGCTAGGTCTGGTTTGCAGAGCGTTCCTGATACTCATCTCTTACAGATGCATCCTGGCAAATCTGACTCTGGTGGTTTTAAGGCAGGAGTGCCCTGGTCCTGGTGGCAAAGCCCGGCACCTCGGCTGAAACTGCTGATTAAAGTAGCTTGGGAATAAGGCGCTGGACTGGGGAGGCTGGGGCTGCCCCGCATTCCTTTCTGCTGAGCCTGCTCTGGCTGGTAACCTCTGGCACTGGAACGGGGCAGGCAGCTGGGATGGCAGCATCAGAAGCTGCTGCAGCCAGAGCTTGTCTAGCAGAGCCCTGAGCAACTCATTTGGCCTCAGCCTCCAGGTAAAAGCAGTAATCGGAGGTGGTGGGAAGGGGAAAGCAGTGGAGGAGCTGCATCGCTACTAATTTTAAAATGCTCTGGGGCAGCCCAGATGTCTTTTTGACCTCGTAAACAGAGCAGTCCTGCTGCAGAGCCCTTGAGAGTGAACAGGCGCTTCATAGGTCACTGGTTTCAACTCAAACTCACATACTTTGCTCCCAGTACGGGATAAAATGGAACTGCTCCTCTTTCTGCAGAAGAGCTTGCTCCCGTGGTAGTCTGGGATTATCAGTGAAACCGCTTATCCGAGGAGATCCTATGAAAATCTGCTCCTTAGCAAAACTTGGGTGTTCCTGCAAGCTGCTCATTGTTTCAAGATGTCATTCCCTTGTGCGGGGAGAGGAAATGGAGGAGGGGAAGGAGTCAGCACAGATCCAAGTTGATGGTGGGGTTCCCAGGATGCCTCCGGATGATGTCGACGGGGACGGGAGCTGTGGGGCCAGATGCCCGCACTGACTCCCTGCCAGGGCCTCCCTGCGGCTGGCTTTACCCACTCTGTGTTTGCTGCTTGTGCTGCTTTGAATGTCGCAGAAGGCTTTTTGGATTTGCGCCTTTCTGACTGACATACCTAATTTCTTCTTCCTTGTCCCTTTTAAACAAGCCCTATCCTGTCAGCCACTCTTCCTGCCTCCAGCCCTTCCCCTTGCAGTCTGACTGGTACCTTTGTTCTTTCCAGACTCCAGTCTGGTGTAGTTTCCAGTGTCTTTTCTAACCAGATTTCTGTGACCTGCCTCTTTAGCATTAGCTAGTTTATCCACCATCTGATCTTCTTTTCCGTAGTCTCCACTCCAACCTGTTTCACACGGTCCTTGCCTACTCCCTTCTCTGACTTTATCCACCCTTCCTCCATCCTCTCTAAATCTGCTGCTTCTGAGAGGCCTACAGCTCATGTATTTATATGTTCCTCCCACAGGGCTCGGGCGTGATTAAAGCAGGTTTTGCAGGCGATCAAATACCGAAATACTGCTTTCCAAATTAGTAAGTATTCTGCTGGTCTTGGTAAGTTCTGAGTACCATTTACCAATTCTTTGATACATAGAGGGGAAGAATGGTCCAATTTTGTAACTGGAGAAATGAATTATTCTTTTTCTGCCTGTTGCACAGAAGCATCAGGCAGAGGAGATCTCTGCTATTAAGTACTTCGAGATTTTCTTGGGGTGGAGGGGGAACCAAACCATAGAAGATGACCTTATCACAGGCTCAACACCCAACCAAAGCTGTAGGATCCTTTAGTCTTGAGACATTAGGACACCAGGAAAAAGACAAAGTTGGGACAAGAGGTGCGAAGACCTTTATATTTCTTTGGTGTGTCGTCTGATATTTTGATTCCTGCCAAACTTCCTTGGAAGTTTTCTGAGAGTTTTACTGGAAGGAGGACTGCTGGATCAGGAACTCTGAATAGTCACTGGCTTTTATTTTCCATAGGGTGGGTTTTTAATGAGTGTATCTTTGCTCTGAGCAATGTGTTCTGTATGGTGAGGTGGGGTATGGGGCTATAAATGCCTAATCTGAGAAGCCTACCTGAGGTCAGGCAACAGCATGTGAGTCTATCAGCTCAGACCGTTGCTCAGTCTAGCCATGTTCACCCCAGGCATTGTTCGAACAAGTAGGTCCTGAATCATCAGGGAAAGCGTGGCCAGACTCAGCTGGCTCATGTCCTGCCAATTCAGAAGTGTCTACAATCTGTTCCCTTCACCTCTAATTTTGAGATTAGCTCAGACAAAGCAAACCTGGGTCTGCCTGCACCCGGTAGTGCCCTAGACTCGCCCATTGCTTTAGAAAGTACTGGTTAGGAGAGAGAGGAACACGAAGTAGTTAATCCTTGGGTGCATCTGAGCTCTCTCTCGCGAAGCATTTATACTCTTGCCTCTGTTCTAGTGTGGGCAGACCAAAGCACGTTCGTGTTATGGCTGGTGCTTTAGAAGGGGACATTTTCATTGGTCCAAAGGCAGAGGTAAGAAAACCTGTAAGAAAACACTTCTCCATATATCTTGGTATGCTGCTGTGAGGAGGGGCTGTAGCAGTTGTGCTTAAAAGGGCTGTGGTTCCTTGGTATCGGTGTATAGATCTGAAGAGCAGAATAGATTGTCACTTTTAAGTGTGTCCAAGGTGGAGTGGGAAGCTTCATTAAATTCTTGTGCCAACCTGCTGACCAGAGACCTTTTTCCCAAGTCCTTCTATATATCTCCTTTTTTTCTAGGCTACTTTTAGGTCTGTATGGTTACATCCCCATCTTTTTGACTGGGAACTTTAGAAATGGACCCTACTTGGTTGCCTTTTATCTCCCTGATGTGGGCAAGAAGCTTGCTTTCCACAGTCCTGCTTTTGTCAGCATGTAGTCGTATGGTCTCACATTTCTCGTGAGCCCTCCAAACTACATTCCCCCATACCACCCTGTTATGTTTTATATCATGACTGAGCTGGGAGAACAAAGACACCATTTGATAGGCGTCTGTGTGTTGGCTTGAAAACTGTTAGGATGGAATGTGCTCTGCAAACGCCAGACTTTCCTACTTGATATAAAAAGGCCTTGTTTAATCTCGTGAATACTTCTCTGGGAGAGATGTTTGTGATTAATGTTCAGTTTTTGCACTGTAGGCTAGAGATAAGTTGTTTTTTAGTGGAATCAAAAATAAGCGAGTCTGACAGATCAAATCATAGTCATAGTGCTCAGAAATGTGATTGTTTGAGTCTGATAGATATGCTCTACTGTCGTTTCTGTTTGCTCAGGAGCACAGAGGTCTACTCTCGATCCGATACCCGATGGAGCATGGCATAGTGAAGGACTGGAACGACATGGAGCGCATTTGGCAGTATGTGTATTCAAAAGACCAGCTTCAGACATTCTCAGAGGAGGTGAGATACCCCATAATGTAATGGTACAGGTGTCATTCAGTGTGTGTATAACACCAGGAGCCTTGGAACTCCAGGAAAGATATGGGACTTTTCCTTTGCTCTTCTTTCTAAATGTGTCCGTTGTTACATTGGGCTCTTTCACCTCTAGGGAGATACTGCACAAGAAGAGTCCAAGCAGAATTCCTCCCCAGATCTAATGTTCTGGCCTGACTGAAAATCTGACTTTCAACATTTGTTAATCACGCTCTCTCTAATGATTCTGCTCTAGGCCAAGTGCTTCTAACTTTTCCTGTTCTGCCTGTGCATCAGGCATATCCGCTCAGCAGTGACGTGTTTTGAAGTGAGGAAGGAGAAAACCACAATCCTGTGGTCTGGAAGGAGCTGACCAAAAAATTATCAAATGACTGAGAGCAATAGGTTGTATAGGTGGAGTAGGAATACTTCTGCCTGCTCATGCTAAGACCATATGCCTTCACCCTTTCTTAGGGTCTGTGTATTTTGGCTAATCTGGCTGACTTTTGGCACTCAGAGTCATCTTATTCATCCTTCACAGGACAGGGTCACTCACAGAGTAGATTTTCTAACACTTCTTGATAACTAGACCAGAGCCCTGCTGGTCCTCCAACTTAATAGCAGTTATTCACAGCCTAACACAGCTCAGTACCTGAAATTATTCCCTTCTACCTGTTGTCTTGCACCAGTGGTTCCTAAAGTGAATAAATATGCAGAACAGAAATTTTCAGAAAGACACATCTAGCTGCCTCCTGGTTATTGCAGCATGGCTCCTTCCTTTCTTTACCAGCATCCTGTGCTGCTGACGGAAGCACCCCTAAACCCACGCAAGAACAGAGAGCGTGCTGCTGAGGTGTTTTTTGAGACCTTCAATGTGCCAGCACTATTCATCTCCATGCAAGCTGTGCTTAGCCTGTAAGTGTGTTTCATCTTTGATTTGTGCTTGTGAAATGTTGCTGTGAAATCCATTTTTTCACAAACCAGAAAAAACCCGCAGAAGACCACACTGATGTCTGACTTATCCCCTTTTCAAGCGAGAACTGAAATTCAATTTTAATTTCTGTAATAAAGAGTTTACAGGAATTTGCTGAACTATGATGAGAACTAGGTTTTTGGGTTTTTCTAGCCTCTGTTCATGTGAAATCTCTGCTCCCTGGGTTAAGCCTGGATGTGCTGCATGCTTGGGGTCACTTTGAATTGCTTGTTCTGACTTGATTGTTTGCCCCTTTGCTAGCTACGCTACTGGGAGGACTACAGGAGTAGTGCTGGACTCCGGGGATGGCGTTACCCATGCGGTTCCCATCTATGAAGGCTTTGCCATGCCTCACTCCATCATGCGGATTGACATTGCTGGCCGTGATGTCTCACGCTTCCTGCGTCTCTACCTTCGGAAGGAAGGCTATGACTTCCACACAACCTCTGAGTTTGAGATTGTCAAGACCATCAAGGAGGTGACGTACTGTCTGTTTCTGTGTTTATCCAAGAAGGGATTTCTGCCCAAGGGAAGTTGTGACTCGTGAAATCTAGTGGGAAGTGCCAGCCTACCTAGCTCTGCACCTCATTCCTTTATCTACCTGAGGGGACACTAGGGCCACTGAGAAGAATAAAGGACTGGAGCATCTCTCATGAGGAAAGGCTGAGAGAGCTGGGACTATTGAGCTGTGAGAAGAGAAGGTTGGGGAGGATCTCCTGAATGTATATAAATGTCTGAAGGGAGGGTGCAAAGAAAACAGAGCCAGGCTCATTTCAGTGACGTCCAGTGACAGGACAGGATGCACAAACTGAAGCACAGGAGATTCTGTCTGAACATAAAACTTTTTTACTGTGAGGGTGACCAAGCACTAGCCCAGGTTGTCCAGGGAGTTGTGGAGTCCCCATCCTTGGTGATATTCAAAAGCCATCTGGACATGATCCTGGGCAACCTGCTCTAGGTGACCCTGCTTGAACAAGGGGGGTGGACAAGATGACCTCCAGAGGTCCCTTGCAACCTCAGCCGTCTTGTATTCTGTGAGACTTACAGTCAAGGTCGCATCTAATCCCTGTTGAGGGGCTGTTGACATGGAGGTGAAGGCAGGCTGGTGGTTCAGAAGCTGCTTTGCATTTATCTGTGCGGCAGTTTCTCAGGGTCTGATGATATCTTTCACTAGTGTTTGTTTACCCTTCAGGCAACGCTCTGTAAAATCCATGGCAGGTAGGGATCACAAGTGGGATATTGCAAGTTGCTTTCCCACCCCCCACCCCCTGTGAAAGAATTCACTCACAGCATTCACGTTTACAAAAGCTTCCCCTCTTTATAGGGTCTGCAGCGTTTAGTGACCTTAGAGCTATGCAGCAGTTTGGAAAGGCATGATTACGATCTCTGCCAAAGCAGTTACCTTGGCTTCTGTTGTGTGCCAAGAGAGGAGGACAGAGGTGGGATGGTGCATAGTAGCTCGGAGCTGGAGACTGCTCGCAGCAGCTTTGCAGCGTTGCCGTGCTCACACAGACGGGTTGCTCTGATTTCAGCGAGGCTGTGTGTGACTCGGGGCTGCCGGCGCATCCGTGCCTTCAGTCCGTGCGGTCAGTCCTCAGATCAGTACTGGCTGTGACTGCTGTGTGCTGATGCCTGGCAGTTGCTGCCATGCTGCGGGCCCCCATCACAAGCTATGGCTGCTGCAGATAACTCTGGGCTGAGTCAGCAGCCTATGCCAGGGTGTGAGAGCGTTAATGAGCTATTCTTGAGCCTGTGACCTGCCGGCAAAGGACCATAATGGAAATAGTTCGCTTCTTCTACATGGCCATAGCTCAGTGTGGCTGTGCTGAGGGAGCAGTGCTTGTGCTTCATCTCACGGTACAGCTGAATGGCTTCTGCCTGTTGCCCAGAGCATGAGAACTTCATAGGGTTGTGGGTTTTAAGCCGGTAGCTGCGCTCTCTGTTCTACAAGTGCTGATTGCTGAATGGGAGAAAAAAAGCTGACGTGTGCAGATACTGCAGCATCTGTGGACCAGAAGATCGAGTGATCAGAGGCTTGCTGGAGAACTCTTTGCTTCAGAAGAAGCCTGTTGTATACCAAGCGGCAGTTGCAGTGCAACTGCAGTGGCCTGACGGGACAAAGCAAGAGACTTGTCCTCTTTTAAACGGCCAAGGCTCCCTTTGCATCTTGGGTGATGAAACTATTAAAAGACATTGTGCTGACAGTTAAACGCAATGTCTTGCACCAGTGCAACCTTTTCTCTGGACTATACACTTAGGGAAACAAAAAGCAGGGGAAAGTGAGCCAAGTCCTGCTTTGCATACTGACTACCCTCACCAGCGAGACTGTTGAAGAAGGGAGAAAACAACCTAATGTTTGCTCTCCAACCTACACCTTTTGCTTTACTTTAAGATTAATTTTAGCTAGGGAAAGTGTTGCAGATTTCTAGGATATTTGTGCCTGGAACTTGCAGTGAGATTTCTGTTGATGCTGGTGCCATTTGTGACTTGATTTGCAAATCTGAGGGGTTGAGCATGGCTTCTTGTGTTTGCAGCTTTCTTGCCTTAGGAGAAGTTTGGATATGCAGCATGAATGCACCATGGCAAGCACAAAGCTGAGATCCTGGACATGGGAGTTTCTCAGTCCCAAAAGCTGCTTGTGATCTGTTGGAGTCTGTCTGACTCGAGTGGTGTTGTTTTTTTTTTTTTTTAAGGGGAAAAATATTAGGAAAGAAATTTGGGGATGTTGAAAAGTCTAGGGGAGAAATTACCTTAAAAGGGGAACCCTTAATACCTACTTCAGTGCAAACATTGTTCTCTGTTTCTTGGTTTACTGTGAGGGCGGTCAAACAGTGGAACTGGTTGCCCAAAGAGGTTTGTAGATTCTCCATCTGTGGAGGTACTCCAGACATGACTGGACATGGTTTTGGGCAGCCTGCTCTGACTGACCCTGCCTGAGCAGGGAGGTTGGACTAGATGATCTCAAGAGGCCCCTTCCAACCTAAGCATTTCAGTGATTCTGTTCAGAACTTTTTTTTTTTAATCCCCAGATGGTAACAATTTGCAATAGCAAAGCTTACTGAGGAATAAAAAATATGGGGTGCTGGAGAAGTTTGAAAGGTCAAATTATTTTGCTTCCTGTAACTTAAAATGTAGGTAGGCAATGGGAAGCGAGCAGCTTAGATCATGTTAAGAATTTTTTGTTGTTAGTTATTAGTTACCCTTTACCCTGCTGAAATGTAATAATGGACTTTGTTCACGCTCCTAATCTGTTGCGAAGTTGCCTAAGCCCACCTTTATACAAGGTTAATGTCACTAAAGGTGTTTCAGGTGCGTTTTACTTTGCCCCACAGTAGGTTGGAAGCGCTCACAGGATAGTTGCCCCATCTGCGCTAGAGGGAGGTAACTTCTAAGCAATAAGAGAGCGCTGGAAGAAAGAGGTGAGCAGCAGCTATAGGGCATGTGAGTATCCTTGATGTCTCTGATCATCATATGGAGCTGTAGCATGAGTAGGTATTTTATCTGATGTGAACCCAAAAGGTCTTTTCCCCAGCACAAAATATTGTTGAAATTGGTCTCCCCAAGGGATATGCGGATTTTGATTGTTAGTGAGAAAAGTATTTTATCAGAGGCATTTGGGTCTACCCTTCTCATCTCCCTCTCCCTGACTCTGTTTCCTCTCCAGCGTGCCTGCTACCTGTCAATAAACCCCCAGAAGGACGAGACTCTGGAGACTGAGAAGGCTCAGTACTACCTGCCAGACGGAAGCACTATTGAGGTTTGTAAAGACCACGCTCGGAGGATTCCTGATGGGAAGCACAGGGTTTCCAGAATAGCCTTCTGCTAGTGAAGGGAAATTTAATGTGGTGTTAGGTGGGAGGGGATAATTTTAAAAGACCAGAACTCATCCCAGGCTATTGACTGGACACTAGAATTTTTAGAGGAAGAAAACATTATTAGAAACCACACAACTTCTACTGGAAGTCCCTGGGTAAGGATGCAGCATGACCATGGGGACTCCGATCTAGCAAATCTTTGTGCAGATCCGGTATGGAGTGTGGGTAGTTATCAGCACACTAAATTCAGCAGTGGTTTTGTATGTGGCTTTTGTCCTTCCTAGAGGTGCAGAAACAATGGCTTTGAAGAGTGTGTTAGGAATACTCCTCAAAAGACTGAGCCCTCTATAGGGTGGTTGAAGGAGAGGAAATACAGGTCTTACCTCCAGCACCAGGGGTGGATCTGCTCCCTTTTCTGCCAGTGACTTGCTGTATGGGGCTGAGCAAAGTTTCTTCATCTCTTTCGTCTGCAAGATAGAAATAGTGCCTTTTCTAGGAGCCCTAGGGCAAACTGGCGTTCACTTGGGAGCTAGCGATGCAGCATGAATGTCCTGAAAACTTTGTTACTCTGAAGTTTCACCTAAGAAAGGCAGGCCCAAACTGTAGACAGTGAACAGAGCCACACTGCTCTCTCTTCCCCTCTGTGCTAACTTCTCCCCTTGCAGATCGGCCCTGCCCGTTTTAGAGCCCCAGAGCTCCTGTTCCGGCCAGACCTGATAGGGGAGGAATGTGAAGGACTCCATGAGGTGCTCGTTTTTGCCATTCAAAAATCAGACATGGACCTGAGGCGAACACTGTTCTCCAACATCGTGCTGTCTGGAGGCTCCACGCTTTTCAAAGGTTCCTGCCTCTCCTCTTTCAGTGGGCTGTGACATACCTGATCTCTTGCTTCCTTCTCATGTGAAACTGGGAAGATAACCTAGATCACCCAACTTGTCCTGTGGGGTGAGGGCTGTGGGAACTCCGCTCTCTCAGCGGGGGTTACTGTCTAATTTTCTGAGTCCTAGTCATACCCTTCTGGATATGCAAGACACCTCTGCCCTTGTACATCACTTCCTGGCCTTGAACGGCTTTTACTGTTTTCCTCCTATCACTCTGCCTGTGTCAGGACTGGATAGCTGTGTTCATTCCTGCTGCTGTAGTTCAGGATATTTGAGACTAGGTACCTAAAAGACTCTTGCATCTCCCAAGGTTCCTTTAGGTCTCTGGTGTGTGAGAGAATCCAACGGTCCTGGTGCTGCATGAAGTGTCAGCTACATGTGTGCAGAAAGCTTTCTACCCATCCCCTCAGGGCTCAGCTGGTCCCCATTGACTTGAAGATACCCTCTGCCAGAACCCGTCAGCCTGTTATCCACAGGTGGACATCTCCAGATAGGTCCTGGTCTTCCCGTTCAAACCCTGCTCCCCTGTGCAAATCGGCTGGACACAGGAGGAATGCCCAGGGAAGGAGGAGGTCCTACTAAAAATCTTGTTTGCTTGTCTCAAGTTGCTGCTGAGGGATAGAGCCCATTGCGCCAGTGTTTGAGGTCTGTCTGGGACAGAATCCCATTATCTCACTGGCTGTATTCTGTGCCTCTCCAAACTGGTCTCTGTGAGATCTGGAGTGGGATATTTGAACAGGACTGCATAGGACGTGTCCACATTGTTAGTAGATGGAAGTTGGCCTTTTGCTGAGGGGCTCATACTTCACATTTTCTGTCTTGTGTAGGCTTTGGTGACAGGCTGCTGAGTGAAGTGAAGAAACTAGCTCCGAAGGATGTCAAAATAAGGGTAGGAGCAATCTCTTTTGTGTTTATCACTTACTACATGTGTTGTTCTGTGGCCTTTAAAGAACCATGCTGAGAGTGCAGCTGCCCTTTGCTTCAAACCAGAAACAACTTTCCTGAGACAACCCAACAGTATTTGCTGTTGTGATGAAAACCTGTTTGGTTTCATCACTGAGAAGGTGCCTCTTCTGACAACATGATCCCTGTCCACGATCCTGGACCACAGCGGCTGTTTTGGGGGGGCGGGGGGGGCGCTGCTGGGTGTCTTTCCGGTGGGAGAGATCGTACTGGTGTTTGTCAGCTGTTAGCCGTAGTGAAATGGGGGCAGTGTGCCAGGAGGGGCAGACTGGAGCTTGGGAAGGTACTGACCGGTTCTCTCTCTCTCCCAGATATCAGCTCCTCAGGAGAGATTGTATTCCACGTGGATCGGGTATGTACTGCGCAGCGACACGTCTTGCTGTGGGATGAGGGCTGGGGAGGCGCAGCCTCTCGACACTCCCGTTGTCCCTTCTGATGCTGTGTGTCAGGAGGGTCTCATCGTTCAGCTGTGCAATGCTGGAGCAGCAATCAGGTCGTTTGGGAGGGGGCGGCTGGTGCCAGGCTCTGTAGTGCCGGCACGTTTGAGGCTAACAGGAGAGGAAGTGACTGTCCAGAGAGCGTTTCTGTTGTAGACAACGGGGAGCCTCAGGACCTTCTGGTGCTGTCACGCAATAGAAACAGCTCATCTCTGCGGACGTATGATGAGAGTGCCCCCAACATTTTCCTTTGACCCATTACGTGCCTATCTCTCCCCAGCGGCTCTATCCTGGCCTCACTGGACACCTTCAAGAAAATGTGGGTTTCGAAAAAGGAATATGAAGAAGACGGAGCTCGTGCCATCCACCGAAAAACCTTCTAGCCCTGGGACCTGTCCTCAGTCTCCTCTGAAGACTCACTTCAGTTCTAAACTCGCTTTTCTGAGTCCGAGTGTCTGAGAGCTGCCCGTGTGTGTGTGTGTGCGCCAGCATGCCCCGATGTCACTGAGCAAAGACAACAGCAGCAGGAAGGTTGTATTAGTACTACTAACTTCTTATTTTTTTATTTTATTTTTGTTGGGTTTTTTTAAATGGAAAGGAGAAAATACCAGTCTGAATTTCTCCAGAATGGCCCATTCCTTTTCATTTCAGTCCCTTGATTTCTGTATTGCAATCATATTTGTCACTGTAAAACAAACAAGGAAGCAAAAACAAAGGGAACAGCTTATAGAAACTGCCTAGCAAGCCAGAAGGGAGCCAACCACTGCAGACTGCTCACGCAGGCTTTAGTCAGCCCGACTGCAAGGCTGGATTGTCTGGAAACACATAGCTGAGGCCCCATAGCTACTTTCTTCTTCAGCAGTGTCCTCACCATCAGTAGGTTTTTGAAGTTGTTTTTAATATATTTTTTTATTAAGAGAAAGCACGTTCTCAACAGTTAAGCCCATTTGCCCCCACTGTTTTTTGGTGCGTGAGTGTGTGTATGCGTGTGTAACTACTTAGCCTGATGTGTGGGTGGGTCTGCACCACAGCTGGAGAAGTTGGTGATAGGACTTAGTTTGTATTGCATGGAGTAGAACAAAGCAAATCTAATCAGCTATCATTGTACTAGACGGTTATTCTCTCGTACCTTGTTTTAAATACCTTTTCTCCTCTGGAAGCAAGTGCCCCAGAGTGGGGGTGAAGGCACTTGTGTGTTCCCCTCAACCTGCCAAGATTTACAGTGCTGAGTTCTCATGTTCTTTCTCTGTAAGAGTCGAGGCTGTTTCCCTCCTTCCTGCCATGTCAGGGCAAAGGGAGCATGTATTTGCAGCCAGGCATAACTCTTGTGTACTTTATCCATTCTGGGGCAAAATAATAATTGGAAAGGTGCATTGTAATGTAAGAATTGTTTTATTTATTGAAATGTCTGAGGATATCTCAAATACTGACCACAGCACCTGGGAATTTTGCTTTGGGTCTTCTTTGAACACTGTCACCCAGCTGTCCATTGTTCGACGTTAACACTGTTTACAGCACACACGCTTAGCGGAATAGCCAGCCGGCCCTGCGACACCACCCAGTAACTGCTCTTTAGGGAGTCTCGCTGTTCTCTGTGAATACACTGAATGAGAGGACAATAAACTGTACCAGGACGTTGGTGTGAGCGGCAGGTTTGTGAGCAGGAAGCTGTCGCGTTGGCTGTGTTCTGCTGTACTGCGTCTGCCTTTCTGCTCACCTGGTGGCTGCTTTGCTTCTACTGGCTGCTTCTTTTTCAGCGATGGGCAGGCCTACAGACCCGCTTGCGTTGGGTTGTGCCACTGTCTCCCCTTTAGGTTTTTCTTACGTATTATTTGGTGCTTTTTTTTTTTCCCCCGATGTGGATTTTCTGCAGTACCTGGCAGTAGCAGTGGAGCTGGAGTTGCTCGGTGGCCGTTCCTCCCTGTTCCCCTCCTTTCTCTTCATTGCCACATGTCACCTTGGGGTCACCCTCAAGCACAGAGATGGGGTAAGAGCTGGAGGGCTGCTGCAGAGGCGTGGCAAAAGCTGGTGCCTTGCCCCAGCTGAGATGAATGTAAGCAGCAGCATGCAGCTTGCTGCCCCTGCGGGAACCACTGGGCACGGAGAGGCTGTAGGCAGGCAGGTGTGGCGGTCTCTTCCCAGCTGAGACCAGGTTGCGTGTTCACCTACCCCATCAGCGCAGACTGTATTTTTTAAGCAAGAACCCGTCGGGTAGAAAAGAGCTGTCAATGCTCAGCCTTCTGCTGGAGAGCCAGTTGCGTTCTTGCTGGTTTGCTGCAGCATGCAGAGGGGGAGCAGCAAACCCCTCTTGGTTCAGTTACCACATGTGCCAGGCAGTGCTGGTGATCTCCTCCTCCCCCTCCCAGCCCCTCTGCTGGCCTTGCAGAAGCAGCAGTGCTCCATTTTGTAACCTGCAGTGACCGGACAGAAAGGTGCCGTCTCCAATCTAGCATTCGTTTGATCTGCCTGACTGTTCCCTCGCACACTGTCCAAACCATGTTGCCTGGTGGTGCCCAGCATACTTAAATAAAGTCATTCATATACAACCCTCAAGCCTCCTGGCCTCATCTTCCCACATTTGCAATTTTAAGGAGGTAACGTGTTCTTCTCTTGCCTGTGCAGAATTGTTGCTGGCCCGTCTCCGCGAGGAGGTGCCATCTCTGGTCCAGGATTGCCTTCCTGATCTGGCTTTTGAGCTGAGGGTGGAGAGTCCTGGGCTGCAGCTGTGGCCTGCACGGGTGGTGTCCAAAGCTGCTCTTCTCCTCAGCAACCATTCCATACGATGTTTCCCACTGCAGACAGGTCACGGGCAGCTGAGGGGTAGAGAAGCTGTGAGCGAGAGGGCTGGTGCAGGCAGTGAGGGCAGCCCTGGCTCAGCAAAGGTGATGGGAGCGATGCCACTGTTGGGAGAGCAGCTGGTGCCAGCCCAGGCGCTTGCCGAGAACTAACAAGGCAACCTTTGCTCCCAGGGCAGGCCGGGGGCGTGGGAAGGTGGCACAGGGCCCAGGCCAGCAACTGTCCCCAGCCTCGTAGCCAGAAGCAGCTGGTGAAGGAACAGGACAGTCCAGTCCCTGGGGCCTCCCAAAGCAGCAGGGGTGTGACTCTCCACCCCCCAAAAGGCAGGTGATACACCAGCCTGCTGATCCTCCCTGTGCCCTGCAGAAACAGGCCCAGGCCCCAGCACAGAGTGTTGCTGGAGAGGAACAGTCCCATTTTCCCCCATACAACCACAATTGTGCCCCTGCGGCACCACAGGAACCCAGCCAGGTTAGATCCACTTGCTAGAAAAAAATCACCGAGCAGTACAGAAAAGATCATCTTTAATTTATGAAATGAAGAATCATTCTCAAACTTTTTTAGGAGTCGCACAAATAACTTATGATTGAACCTTCAAGAGCTACAGAAGCCTCGTGGCAGGAATGTCTTGGTCCAAGACAGAAGGCAGCTGTGTCCTGAGACAAGATGGCAGGTTTGTGGGCTGAGACCCCAGAGGGAACCTGGCACTAAACAAAGATCAGCACGCCCCTAAGCACGTACGGGCTTTCAAACGCTGCCTGCACACCCCCTCTTCCTGCAGGCGTGCACAAGGCAGAGCTCTGCCTTGGCACATCTCTTCTGCCTGCCCCAAACATGTCGCAGGGACTGAGGAGACGCTCCCTCACCGCAGGGATCCCTGCAGTGACTACCTGCCCTGTCTACTCCCAGCCAGAACCAGGGAGACCAAACCACCTGCTCTCCTCCTTGGGACCATGGCTCAGCAGCCAGATGAGATGATTGAACTCTGGGGCACCGTTTCAAGCAGAGAGGAGCTGAGGTGTCTGTCTCTTTACCTTTACAGAGGTAAAATCTCAACCCTGTGACTGCCCAGCATTGTGTCAGACAGGCTCCGAAGAGGAATCGAAGGCACAAAAGCAAGACCTGGTGTCTCCTCCAGGCTGTGCTCTCCCTCTGCAAGAGGGGAAGGCGCCAGGCTGCCTCACTGGGTCACCTGGGATGGCCCTGGGCAGGAGGCACTTCCAGCTGGCTTAGGGGTTGGTTCCCTGACCTCAGCCCCACAGCCCCAGCCAGCATGGGAGGGGGCTCACAGCACAGCTGGACAGTGCCAGCTGGAAGGGGCTGTGGAGGGGAGAGGAGGGATAAACAGGCAACGGGATGCCAGATGAGATGTTCCAGCTCAAGGCTCTGAGCCCAGTTCAAGCCCAGGGCCTTTCCCAGCCCAGCAACAACTCCCTCTGCAAGGCCACAAAGGAGGGGGCCTCAGCATAAAACAAGCACAGCTGGCAGACCCTGGCTGTGCAGGATATTGTCCTGGGAACAAGAAATGCCTAAGAGCGGATTTGGTCCAAGAACCACAGCACTGTATGTGGGAGGGGTTGTACCGGCTACTGGGAAAGGCCTTCAGGGTCCTCCCATCCCTGCTCCTGCCATCCTGAAATCACCCCCTCGGTCACTTGGTCCCTCAGGAGCCTCCCACTCCACTCCCCAAAGCTGCGGGGCTCTAGCAAGGAAGGACTCCCTGTGCAGTCTCCTCCTGCTCAGCCAGAGAGGCTGCGGTTCCCCAGGGCCAGGCCCAGGGCAGAGGACTGCACCGGGGACGTGTCTGTCCCTAGCACACACTGCCACCCAGCACCTCCACGCTGGGATGAGCAGCCCTCTGCTCCCTGGGACAGGCTAGGATAAAATCGCGAAGCGATCTATCCCAGGCCCCTCACGCTGAACTTCTCTGCCTTCCCCAGCGACCACCTCCTGGAATGAGTAAACATTGGCATTATAGCATTTCACAGCTGAACCGTAAACATCGGGGTTTCTCAGCCCACAACCCCTGCGCTTCGCCTGTCGTCCTGCACCAGCCTGGAACCAGCAACAGCCCGGGGGCTCAGGCACCCCTAGATCGTTTTGACCTCTGGTGCTCGGCCTTGCGCCAGGCTTTGGCGCTGAGCCTTCACCACCTGCAGACGCTTCCCGTGCAAGCTGAACTGAGACCAACTGAGGAGCTGCAGCAGCGCGCACGTGATGGGTACGAAGACGAGGAGGTAAAAGCAGCCCTGGCGAAGAGTTGGCTCCAAGGCTGCGGCGGACTCCAGATTCGGCTGGGCACTCACCACGTTGCTCAAGGGGTTGCGCTGGAAGATGTCGTAGCCTGGTGTCAGAGAAGAGTTTGTGAGACTGGGGACACTGGGGTGGACCCTTGTCCATTCTCTCTGAGTGACTGGCCTTGGAGATGCAGAGACCAGGCACAGCTTAGCAACTGGAAGAGGCCTCTGCACCCACCCAGGGCACAGGACATGGTGGAGGACGCTGAACTCACAGGTTTGCCCCCTCCGGCCCCGCTGCTTTCCCCAGGAGCGTCCTTACCTGTGTACGCACAGAGCAGCCAGGTGCCGATCAGAGGGGCGAAGGTCTGGCCCGGCTTGGTGACCAGAGCCACCATCCCAAAGAGAAGCGCTGAGGCTGCCTGCTTCCTACGGTTCAGGACTAGATCCTCATCCACCAAGTCGGTGACCACCAGGTTGAGCAACTTACAGGTTCCTTCTGTGAACACCCGGTTGCTGCAGAACAACAGGCAGAGCACTGATAGGGGCACCAAGAAACGACGGGAGTAGGTGAGAAATCAGAGAAAATGGAGAGAGGGACAAGAAAGGTTCCCTAACGCATAAAATAAGAATTTCAGAAGGCTACAGGAGGGGAACGCTGCTAGCAATAAGCCTTGTGTGCAGCGATGCCTTGGATCAGTCCTGACCTGCCACACAGACAGGCTTGGGGACAGGACACGCTAGGCCAGTGGCAGCTGCAGCACATGCTGAGGGCTACAGCTGCAGGCAGGCTGCAGAGGAGAGGAGCTCAGCCCAGCAGCTGGGAGAGGCTGCTGCAGGCTGCCACCAGCCCTGCCGGGTCTCCGTCCTCCTGAACATCGCTGCCTCCCTCACCCTGCTGCAGGCACAGCCAGTGGATTCTGCACTGACCCGTCCCAAGCTCGGATGCAGTCAGAGCTGCGAGCCACATGGCTTCTGTGTGACCCTGGCTACTGCTCCCCGCCTCCCGTTCCTCTCTGTAAAACAGAGACAAGTCATTTCCCCTCCCAGGTGGCAGAGAGCAGGGGAAGCGCGTGCTGCCTGCCTACCTGGCAATGAAGATGCAGAGCAGGTACACCTGATCAGGTCCTGCCAGGAGCATGACAACGCTGAGAGCCAGCTTCAGGAAGAAGAGTCCTCGCACCACAGCGTAAACCCCACAGCGGCGGCAGAGGGACAGGAAGTAGAGGTTGTTGAGATGGGGGGCAATGTAGGAAACACCTGAGCAGAGACAGAGGCACAAATAGCTTGAGGGAGTTTCAGTATCCACCATGCCCCCAGGACTGATACCGAGAGAACGGACAAGGCTGGCTATCGCCAGCAGGGCTGTAGGACGCAAAGTACAGAACAGCCCCCGTGAACAGACAGAAGACTGCAGCAGATTTACTTAGTGGCTTTGTGGCACAGCACACACTCCTCCTACACAGGGAGGCCTTCTTCCATCAACCTCATGGGCAGGAAGGAAGAAAAGACTGGTCCAGTGTCAGGCAGGGGCTGGGACTCAGCCCTGGAGCAGAAATGAGAGGGACAGGACAGCGTGACCAGACCTGGCCCACACAGAACCCTCCCAGGGTAACTCTAGGACCAGCGCCTGCAGATCTGTGGCAGCCTGGAAATGGTCCACATGCCACAGAGAGAAAGGGATTAAACTCAGGGCTACGTCCCCTGCTGTATCCTGGGGACACTACCTGCAGCCACTAATGCTCAGAGCAATACCTCCGTGGTGTCTAGGCCTGAGTCCAGCACATGCGGCTCATCACCAGTAGAAAAGGCTCCAAGTTATTTCTCTTGTGCCCACAAGGACAACTTAGAGGTCCCAGGGAAGCATATGGGGTGCGAGCATGTGTGAATCTTACAGCCCAGAGACTGGCGTGTCAGCACACCTCTCCCTAGATGGAGTTTGCAAAGAGCAAATCCAGACTCCGGCCAGGTCCTAACCCAGCTGCTCCCTCCAGTCCCACCTGAGACTCACCGAGCAGGAAGGATCCAGTGGAGACAGAGATCTGGTCTGACAGCAGGTGCTCCAGGAACAGAGGGAAGAAGTTGCTGTTAAAGTGGCAGTGAAAAACCTGTGAAGGCAGCATGCAGACAAGCTGGTCAGCAGGAAGAGCAGTAAGAGAGAACAGAAAAAGCTAACAGCCCTCTGGGCTCTGTTATCCTAGGAGCCCTGTGCCAAGGGACCATGCAGGATGGGCCTGGAGTACTTCAGCAGAGCAAGAGTTTGGCTGTGCAGTTTATGACACTGTAGGCTGAGACTGCAAAGCTGCAACACCACCAGCCGTGCCCCCTGCTTGCCTGGGGTCAGTACCGCCTCCCAGCTGCCGAGGCATTGCTCACACACAGCGCTGCTGGGGCAGGCAGGGCAAGGAGGTGACAGCAGTGACCACAAGGGTTTGGGGGAGACAGTGGCACAGCAGGAGGGAGGAGGCCGCTGTCAGGAGGACGAGGATAAGGCGGCAGTGAGGCTCGAACACAAAGATGCAGTGCAGCATCAAGAGCCTGCCCGAGGGGAACTGAGGGATCCCCAGGGAGATGGGAGCTGTGATACCAGCAAACGAGGAAAGCTGGGCAGGCTGCCAGCATTTGGTAGTAATCACTGAAAAGGATGAAGAACAAAAATGGCAAAAGCCAGCTGGGAGGTGGATCCAGCTGGACAGTGAGAACAGTGATGTGAGCCTCAGGAAAGCAGAAGGAGACTGTGCCGACAGCCACGCCAGCAAACTGCACTCCTGAACTCGTCCCCACCACTAGCCAGGCCTTGTACTTTTGCACCCCAGATGGGGTGGCACAGAGCTCAGCCAGCCCCTGTAATCCAGCCTACGCTGTGGAGTGAGGAAGGAGCACCCCACAGCTTGCTCAGGAAGTACCCTTGGGTCACAAGCAGGGAGAGTGGCTACCAGCTGCTGCATCAGCCAAGCATGTGCAGGAGGCTCCAAGAGCGTGTGGGTGCTGGAAACACCTCTGCCCTTCCTGGGGAACTCACATACTGCTGAATCACCCCCTCGAACAGCCAGAGCCAGCGCTCATCCTCTGAATCACAACGTGTCACTGCTGCACCTACCTGGACGAGGTTCATGCAGACAAACCAGAGGAAGTTGCGATGCCGGGAGAGCTGCTGGAGATACTCTGCCAGGGTGATCCTCTTCTCCTGGGGGACGGAGAGTTTCTCAATGTACAGCCTAAAGGGAGAGGAGGGAAAAAAAGCAACCGTGAATCCCTCACACCAAGCAGAGGAGAGCCCCCAGCTCTCTCTGTGTAGAGGCAGAGCTGTCTCTCCTCAGCTCCCATCCCAACCTTCCCTCTCCCTGGACCAGATCAAAACAGAAAAGTATACAACAATGTTTGCTTATTGCTAGCAAGAACCACAGGCAACGAGTCTTCCAAAGAGCACTTGTCTTCTGAACCCAAAATTCAGATTTCTGTCCATAAAAGCGTTCTCTTCTCATTAGCCATTCCACTACGCATACACTCCTCTTCCAGATCCCTGCGTTTAGCTCACCTGGCAGATCTCATCAGGATCTGCTGTGTTAGTACAGCGTAATGCTGGCAGCTCGTAACAAGAGACAAGAAGTGAGGCAGCCCAAGGAAAATCAAGGGAGCTGAATGGGGAAAACCAGCTGCATCATGGCCCACCAACAGCCCAGCCACTATCAGGTAGCTAAAGCGAGCAAAAGGGTAAGAGACATTAGCTTGTCCAACTCCATAGGAATGGGCAGCAAGGTGGTCTCATGCTCAAGCAGGAACGCTTTCACGGTAAGCTGCTTCTGACATTTTGCCACTCACAGGCCTCACGGTGCTCTAGATATTAACTCATTTCATGTTCCAAACACTGGATGGCCATACAACAGGTCAGGGCTCTGCCTCCAGTTTGGGCAACAGGTGTCACGAGATAGTTTTGTCCTATTTTCAGAGGGCATTAGAAGCCAGTGTGACAGAGGTGACTCTGAAAACTGTGTCAACAAACAAGAACCATAGATGATTAATAAAAATTTGCCTTGTCCTGGATCTTCCCACACATTTAGTTTGCTGCAGTGCATAAAAGGACTCTACAGATCTATGCCAGGCCTTTGTTCCTGCCACAGAATTGGTGACACTTACTCTTTTAGGGTTGATTCTTGGTCCCATTTCACTTTCCCATCAGCCTCAAACCGCTGGCGGAGCAGCTGTGTGGACAGGGTAAAACCAATGATGGAGCAGAGAGCCAGCACGACAGAAAATATGCGAAAGGAAAAGAAGTTCTCTTTGTTCCACACTGTGTAGGACATGAAGACAGAGAGAGAGCCTATGGCACTGAAGAGGGAGCAGTAGAAGTTGAGGCTAGTCCTGTCTTTTGCTGAAACAGCCAAGTCTGCGAGCAAGGCATTGTGATGGAGGTCGACCATGGTGAGAAAGCTGTCATACATGCAAAGGCAAAGAAGGAACTGCAAACCAGGATGAGCCCAGGCAACCCAGAAAGCCAGGAAAGAGATGGCAAAGAGGGGGCCATTGTGGCTTAGCGCTCTGAGCCTCTTCAGAACTACTTCTGGGGAGGAAATCTCTGCTCCTGGCCTGCAAGAGAAGACAAAAACTTTAGACAGCTGGACAAAACCCTGCATGACCATGTATTCTCCCTCTCCAAGGAAGTCATGTAAGCGGCCTAGACACAAATACAGCTTTTGCTCATGCAACAAGCACCCGCATCAGATACCTTCTTAGCTAATATGTGAATACACTGAAAATATGGGTTTAAGGCAGCCAAAAAGCATGATGGAAAGGGACTTTTTTCCTCCAGAGCAAGTCTCTCCCTGATAATGCTGCACTGTCTGTGCTTTGCACAATGTAAATTATTTCAATGAGCACTTAAAGTTTTTACTAGTTGCAGGAAGCCACACCAAGATTTTTGTTAAAAGCTTGACATAAATGCATGAGAAACGCTAATGGCCAACAGTGATCCATGATCCAGGGAATTTGGGAACAACTGGTCTGAGGCATTCCAGGTGGAAATAATTGTCCTTTCCCCCCTTGTGTCTCCCAAACCATGTACAGACATGCTCCAACCCCCCACTAAGAGGCTTGCTCATGTAGCAGGGGCTTGAGATTTTAGATGCCCATATTTTAGGTTCTGTACCACTCATGCGATTGTTAAGGGTTAGGGTCACATCTACCTGATAGGCGTGTGACTTCCTCTATACAGCCAGGTACTGAAATACCATGCAAAGAACACTGAACTTCAAAGATGCCAGGAAAAGGAGGTATTTAAGAGTTCCATGCCCCAGAAACCATTCCCACACCATAATTTTGAAGCTGCCAATTTCACATCATCTCCCCCAGAGACTATACAACTTCCCAGCCTCTGCTGGAAGTGGAACTTAACTTACTGCTGTGTGCTAAGGAACACCCGGTCACTCAGCCAGCCAAACAGAGGGTCGTTGAGGCTGTTCCAGATCAGAAACACTGTCTAGGAAAGAATACAGCACAGTGAAACAAACCACAGGACAGCTCCCGCAAAGACTCAGTTCTGTTACTGAAGCAAGCAGTGCTGAGCTGGCACGGTGAACAACCAGCAGGAACCGTCCCAGCACACCTTCCCTGCCCCATCACCGCTGTATGATTCCTCTGTCCGGGGCAACTGCCAGATGAACACAGCGAGGCCAGTGGTTTTCCCTGCTTGTGAAGCACGCCGACATCCCCAGAGGAAAGGCAGCCTTAAGAACAAAGACTCCGGGTTTTCTATCCCAGCTTGTTCTCTGTTTATGTAGGTGGGGAAAACCAAAAAGCCCAAGCTAGCGCTCAGAAGGGTCCCTTGCTCCCTCTCCCAAACGCTGCTATTACAACTAACGTTCTTCAAACTTCTAGCAAGGAGTGGTCTTGATTTCAGAATTTCTAACTTAAGAGGGCAGGAATCTATGGAAAAGACTAACCTCTCCTATCCAAAAGGACAGTTTATCAATCTTGTAAACAGAGACAAAGGTGTCCACGTAGTACAGGAGGAATACGTTGTGCAAAATGGAAACAAACAGCGACAGGGACCCGTAGATCACGGCAGTGGGCAAATGAAAAAGACAAGCCAACAGTCGCAACCCCATGTTGGTGCAGTCAGCGTTCAGCTCCCTCGATCACCTCCATTTCACATGGGATGTCTTCTCCCAACACCTGCTACTCATTTGTTGGGGCCAATCCATTGTTGCTCCTGCAGGAGAGAAGGAAAAAAAAAAAAAAAGAAACCAGATTCAATTCAGCCATCACCAGCACATAGTGCCTGGTGCTCATCAATTCCTCACAGAGCCCATAAGTGACATTCTCAGCCAGAGGAAAGAGTCGTGGACGTCTTCATCTGGTCACGCTTATTTGCCAGTGACAAGTCCATTTTGTAAGCTCAGACCAGGTTCTGCAGACTCCTTCCCACCCCACGCATGTACCCCAGTTGAATCAAATTAATTGGTAAATCTTTGCCAGCAGAGATCAGAATTCATATTGCTTTGAGAAGCTGTTCAAAAGTGGATTGGAGGGGATTTAAGAGACTAAAAGCTGTCTGCTGCACTAAAGCTGTTTCATTAAGCTGAGGCCAGGCTGTGGGCTCCCGGGGGTACAACTGTCTCCTCCTGAGCAGGCTGCCCCGTCCTTTACCCTGTAATGTTCTTTGTTACCCAGCAAGTAGCCGATTAGCTCCTTCCAGCTCTTTAAAGGCAAGGTCACAGGAGGAATCAAGCTAGATAGCTGAAAACAACAAAGCAGCCTTCAGAAAACACACCTAGTCACTGACATTTTTAGGTACCGATGTAAATCTTTAGCCAAGTAAAAATGACAACAGCTGTGATGTAATCTCACACGTGCACACTGCTTTCCCCCAGCAGTCACAGCTGACTGCACCTGGGCTGGCTTAGACAGGAGTTATTTATGGCTAGCAGCATTGCTGCTTTGTGGCATGAAAAGACACGACCAGAACATGACGGCATGCAGCAGACACGCCGCCATCATGCCATAAAGGCAACCAAGAGTCGCTTAGCAGCTGTCCAGCTTGTCTTGGGGTAGCCTGAATTTTAGGACCGGTGTCTGAAATAAAGATGCTTTGGCTGGACAGCAATATATACAGAAATAAAGTAAGTGGAAACAGCAGCCTTATACCAGAATAAGTCACTGTATGTTCACAAGGGGCTGAGGTGTGACGGGAGGACTCCTCACACTGGCATGGACAGGAGGTGGGACCATCGTCCTCCTGCGATGTATTCTCGTGCTTTTCAGACCAAGCCCCCTCTCACACTCAAGTTGCTACAGACCAAAGGCAAAATACAAGGCACCTCTTCACAGGCACTCGTGTATCTGGTGAGACGTTAAGGGTTCTTAAATCAGTGTAAGTCAGCTTCTCCAGCTCGTGCCGTCCTAAGAAGCTCTGTTCACAGTGTACACATGACAGGTGATGACAGGGTCGCTATCTTAACACTGTCACAAGCAAAATAAAGGGCTGGAAGTCACTCCCGTTTCAGCCCTCCAGGGTCCGCACTCATCCAATCCAGATGCATCATGGGGGCAACTTCACAACGCAGGGTAAGAAAGAGCACATCAGAAACGGGAAACTACGCACCAAACCAGCCTTCTTGTGCTTGCAACATCAGCTGCAGCAAGTCCAAGCGAAGATCAAGAGGAAGAATAAACGGCTGGGTATGAAACATGATGAAACTCCAGTCCCATTCAGCATTTCCCAGAAGCCATGAGTCTGACCACTTCTAGGCGAGATTAGAAAAGCAAAAATAACCTCCACTCTGCCTAGCCCAAGGAATTCCTCATAACTAGCTCAGAAGGAGCAGGAACAGCATTTGTTCCAATCAATTACATCACTAGATTGAAACTGCACATCGGCTCCACTCCCAGCCAAAGCACTAGATCTTAACTGGATCCAACTGCAGAGCCCTCGTGGAGCAGAGCCACCATTCTGCATCCCCGCCATGCCAAAACCCATGGCCAGATAAAAGGAAGACACTGCTTGAGGGGAATTCAGCCAGACAATGAACGTTTATAGGTGTAATTAAAGACAGACAAGCCTCAAGGGGAAATTGCTTTTTGTGCGGTCATGAATTGAAAAGGAATCAAGAATTTTGATGTGTAAAGATAAAGGTTAAGAAGAAGGGAGAGCTAAGCGAACTGACCCACCAATGAGTCCTGTGTCTCTCTTCTGTGGAGGCCTGGCTCAAGGGCAGATGAAGCCACCAGAGTGCTGGGCACCTCAAGAACGGCATGGAGAACAAGCAGACAGCATCATTTTGCACCGTATGAAACCTCAGTGAATCCAGACCTTGACCACTGCATACGCATCTAACCTCACTACAAAATTCCTGAGACACAGAGATGAGGGAGATCAAAGAAGGGCAACTAAAGCAATCAAGGGACTGAGGCAGCTGCCTGCTGAGAAAGACTAAACAGCTGGGACTCCAGGCAGAGAGGAAAGGCTGAAGGGGGACATCAGGGTTTACAGATCAAGGTTTACAGAGTCCCACACGCAGCAGATAAGGTGAAGGTGGAACTGTTGTGTGCCAGGACACAAGAACTGGGAACACTCGCGGTAACGAGCAGGAAAACTGTTTAAAGCATATGAAAATACTTCTTCACCTGGCAGGTAGCAAACCTCTGACATTTGCTGCCAAAGGCGGTTGCAGAAATGGGCAGCAGGTTCAAAGGATCAGATAAACTCATGGAAAACAGCTGTACACTAACAGCTACTAAAGGGAACAGGCAGGGAAATCCCCTCTAGCATCCCTAATCCGAGGGCTGCGCACGCTGGAGGTGGACGGGTGGAAAGGCCCACAGACAGCAGCCAGGCTCACGTGCTCTTCCCCTAAATAGCATCTCCTGATGCTGCCATGGGGCAGAATATGGGATGAGACAGACCAACGGTCTGACCTGCTAGGGCTATTCTTGACCTGGACTTGACTCGCTACCCAACGCCTGTTTGAAAGCAAAGCCCACTCTAGGCTTGGTCCTTAGCGCTGCACTTTACATGCGTACCCATCCAAACGATGCTTCACTAAGCATATGTTGCACAAACCACAGCTGGTGAAGTTTCCAGAGACACCTCATCTTGTCATTTATATGCTACAGCGCTGTTTAAAGAAGGTGAAGTTCCACTTCCTCTCCTTCTCTCTCGTCACTCCCTCACAGATGCGCAACCCTTCCAGCCAGCTGACATTTGTAAGTGATTTCACTTTGCTGGGATAGTTGTTAGGCCATTTTTTATTTTTTGTTTTCCCTCCCCATCTGCAAATGTGCAGATTAAAAGAAACAAATCATAGTTGTCCTTAAAAAGCAGATCTTGTTTCTACATCCAAAGCACTGTGTTATTTAAGCTTGCCGCACTGGTATTTTCATAACCTTTTCCTTGGGATGGAGAATTACTCATGGAGTATATGTCAGAACTTCTCAGCATTAGGCTTCAAGTAGTAATGGGAAGAGGAGCTACAGGAGGGAATAGCTATCATTCATTCACGCTGAACTTCTAACGCACAGTCATAAAGCAACAAGCTCATAAATTAGAAAGCAACTAGCCTTTATTTCAGAAACTTCCACCTCCGCATCTGACATCTGGCGTCGCTCCTGCCAGTGACGTTTGCAGATCTTATCTTTTTGAGAAGGATGTTTGAATACTGGCTACCAGGAAAGCACTGCTTTTGTTTGAGAGTGCTGGCGTATGGTGGCTGGAAACACACCACAGTTTGGGGCTCGCACATCTGCTCTAACTTCCTAGCCAGCTCACAGCTGGATTCACAAGTCATTATGTCCCATGGCAATTCAGCAACCCTTTGGCTTTACAACAAGACTGAGCTCCAGCCTTCCACAGCTGAAGCCAGTTGTACTGAGTTGGCAGCAGATCCATATACATGAATCTTGGCCTAAGCCAGTCTTTTAAGCAGGGCCAGATGATTCCTATACACTGAAGTTGCCACTCAGGAACCTGAAGTAGTCATCTGCAGACCTGACCGCAGTAACAGGACGACTCTCCCGTTCATTCTCCACTATATGGGTAATGCAGGCTGGAATATCCCAAATAATACTTCAGGATATGTCTGTGCTTGCTGAAGCCATCACTACGCTGCCTCCACTGCATATTCTGGATTTTGGGTGGCTTACTAGCTAAAGCAGAGGGCCAGAAAAATATATCAGCTCTGTGTCTCTGCATCCGCTACACAATAAATCCACCAGCTGGATAAGCGACCCAAGTGGGGACCCTATTTCTAGACATTCCTCATGGCCAGACAGGACTGGGCTGCTGGTGGTCCAGCCCCATCCACAGGGAAGCCAGGCTGGAGCTGCATCCATGAAAGAGCTGCTGCCCTGTGACCTGTCCCAGCATAGTGCCTGGTGCTCGTCAATTCCTCACAGAGCCCACTAGTGACATTCTCAGCCAGAGGAAAGAGTCATGGATGTCTTCATCTGGTCACGCTTATCTGCCAGTGACAAGTCCATTTTGTAAGCTCAGACCAGGTTCTGCAGACTCCTTCCCACCCTACGCATGTACCCCAGGAGGCTTCTGAAGCACAGACATCTCCGTGGATCCTCACCCCATGGAGCTACTTAGATTCTGGCATGACTCTGTTCAGAAAGAAGGGAAATCCCTCCATGGAGCTATTTCACTAAATGAAACTGAAAGCCTCCACTTTAAAAGAAGTCTCCAAATCCTATTCCTATCTCCCAGGAAAGCTCCTATCTAGACACACACCCTACAAAATTTAGGCTCTTCTCACCAAACTTTGATCCCACGCACCCTCTTAGAGGCAGATACATCTCCAAGACTCTCAATTTCTCCCCTGTACTACTTCTGAAATCCTAATGCCACATTTTCTCAGACAATCCACTTGCTAACAGAGAGTTTCGAGGGAACGCCAAATACAGTCCCATGTGAAACATTAACCAATTCACCAACAGCAGCCTGGTATCTGAACAGTAAACCAATGAAGCCTTTGAAAACCTGATACCACCTGGGTCAGGCAAGGAAACGTGCCACTTCGAAGAGGCTATGAGAGCGTTTCCCAGGACTGTTTACCAATTCAGCAATCACAGATGCCTCCCTATCATGAGACGTGTGGTAACACCCTTCTTATTACAAGCAATCACGTGCTTCCATCAGGTGCTTCCGTCACGCCTGCAGACTTCATACACGTAAACAGACGTGCCACGCAGACAACAATTAACATTTGAACCAGCTGGTAGTTTCTGTGGAGTTGTGTTCCAGCAGAGCAATCTCGTTAAATCAGATCTCATTCCCTAATGAGATTACAAGGTTCGTTAATAGAGGTAACTAGGTAGATCTCATAGTCTTGCAATCTGGTAAGGCATTTAACTTAACAGCACACTGCATCCCTTTTCTAAACAATTCATTGGTTTACAGTGTAAGGAAAATGTATTAAATAGGTTAAGAACTGGTTTTCCATTATGTTACCATCAGTGTGAGTGCTATTCCTGTAGTGGACTTCCACAGTACTGGTATGGGGACCATTACCAGGTAACTCTGGCCTCAAATTAGAGATTTGGAAGTAAATATGAAACCCTTACTGAAAACAACTCCCAGCAGTGGAATCACAGAAGCTAGAAGAGGGGATTACTACACAGGCAGAGCCTGTTCTTGTTAAGACTTAATAGGAAGCACAAGGTGAGAAGTCCTTTTTACTGCTCTGCCCAAGCAGCGGCAACTGGGAGTTTCTCTCGCACCATCTCCATCTTCTCACCAGGAGACTTTTCACCTACACAAACCTTTCAAAGCCACAGTCACCCCCCTAACTCCCCGCCTTCATCCACCAGCCAGACACCACTAACCAAAGGACTTAAGGAAGCCCAGCCGCCGAAGCCACGGGAGAGCTCTGTGGCATTTAGGCCTGACAAACACAGCACTTGGTGTGTGCCACCCAACGTAGCTGATGTCCCATGTGTAGGGAAGGAACGCGAGGAGCCAGGCGATGCCTGTGAAGCGAGGCTGGAGACATGGATGCCGTTTCTTTGGCCATCAAAAAGGTGAGCCCAAGCCGCTACCAGCACCCCATCTGCAACGTTCCCCCTGCTGAGGGGAGGCCTAGCAGCCCCAGGAGCGGACGTGATGGCCGGGCAAGGGCATGCCCATCGTTTCGTGCGGGCTCCCCTCAGGCTCCATGGGGGTGGAAGGCCCGTTTGGGGTCGTGTGGCACAGTCAAGTGAGGGGAAGGTGCGACAGGGACATGGCATCCAGAGCCCTGCTCCACACCTCCAGGTAGGGTGGACTCCCCTCATCAGCCCCACGGCAGGGGTTGGGGCAATGCCAGGGCCACCTCTCCTTGCCGGGACCCTCCGAGGAGGTGGGAGCGAGACCGCGATCGCCTCCAGAGCGGGGAGCAGACGGATTGAGGCCCCTGCCCAGAAGCACTGACAGCAGGGAGGGAGGGCACCCCCCGGGCCCACGTGGGACCGTCCAGAGTAACGGGGGGAGGCACAGGCCAGGGCCCTACCAATGTAGGGAGGGGGGGAACCCCCCACGCCGAATGGGCGGCCCCACTACGGTGGGGGGAATCCCCACCCCACCCGGACGCCCCACTGCATTGAGGGGGAGGGTCTCCCCCACCCCGCCCGGACGGCCCCGCTGCAAGCGGGGAGACAAAACCCAGGCCGGCATTACGGTGAGGAGGCACCGCGCCGCACCCCTTCCCACAGCCGTCCCCTCAGCGCCTCCTACCTGCGTCCGTTACCGGCGCTGTCCCCGCCGTTCCGCCGCCGAGCCGCACGTCTGCGCATGCGCACCCAGCGGCCTCCCGACCCCGCCCCGTGCCTGGCTCCGGCCCGAGGCCATCTTGCGTCCTGGCAGGTGAAGCCGCCCCCTCCCGGCCGCCATCTCGTGTGAGGTCACCTCGCCAGGAAGGAGCTGAGAGCCTCATTTGCATTAGCCCCGCCCCTCAGCGAACAGAAGAGGAGCCGCAGCGGGGAAGGGCTCCGCGGGGCCTTTCTAGCCAGAGCAGGCCGGCTCCTCTATGATCCATCCGGCTGGCGGGGCGCTTGTCGCCATGGAAACGTTCGGCGGGCCGGGGGGACCCGGCGGTGTAAGCGCTGTGCGCGGCGCCTCGGCCGGGCGGGCCGGGCCCCTGCCACCAGTGCCAGCGGGGCACCAAAGGTGCGGTGGCCCCAGGCTTCATCCCCCGGGGTGCCCTCCACCGGGCAGGCCGCCCTGGGGCCTGCCGCCCCTCTCCCCAGCACCGTGGGGCTGGAGGAGAGGCAGGGCTGGGAAGCACGAGGTGCCTCCTGGTGAAGACAGCCGGCCTCATGGTGTCTTCTCACCTTAACCACCTCGAACTGCTCCAAGGGAGCCTTGAAAGAGCACTGTGCCAAGCTGCGCAATGACAAAGTGGAAGCAAAACAAACCTGGGAAAGACCGAGGCTGCGAACGTGGCTGCTCAGGGGCACGTAGACTTCCCCATCATCCATCAAACGCCCTACCTATCTTTGGTCTTAGTCATCAGCTACTTAGACTTGTCTCTCAACACTCAGTTTACTTTACATTGTCCCAAATATTTCAGAAATTTGAGACTGCTGTTGTCCTTTGTTATTTAAGATCTCTCTTTGGTGCTTTCTCTTGAAGAAGCAACTCCCATTTTTGGCATACACATCACCTTCCACCCCTCACTGCAACGGTTGCTCCCATCCAACTATTCACAAATGTCACCAAGGAAAATTGAGGTGAAAGCCTAATTGCTGCATTCAGAAAAGTATCATTACATCCTACTATTTCCCAACGTTTTTGTATATTAGACTTACTAGTGGCTTCCTAAACAGGTCATTTTTATAAATTCATAGAAGCCAGGCAATTAATTGCAGTCAACAGGTTTTGTAATTAAAAAGTGATTTGTAGGTATTTAGCTTCAGCTATTGAGATCACCTGCAGCAGAGCAAGGCATTAAGCGTCCTTAAGGAGCGTGCCCTGCTGCAGCAGCTGTGCTGAGCAGTGATGAGCTGACCTTGCAGACCAAGTCACCCTTTTTAAACTTGTGCACTCGTATCTGTGAAGACCCATGACAGTGCAGGTGCTTACAATAAGGTAGTGCTGATGGGAGCCATTTGTATGGCTTCTTACTTAATTACAACCTACTGAATGAGCAGTGAGTACAAATACCAGCTTAGTTGTTTGTAGCTGAGTGTAAACAAAAAAAGCTTGAGCAGGAAATGAAGAAAAATGTAAGGTTCATTTTCAAAGCACTTAGTGGTGGGCTCTTCTCTGTACTACTCAGTCTGTTACTTTAAAAGTTACAGTTCTTCTTGGAGTGCTGTTAACGGTGTTTTGCTGCTTTGAGGAAGAGCCTGAAGTTTTGGTGAGTGTTTTTGAGGTTTTTTTTTATGCTGGCTTCATATGCTGCCTTTAGCTGTTCCTTTACCTGTGTCCTCTATTCTTGCTGTGTTCAAGGTCTATTTTTTTCTGTAAGGCTTCATGCTAGCAAAGACACATAACTTGTGTTAGCTTTAGTAGCCTTGTCTATAGGTAGCTAGGCTTAAAGTTCTATGTCTGAGCATGTAATGTAATTGCTGAAGGAATGAACTTGCTGTTGCTTTCCTTAGCTACAAGGGCATGTTCAGACAGGTATTGAGGCTGTGGTTACTATGGGAAAGCTTCTGCGAGGTGTGATGTGGTATCTTAGTGCATCCCCTGGCTCTGTATGTGTCATTGAGGTACGTCAGTGAAGAGAGACTGTAGAAAGCAAGCTGCCGCCTTAAGATCAGGTTGCATATCCTGCTGTTTCTTCCTCCTCAGTTAAGTGAAGGCATCATCTTGGCTGGTTTTTCTCAGGATGTGAGTACATGCAGGCCAAACAAATGTCTGTCTCTGTTTTCTGCACTTATGACTAAAGACTCATCTATGTTACAATGTTTTACCAGTTACAATGGCAAAACAGTACTGGTGCTAGCTTAAATGTTTGTAGTAGTAGTGTGCAACTGAGGTTCTGCACTTTACTTGGCTTTTTGAAAACGCAAATGCTTAAATACCGCTAGAGGCGATGCCTCTTTCACCCTGACACATCTGCTCTTTTATCTAGTAGATCTAAGTCCATATATAGTAGCATAACTCTGTTGGGGCATTGATTCATGCCAGCACTCTAGCCTGTAACTTTCTTAGCATCTTCTGCTTGTGAAAGATACTAATGTAAACTGTTATTGTTGTGTGATGATAGGCTTTAAATGCTTTAGTTTGGAAAAAATTACATAGAAGGGCTTCTCTGAGTGATTGTGTTCTTGGAAACACAAGATTGCCTTTTGATTCCCATTAAAAAATCAATGTTACTTGTAAGCTATATTTTATATTGTCTAAAGACCATAAGAGAAGATAGCTGGATTTTTTTTTTTTAAAACGTATTACAGTCATAGATCAGCAGATGCTGCAGCTGTTTGCCTTGGAGGATGCAATAAGAGCAGTATTCCCATGGGTAATTCTAGTTCAGATGCTTGAACTTAAGCTAGAAATACAGTGTGTGTTGCTGTTGTAACAGAAGGCATTTTTATACACTAAAGGGATGATACGTAATACAACCCCAAAGTCTTGATAATCTGTTTCCTGCCCTGTCCCACCTTTTGGGGTGTTGACCCCATGGGAAGATCTAGTACGAGTGTGTAAGAAGTTATGCCTTCCTTGCTTCTAAACATACATCCTAGATGCAGGATGCACACGAATGGCATCCAAGTGTATTTAAAACACAAGTAGTTAAAATGCAAATGGCTTGCTCTGATATTGGATATTAGTATGTGTCAACAGTTAGAAGAAACCCACTGTGAACATGAAGCCCCTCTGGAGAACCAGGCTGTGTAACCAGCTAAAGTCTTTGCAGGATGCCAGGAGACTCTCCCAAAAACACTTCAAGGGCAAAGACTTGTAATCAAGCAGCTGAGAGAGTGGGATGCTGTGAAAGCACAAAAACAGTGTGCAAAACATCTTGCTCTGCTATGCAAGCTGTCTGTGTGTGAGATAAGAAAGTGCCTGTAGGTAACTGGAGCTAGGCAGAGGAATCAAGGCTGAAGTAGAATGATTTGTCTTGGAGTGTGTAAAGTAAACAATATATAACCAGGAGGAACCAGATAATAGGGGTGTCTGAAGCAACTCTTTCAGGTTAGAACCTTGCAAGGCCACCCATACTGTATCAGTAATACCACGTAAGGCTGAGATTGCCTAGGTAACGATATCAGAAACGCCAGACTTGATTATGGATGTAGCAAAACTGAGACCAATGGGGAAGAAGTAATTAGGGCTGGATTGTCTATTTGGGAGGAGACTGGCTCCTGAAATGAGAGAAAGAGAATAAGGTATGAAATGAGATGAAAGAATGAAGGAAGGTGGGATCAGCTGACCACAGGAGTGCAGACATCTATGGATGGTAGTGAAGCCTGAGGACCCAAACCCACTGGGATGCTGGAGTGATGCTCCTTAGACAACCTGCTGGACTCTCCATCAGGTCTATGTTGGAAAGACTTGGCGTGGGAGGGCAGAGCAAAGAGGGGTAGACTTGCAACCTAGTACTAAGTGGTGTGGGTGGGAAGGGTGACACACCTGTAACTTGATAAGTCATGTGTGGTTCATAAAACTTGATTAGTAGCCTCATAGTTGTGTGCAAAATGATATAAATAACTATGAAGTACTAGTGGTGTGTTAATGAGGTTATTGATCATTCAGTTGACCTACTGGTGTGATTGATTGATAAAAGTTAGTCTCTTGAGTTGGTTTTCTCAAGACTGCAATCTGAAGGGGGACAGCTGGGCAGAAGAAGAGACAGCTGAGGGCTGGTCCAAGATTTCCCAATTTGGAAGCCTGAGCTAACTGATACTGAGATCTTCTGTTTGAAGAGGGTGTCTGGATGGAGATGATGGATATCGGATGATCTCTTGAGTGAGAGGAGAGGAGGAGGGGGTCTCTTTGTGCAGGCTATGTTTGAACATGGAGGGGATCCTTGGGACTGTGAACACAAAAGTGCAGATTAAAATATGCTCGATTAAAGAAAAGAGTAATGTCAAGATAAAGAGCTGTCTCTGGGAAAAGGTTTAGATCAGAAAAAGGTGGCAGCTTTTGGTAGGCCTGACTGGGATCCTGAGACATGGGGCAGAGGGATTTCAACCTCAGGTGAGGGAGACCTGATGCAAAGGGTGACTGTAGTGGTTCCTAGGAAGATGAGACTGATGGGGGTGGGAACTTTAATAACACAAGTTATGCGTTGGGGAAAGGAGGACATGTCAAGAAAGAAGAAACCTTGAAGGAAAAAAAGAGGGGTGGTGGGTGTGTGTGTGTGTGTGTGTGTCTCCAAAATCTAGACTTTGGTGCAGCAGACATCTCTATCCAGGGAGAGGCTGGAGGAATAACAGTGTCAGAATCACCTTGGCAGCAGGCAAGGGTGGTTTCCAGAGCCCTGCCTGCTGATGCAGTGACCCTGTAGTAACACTCACCGTTTTATTCTTGGCAGTGCAGCTGTTCCAGACCTGCTGTGTTATCCAGCAGCTGCAGTGAGAGTAGGAGGAGTGGCTGCTCCAAACCCCTCTGTCAGCAGCCAGTTGCATTTTGACTGCTATGTGAGCAGAGTTATGCAAAGGGGTGGTTTTTAGATCATCGGAGTCAAGTAAAGACTTGGTCTGGGATGACTAGGGCTTTTCCTGGTGTTTTGACCTCATACAGAGTCTGGGCTTTGCACAGACCTCAGAAATAAATGCCAGACATACTAGATTTCAGTGCTTTCTGGGAATGCTGCTTTGAATAGCTGAAACAGATCTACTCCCTTTTCAAAGGGCCTGTGTAAGGGGTGACTGACTGTAATATGCATTAACCGCTATTTCCGCGGTTACTAGTGCCAGCTGGAGCTCTTTTCTTTGTGGTGCACTAGTAATATGAGAGTTCAGAGGGAGCAGGGTGAGGACTGGGGTCTTCTGGCTTCAGAATGAAATCCTCCCCCTTGTTTGAACTTAAGGGATTTTTCATGGTACAAGAGCTGGGAGTGGTTCTGAGCCCACCTCTTGGAGGGAAGCATCAAGTGCAGTAGGTCTTGCATGAATGTCTTCTCAGCAGGGTGGCAGCTTGCTCCCCTCTGGAGAGGGAGTCGATGTGTCTGAGGTCCTCTAGGCTGTCCATCCCAAAAGGAGCTCTGGTATCAGCTGTGCTCATGGTATCTTTTCAGTTGGCTTGGGCAGCTGTAAGAGTTTGGACAGTGAAGTAGTTCCTGATGGGAAGGTCCCACCTGTGGTGTGGGGAGAGGCTGGGTCAGATCTCCAGCATTGCTGGGGGAGCTCCTCAGTGGTGTGGGGAGGGGAAGGGGATGAGGCTGCTTACAGAACTTCATCTGGTGCCAGTTGTACCGCTCAATGTGCCAGAGGAGCAAACGTGTATCTTCCTGGCTGAAGAGCCCTGTAGACCAGCATTTTTGCATTTTACAAAGCCTACAGATCGAAGCCCTGCTGCTCAGGGCTGCTCCAGGCTCCTCAGCTGTGCTCACAAACCTAAATTTTTGTTAGGTTCAGAGATGGGTGGGTAAAGGAATTGATTCAGTCTGGAAACCTGGGCTGCTTATCCTGCTGCCAAGGTGAGGGTGTCACCCCTCAGCCACTGCTCCTGCCCAGCTCTGCGCCCTGGGGGCACACAGGGGTGCCCACAGCCACCTCTGTCTCTGTGCTGCCCTGTGCTCCTGCTTTCTTTGATCTCACCAAAATAGCTCCTTTTAGCACAAATGTACAAAACTGTCTGGATTGGTGGGTTTCTCCTGTTTCTACTAAAAATGTGTCATGCTTCTCTCTCTCAAACCCTTTCCACCTTGTAGCTTTACTGCTCTTTGGGGAGTCATTAAGCTTTTATTCAAAGTACCTGCTCTTCTCTGGAAAGCCCTTTTCTTTCTTGTTGGCTGTTTTCAAGCTGCTTTCAGTATCAGTTATCTTCCTTTACATGTTACCACTAGACAGCACAAGGGAGCATGGCAAATAGCCTCACCCCTTTTCTGAGAAGCAGAGGCTGTGTGTTCTCCTGCCTCAGCAAACTTTCCGTCTAGAAATATGTAAGAGAGGATCGGTGTAAGGAGACACCGGTGTGTAATAGCTGCCAGCTCCCGGTAGGCAGTGCCAGCTCTGCCTGCAGGAAGGGGGCTATTGCTACATGCACTGTGGCTTTACAGAAAATGAATTGCATGCAGAAATCTGTGTCCGTGGTGGCACTCGGGGCTCAAGTCTGAAGCAGACTATTCCTCCTGAGCTGGCCTGCTGTGCTGCCCGAGTGTGGGAGCTGGCAGGCTGCTGCCCTTGTCCAGGCTGTGCTCTGTGCCGCCGGAGAGGCCGCAGGGGTGCAGTGTGTGCACAGGAGCGGGGCAGAAATGGCCACACTTCATCTCAGCCCACCACACAGCATCTTTCTCACTTTCTGGATGCCCTGAGAGCTTGTCTCTTCCAAGAAGTCAACCCTCCCCAAGAAGTACTTGAGAGTCTTCTCCTGGGTGAGTTTTCCTTAAAAGAGCTTGAACAGAGCATGATCTTATATTGGCAATAGGGGGGATGGAAGTGACAAGGGAAAAAAAAAGAAATCTCTTTGTCGTAATCTTCTCCCATGCACTGTTTCCAGCTACTAGGATGCTGGATAAGTGTGTGGGACTGACACCAGAGCTGTGGAAGACAAACCTTAACTGGATACGTACGTTTGGTTTTAACCTCTCACTTCCAGGGCAGTCCTTGAAGTTTTGTTTTTTTCCAAGGGAGTCCTTTGCCAAAGCTTTGTTAGATGGCAACAGTTTTGCGGAGTCTGCTCAAAATGGGGAGACTAACTGGAAATAACTCATGACTTCTTCATCCCCTTGGTTAGGGGAAAATGTTGCTTTTGCAGTATTCATCCCTGTACCCTTGGGAGTTGCTACAGAGGAATGGCAACAGATCTGTGGTTTTTGTGGGGTGGGGAGAGGAACAGGCCAGGAAGAAAGCCAGAAAGAAGAGTCTGAAAGTTTAGGTGCTGGAACAGTGGAGAGGAAGAAGTAGCTAGGTGGGATCATAGAATCATAGAATGGTTTGGGTTGGAAGGGACCTTAAAGATCATCTAGTTCCATCCCATTCTTTTTGTTTGAGAGCTGATCACAGGGCAATGGCATGAGCAAGAATAGTCTTGGTCAACCCTTAGAGTAAAATAGATGGCCATGTCCTCTCCTGTGGGCTGAATGTCTCTACAGTTGTATTGGCTTTCAGTATGCTTCCTGAGGAAGCATCTAAACCTGTTTAAACTGCCAGCCTCACCTGAGGACCAACCTAACTTCGATTGCTGCTTCAGGTGGACAGAAGACTTGGTGACACTCATTGAACTGTCTGTCTTGGTGAAACCAATCTCTCCAGACATGCGAGATACTTGTATGAAGTTTCATATGTTGGGTACTGTGGCACACCTTGTATGTTGGTCTGAGCCCATGCTACAGTCAGGCTCACTTAAATCTCTCTCCTAGAGACTGTGCAGTCTGGCATGGGCTTGAATATTTACATCTTCCTCTGTTTTCTGCAGCTCACAGTGTTTTTTGTGCTCCATGAGTGCCTAAACAGAAAGGTCCCTAAACTCAAGGCTAGCTTGGGTGACAGTAAAGCTCTGCTGCCCTGAGACAGGTCCAGCAAAACCATGGTCTTCTGTAATGCTAGGAAGTAATTTCTGCTGCTTTAGATACTAGAAAAGCCCTACCAGCCTTGGACATTTGTGTATTAACTAGTGGTGGATTCATCACCTGTAGTAACTATATAATAGTGGTGAAACAAAATCTTTTCTGTACTTGAGCTATCAAGTATACTCTCTGGCTTTGTATTGCAAACATTGCTCGATTGCTCCATAGCAACTCTGTCTGGGTCGGCTGGCACTGAAGCACGCTTTGCTCAGCAGATCAAGTATTTTGGGAGCTGTGGTGTTAGTCTCCTCGACCCGCACCAAGACGTGTGAGGAGGGAAGGGCCCTGCCAGATGGCTGGGCAGTGGGTGAGGGAATTGCTGGAGTCAGCTCTGGCAAGCCTGAGAAGAGTCTGAAGTATGTTCTCACCAAGCAGAAATGACGATCTCATTTCAGCTGGCTGTGACCTTCTTGGGAGTTTTCCCTCCTTTTTTTTTTTGTGCCTGGCTTCTCATTCAGCTCCAGCCAAGTGGGGTTGAACCCTTCTCCAGTAAGGTCAGAATTGCTGGAAAGGCTTGAAGGGAGAGGCTGCCTTGTCTCTCACTGTGGCCTTTCTTACTGGGTTGGTTGCTTGTTGCTGCCTGCTGGCAACCACAACTCCCGGTGCCCTGGCTGGGAAGGCTTGGCTCCCAGGCACAGCATGGTGCCTGCCCATCCACCCTTTCAGTCGTGCCACCAAGGAGCTGGTGTATATTGATGGCTGTTAGCGGCTCTCAGGACCAAGGAGGCCTTTAGCAGAGCTCAGCTCGAGCTTTAAGGACTCTTGCCTTTTCCTGCTCAAGACATCCAGGTGCCAGGCAACGGATGTGGTGATTTTTCCCAAGGCATAGAAGAGCTTGACGTTGGAGCAAGGGAAGAAAGTGGATGGTAGCCTGAAGAGACAGATCAGCCAGGATCCCCTCTCCCATTCTGGTCCTACATCCAACAGCCTCCAGCTCCTGAAGAGCAGGGAAGAGAGCTGGAGTCTGTTAGATGTTCATTTCCAAAGCCAGGGCAGCCTCTGGCTGCTGGCACTGGAGAAATGAGGGAAGTAGGAGCAGGTAAAGAGGAAGGGGAGGAGAGACTAAATGGAGGTTGGACCCTTTCCTCAAGGGGTACCACTAGGTAATGTTGGTGTTTGGCAGTTGGGGTTTTTTTTAAGCATCTGGCCATCAGCTGGCCTAACAAAAGATCACCCTCCTGGCAAATCCTGGTTTCCCCGAAGCGCTACCTGCTCTCACTTCCCAGTGAATGTGGGACAGTGTCAGGCAAGCTGGTACCGGCTCTCTCAAATCCCTCTCTTCTCCCATACACATGGATTTGTCACACCCTAGCTCAGCCCTGCAGAGTCTACCTGGGCTTTGCTCCAGCTGTGGTCTCCCAAAATCTGCCTCTGGAAGCTGGAGCAGCCTGAAGGTCAATATGAACAACAGGCACTGATGTAATGGTGGGGTAAACCATGTTGTCAGTCCCTGGGAGCACAAGGCTGCAGCTCTGGAGGGGCAGGGCAGGAGCCTTGTGCCACTGGCATACCAAAACACCCAATGATTCAGAGCAGTGCTGTGCCCTGCAAGCCAGGAGCTGGGATTTGGGCCATTGTGCCTGTGAAGGTAAGCCTACGTCGGGGCAGTCCTGAGAGCTCTGGTGCTCGGACATGGGGGAGAGCTCTGTGTTGGGAGCAGGCAGGGACAGTGCAGTGCCAGGCAGCTGTGCAGTGGAGCCCAGGAATGGCAGAGCCAGCCAGAGCCCCAGCCACTGAGCCAAAGCTTGCCCTGATGGGTTTGCAAGCTTCCTCCGGGGCTGTGAAGTGTTGTCCACACTGTGTCAGCTGTCAACACCCTCCTCCTGGGTGATCTGCTTCCAGGGAAATGTCTTCACTTCTGTGGTCGGGCATGTGGCAATGCTGCCCTGAGGCGCTCCCAGCCCTGCTTAATCCTCATCTCATTCCCCCTCTTAGCTCTCCAGTTTGCTTCCTCTTGCAGGCCATTCTGCCTGGCTGAGCCAGCAGCTTGTTCCCCTTATCATTTTCGAGTGCAAAATCAAAGCAATTAATAGCTGTGCTCAGGCTGCCTTGGTGCTAAAACCTGAGTGATTTAGGCGGCCTGTTAGCCCATTTTCCTCCAGCTGCCGAGAAGGCCCAGGATGCTGCCAGCCAAAATGCAGGGTGCTGCAGTGGATGGTAGATAGAACATTTGTAGGTTTTTGAGCAAGAGCAGGTCATCAACTAGCTGAGATAACAGCTTCCCCAGGGCTGTCCCAAACTAGCTTGAAACAGCACGCTGTGATTCAGCAGGAGGGGTAAGCTGGGCTTACTTTGTTTCGCTCAATGGATGCGATAGCTACATGGTCTCTGCAGACAATGGATCTATGGAAATGATCCTGTGGATCTCAGTAGGGATGCAGGGTTGAACTGGATTAAAAGAGGCATGGAGACCGGTTTTTAACAAAAGACCATTTATTCCATTTATCCACCTCGTGCTGCCATTGACATACAATACTCCTCTGGATTTTTGTGGTGGTTCTGAGTAAGTTAGGCAGGCAATGTGTTTGGAAACTAGCTAATAGTCTCATTTCAATAAAGGTCTAATGAAGTGTGCTCAAAGAGAGTGCAGTGGAGCACCTTGCTGCAGGAGGCTCAGATCTAAACCTCTTCAGCATGGTCAGGCAAACTTGGGAAGAGACTTTAGGAGCCCTCAGGCACAGAGGGGCACCCAGCCCTGTCCTTGCCTGGTGAGTGCCTGAGCTATGCTCTGTTGTAAGCTGGGCTAAATGCAGGAAACATCACAGTGCCTGCTCTCCTCTTCCTCAACACCTGCTAGTGAGCTGGGGAGACCTCGGACAAAGTTGTTTGAGCGTTCTTTATTTTGCCTGAAGCTGTTTGAGCCTTTCTTTGTAAGGGCTTTAATGAAGTCGGTTGAACTGTTGTTTGTGGGTTTTTTTTTTTTTCTTTGCTCCTATCTGGGGAGGTGATGGTTATGATGGGCCTTGGCTCCTAGGCTGCAGCTCTTGTTTAAGGGTACTGCCTGGTCTTGTCTAAATACTCTAGTGCTGTTCCTGTGCGCAGCGGGTGGACTTCTAGCTCTGCACCCACGGCAAAAGCAGGCTTGAGTTAGTGCGGATTATGAACCTCAAGGGACAGGAACAACTTGTGCTGGTTGAAAAAAGAAAAACCTCCATTGTATAGTACCCGTACTGCTTGTGGCAGGCAGGTTCTTAGGGCACTGCCAAATTTCCTGTTAGGCTGGAGGAAAGCACTGGACTGAGGGATGAGTTTCATCTTACGTTCTTGGTCAACACCTGTGTGAGAGGCAACTCTGTAGTTAAGAATGAAGCAAAAAGAGCCTACAGGATCTGAACTCCATGGAGGAAAAAAAAAAAACTTGCTGCCTTTAATTCTGTGCACGGTCTTTTCCTGTCTCTGGTAGCAAACTTTTTTGAAAACCCCATACTATGTACAGCTTCCCTTCCTGCCCTTGTGGAGAAGACAGTGAGTCATGGGAGGACATTGCTTAATGCCCTGGAGGGTGCTTGGATTGTCTGGTGAGGCCAGGCTAGGAACAAATTCAGCTGTGGGTCATAGTTGCTCAAGGTAAATGCACACTTAAATGTGAATGATAACTAGTGAGACCAAAACGAGATGCCTTTACCTGAGAACTTGTCAGAGGAAAGGTAGATGCACCTGGATTTTGCTCTAGAAACAAATAATAGGCACAGCTCTTGCTTGCTTATCAGAATAGAAGCAGGGCTTTGGGAGGATGGGGAGAGAGTCAAGGACAGCTGAAGGTTTTGGTGGTGTGTGTTTGTTTTGGTTTTTTTGTGGGTTGGTTTGGTTTTTTGTGTGTTGTTGTTTGGTTTTTTGGCTCTTTTTTTTTAATATCCTTGTTGGGACAGGATGGCAGCTGAAACGATTGCAGCCGGGCTGAGCTGTGTTCTCTTTCCTCTCTTTGCCTGCTTTCTTTATTTTTGGACTTCTTTCATTTGTGCTTGCCTTCCCCATTTTCATGCCTGCTCAAGGATCTCTAGCTTCTTGCAGTCTGTCTTGCTGACTCCCAGCAGTGCAAACCATGTCATGAGGATGTGAGGCCATCTCTTCTGCCCTCAGTGGTTTTTATGCCAGCTTGTTCCCATCTTTGTAACTCTGAGTCTTGCTGAGCAGCTAACACGCAGTTGCTGGCAATGCAGCTCTGCTTGTTCTTGGTATGTTACTGCCCCTGCAAGCTGCAGATGCAGGGAGCTCCTTTGAATAATTAGTTGGTATGCTTAGAGTGCTAGGCTTATCTCCTTATTCAGCCTGGTTCTGGAATGTATATAACCAATATAAATTGTTTCTCTTCCCCTCCTGGTCTCACAGCTTTTGAGACACAGCAACTGTTCTGGAGAAATGTCCCCTGTGTAAAACCCCAGTTCCTGTACCATGTACCAGTCTGGCTTTGTGCCACGAGAGTATTACCCAACTGTGATCCCACCTTCTGCCTACACCTACCCACCTCTGCGGACTGGGAGAGCAGAAGACATGACCAGCTCCGTGATGTTCCCTCCCATCCACATGCACAACTTCTACAGCCGACCCATCACCTTTGTGGTGGACCGTAACGGCTACCCTGACTATGCGGGGGGTCAGGTGGAGTATCATCATCTCTACAGTGCCTCCAATCCCTACTTCCGTCCGTACTACACCTGGCACTTCCCTCCCGTGGTCCCCATCCCTCTCTACAATCCCTACGCAAACTACAATCCCTACGCTGCCTACCAGAGGTCAGATCAGTATCGAGACACGTGGCCAGAAGGCTTCACGATGAGAGGGGAACTTCAATGGGGGAAGCTCGGAAAGGTGTTTGGACCAAGGAAAGACCTCCCAGAATTTGTGAAGGATGATCTCCGGAGGGTTTATGGCACCTACCCACGGACCAATGTCTCCATAACCTACCGGAAAGGGGAGTTTTTGGTCAAGGGAGACCCCAAGGTAGGAGAGCAGGAATATGCAGTGGAAAAAAAAGTCATCCAGCGGGCTGTGACCCCCAGTGCCAGCGAGGCAGATGACAGCAGTGAGGACCGGAACCGTAAGAAGAAAAAGAAACTGAGACGTTGATGTAGTCAGTCACTTGATGGACAGATGCTCCAGAGTCCCTGTGGGAGCCAGTTGGCAGCTGCTCTTGGTGCAGCTGGCAAGTAGCACAAGCAATGGATGCCACCACTCCTGTTGGCTTTTAACTGCTCCCCATCCTCCACAAGCTTACGGCAGCTTTACCCTGTTTGATGCACGATGCCCATCCTGTGAAGAAACCACATGGCACTTGACTGTCTGTCGGATCAGCTCTTTGGTCCTGGTTTTGAAATGAACATTTGCTTTCCACTGGTTTGGTTGAGTGGTCACAGTTGGTTGGGGGGATTTCCAGACAGCAGCCCTTGATTAGAAGATGGGCCTCTTCCTACCCTGTCCAAGGGAAGGTCCTGGAAGCTGGCTCCTTTCTTGGCACTCAGTTAGGGAGATCAAAGCAGGATTTCCTCCAGGCTGGGGGCAGTGCAGTCCCAGAGGAGAAAGGGGTTCTTGAACACTGTAAAGAGCAATTGTCTGCATCTTGTCACTGCTGTTTATGACCATACCATTGTGCTTAATCACCATGTGATGCCTGTATGCAGCACTTCCCTACACGCTGGTGGAAGATCCTGGTGTCCCCATCCTCTTACACTTGGTAACCTGGTGCTCAGTTCTCCTGACCACGTGTCCTTGTTGAAATTGCTGCTTGAAGCCCTGCTTCTAGGTCTGGCTTGGCTTTGGTTGGAGGCACTGGCTCTCCAGTGAGGTTACTGGAGTTGTGTGAACCACAGCACTTCACCCTTCCAGGAGACCGAGCTGTGGGACTTCAGAGAGTTGTGCTGGAAACCTGGAGGGTTGTGAGGGGCTGGGTCTGACTTGCTTGCAAACTTCTGTACCTTTTAAGTGATTATAAATAAACAATAAAAGAAAACCAATTGCAAATGCTTATATTTCTGGTTTTTAGCTACCTGACAGCAGTCTCCTGTGAACAACTTGCAACCTGATCCGACCTTTTTGCAAAGTTGGGGATGAGTTCTGACTTGTTGCTCTTGCCCAGCCATGGTGGGTTATTCTGCTTGCTCGGCAGCATCCTGCCTTGCCCCAGTTTGTTGCCTGACAGCTTCCTCTTTGGGGACCAGCAGGGACTTTCTGAGCATACAGGAGAAAAAGGGGACCTGCTCTGTCCCATGTAGCCTCCCCCCGACATGCCACATGGGAGAAAGCCTTTCTAATGCAGGAGAGAACTGGGTGCTCCCCATCTGCATAGCAAAGGAGAGAGCCTGTAAGAGTGAACTTGGAGGCCCTTGGTGGCTCTGAATTGCTGTAAGTTCAAAGCAAGTGGATTTTTTAAATTAATGCCACAATTTTTGTTTGTTTAAGCAATTGCCAGAATGTCTCAGCAACTATCTGGATTTTCCCTTCCTTAATCAGCTTCTTGGAAATGGGTTAACCCTTCTGCCAGATAAACCTGCAAGAGGCCTGACCCAGGAAAAACTACTGCAGAAACCTCAGACCAAGCTGATGCTCCTTGGCTGTGTTGCAAGTGGTGGCCGTGGGACTGAATGTGCCAGAAAAGGCCTCTGCCTGACTGGTGGCCCTTGGTTATTCAGTATAGGAAAAATGCAGCAATTACTGTCCTTTTTTGTTTGTTTGTTTTTACTCTTTGGCTAAGCAGGACGTCCTGCGCAGGTAGAGATGTGCAGTTAGATGTCTGCTGTCCTGGTCTGCTGCAGCCTTGCTGCAGCGCTGGCATTGCGCTCCCTGTCCTTCCAGCAGCAGCTGCTCCTGTGGGCAGTGGCTTAAGCAGTGAACCCAAAGTTTGTGAATCAGATCCTTGTGTGGGCAGTGCAGCAAGCACTGGGGTGCTGATGGGGTGCTGGAAGGAGTTTCTTCCCCATCTATAGGGATAGCTGGTGTACAGCTGGGTGCTGCCTGCCATGGGAAGGGTGTTGGGAAGGAGCTGGTTTAGGTGAGATCCTGGAGCAGGCACAAACCAGCTCTTCTAGGCAAGGTGAGGGGGAGCATGGGGTTTGCCCTATGGTGATGATCAGATACTACAAAAATTACCAGGACTTACATAATTTATCCTAAATGCCACTCTTCCAGCCAATAAATTCCTGGTGGCAGTGTTGCACCATGTTATAGTGGAAAAGGTCCCCAAAACTCAAGGCAGGCAGCCAAGGTCTCCCAGAGGTATGGGAGACCCAGGGTGGAAAGAGAGCCCATTGCCTCTGCAAAAGCTTTCTCCAAATACTTGTCCCTGCTGGGGACACCTCCAGGGCCCTGGCAAGGAGGGAGTGGGCACAACCTGGCCTGTCCTGTTTATCTTCTCCAAAGTTTTGTTTGGTTTTGCTGCCCGGACTCTGAACAGGAGATTTGCTGGGCACACCCAGGCTGTTGTTCTGACAATGTGTATTTTTAGCAGAGGTTTACAATCGCATGCAGTACATCGGGAGGCAGCAACGTATTTATTTTCTCAAGTGCCATTTCACTTCCAGATGGAAGAAAACATTTTGTAGTTGGGCTTTTTTTTTCCCTTGAGGGAAAGCCTGCCACAAACAGCCCCTATCTCAAGCCACTCCCTGAACACAGGGTTTCCCGTGGTGGCTCTAACTCACCTCCATCCCTACTCTGGTCTCTGTGTGGGAGCAAAGATTTGCACATTCCTTGCAGGAACAGCTCACAGACGCACTCTCTTCCTGAAGGTTTGAGGCTTATTTGCTGCCCAGCTGCAGAACTGAATCCATAGGGCATTTCTGAAGACTTTAACGCCTATGGAATTCAGTTCTCAGAGCCAAGCAGCCAGTGTGAGTTGGCTTCCCCTGGCCCCAGCCAGCTGCGTCTCCATCTGCAAGGGGGGAAAAAATAGCAAAGAGCTCATGATGTTGCTGACACAGTGCAGGCGCCGAGCTGACACAGATTTCTGCAACGGGGGGCTGCTGCAAGGAGAGGGCTGGCACCTCTCGCTCTCGCCCCAGAAGCGGCACGCGCAGCTCTGGCTTGCTTTGGAAACTTTGCTCAAGTTGGCTGTGGTTTTTTTCCTCTGCTTCCATGTGTCGTCCTGTTGTTTGGAGCTGCTGCAAAGCTTCAGGTCAGCCCTGAGCTCTGTAAACCTGCTGCAGCTGTAAGAGAAACACCCCCCATGCCATGGGGCTGGTATTCCCAGGTGCATTGGGAATCCCGCCTGCGTGTTTGCCCTGTGCGTGGATGGTAACACATCCCTCAGTCTAAACTGTTTCTCTGCGTGTGCATCTGAAAACGGGGCACAGCCATGCTGGGGGCAGTGGGGGGACGCTCAGCACTGCAGGAGCAACCGAGCGCTCCCAGGCACCAGCCCTCTGCTCCGCTCATACTGAAACCAGTGCTCACAGGAACCCCTGGAAGCGGGACGTGCCAGCTGATGGGTGGAAATGGTTTGTGCAGCAGGTGGTACCGCGGCTGGAGCCTGCCTGTTTGGGACTGGGAAGGGACGGAGGGTAATTCTGCAGCTTAAAATGAAGCAGTGAGAGGCCTTTTCCAGGCAGCTTAGAGTGGATCCATGTCGCCCAAACTGGGACATGGTGAATCCCACAACTACGCAAGTGCCCCTTGCTGCCCGCTGCCCCCACCCTCCGGTTTGGGCTGCAAAGCTCACGTGCATGGAGGGGCAGACTCAGGGGACATGTGGAGACGCCTGTGAGCAGCCATGGAGGTGCTGACGCTGCCAGCAGATTTGGGCAGCCTCGGTCCTCAGCAGGAGATGTTCATTTTCAAACACAGGGACTGAGCTGGTAGCTGAAGGGCAGGGAGAGGCTTTTTTTTGGCTCGGCAATAGTTTGACACAGTTGTGACGACAGCAGCTCAGGGTGGCTCGGGCAGGAGTAACCGCTGGGAGGGGGTTACAGCCCTTTGCCTGTACGCCGGCAGTGCAGGAGAGGAGCCCTTGGGTCTGACGGATCAGCAGAAGAGACGGGAAATGACACACGCGCTTTGGAGCACAGGCAAAGATTTCAACGGGGGAAGCACCGAGCAACTGTCGGTGCGAGGAGCCAACTCCGTGATTGCTCAACAGCTGTCCCGGGGCTCTGTTTTAATCCATCCATGGGGAATCCGAGTTCAGCCGGGGCAGCGTGAACTCACCGTCCCGATGAGTGTCCCAAAGGAGCCAAGCCCCACTGCAAAAGCCGTGGGGTCCCAGGCTGCGGGTCCCAGCCCCGGCGCATCCCGGGGACAACCTGCAGCAGTACTGCAGGGGCTACCTGGAGGCGCAGCAGCAGGGGGAGACAGGGTAAAGCAGAGCCTTACACCAGGGCCCCCCCACCCTGCAGCGGGTGGTCGGGGTCAAAGAGGCAGCTCAGGGACCCGGCTGTGCACTGTGCTGTTTTTCAAACCACCATAGCATGGCAGAGAGGTTTCAATATTTCTAAGCTCCCTGAGCTCAGAAAAGTGGGGTGATCTCCCTCCTCCTCCTCCTCCTCTGCGGGCAGGCACCTGTGCAAGGGAGCAGGGCAGTTTGACCCAGGTGCGATGGGAAGCCGATGGGGGCCAAGCTGGGAAAGGAGGGGTTGAAATGCAAACTCAGATAAGCTCCAACTCTTTTCTTTCACTCCTGGCTCTTCCTGCAAGCAATGTCCCCACGACATGGCATCCACAGCACCCCTGGAACCAAGGGGCCCCGGGAGCGGGGAGCGATGTGGGCTCTTTCTGGGGCACAGCACTGCAGGCAGCTGCGGGGTGCAGGAGGCTGCGAACCCCCTCCAGCAGTGCTGAGCTCCCGTAATGCGGGCAAAGGGAGGGCACTACCCAACCTCCTGCTTCCAGACCTGTCCCTTCTCGTGACAGCGGGAGCTTCCCTGGTGTTTTCGAGATGCTCATGCAGGTTTCCATGAGCTGTGTGTGCTGGGCACATTTCCTCCTCCGGGCTCTGCCTTTGCTCGTTGGCATTCCCATCTCCAGCTTTGCCCCATGTTCCTGCACCCAGGCAGGGCCAGGGCTGGATTTGGCCCTGTGTCTCTGGGAGTATCCCTGGCCCCTGGTCTGCACTGGAGTGGGGCGCCAGGGAGGGCAGTGATGAACGGAGATGCGGGAGCCATCTGGGTGCTGGGTATTTTGTTGGTGTGGAGGTGCTCTGCCCTGGCTCGACCCTACGTTTTCTCGAGGACGTGTCAGGATGCAGCACTGAGCTACGGGGTGACCAGCACGTGCTGAGCCCGTTGCCCCAGGGAGGATTGCATCAGCCCAGCTGCCTGCCTTGCAGGTGGGGGTTTCGTAGCCCCACTGCGATCTGCCTCTCCTGACTCTGGGGTGAGAGCCCTTGGCACCCTGACCTGCTTAAATCCTCCTCTCTGCCTGGCTTGGGGCATGCAGGGTGCCCATGCCCGTTCTGGTACACATCCTCTTCTGGTGCTGGCTGTCCCGGGCTTGTCCTGCCTCTGGGAGAGGTCTGGATTCGAGACCCTGATGTTGATCCCAGCAGCTGGGTGATGGCTTGTTGGAGCTGACAGACGTGCCCAGGAGTAGGTACCGGGGAAAAGATGGGCTCCAGCGCAGGAGCCAAGAAGTCGAGAGCTCCTCAAGGCTCCTGACCTCAGCCCGAAAATGCTGGTGAGTCGAAAGACACCCCAGGAAAGCGGGTGCCCAGCGGGATGCTGCTGCTGCTGCTGCTGCTGCGGGGTTTTCTGTGTTGCACTGAGTTAACCTGCAGCCCCTCACAGCCCCCGCTCCCGGGGCAGGAGGCTCTGAGGCCCCAGGGCAGCAGTGGTCAGAAACAGCCAGCCGGGAGCCGGGGGCAGCCAGGCCCTGGGGGGGACCCATGGCAGCACCCACGGGCGCATCGAGCTGCTGCAAGAGCCATCCCAGGGAGGCATCCCCCCAGCCCTGTGTGTCCAGCACCCACCTCTGTGCGGGGCTGTGCGAGGTACACTTTGCCTTCCCTGCAAAACCCCCGTTTCCTTTCTCGGCAACAAGTAGGGGAAATACTATCAGCAAAGACAAAATACCCCAGCTGAGCAGGCTGGCCAGCCCTCAGAGCACAGCAGAGACGGCCGCGCGAGCGCATTTCCCGACGGCAAGCCATGTCGGGAGGCGATGGGAGGACGTGGGAAAGCAGACGCTCACGCACGGCCAACCCAGCCACCCGGAGATCGCTGCCGCACCAGTTCAGCCCTGAGCTGCCGGTCGCACTTAGCCCTTCCTTGCTTTCGCCCTCCCTCCCTCCCTGCCGTGGGGGACACGGGGCAGGCTGGAGGGCTTCCCTCTCCCTCGCTCCCGGCGAAGCGAAGCACAAGTGGCTGCTCCAGGACCCCCAGGAAGCAGTGCCCTCCTTTTGGTGTTGCCAGCTAATTAGCCCAGGAGTTACTGATTAGCCAGGACGTGCCTGGGCCAAGCAGCGGAGTTGCGTAGGTGCTGCACAGCCACAGGCGCCGTGCTGACATGGTGGCTGGGGCGTTAATCCAAGGGGTTTCACTTTGCCTTCCCGGGAAGTTTGCAGGAACAGTTACATGCCTCCCCTCCCCCGCCCTTTAAAATATTAGCAGAACGGGTCCGGTTCTGCAGATTACCAAAAAAGCCAGGGACAGAAGTGAAGATGCTCGTGCCCCACGCGTGGGGTCTGACACCTCCTCTCCCGCTTCCCGCAGCTGGGAGCGAGCGCGTTGCCACCAGCCGTGAGACGTCACCGCATCCCCGCTGCTCGGTGTGGGAGAGCCGCCCTCCGCAGCGCCCGGGCTGTGGCTCCTTGGGGAGAGCAGCAGCAAAGAAATCACCCCACACCCAGCCGGACCGGCCCCCCCTGCTTCGGCGCAGACCCCCCTGCTCTGGCGCAGACCCTCCCGTGGCAGTGGCGTGACCCTGGCACTCACCCGGCAGCTCCGGCTCCCGTCGAGGCGGGTCTGTGAGCGGCGGGGCCGGAGGCACTGTTAAATATCGCAGCCGACTTACTCACTTCTCTTCCTGGACGGCAGCGTGCAGAGTTTCCACCCACTTCTTTCACCTTTGGTTTCCAGGCTTTCTGAGAAAAGGGGAAGCCGTGGGAGGGAGCGACCGGCATCCCCGTGCCAGGGCCGCAGCCCCCAGTAGCCTCTGCTTCCCGGGAAGGGGTGGATGCTGGAGAGGGGGCTGCTTTCCCGGGAAGCTGCAGCATGGCCAGGGAGCACCCTCTGCGTGCGCCGGGCTGCCCAGCACCCCATGACCCTCCTGGGTTGGGGGGATTTTCCTCGCCAGCTGAGCAGAGGGGATGCCTGGGCGCTGCCTCCCTGGCACAAGCTCAGGGGTGGCTGCCCGACCAGCTCAGCCTCCCGCTTTGGGAGTGAAAATCCCGCCCCGGGACTCAGACTCATCCTGGTCTCAGCCGGTCAAAGCCCATGCGCCTCCTCCTTTAAGGTAGTGCCTCTACAAGTGGTGCCAGCGCCGGGCTTGGCATCACCTCCACATCACTGACACCTGTGGTGAGCGGTGTCCGTCCTCAGCCCGCAGAGCCCTGCCAGCAGCCCACGCTGCCATGGGCCCGGCAATGCACCGGCCAGCGTTCAATCCAGCACCACGCCTGTCGGCACCGCAGGGGGCTGGTTGCTCTCCCCTGGGACATTGATAGATGATGTCCCCTGAGACATTATGGCCGGGCAGGTAGCCCCCGTCGTTACCACCAGCTCTGGCAGGGCGAGTGCATGTGCCTGGTGGGACTCCTTTTCCGTAAGGTCTCGTTGGCCAGCGTCCTCTTCCCGTCCTTTCCCCCCAGTGCCGCCGAACGCCTGACCATTGTTTTTGCTCAGAAATGACGTCAGGTCCCCCGGGGTTCCCCTCCGCCGGCGGTTTGGAAACGAGAGTCTGGGGCCCCGGCGCACGCTGCGGCGCCGAGCTGATGGCGGGGCGAGTGCCGCTGCTCCTCCAGTGCCACAGTGAACAAATTGATAAATAAATTGGCAAATAAATTGATAGGGGAATGACGAGATGCCTTGGCATGCCTGTCTGCCTGCACTGCCCCTGCCTGGGCTTGAGAGCTGCCCCGCGGGTTTAGATAACGTTTACAGAGTGGTTTTGTCTTTTGGGGGCTGCCAAAGTGCGTTTCTGGGGCGGGAAGCACCTGGAAGGCTGCGCTGTGGGGGTGACCAAGCTGGAGCCACAGATTTATCCACACAAGCCCCTAAAAACAGCTGGCATCACCAATTCAGGGCCTCGGGGTGCATTTTCGGGTGGCCAGGCGTGGGCTTTGCGTGGCTGCCGCTTTCTGCCCCACGTCTCCATCACGGTGGGGCCAGATGGGAACTTTGGCACGTGACTCAGTGAGCTGAAATACCTCCTATTTCTCAAGGCTGGGCCGCCCTCCTGCAGGTCCCACCCAGGCGTGCCATGGCTTACGAGCACCCACCGCTCCCTCCCCACAGCCATGGCCCCAGCAGCTCCCGGTCCCATGCTGGAGGGCTGGCTGTCTCCCCGCTCCTTCCTCGCTACCCGCTGCCCCAGCTGGCTGGTCAGCCCTTCCCAGAGCAGCGCTGCAGCATCGGGGCCATGCCATGATGTCCCCATCGGGGATGGGGTCTGGCCAAACCCCTCCCCGGTGGTGGCTGCGTTACTCCTTGCTGGGGCTGGGTGCACGTTAACGACCTCAGACATCCCTCCGACTGCTGCTCCTGACGCCTTCCCTGGGACGAGGCTTGCCCCCAGAAGGGTTTTCCCCTTTCCCAGTACCACGGTTGGCCCCGGCCACTGCTTTGCACTGTCCCCCTTGGCACCTGGGTCCCCCACCCACCCGCACACCCGGGCTGGCAGGGCTCCGCACACCTCTGCCTGCTGGGAAGGGTCTGGTGCGCTCCTGGATTGGAAAACCGCCGGGGAACAGAGGGAGAAGCAGGCATGAGAGGCACAAGTGGGGCAAACAGGGAAGCCGCTGAAGGCCTGATGCCAGGGGGATGGGCTGTCAGCAAGGCAGCAGGGCAGCTCTGACCCTGCACGGGTGGGAGGAAAGGGGTGCATAGCTTTGCCAGCTCCCACGATGCAGGTCGTGGGAGGAAGAGGAGGGGGAGGAAGAGGAGGAGGAGTGTGCTTGGAATTGGGGCGACCACCCGGCTCCCAGTTTTTGTGGGTCTCCTGGGCAGAGGTGAGCAAGCAGCAGCAGACCCCGGGACTCACCCTACAGCGCGTAGGACCCATCCCTCCCCTGTGACATTAGAGCAGCCGAGACTTGATGCCGTCCCCAGTCCCCATTTCTCCAGACTCCCCCTGGTTTCCCCTCGGCAGTGGGCGCGAACGAGGAGCAGGCTGGCCCGGCTCCCTGCACAAGCGCGGCGGCTCAGCGTTTATTCGGGGGGAAGCGGGAGCTTCCTGCAGCCTCGCTGGGCCGGGAGCATGGGTGGGCATGGGGGGTTCACCCCATGGGGGGGAGGTGGGGGGACAGCCCACCACAGGGCTGGGGCTTCGCTCTGGGGGAAGAAAATCCACCTTCCAGCTCTGGGGGGGGGGCAGAGGAAGAGGCGGCAGCCGGATTTTCCTGCCTGTCCAAAGAAATCCAGTTTAAAAAAAACACCTTCGAGCTCCTGCGGCTGCAGAGAAAGCTAGCCGGCAGGACCAAGGTGCATTTTAGGGCTCAGAAATTAGCCACCAATTAAAACACCTCGCAGTGCTACTGCTCAAAGTGGCAAGTGGCTTTAAGGGGAGGGCTGACGCGTGCTTTCCGAGTGCCTGAGCCCCGCAGTACTGCGGGGTTGTGGACGAAAGATGATGCAGCTGCCCAGTGCCCCGGGGAGGACACCTGGAAAGGGGACTGGTGAAACGGCTGCAGCCTGCGGGACTGTCCCAGTGGCCGGCTGCAGCCTGCGGGACTGTCCCAGTGGCCAGCTGCAGCCTCTGGGGCTGAGGGGAACAAGGGCTTCCCCAGCTCCACCGCCGGCTGAGATGCGGTCCCTTCCCCGGACGGGGCAGCGGGATGCGGCCCCAGGCTGTGCACAGCAGGGAGGCTGCGGCTGGAGGTGCTGCAGGGCAACAGTTGCTGCTCAACCCTTTAGTAGACACTAGAGAAGCCCAAAGGAGAGCCCAGATCCAGGCTCGTGCCCAGCCAGCACCAGCCATTCCTCCCCAGGCAAGGTTTCTCTCCAGTGTGGACTCACAGGTGTCTAATACACAGCTAATCCCACGCTTCAGCCTTAGCTGAGGCTCAGTCCATCTCCAGACCTAAACCTACGGACGTCGGGCTTTGTGTGATTCAGTGTCTGGCTCCTGCACGTCTTTCCTTTTCTCTCTCCTCTAAGCCAGCAAACCACCTGCACGCCCCTATTCCTCCGCCGAAAAATTTAATACATGGGGGAAACCACATCTTTCAGCCTTGCCTTTGGGATGAAAGATGTGGTGTTTGGGGTAGTTTGGGCTCAGCAGGTGCTTTTTCCGCTGTGAAACCATGACAGCATGAGGCCAGAGACACCCTCGCTGAAAGAGCCAAGCAGCCTCGGCTCGTCCGCGGAGCCTGATCCCTCGAAACCGGGTTTGAGGGGCTGCACTGGTGGCCTCAGAGCCAGGGTGGCAGGAGAGGTGGCAGCCCCGGGGATGCTGGTGCAAAGGACTCCTGCTCACCAAGCCCTGCGCCGAGCGTTTACACGGCTGCAGAGGAGCTCAGCCATGGTTATAACCATCAGTGACCTCTCGCAGGAAACCTCCCCCTGCGAAGGCACGGCCAGCAGTGGAATATCTGCCGCGGGGACTCGCTCTGCCTCTCTCCCCTGCAGGGCTTTCTGTACACAGCCAGGGTTTCGCTCAGCCTGCATCTCTTGGAACTCGGGCTCCCCCTCCACCTGCCTGGCTATTTTTATCCCATGTCGGATTTTCACATCCTTTGAGACCTTCTACCCTCTGGCCACATGGATAGAAATTGGGTGAGATTTCCTAAATTACCAGGAAGGGGGAGAAATGGAAATGAACAGGGGACATGCATAGGAGTTCGGCTGGTGTGACTGCCAGAGATGGCATCTACCCCTCCGGAGCAACTTCTTCTGCCCCCAAAGAGATGCTGAAGGCAGCACGTACCCCACGCAGCTCTCCGCTAAGCGTGCTGCGGCAGCACGAACCAGTCCCCTCTGTGCTGGCGGCCCTGGAGGAAGCGTGGCCAGGGGGGAAGGGAGTTTCTCGGGTTGTTTTTCCCCTCAAGGTTCCTGTTTCCCCTCCAGCCCTGGTCCACAGATGCTGGCAGCCCTCCCCGTCCCCATGTAGCTTTGCAGAGTGTGCAAAATGGATGGTTGGGGTTGAAGGAGCCTGGGAGATGGAGGAGGGCTGGGGAGAGCGGGGCACGGGGAGGCAGGGGTGCCCCTTCGCCCCGCTGCCAGCACAGACCTGCCTGCCAGCAGTTTCCCCTGAAACTCTTTGGGAGCCAAATCTGCTGGCAGGGAAGGGAGGAAAACCGCAGGGCTGAGTCACTCCTCTGAGGCATTTGCATCTGGGCAAATTCCAGTCGAGCCCCCCTCCCGCTACCTCTGCACAGGGCGTCACGGGGCGGCTTACAGGAACGGCCGCATCCTTTCCCCCCCAGGATGAGCCTCCATGGCTGGTCACGCGTGGCCAGCGGCCGGGCAGCATCCACCGCCGGTTCCATTGGGTTTCCGTCGGAAGGCAGGAAGGCTTCCCGGCAGGGAAAGCTGCGCTGGTGAAGCAGAAGCGAGAGCGAAGGCGAGCGGGGCTGCGGGGAAGCCAAGCCTCTTACCAGAAACGGCAAAGCAGGGTGCTGGCTGGGTGTCGCTGCCTGTCAGCATCTCCCAAAAGCGGGGAGGCTGGAGTGGTCCCCCTGCAAGCTTTGCATTAGCAAACAGGGCACGATTTGGGGTGACGGTCTGCAGGTGGTGGCCCCAGCCCAGCGGATGCTGCTCCGGGGATTTAGGCTAGTGAAGGAGCGGCTTACGAGGAGGACGCGAAGCTGGGAGCACCCTGAACGCTTCCCCAGCACCAGCAGAAGCCCATGTTTTTGGCAGGTGTGGCAGAGGAAAGGCGGCAGGGCTGGAGTTTCCCACCGGCAGCGGGGGCTGGCGGGGGCGGAGGAGCCACCCTGCAGGTCACAGGGTAGGAATAGCTTCTCCAGGAATGAAAGCGCAGCAAAAAGGCTTCTCTTCGCCCTCAGAAACACCTTGGGGAGCTGTAGGTGGGCAGGGGGTGACCCTGGTGCTCCCCCATGTCCTGCCCCTGGTGCAGCCCCCGAAATGCCTGAGTGCTGCCAGTGCCAGGAATGCCAGTGGGAGCCCTGGGTGCCCAGCACAAGCACAAGGTGCGTTTTGGGCTTCTCTGCTGGAAAAGGCTGGTGAGCCCTGGACAGCGTCGTGCTGCCTCTTCCCTGTGCTCTGCACCGAGGGCTGATGTGTCCCCAAGGTTTAAATCCCCCTGATGTGCAAAACTTGAAAAGAGCCTGGCCAGGGTCAGGCGCTGCGCGTGGCTGGGGCAGGATAGGTCCTGGGCTGGGTCCCAGCCCAGGGTGGGGCTCAGGCATCTCAGGGTGAGAGATAAGTGCCCGTGGCCGGATCCGGGACCCATCGCGCAGTGCTGGAGCTCTGCGCGTCGTCTCCGCGGCGTCCGACCTCCCGCTCCTCCCTCTAGCGGCTAAAACCCCGGCATTGCCCGGCGCTGGGGCTGCGCACCGGGGTGCAGGGGGACCCTTCCCCCCTGATTGCCCCCACGCTGGGACATGGTGTGAGTGACCCCAGTCCCTGCCAGCCCTCCTGGCAGGGATGCTCCTGCCTGCCCCAGGTCTCATTTGAGAGGAGATGGAGCTTTGCAGAGGGATTTTGGATTAAGGACCACGTCACACGTGATGGGAAGCTTTTGCCTGGTGCAGGGCAGGCATCATGCCGGTTCCCACATTGCTCCATGCCCACAAATGCCCGATGAGGAACGCCAAGGGAAATGTCAGCTCATCTCTAAGTAATTCCTTTCAGCTAGCCTTGCAATTAGTCCCTTGGAAAAAAAATAAAGATTTTGGGCTTAGCCAGCACTTCTCTTTGCAGACGGTGCCCTCATCTTGTAACTAGGGCACAGTGGGAGGCGAGAGCTGGTTAGCTCTTAGCTAGCATCAAGCTTTTCGCAGGCAGCGTGAGGCAGATGCGATGACCCTGCTGTGATGCAGGGGAAAGGAACCTGCAGAGGCTGAGTGGGTGGCGAGGGGAGCACAGCAGCGAGGGGTGCACGGCAGCGAGGGGTGCACAATGCACGGCAGCTCGCCTGCATCCAGCGACCTGGCTTAGGGCACGCTGGGCCTTTCTTTCCCCTCCGCACCCCATAGGCGTTGTGCAGGTGTGCGTGGACCCCAGGTTTGCTCCTGCACTTGTGCTTTGCTGCAGGACAGGTTGGGAGGACGTGGAGAAGGAGGCGTGGACCTGCGGCTCCCCAAGCCAGGAATCTGTGCCGTGTCGCTCCCGGAAATCCAGCTGGGATCCACCCACTGTTTACAGAGGAAAGTGCAGTGAATCATCTGTGTGGGGAAGGAAAACACACCAAACTTGGGCCTTTTTAAGCTTTCCGGGCAAGTGAAAGCTGCCGGGAGAGCATCTGACTGGGAGCAGACCCAGCTCAGCAGCCCAGGCGCCCTGGGGATGGGTGCGAGGGCTGGCACTGCTTGCAGGGGTCTGTGACCTGGGACAGGGCACCTGTTTCTACCCCAGCCCAATGAGCAAGGGTGGCTAAACCCATCGCAGCCGGCAGCAGCACTGCTCTGCTCCCCGCAGGCCAGCCCCAGGGAGCACCCAAAGTGCTGTTTGCCAAGCAGATGTCCTGGCTGGCGGGGAAGAGGCAACGCTTGGAAATAAATGCTTTTCTCTAGACATGGGAGAAGGAGAAGATCGGGCTGGATATGGGTTTGCTAGAGTAAGGTCTAGGCTGCTACAGCTGCCCGAGCACAGGGGCGCAGAGCCCTTGGAGATGGCCTGGGGTGCTCCACCTGGCTTCTAGAAGGACACGGGTCTGCTGGGGTCCTCTGATGCCTCCGCCAGCCCCCTGGGCTGTCACAGGTGCCCTCTGGTGCTAGGCAGAGCTCAGGCAGCTAAACTGAGCCCTCAGCATCTCAGCACAACACACAAGAAAAGGTTACTTCCATCTGCAATAAATGACAGCTAAGAAAAGGGTTTGTGTCCATAAAGAGCTGTGTTACCTTCCAGCTGCGGCAGCTCTCTCCCCACGGATGTGGCCTTAAACCAAGCTGCCCAGTGCTGAGACCCATGTGCTGTGCCCCCAGGTGAAGAGGGTGACGTTGGCTTCGTTTAGCACCTGGAGAGCATTTGGGATGAGGTCTGGGCCTCGTTAGGATCTGCCAGTGGGAGATGGGAAGGGCAGACTGCAGGCACCTGTGGCCAGCAAATGAAGGTCATGGCAGGCTAAAGCCAGCAACTTGCTGCAGGATTCCTGGTGTGGCTCTGGGGAAAGCTGGGTCCCTCCCAGAGGTGTGCTCTGGGGTCTCCAGGAAGTCACCAGGAGCAGAAACTGGAGGTAAGTGGAGATACAAGGGGAGAAGACCCCCAAAAGCCAGCTGGGCCCCTAGGCAGGGGTGGTGACAGCTGCTGAGCGGGTGGCAAAGGGCTGACCTTGCACAGGGGCTGCAGCCCTGATGCCACCCTGGCTGCTGACCCAGCCTTGGGCCCTGCTGGGGTTAGTGAGGTGACACCTGCCAGGGGGGACAGGAGCAGCTGGATCACGGGCAGCGTGGTGAAGGGCAGCAGCCGTGAAGCTGGAGCAGAGAGCCTTAGGAAGCCTGGGCTTCTCTGCATCCCAAGCCAGAGCTGATGCACCAGGTGAAGGGGAAATGGTCAGCATTCATGGATAAATTAGAGGAATCAAAAAATTGTGGCTGTTGGGGATGTTACCCTTCAATACAAATGCAGGTGCTGAAGGAAGGTTTCTGGATGGAGCTGGGACAGCAGAATGTGCAGGAGAAGAGAGCTCCTGAAAAAAAAGGTGCCATGGGCCTCAGGGTGCAAAGCCAGTGACCTGCTGCCCATCAGGAGTGGTTTTGGGAGTGGCAGGTCCTCCTCATGGCAGAGAAGCAGAAAGCTGTGGCAGCTCTGCAGGGACACGGCCACGGGTGTTGGCAAGATGGCCATGCTGAAACATGGCTGGGAGTGGGCACTAGAGGGCTGCACACGCACGTTGTTGCTGTCGGAGGTGTCTCAAACGGCACAGCCTGGTCTGGAAATGCTGAGTAACTTCTGCTAGACTCAGTGACCCGAAAGAGAGAAGTGAATAACTTTGAAGAAATAGCAATTACACACTATGCGGCCAAGATGGTGATTTTTTCTTCATTTTAATTGCACTTTTCCCAAGCTCTGCTGCCTAAGCAAACTTATACAAACTTATAAGGTGAAAAAAAGCAAGTTGTGTGTGGGCTTGATGCTGAGGTATGTGCGCTGAGCCTGCCCAGTTCCCTTAGCCCTTGGAAGCTGCTCCAGCATAGCGCTTGCCCCCAGGAAAGCTGCCTCCTCAGCAGAAGTAGTGGGCTCCTTGGGTTGTTTATTGTGAGTAAGCAGTGGCTGGGGATGGTGCAGGCATGGCTGAGCCTGCCTCAGGTCTGGGTGATCCACTGGGTTCCCTCTTCACATGGATTTTTAGGAAACCTAGCAGCACTGAAAAGGGGGAAAATTAAGGCGCACTTACTCCGAGTCATCTATCTCAAGCAATTTTGGAGCAATGTTTGCATGACCACTTATGTCCAGTGCTTTATTTTTTCACCTGTTTCTGGCCTTTCTGTTCCCCTGCAGGAAGCCCCCACTGCTTTGGGGCCAGCTGTGGCCCCCTCTGCCCCATTTACAAGCTCTTGTGTGGTTATTTGCTACACTGACACCTGCCAGGAGCTCCCACCTTGGTGCAGTTCTGCATTTTGCTCCCAATAACCTTTCAGTGTGCCTATGCTCTGGTAGACAGACCTGCTCTGACATCTATGCAAGATGAAGGTTTGGCTGCAGTTTGAGCTCCCTGTGAGAAGTCACCTCCAGCTCCTGCATGCAAACCCATGTTAGCAAGCTTAAGACCGTGCAGTCTCACCCCATCTTCTGGGGAGCCCTGTGCCCCCATCAGGTGCTGTCCCTGGCCAGAGGCAGACCATGGAAAACCTGATGTTTTCATTAATGCACCTCAAAGTACGTGAGATGTTTGCTTTTAGCTGGGTGATGCTGTCTCTGGGTCGTCTTCCTGCTCTTTGCTGCTGACAGCAGAGGATGGAAATGATCCCCTTGGTGCCTGCTCTTGCCTTCACTTGTGTGGTAAGTACCGAAAGCATCTCTCTGCCTCCGCTCCTTTAAGCAGGGCTGTTCAAGGCCTTGCTTCTTGTCTCCTGTCGAGTGACCTGGCCGGGGCACTGTGTCATACGGCAAGAGCAGCAGCAAATTTAACGTGCCCTCCTTTCCTTGGTTTGCCTTGCTGTAGTGAACCAGCTCATTTTGAAGCTGAGGTCTGCTCTGTAAAACACTTCTGAGACCTGCTGGAGGCACCAAACCCAGGGAGAACAGCACTGCCTTTCTGACCAGATCCCCCTCTGCCTTTGCAAACATCTTATGAATAGGCTGGCTTCTTTCACATAGCACATGGGTAAATCTTCAGGTCCCTCGTGAGAGATGTGGGCTATCCTCAAGCAGACAGCAGTGACAGCGTGAACTGATGCCGTCTGCACATTCTTGTACCCTGGAGGGAGAGGATGAAGTAAAAACCTCTGTCCTCAAAGGTGTCAGCAGCATGGGAGGAAGGCATTTGTCAGATATGATCTCCTTATGAGCTCATCAGGCTTTGAGTCCTGCCTCATCCTACCGTGTAATAACCTGGCTGACCAGGGGGAAAAAAGGAAAATCAATGGCTTTGTCCCCAGGAGCCTGATGTAAATGGAATGTGGGGAAAGAACTGCAGGAATAGCTGGGGATGAGGGAATGTCGGCAGATATTGCTCAGGGCACTGATAGAGCATAAAGGTAAGGGAAGAAAAAGCCAGCACTTGCTTGGGAGTTTAGGTAAAAATCAACCTGCCCAGGCTAGGCTCATGATGTCTTTGGGAGGATTCATTCATACTTTTGTGAGTTAAACCCTACAGTTTTCACTGCACTAGCGAGTGTTTGTGTTCCTCCAATAAAAGAATATTTTCAATTTCATTGTACTGTCAGCACAGGCTCATTGATGAGTGCACAAGGAATCCTAAATCAGCTTTGCTTGATATGATTATCCAGTCTGATATGATATTTATTGCCTCTTTTGAAAACTGCAGCTTTCAGCTTCAGTCCAGATTAAAGACATGTCATTTCTGATCTACACTTCAGTAAACGGTACCTGGGAAAAGCTGGCCAGTCACTTTAGAAACCACTTGTACACTGAATCGAATCCTTGGGATTAGCATCCCTTTCCTCTCACATGAAAATAAATCTTCAGTGTTGCTATGATTGCAAAGACTCTTCTGAACTTAATTGCTTTCTCTTAGTATTTAACTCATATCAATCTTCTGATGAGAATAAACCCATCCCTTTGGTTGTTACAGAGCCCTCATGAAAGTGGAGCGATGGGGGAAGTGAGAAAGCACCCCAAACCCCACTCAAACAAGTGTTGTGGGTCACTGCAGGCGTGATCGCCTGAGCTGCTGGTGCTGGGAGAGCCCAGGGAGACTGTAGCCGTGTCAGGTGGGAGCAGATGCTTAAGACTGGTATCTTTTTTACCGCTTGGTAGAAGAATTATGATGTGGTGTTATAGAAGTACTTAACCTCTGTTTTCCTGTGACATGGTGACCGTATTTACTTGGCAGAGCTGGTGTTGGTGCGCAGAAGGGAATCTCCCCAAAGCTAAACTGCCTGGGAGATGGGCTAGCTGATATAATGGGAGCAGTATGAGACATGATTATCCTTTCACACAGAAGGCATTTGATTTTGCTAGGTAAAAACTCAGATTTATTGCCTAAATTTGTGTGCAATATTTGAAGTGGATAGAGGTCTAACAATGTTTGTGATGAGAGTATTTTGCTAAGACATCTTGAAAGATCACTGTGATCCAAAACAGGCTGTTAACAGTAATAATTAGCAGTGTGTAACTGAGGCTTAACTGCTAGAATAGGGTACGCAAAGGTACTGCTGGAAAGACTGCTATGTGGGGCTGTAAAGGACTATGTATGCGTGCTGGAATTCAGAAAAAACATTTGTTGAAAGGCTGTTCAGACCTTTCCCAGGCTGCCTGTACCTGCTGCCTGTCGGTTGCCTCGTCCCACCAGCTGAGCGATCAGAGAATAGTGGGGGAAAAATTGCTAGTCAGGTTTTGCTTTGTAAGAGCTTCTTACTGATATTGGTAAGAAATAAGAGGCAAAGTTAGTATTTTTCTGCCAAAGGAAACATTCTTGTTTGTGTGGTGGTCTAAGTGGGACCCCAAAAAGTGACAAGTGCTTGGGGGTTCCTTGTTTAATCTGACTGTCAAACTACAGAAGAAACAGAGAAGCTGTATTGCAGTAAAAGGGATAATGGGGTATGTAGGACACCAGGATCTGTTTTGTCTGGGATGATTGCTCGTATGGAGCAGGACAGAGAAGAACCTGAATTTGTTTCATGTCCTGGAATGAGAAAAGCAGAAGGGCTGGGAATTGGATGTGAAATGAGCTGTCATGTGGCTTTGAACATGCAGCAGACTGCTGTGGGTGGATGTGGTGGTCAGCAGTGGAACACCCCACGTGGGACTGAGTACCAGCTGCCTGCGGGTACTCTGCCCCGTGGGCGCAGGATGTGTGTGCATGCAGATGCAAAAGAAACCTCTTATTTCTTATTCTGGAGTTCAGCTCTGCAGAACAGGCATTAGACCCCATAGACTGACCTCCCATCTTTCACAGGCCAGGCAATTTCTTCATGTTTCTCTTGACATTAGCCCACTGATTTATGCTAAACTAAAGCACATATTTTTTCCACAAAGACAGATCTGAAGACATCAGGAAGTGAGAAAACCAACATTTTCCCTGATAATTTGTTCTACTAGTTAACCACTGGCACTCTTTTCCTGTTTCTTATTTCTCATTTCTGTCTGTCTGGTTTCTGATCCTAAACATAAGCTCCTGTTATAAATATTGGGAGTAAATCAAAATGCCCTCTAGAATAGTACCTGCTTTCTTTTCAGAATGTGGGGTACGGTAATTAAATGTCTTCAATTTGTCTTGGTTTTGCAGAAGGATGGGGGTTAATGCTATTGCTGCTGGGGAAAAAGCAAATCCCATCCCTTCCCTCGCAGCTGGTTCGTGCCCTCCCTCTCACATGTAATGCAGCAGGGCAGGGAGCTGCTTCTGTTGAAATATATAAACTTTCTTCTTGTTGCCTCCAGGTTATTTTCAGTTTGCAGTCTGCTCGCCACAGGGCTGTATGGATGTCTGGTGCTACGGTGCTGAGCCCGGCACGGTGAGGAGGAGGAGGCTGGAAGTGTTCCAGGTGGGATGTTGTTGCAGCAGAGCCCCCTTTCAGGGATCAAACTGCCACCGAAGCCTTTTGCTGCGGGATGCTTTTCCAGTCCTCAAGAGAAAAGCAAAAGGCTGCTGTGCCTGACTCAACCAGCCTTGTCTGCAGTGCAACATAAGAAACAATAACAAAACAGTTATCAATAATAATGAAGCAATCAAGCTTTCTTGAGTGTATGAGAGTGAAAAATGCCTTCCTTGCCTAACAAGAAAATGGTTTTGCTTCCTTGCCTTTGAAGGGCCACAGCTGCTCGCTCTGAGGGCAGAAATATGGGAAGAGCCAGCACATACTGCAGATGTACACCCTGTTCCTCTCAAAGCGCTTGGCTGATAGGGGGAGGGAACATGCACAAACCATTTGAGATAAATGTGTCTGCCAGGATCAACTGAACTGAGGCAAAGGTGAATTAACTTATGGAAACTCAGTTAAATAAAAGCACATATGAGCTGGAGCTATTGGTGGGGAAAAAGCAGAAAGATCTTTGTTTCTACATGCGCGCACTCATTTTGGCCAAAACACTCTGGGTTAGCAAAAAGTCTATTTAATAAGCCAGGAAAAGCTACTGTGATGGAAATGGGTGAGCTGAGGCAGTGGCAGCCTTTAGCAGAGGGCAGAGAGCAATGAACTGTCTTGCACAGCTGTGGCTGATAGGGAACACAGATGAAACTAATTGATGGAATTGATTAGAGTCTTATCTTTACAAGTTAAACTTTTCCCTAAGAAGGAATTAAAGGGAATTCCTTTGGCTGACCTGAGGGAATTGTAAGAAAACCTACTAAGTTATAACCATTTCTTACATTTTTGTGGCCCATCTAAAGAAGCTGTAAATGTTTCATGCTTTGTATGACTCAACGCTACCATCTCATAGTTTTAACATGCAAAATGCTTTGTGAGTGAGTTCATGCTGTATCATGCTTTGTATATTAAAAAAAATCCTCAATTTCTTCAATGCTATTACATGAAAACAAAGGTTTTAGAGTAAAAAGCCTCTATGACTTTTCTATAAAGAAGATAATTAAAATGTTAATAATTACAAGTTAATTATAAACTGGGGCTGTCACAATATAAAGTTAAAGGCATAGCTGAGCTCCAAACCATTTCATTATCAGAGATAATACTCAGATAATCAAACTCAGCTAGCCTGTTGAAAATATTAACATTGTACCTAGAAATGGAGTTTCTAAGGATTAAAATATCAATGGGGGTTTTAGAGGGTCACTCATATTTCCCAAGGTTTATTTTGAAACTGTACCAGTTTGTCTTAGCTCAGGGTTTGACCTGTGGATCAGCACAGACTGTTTAGGTAGATGCCAGAGTCAATAGTTGATCATTAAGTGGCAGATAAGCTACTGAGAAAAACACCTGTGGGTGTCCCGGGGTGGCTCTGCAGTGTGACTCTGAAATTAGACGGAACCAGGTTTGGCTGGAAGCAGGAGGCTGTAGTGGAAGGGGCCTGTTCTAGTAATGCTCAGAGTGATGAAAACATGAAGTAGAGCATGGGGGGGGACACCAATTCTCTCTCCTTTTTAGCCAAGCTGGGGATACTGAATGTAGGAATTGAACAGTAAAGAGAAGCAGGTGAGGAATAATCCAAGAATTGATTTTTTTTTTTTTTTTTTTTTTTAATTTCCTGAGACAATATACCTAAAGGTCCTTGTGGAGAAATGACTTCTTGCAAGACCATTGACAGTTCTTCCAAATCTAGGTCCCAGAGGGCCAGGAGGCTGCTGCTGCTGCAGCCAAAGCAGATGCCTGCTGCACCCATAAGAGACACAGGCTAAAACTTCAGTATTAGTTTGTTTTCAACGCAGGCAGAAGATGGTGCAAGGCCCTGGTCCAGGCTTGTTAGGCTAGTTACCAGCTTGTTATGAGAACTGCCTGTGTGAAATGGAGCTTGGGACCAGGTGCTGTTTGTTACGATTCCCAGTTTAAGTGTGAGATAGCAGCAAAGGCTTTGAAAATACAGTCACGGGTTGAAAGCAGAGAGAGAGAGAACTACAAACAGCTTATTCACAATTGATTATTGAAAAAGTGTAGCCTTTAGAGCTGGGAAAAGACTGCTTTTGCCTTAAGGGAGGAAGAAGCTGCTTAGCAAATGGGAGGGGGGAACAAACCCAGGCAGGGATGTGATAAAAGCATGTGCCAGAAAGTCCGGAGGCAGAGACCCAGGGCTGGCCGCTAGCTAGAAACTCAACAGGCTTAGAGGGATAAGATCTCCAGTTTGGGCTGGGGAAGAAAGAGGGTGCCTACTTCAGCTTTGGCTGCCCTTATTGAAGTGCTCTGGGGCCTGAGAACATCTATGACACAGACCATCACAGGTCATAGTAGCCAGTGCTGACTGTACAGCGTCAGCTCCATGGTACTGAATGCTCGCAGCTAATTTAGGATGAAGGACTGGCTGACTTGAATATATGATGGTCATGTGGATAATCACTGGGGCTTGGACTAGATGATCTTCAAAGGTCCCTTCCAACCCATTCTATGATTTCATGTTTAAGAACTAATATGTAGTGATAATGTTCAATGGTGTGAGAATTATTGGCATGAAGAGCGTTGTCAATGAATGCCAATATAGTAAAGTTGTTTTAAAGCTTAAAACTGGTATGATTTATCAGTCTAAGCACTCCTGTCACAGTGGTCTCTAATGCCTAACGGATATGTGTATATTCAGTTGCAACCACACGTCTGCACTCGCTCATCAGCATGTGCTTGGCTCCAAAACATGCTGTGTCCTGCCCAATGGGAGGGTGAAACATAAGAGATAAAGAAACTATGAAGAAATTAGGGACAATAATTGCAGTGATAAAGGAAGCGAGGCTTCATTACTTTAGCTACTTAAGGCATACTTGTTTTGTATCAGAGCTTTGGGGTATTTTTTATTTGTATTTTATCACCTACAGAATACCAAATTTCTAGGAGAAAGTGCTAAAAGTAGTTCTGGGCCTATATTCTGTTTGCTAGGTGTCTGTATGGAGGCATCTGCCTCCATATTTCTTCCAAATCCTGCCTCTGATAGGTGTCACCTGAGATTTAAGTGTGCATCTATTCTTCCATTGTTTGGCTTATCAATTTAACTTAGTTTTCACTATGCCTGCATATATCTAACACCTGCAAAAAGCAGATTGATTTCTTTGAATGCTGTGTTGCATTTAGCTGCCTTATTACCTTGTGACTTGGTTAGTAGGAGTATATTTACACATAATTGCTATAAAGTGTGACTCCAACTAGCGTAAGTATACATGGAACCACTCTCAAACTACCAAGCTCGGAAATCCCTAACAATGTAGCCCTGCAGAAGAGATTTTAGCAAGGTATATTTGCCTATTTGAGCATGTACATGTACATTTACCTGTCTGTCTTGACATGCAGCCTGCAAAACTGACATGAGGGGTTTTTGCCTAAATTGCACCAGTTCCTGGCCATCTGTATCCATGCTGTGCTCACTTGTACTTAGGTGAGTTACTAAGGGCTTGTTGCCAGAAGAGAAGGATTTATTGGCTAAAGTTTTACAGGAGCCTGTCCAGTCTCCAAGGGTATTCAATGTTTTCATTCAGAGTCCATATAATACATGCTATGTTTGCAGAGTATGTTTGTTAAACTGTTGTGAATTTGGGAGGAATGGTGAGCACTGGAGAGCAGGACTGGAGTTAAAAGTTATCTTGAGAAATAATCTCAGGAATGCAATAAGGACTGCTACAAAGGATTGCAGTGGGTTAAAGCAATGAGCTGCAAAACTGTCAAGATGGAGAGCGACTGTTCAGCAACAGCTCTGCCAGAACTGATCTGCAGGCTATAGCAAATCACAGCTGTATGTGAGGGGGAGAAAAATCCTAGGTGTACGAGCAGGAGTTTATCCTGCAGGTATGGGGATAGATGCTTCTGCTCTACACGGGGCCACTGCAGGAGCACTATGTGCAGGTTTGCACTTTGTTCTTCAGGAAAGCTGTGAATCACTCGAGGGAATTCAGAGGAGAGCAATTAGTGGGGTGCTGTAGCAATACCTGATCTTTCTTAGGTGGAAATTGCTGTAGACAACTCTGTATGCTGCCCAATTTTTTGCGTTTCTAGCAGTGATTTGGCTTTAGATCCAAGAAAAAGCTTATGACTCATCTGAGCTATCTGTGATATGGGCCAGTGTGGGGGAGCTTGCTGGAGTGCTAGACTGGCACTGGGAGGGTGTAGAAAAAACATACAAGACTCTAGGAAGATGAGACGTATGCTGCATCTGCTGCCCTATGCCTGTAAAAAAATTAATGTAACGCGATTTAATGTGAATCTTTATGAAAGGGAAAGTTTACTTTAAAGAAAACTTATTTCACTCACTCATATTGTCACACATTTCACTCACATTTTCATACCCAAGCGTGTGTGGAGGAACTTTTACTCCCTTAAGAAGTCAAAGTTATTGCAGTGAATTTTTTTCCTCCAAGAATCTTGCTTCTTCCTCTTAGACAAGTCTTAGACAAGGTGGCTGCCCATTGTCTTTGTCTCATCGTGATTATCCTTATGGCCAGTTTGCCTTCCCATTAGGACAGCAGAAAGCAGTGGCACATACAAGGTGACACAACCCTGTCACCATCCTCCTGTTATCAGAGCACAGGTCTCCTGATGAGTTGTTTCTGCTGTGGCCTTATCAGAGCACGGGCTTCACGATGTAAACATCTCATCTGTCAATGTTTTAGTTTAATTGCTGTTGATCATGTTCTTGGTTGTTGACACAAGCCACTCTTCTAGCCCTTGCTTGATTAATAGTTTTTGCTGGTGCTTTCCTTCATATCAACCTTAGTATTTCTGCTACGAATATCTGCATTTCTCTCTGAACGCCAGCCTTCCTGGAACAGGTATGTGGTGTATCGTGACCAATAGCATTTTGTAGGTGTGCAATGACTCCAGCACTGGTGTAGGAGGGAGCGGTCCCTTCACAGGCTGCCCACAAAGCTTGCTGCCACCCTGGTATTGGTCGTAAAACCGACGGACTCCAGATTAGCACTTACAGCTTGCATTTGTGTTAAGTAGACATTGGCTTTTGCCAGTTGGCCTAATGTCCCTAACTAATCATTCTACTATAGTAATTATGTCTGTTTTCGGAAGGCCAGCCGGTATCCCAGGCATACTTGTGGTATCAGTGACAAATTAAAAAACAAAACCAAACAACTTCCTTGTTACCAGCACAGATCTGAACAGCCCAACTGGTTAACTTGCTGGCCTAACCTCTTCTTCTATTAACATCTAACTCCTTTCTGCTTTTTCAAAGCCTGTTCCTCTCTCACCAAGCCGTGATGATGTCATCCATGAGGCTTTTTCCTCACTGAAGTGACAGCTGTGTGGTCCCCAGCTTCTAGGTAAAATGGCTGGTCCTGCAGACTTAGCTGGTTACTCAATAAAATGTACTTTAAAAAAGATTTGCTAGTACTTGCCACTTTTAATATATCGGCCTTCCATTTGTTCCCTCACAGACGTGGAACTTCGATTAAAAATAGTAGTAAGGCAGTGTAAGGGGTTTTACTGACTGACTGCATGTCTTGGTTTTGAAATATAACGAAGTGTTCACTCACTTTGACTAGACATCAGATGTCCTGTCTCTGCTTACTTCTGAGGGAGGCTGTGATTCTTCTCCTCCTGTCCCAGCAGGCATTTCCCAATTAGTTATTTTTCAGGCTGAGCAGCCCCTGCCTTCATTAGATCTCTGATTGCAAAAGAAAGATAACATTTGAGGCTGATGGAGGGATTCCCTCACTATTTCCAAACGAGATTTTAGAGGAGTTTGGTCGCAGTATAACATGTAAGCGGCAGAAGAGGAGAGAGGTCTGGCACCTTTGATTAGCTGACTGAACTTACTAACTAAAACTTCTGTTGCATGTCATGCTGAAAGCAATGTGTTTGTGTTGTGGAGAAAAAGCCAGAGAAACATTAATAAGCTGCCGAAGGAAAACCCTTTTCATTGACTGCTAGCAGTGGATTGCCCCTCATCGCTATATTTTTTTTGACTTTTGTGTCAAGAGTGATTAATCTTTGCAGAAACAATCGGCAATGAACAGGATGCTTACCAAGAATATAGCACTGCTCTTCTCTGGGAGACAGCCTCCATGGAACGGGATCTGTAAGGGCAGAACTGGCTACGGTGAATGTTAACATGATAGATGATTTCAGCTGAAGAAGCCACAGGTGAAGGCCATTTCCATTTTTACTTTAATTTGCTTAAGCTGTAAACCAAGCTATTTCTAGTGCTCATGATGAGGGAATTTTGTGTATGTGGTTATATGGCTCTCGCCTATGAATTTTAAGCATTAAGAGTCCTGGCACTGACAACTTTGAAAGGCTTAAATAATTAAAAGATAGGGTATAGGAGAAGTAGAATAGGTGGAATTTAACTGATCGAGGTTGATTTGAAGTTTTCCATGAAAATGATTGTGGGAATGGATACACACGTCAGGAGAATGATCAGTGTGTGTTAAAGGTGTGAGCAGACTGTGTAGTGATTAGTAAATGTATATTAATGTAGTAGAATTATTATGGTACACAAAGCCAGGACAGATGGTATTTTCTACACAATGTGTCCCCTTGACACATCAGTGCAATGCTGCCAGCTTTTTGTCCAGTCAAAAAAAGGGAACTAGTGTGCTAGTTGAGTTCCTGGCTAGAGATGCCAATTCCCTGGATGAAGCAGGCTCTGAGAGAAAAGCAAATACTTCACAATCTTGAGATACAAAAACTCTCCACCGATGAAACTATTATTGCAGTTGAAACTGGTACCATAAATATTCTCTCCGGTTGTTCACCTAAATGAAAGTGCAGTCTTCTGCTCTGTGAGCTGCGTGTCAGGATATCAGTGTCTGCTTGGTAAAGGGGGTGTAAATTGGTTCCTGGAATGCTCAGTAGGGATTTTGCTGAGTATCTGATCTGATAACATCTGGGAATTCGAGTGGGAAGGGGAGAGGTTCTCCAGAAAGATGGAAGAAAAGGAAACTGGGAATGCCGGGGAATGTCTGTATCTGAACTGCACTGTAATTTGTGGCTGTGCTGAAACCACACAGCAAATTGGTGGTGAAGGGAACAAAGAGCAGCTGAGGCAGGCTCAGCCAGAAAGCTGGGTCTGCAGGTGCCTGGAAAAGTAGTACATCAACTTGATGAGTTTGCATAGTCTTAGCTCAGACATGTTCATGTGAGCTGCAGCTATGCTTCTAGCTATATGCTAAGGTATACATTTCAGTCAGAGAAAGCCAGCCTAAGTCTAAAGAAAACATCCTTATTCTGTTTTCATGAATGAGTGTTTTTCTACTTTAAGAAAACCTGCATAGCATTCATCAGTTCCCTTTACATTTGCAGTGCAAAGAGTAATGGCTGCCTATATCAGAACACTTCCATGTGAGTGTGGGTTTTATCCCTTCCACCAACTCCTCAACTTTTTTCAGCACCCGGAAAAACAAGAAAAAAATTTTCTAAACGTTTCCGGTCTCTATCCATTCCTTGCCATATACACATTCAAATCTGTCACCTGTTTTCTATTGCTTCCTATCTTTCCTCATATGTGCCACATAAAATGACATATAAATGGATGCTGGGACACAGCTGGTCTTTGCTTCCTGTCCCACCCCATCTCCGCTATTGTTGTGTGGGTAAACCAAAGCAAAGCTGTGAGGGACAGGAAACCTCATTATTATGGCTGTCTAGCTGAAATAAGGGGAAGCTGGAAAGCATGACTAATAAGCACCTAGGTCAGACTGACATGCAGGTATCTGCAGCCATCAAACATAACAGTATTTGCCAGAGAACACCTGTGGTAGGATATGATAGTGTCATATATGGGAGTGTCTGAATATAGCGCTGGGATATACAGCATGAACTGCTAGTAGCTAAGCATTAGATAGAGCTTGAAAGCATGATTAAATGCACGTGTAGTGAAAATAATTGATGGAAAAAATGTGTGGTAGAAGATAATCACAAGCAGGAAAATGCATCATGCAATGTATAAGAAATTATCTCTCTATAAAGCAGAGTGATGGATGAGAATCTTTGGGTTTGGGATGCTGGAGAGTTGAGCTCCCCCGAAGTGCATCATTATATTGCCAACACACAGTGTAGTGATTCCTGCTACTGAAATAAAGGAAATGTATGACTGGAGGGGTGGCATGCTGTGCTTTGTGGGTGAGCAGTGTTCTGGAAGATCCAAGTTTGGAGACAGATTTGGGAATCTGTGCTGCAACCGTAAATGAATCTACAGAAGGCCACCAGCACACACGCCATCAACAATGGGTTGTATAACTCGGGCCACATCCAAGAAGGGGGTGCTGGCTGTATGCTGACGAAGATTACAGGATTACATATGCATCTGCAGAAACAGATGGACTTTCTGAACATTGACGCTGAAGCCACTGGCACATCAGTATGAGCCTCTGTATGAACCACTGCTTCCCCTTCCCCACTGGGTAACGATGAGTGATTGCATGTGTGTGAATCATGAAAGCATAATTGAATTTACTGTCTGGATAGTTATCTGCTATTAATAAGTCTACTATAACAGCTTAATAAAAGGTATGCTAATAAATATTGGTTGATCTGTTTCTCCACAAACTTGATCCTGTATAAGGGAAAAGGCAATTTACAACACGTAAACTCCAAGGGAAGAAGACTTATGACAATACCTGTCTTTGCCCTTACCTGTCACTCCCCATGGTTCCTTAGAGAAATCTTCCTTTTGCAGCCTTACTGCTTGTATTTGCTTCTGTTCTTGTACTTAATGTTCTAGCAGATTTTTACGGTCCTCTACCACTTCAGAAAACTATCTTCTCTTTTCACTCTGATTCCCCTGAGGTAGCACAAGGTCAATGATTTTGAATGACTTACCCTTTGCTGTGCCTTTGCTGAGGTCAGGCATATTAAAACAAGGTGGAAATGAACAGACACATTAATGAGATAGGAGGTCCCTAGAATTTCAAAGAATGTGATGAGGGTAAGTATTTCATATGGAGCTTTCAAACAGTCATGTTATGGATGCGGGTTCATAGGTTAAGATGGCCACCCATGTGCAATGCCCCACATGTCATATGCTATGTGCCTTGCAACCTGCAGCACCTCCTCCTTCATTTAGATCAGGGCTGCACATCACCCCTTGGAAAACTGTATTCTTCTCACAAATTCTTTGAAGAGGAAGTTTGAGTTAACGGTTGAACACAGGTATAGCCTCTTCTGACTGCCGAGGGTGGCCCCAAGGCTGTGAATGTGTGATGGCCCATACACGTAAACATACTTATCCGTGAGTGATCTGCTGGCTCTCTGTGCGTTGACTATTTGTGGCCACTTTGGTGGTTGCTCCTTTGCAACAAAGCAGAAGAGCCTAACGCAGGTGGTGGTCGCAGTTGGCAGGGCTGGAAGCTGGAGTGTGTCTACAAAGGTCTCTTTTGTCAGAGGAGCAGGTGTCTCCACAGAACATTTTGGGTGAGGGATCTACAAGGGGAAGGAACAACCTTTTTCCTTTTCTACAAATAAATTCGAGGTATTAACTATCTCTGTGACTTCTGAAATTGAAAGCAAACTAAAACTGTTCAGGAAACTGATGTGGTTTTTTTACAGTATGATTTCAGCTACCATTCTAAGACTAAAGTGAGGTAATTCTGTGGTGACAGTGGTTTTCTAGAAGAAAGGCTGAAAGTACAGATGTATTTAAATGAAACTTGAACAATCCTGAAGTCCAGCTAGGCTCTGAAAAGCCTAAAGGCAATTTCTTCACAGACTAGAAACGGTGCTTTGATTTCGCCTCCTTTGTTTCTTTGACAAAAGCATATGTGCCCTTTCAGATTCAGGGCTTTTAACTCTATTTAGAACATTTACATTAACATAAAGATCACATGGTTGTGACTGATATGTTTCAGTTGTTAATGAGTTGTGGCCAAATCACAGTTCTTCATCGTGATATAGCTGTGTGGTGGGCAACCCATTTCCCTGTGGATACTGCTTAAAACCTCTGCACTCTGGGATATTTCCTGCTTTTGCTTGAAAATAAAAGCATGAGTCATTCTGGAAGGCAATTAGGGAAGAGATGAAATAAACAGCAAAGAATGACTCGCATAATACCCCCAGTATAGTTCCAGATCTACTTGTAAAACCTTATCAAGTTTCCCAGATTTGTACTTTTTCAAAGTTTCCAGTTAGTTGTGGGTGTTCAGACTGCATGATGGGGAGGACTAATAGAAATGAAAATCAACAGCATGGGATTGGGCAGGAGGCAAATGATTTTCCAACTTCTTTGAAGCAAGGCATGAGGTAAGCGTCTTCTAACTTTTGCTTAATTTGGAGGAAGGGAATTGTAAGCAGTGAAGCGCTCCCAAATTGTCAGGGAAAGTAAGATTCCCTCTTTCTTGGGAATAATTAGTATCTATAGTGATAAGAGTTATTCTAAATAAAGTAAGTTTAAAAAGTAGTTTGAGTATTATGATTACTTACTGATAGCTATACTTGTGTGCCTAAAGAGTGTTGTTGCTATTTATTTGTTTGAAATTAAGGCCTGCTGTAGGCCATCTATTAGTTTAAACAGCACGTGTGTATGTACAACTCTCCTGTTTAGGGGAAAAAAAGGCCAAACAAGCCAATACCATTACAGCTGTTGCATCTTTTTCTTACTTCCCTCACTGTCCTCAGTGCCACAATACCCTACCTTCTGCAGTTTCCATCTTTCAGACACTTGCCATAAGCAGGTTATTATAAGCTGTGTTGCTACTTAGGTAGTTACTGTTTTTTGTGTCCTTGCTGTCTCCTCCTTATGAGAAATAGCTTCGCCTTGCCATCACCAATGCTCAAAACAGACTTTCTGCAGAAGCTGCTTGGTGTCTCCACGTTTCCTACAAACTTACCAATGCATTCTGTATCTGACTCTTTTGTTGTGTTTTGTAACTGTTTATGTCTCCAGGTCATGTAACTGTAAAAAAGCCTCTAGGTCTATTGCAATTTTGCAGGGTTAAAGTATTAAACTGAAAAGTAAAGCAAATGTTTGTATTACTTCAATTTCATCTGCTCCTTTAATGTGACATAAAAATATTTCTGGAATTCCTGACTAACACTGGGCATGAAACGTTGCTTTAACACTTTATTAGACAGTAATTCAAATACACACTATTGTCTTGTCAAGCAAATCTATATGACAGCAAGCCCAACTGTTCTTCATTTGTTGCTCAAGAAGGTTACACCAAGCATAAACATGGATTGGTTGTCCTGTTGTGTAAGGTGGGTCTTGAAGTGTGTTGTCAAACAGTGGGATCCCCTCCTGGTACGTTTCTTACAAACATAATAGTTGGAGATGGTCCCGATGGGGCAGAGAGCTTGCAGCTGAAGACAATGTGTGTAGGACTGGTGTGCTGGTTTTGGCTGGGATAGAGTTAATTTTCTTCATAGCGTTGTCCGAAAAGCAGATTCGTGCCCGGCGTGCAAGTAACCAATTCCACATGCTCAGGAGAGATATTGTTTTATTCAGGCCTGGGTGCTCGCTGGACTTGCCACAAATCAAGCACACCTGGTCTAGTCACCTTTCTGTTTATATCCATGCTTCTCATACATATTTTAAATTTCTCTTTTACATATTCATTAAATTTCCGAGAACTAATTATAATATTACATCATCCTAGACACATGCGCACTAAAGTCTTTAGGGTCTTCTTGAGGGTCTCGAGTGGTCTCTGGTGGTCGGCAGGGTAGTGAACTCTTCATGAACTTATTTCCTCCTTTCCTTATAGGGTCGCAGTTTGTCCCTGAGCCATGCTTGGACCATGTTTGTTTATAGTTTCCATAGCTAAAATTAATTATCACTAAATCTAACAATACCTCTAAAACACACAGTTTATAATTAATTACTACTCTACACAATTACACACACACACCTGTTAGTTACCTAACTTCTAAGCAACAAATCTTCATTGTTTAAAATTACAGAAGCGAACAATATAGAATCCACAACAAACTAAACTATCTATAACCATAGTATTCTTAAATTAAAACATATACATCTTGATCTCCTCCAATCAAACACTCACTCACTAACTTCATCATTCTGATTTCTTATTAACTGGTTTTTAACCCAGTTCTGGGCGAGGGCTATACACAGAACAATAACACTTTGAGGACTATAGTTGATTATGATTAACATTAACAATAGTAGCTAGTATGGGGCTGTGTTTTGGATTTGTGCTGGAAACAGTGTTGATAACCCGGGGATGTTTTCGTTACTGCTGAGCAGTGCTCACACAGAGCCAAGGCCTTTTCTGCTTCTCACCCCACCCCACCAGCGAGTGGGCTGGGGGTGCGCAAGAAGTTGGGAGGGGACACAGCCAGGACAGCTGACCCCAACTGGCCAAAGGGATATCCCATACCATATGACGTCATGCTCAGCATGTAAAGCTGGGGGAAGAAGAAGGAAGGGAGGGACCTTCAGAGCGATGGCGTTTGTCTTCCCAAGTAACTCTTACGCGTGATGGAGCCCGGCTTTCCTGGAGACGGCTGAACACCTGCCTGCTGATGGGAAGGAGTGAATTAATTCCTAATTTTGCTTTGCTTGTGCGTGCAGCTTTTGCTTTCCCTATTAAACTGTCTTTATCTCAACTCATGAGTTTTCTCACTTTTACTCTTCTGATTCTCTCCCCCATCCCACCGAGGGGGGCGTGACCGAGTGGCTGTGTGGGGCTTAGTTGCCAGCTGGGGTTAAACCACGACAATGGGTTAAAGCAAGAAAGGAGGAAGGTACATGATGTGATGGCAGCCAGTGTTTTACTCTTTTGAGGTTGGGTTTAAGACATCATAAATTATATGGATGTAAGCTTTTGAAAAACAGACTGAGGGATGGGGCAGGAGGAAAGGGGGTGGGTTGGAGTGCATACCACATGGCAGACTCAAGACGCTGCTCAAAAAACTGTTTCCTATTTTGACTTGTGGTTTCAGTTTTGCATTACTGTTACTTCTGCTTTGCAGACTTTCCCTATGCCAGCCTACCTCGGGTAGGGTGCGGAAAGAGACATCAGGTGGGTCACTCCTTTCCATTTGAATGAATTGTCTCCTGGTGTTTCTGGATCCAAGAAAAACATTAGGAAAAGAGTGGCCTTGGTCATCTCCACTCTTAGGCAAAGTGCTAAACAAAACCTCAAACAAAAACCCCACTAAAAACCAACAAAACAGATTTCAGCATAAACTGTCCCAGATAACCTTTAGGGCACCATTGGGTTATCTCGTATTTCTGCAGACCAAGGGCAGGGATTAGCTTGTATGTGTGCAGCGCCTGCTTTGAACTGTTAGCGCTGCTACTGTGGAGACATTTTGATACCGCTAATTTTTATAGGGACTAAGTATGTAAATTTGCACAGAGCATTACAGATAGCGATACCGGGGTTCTTTAAGCTTGCAAATCTGGTTCTTCAGGTTGTCTAGTCCAGGTTTTTGACCCCGGGCCAAAGTGTTTTAAATGTGGTAGTGCAGCACATAGGGCAGTCACGCAAAGGATGCATTTTAAGGAGGGGGTGGAAGGTAAGGTATAGAGTGAAGCTTGCTCACCAGGCTGATTGGGAAGGCACAGGACTGTGTGCTGTTCTGGTGGAGATGGGGCTGATTTCAGAAAAGTTACTCCCTTCCTAACTTTTTAGCCTCCCAACAGCTGCAACAGCCTCCACTCCCTCTCAAGTGGCTGTGGAGATGGATATGCAGCCTGGGTTTTCTCACAGTTGCAGCACCAGCCGCGGGGCCATCGACTCTCTGGCTGTCCCTGCCCACTTCCCTCACGGGACACTTCTGCTTGTGGAGGAATCGCCCTAGGCGTGCCCCCGGCCGAGGGCACCCTCCCTGAGGGCAGACTGGCCTCCGGCAGGAAGGAGCGTGGCGGCGGGCCTGGGACGGCCGAAAGGCGCCCTGAGGGGGCGCAGCCGGGCGGCGCCTCGCGCTCGCGCCGGGGCTGGCGCCCGCCCCGCGCGCACCAATCGGAGAGCGGGAATTGGAAGGGGTGAGTGGCACGAGACCAAGGCGGCAAACAGCCCTTCCTCCTTCGGCCGCGGAAGGACGCTCCCGCCTCCCGCTCTCTTCGCAGCCAATCACAGCCGCGCTCCGTCTACCCGTCCCGCCCCTGGCGGCAAAGAACCAACGGGAGGCGCTACTCCTTCAACCGCTCAGCCAATCAGCGACCGAACCTAAAGAAAAACACATCCCCGTCGCCTCCTCCCCGCAGCCCCGCAGGCGAGGGTCGCTCGGGCCGGCAGCCTTTCCTATGGTGCCGGGAGCGGCCGGTCTCCCCGGTCCCCTCCGCCGCCCGGGGTCAGCTGGGCAACCCGCGCCATGACCCGGCCGCTCGGCGAGGGCGTGCCGTCGCCGGGCCCGCCCGTCACCAGGTCCCGACGCCATTTTACGCCGGCGGCCGCGGCCAGAGAGACGGCCCGAGACTTAAGGTACCGGCGGGGTGCGGACGGGCGCGTGGGAGGCGGCCGCGACCGCCGCGCCCGCCTAGCGGAGCGCCGAGGGGGCTCCCGGCGTGCAGCGCGCCTCCGGCAGGGGGCGCCCCCGGCGGGCGGCTCCCGGCATGCACCGCGCGGCGCGCGGGCGGAGGGGCTGGCGCCATGGCCGGGGCCGAGGCCGCTCTGCGGGCGGGCGGGCGGCCGGCGGCTGCGGGAGCCTCGCGGTGCTGTTCCCAGCTCCAGCCTTTCAGTCCCGGCCGAGCTCGGCAGAGGGGGTGTGAGACTGCCCGGGAGCCCGGCGGTGTGCCAGCCGCGAGGGGCGGCCGGTACCCTCCTCGTCTGTACTCGCCTCAGTGGGCGTTCCAGCCCTGGTGCGCCGGCGCTTGTTCTCATGTGGTGCTGGTAGCTTGTTGGGCAAGGTGAAAGGCGTCTGGTAGCCGGGCAACCCGACAGCGCACAAAGAAACTGAAGAAGATGTCTGGCCAAGTACTGACTAGCATCTTCAGCACATCTTTCAAACTGCGTGAGTCCTCCCACGTGTACACATATGTCCTCCCGTCTTACGGCTTGGTGTTTGTTAGCAAGTCTACCTGTAGAGCTAGGTAGGCTTCAGCAGTTCGGCTCTAAAGGGAGAACTTCAGTTGTCATTGATTCGGCTTCCAAGCCTGTTCCAGCTGTGAACTGTACTGCTAACGGTGCTGAGGACAAGGTCTCCAATGAAGGCAGTGGTGGTCAGTGACAGTTTTTAGACATGGTGAACCTGTCTGCCAACTAGAAATCCAAATTGTGCCAACGACTTGATGAGGTTTTTCAGGGGCTGCCGAGTTAAATAAGTGCTGTTTCTTGCAGTATGAGGCAAGTCATAATTTTCTTATGCCGTTAGCAGCACCTTATTTTGTTCATTTCTGCTGCTTCTCTTTTTTTGATAGCTTTTTTGATAGCCTGACATTTGAAGGAAAGGGAGAAGGTAAAAGTTCAGTTCTTCTGTGTTGCTTCTTGCCTACAAAAGTGAAACTATTCTGTGTTTTGGTTTTGCTGTGGTTAATATGAAAGACCATTGCAAGGTTTTATGTGCAACTTTCTTTACTGTTTTGTTGTTGTTGTTTCTACAGTGATTTTCAAGATGCTCCATTTTGTCAAAGATGTATTTACATTTTGTAGCTTATTACTGTGTTGTGTGGCTTTGCTTTCTCTGAGCTATTGCTAGTGTTTCCAGCACAGTTTTTTAAAAGTAAAATTTTTTTCCAATCAGAGATAACCACTGATATGGCTTTAAACACTAGTTACTTTTAAAGAATACCCAGGGTTTTATCTTTTTAAACAAGTGGAAGAATTTCCTTCTTCCCTCTTTCATGCAGGTTGTGCCCTTAATTTTGAAAGACCTAAAAGGTCTGTTAGATGCATCTCCTGGCTGTGTAGCTTTTTTCTTTGTTAAGCAAGATCATGTATTTAGGGGTTTTGCCTTTTCTTATCTGGGTTTTTTAGTGGTCTCCCTAGTGCCTCAATTAAGATGAGATTTCACAAAAAATGGTGGAATAATTTTTAGTGGGGATAAATATGTTCTGCTGAATTTATATATTTTGCTGAAAAGCATTAACTAGAGCTATGTAGTTGTTTGCAAAGATACACTAAAAAACTGTGACTTTCATGTCAGGTAAAAAAGAGTCAAAACCAGTAATTATTGTTTCTTTATCAGGTCTTCATTCTTTTAGGGCTGATTATTTGACCTTTTATTAAAACACTAGTGGAAATCCTCCTGTGAATAGTTTGTGAACAGTTATGGTCCTGTTCACATAGAAAATCATGCGTTCTTTTTGTACTTTAATATATACATATGAAAAGCAGGTTGGAAAGCCCAGTACTTTCTTGTGTTCTTCCTTGTACTCTTATCACATGCTTTCATTTTTTTTCACCCTAGGTTTTGTTTGAAGTTTCTAGTACACTTCCTTGTCTGAGATACAACACAGCACTCAAGAAATTACTATTCTGTTTTAGTTGGACAGTTCCTATCCCTTGTTCTTCCAAAAAGCAGTAGAACGCAAAGTAGAAAATGTCAGTGGATAAGCACTTTAAAACAAATAGTCAAAGAAAAATCACTCTCCGTTCAAGTTAAACTTTTATCCCAGGGAGAGAAAAAAGGCCTTTTTTTAGCAGCAGTGCCTCCATTGTCTCAGTTATGTTATACAAGGCTTTGTATAATTATGGAACAAACATGAATTTTGTTACAAAGCTCTTGCATCTGGAACAAAAGACAGCAAAAAGATACAGCAATGAGATAGTGGATGTGGGAGGGAGATAAGCAGTCGTTCAAAATCAGTGGCTGCGGAAAGAAGGAAGAAAATAGCAGAAGACACTGGTTTTGGTTTGTCTTTAAGATTCAAGTGCAGAGAGGAATCTAAGAGGTAGCTGGAGATGATATTTGGACTGCCGACAGCGGTTGGTATTGCAGATAGGGCTGTAACCTGGAAGGAAGAAGTACAGTTGCCTAGTTAGGAGAATAGAGGGGGTTTGGAAAGATATGCAGTGCAGGAAGCTGTAGGCACGGGATGATTTTGCAGCTGCGAGAGCAGTCACAAGCAAGCGTTGGGAGTGTCCTGAGGAATGCAAGGCGGAGAGAGCCTTGTGAGAGGGTGAGGTCAGGGTGTCAGAGTGGGAGCTGATCTAGGGCAGAAAGACAAATCAGTCAGCAGCAGCAATAACAGCAAATAAACCTGCAATTTAGTCTTTTGATTCTTATGTTGAACTGAAATTTGGGGACCCTGTTGCTTCAGCGTGTGGGAAGAATGGGTGTATTTTGCCTATGTCAAATTAAGCTGGGACAAGTTGGAGGCAAATAATCTTTGACAAGTAGTTTTTCTGCTTTTTTTGGTAAGCCAAAAAGACTATTTTATGTACTCGCGTATTCTGATTACAGATGTCTTTTTATCACTGCTTCGCAGTAGCCCAATTAAAGAAGCATCAATGCATTATAAACAGCTTTTTGTATTTGTGTAGGTGCTAAAAATGCAGAAGCCATGTAGAAAAAGCAAAAGCGAAAGTAACAAAGATTCAAAATTAAATCCAAGTTTAGTTTGAACAAATGAGCCATGGGTTGTTCTTGCCTGAACTTCAAAAATGGTTATTGAGTCTGTGACAGCACAGTCATGTATGGATGCTTGAATATGTTAGCTTACAACCTGGAATAAATAAGTTTTGCCTTTGTAATCACTGTCGCAGAGACAGTAAAGATATAGCTTTGTTTTGGAAAGCACAGAGATTATAAAAGATGGGAGAAGGTCTTAAACAAACCTGTATTATTCTTGCTTTCTCACACCAATATCTTGTTGGAACTTGAAGAGAAGCTTCCTAAACAGGCATAAGTGTAGCCTTGAAGTCGTTAGTAAACTTCCTTGCTACATGGGAGAAGATGAAGATAGCAAGTTCATAGTTCTTAAAGTATTTTAATGTTCAAATTGTACATTACTCAGACAATCTGCCCATTTTTAGAAGTGACATTCTCTCACAGAGAAATGCCTTGGTGTTCTTGCATCCTACTTATTCTTGCCAGGGAAAATACCTCTGATTTAAAGCTATGAATAATCTTTTTGTGTATGTGTAAAAATAAGACGGTTGTAGACTGCTGTTTCTTTTAGAAGTCAGAAGATACCCGTAATGTGTGCTGGGAGGGATGCCACTGACACGTGTATTTTGTTAAGGGGCAGTGCTGGTACAAGTTCCTGCTGGGAAGTCTGGTAGTGCAGGTAGGAATTTGCATCCCAGCCTGGCACCAGATGTGTGAAAAAAGCAACAAACAGTGGCGCACAAAGGGTTTTGGGACAGCAGGAAGAAAGTTATAGGATTAGTTGAACTTTACACCTTGCAGATAGAACTTTGTGGTTAGACTTGATTGCAACTTATAATGCATTGAGGAGGTTTGGTCACTGATGGTATTGATAAGGCCAGCTGCTTACCCTGTAAAACCTTTTAAAAAAAAAAATTATAGGAGGGGTTACCAGCTCAAAGTGTTGACAGTGGAGATGGGGAGGTTGTTCACACCATCACATAAGGTACTGGTGAGGTCTCATCTGGAATTCTGGGTACAGGTGAGGTCAGTCCCATTTAAGAAAGCTTAGTTTAAGCTGGAAGGGTGGTTAAGACTTGCTAGGATGATAAAGGAAACAGTTTGAGCGAGGAAACTGACAGGTTGGCTTCACTAGCCAAGCAAAGTAAAGGCTAGAAGGCGATGAGGATGATGATGATCTATCAGAAAGAGCTATCAGAAATAAGAGCTGCTGGCATTAAAAAAAAAAAATCTGTAGAAATAAATTACAGCATTTTAATTTTATCAATATTTGCTGTATGGGCACTTAGGTATTGTTCTTTTAAAAAGATAAAGTTGTGTTTTCTCTTCAGAAACCAGACCATTACAGAGTTCTTCAAACCAGTTTTAAACCAAGGTAAATATATGTTTTTTAAATGGAAGATATTTGTATGAGTTTTAATTATATAAATGTGCAGAATTATAGTCCAATCTCATTCCAAATTGGAGCAGCAATATAAGGAGTACACCTTACCAAATATATCAAAATGAGCACATTTAAAATTTTTTCTAATAATGTAACTGAAAACGTTAATTTCCTATTAAAATGCATTTCTTTAAATAGCAATGTAATTATTATTTCAAGTTATTGTCTCACATGTAAGCTAGATTGTTTATAACAACTGCAGCTGTGACATAGATCATGCAGTTCTTTTGTAGGAAATAAATCTCATGGCACTAGCAAAATTAAATGATTAAGTAAATTCATTTTGGATTGCGTGTAAGAGAGAGAAAATATCAAGTAATACAGTCCAATAAGGTTGTTTTTTTCCAATATCGTGGTTGTGAATAACTTGTCTTTTCTTTTTTCTCTTAGACCTTGGCCGTAAAGACAGAACTGTGTTGTGCTCACCAGATAGAGGAAATGTAAAAGATGCAGGAATCGGACTGTCAGTTTTACGCACTGAATGTTTTGAAAAGAAAATATCTTCTCCAAAGAAGGTCAGAAGAAAAAAGATGCCAGACCAAACACCAAACACAAGTCCTGTGTTAGATGCCTTTCGGAGAGGAATTAAAGAGAAAAAGGACAGTGTAAACACTTTGGAGAATGGCAGAGCATGCAAGGCCCTGGATTCATTGTACCCAAAAGTTGTGATTCAAAAACTCCTTATTACCGCAGGGTCTCGCAGCTGTTTCTTGGCCAAAAAGGATAAAACTGTCAAGTCAGAACAGGGAAGAAATGAGAAGTGTCTAGGTGTAACAAGAGCACCATTGTCTTGTGGAAATAGTTGGGAACAGAAAATTGACTGTATGGATCTAGAAGACACTAGTTCAGACTCTGACAAATGGGTTTCATCGTCAGAAGCTGATACTCGAAAAGGCTGTGCTAGAAATAATGGCACTGCAAACAACACCTCTCTGTGCCAAAACGCAGGGCTTCCCCTGAAATTGCCCTGCACTCCAACTGACTCTGAATTTAGGTTGTCACTGGAAGCTCTCCGCAGAGAAAGGAAGCGGAAGAAACATAGAATGAAACAATCTAAGCCACATCCGGTAAAGCCATTCTCAGGAACAAGCCTATCACATCAGGTGTGTTTAAAAGGGTTGTTAAAGGTGGACATCAGTGACCCATTGTGCATGTGTTTGTTTTTGTGGGGTTTTGTTTTTTTTTGTTTTGGGTTTTTTTTTTCTTTTTCAATGTAGGATGAGATTCTTGGTGCTGCCTTTTTCAGATATAACAAAAGTTTATGCTCTTTTGCTATTCCTTTGTAAATCTTAGGTCATGCTTGGGTAAGCTGATTCTTAACTATTTTACAATAAATTAGAAATCCTGCTTTAAAAGCAGGGGAGATGTTCTGGGTTAGATGCAAGTACGAAAATGCAATGGAAATTGTAACTTTAAATTGTATTTTGTAGAGAAAATGTCTTTGTTATCTTAAATGCCTTATAAACTTGTGTTTTCTTACAATGTAGTGTAGGGAACAGCCTGGCAAATTTCTGCTAGTTAGAAGTTGCAGTTAATAGCAGTTCAGATTTATGCACTTAAGCCACAATATTTAGGTAGAGGTGGGAGTGGTCCTATTAAGTGTGTAGTATTTCATTACAGGTTGAATTATGTTCACTTTTTTACCACCCGAGAAAACCCTTTAAAAGATTCCTGTTACTTGTCGTTACTTGCGTGTGCCTCCATAATGTACTATGAATGGAACAAAAAAGGTTGTTTAGTTTCTGTTTCCTTTTCTCCTTAGCACCCCTCCCTCCGTATTTGCTTGTCTGTGCTTTCTGTCATTCTGTTATTTAAGTTCCTAATAACTTGTTTGAGGAAAGCCAGCTGGGCTATGTTGCCATATAGCCCAGGGACGCAACTGGCTAATGGCCCTAAAAGTGGAGAGATTTAGAACTGGAGGCGAATCTGAAGAAAAGATATAAAATTCAGGTTGTGGAGAGTCCTTTGGTTGAGATCTTTGCAGCTGTGTTTTAAGTTTGTCTTGAAATCAAGTATATTACCATATTTCTGGGGGTGAGTGGAACTAAGTCTGTGCTGGATTCAACACTTGGCTCAAGACGTCAACATCCTGGTTTTAAAAAGTATGCAATTAACTTTTTTATTTTCTGTCTTTATTTTTAGGGAAATGGATGTCCTTTAAGAAAAATATCACATTCTGGTTCAAGGGAGACTGCCTCAGGTAGAAGCAGTGCTGATAATACGGAATTAATTAAACAATCAGGTTCATCACTTATTGTCCCTTTTTAAGGGCTTTTTTTCTTGAGAGAGAAGACAGAAAAACATAACTTCAAAAAAATTACTGCTGTATAGTCAAGGTTATTTCTAATATATGGCAAGCTTGAAGAGGTTTAAAAGTAATTTGAGATTTTAGTGAAAAACAGATTGTTTGTAACTTAATTAGAAGTCACGATATTTCTTTGTCTTAAGCCCTTAATCCCTGAGTATTTTTATTGTTTGTCTTGCATTTTGTGGTGGCTAACAAATCTTGCCTTTCAGCTTAATCCAAAAAGCACATTCTTGTTGAACCGAACACTAAAGTTTAGCTGGTATTCTTGTTGCTCTTTGTCCCTTTTAACCACAGGGATCAATTTTGTTCTACGTTAGGTAGAAGTGAATATAAAAAGCTCAGGTGAATAGAAGCTTGAGCTAGGTCAGCAGAATGATTTTTTTTTAAAAAAAAAAAAAAGAAAAGGAGGAGGGGAACCCAAAACAAGAAGAGTATTCCCGTGTTGTGGATCCATGGCTATGTAAACCTGTTAGACTCTCTGCCGCTATGCTTCACTTTCCGCCTAGGCTAGCACTGGGACTTGGCCAGCAGAGTGAGGAGCTGATCTGGCTGAAAATTGAGTTGGGAAGTTCTCAGCCACATCAGCTCCAAGAAGTAGCTTGCCATGAAGTGTCCAGGTTGCTGGTGCCAGCTTAAGGCTGGCCAGAAGCAGAAAAGCATGGTGAGGAAGGTGGGCTCTGGTGCCATAGAACCATAGCCTGAAAACAGATTTTTTTCATATTCTGAATGCTTTTTCATGAGCACTGTTAAAATCATTGCAGTATTTCCAAAATACTTTTCATAATGTTCATTATTTATAACCATTATATGTAATTACAGAAACTTTCTTCCAGTCCCATACCTCAACTGGGCTATTGTCTGTTCCAAAAACTGATTGATTCTAGTGTACAGAAAAAGTGTTCTACAGTGGCTGCTTTAAAATAAAAGGATTTAATTTCATTTCCAAGTTAGTTACAATAGTAATGTAACAGTACAGCATCAGCTAAATCTCAATTGTGGTCCACTGTGTTCAAGCAGAATGGAAGTATTGTAGTTTCTGATAAAAATTTCAGTCATAGTTGACTTAAAAACAGAAGTTAGTTTTTTAAAGGGTAAGCTGTTACAGGTTGGTTTTGGTTTTTTTTTTTTTAAACATGACAACAGTGGTTTACTTTTTTCTTAAATACTTCACAGATGACCCATCTCAACCAAAGCCAAAGCAGGTTTCAAAACACGAGGCATCTCCTCCAAATGCACTGAGAATGTCATCTGAGGTGGCCGCTGGTATGCGGAAGAGCCAGTCTGTTCCTTCACGCTGCCTTAGATTTAAGATGTCTTCTGGGCGATCCAAACAAACAGACTTTTCTGGGAAAAGAAAACGCACTGCCATGAGTGTGGATGCAGACAGTTCAAATCAATCTGAGTTACCAAGTTTGAATGACCCTGCTTTTGGTAGGTCATCTGCAAAATGCAAAAATAGGAGGTCTGACTTTGTAAAAAATATCCTTTTGAAGTCTACTTGTGGTGATGTTCTGCAACTAATGGAGGCTGCTGCTCTGCCTAGACATGATTCTACTCTTCCAGAGGAATACCTCAACTCAAGCGATGAAAATGAGAAAAATAATTGTTCCTCTGTAGGTTTGTCACCTTCATATTCTGCACACAGTCCTGGTAAAAATAACCACATTTCTGCTGTGGATACCAAAGAGAATCAATTGCAGGTGGCTAACTCACACTTTTTCTTGGAAAAGTCCCTTTCTTTTTCTCAGGAAAAAAGTACTGTGTGGCCTTCTCTCCACCACTTAACACAAACAAAAGGTGTGGAATCTCATCTCCAGAATGCTGGCTTACCTCAGGTATTGGATGCTAAGAAGGAGCAAAATGGGAAAAGACCAGAAGGACGTGCACACAACAAAGCCTACAGTATTCAATCCAGCAACAGTTTTTCAAAAACAAAAGACAAGACTTCAGAAAACGCTTCTGATTCTTGTTCAGTGGAAGGTTCTGGGAAACCTGCACTCTCAGAAGAGACTGGTAAAAGTGTTCCCTGTTCGTTGTCTTTTAAAGAAGGGTGCATGGACAGCAACCTTATGTCTTCACAACTCTCAGGTGAGTTAAAAGTTGAAAGCACCTATACAGACAAGTCCAAGTTGAATGGAAAAGCAAAAAGCAGCTTTGATAGTGAAGATGAGAGTTTGGAATGCAGTCTAGATGATGATGACAATGATGAAGAAGAAGTATTCATGCCACTGCAAGAAATTCTGTCTTCAAGTCCTAAGCCACAGGCAGGAACCCTGGAAGACAGTTTTTCTCAGGACACCGTGACTCCATTACTGAAGCTTCATGTAAGTGGCTAAAAAACCAAAAAAAGCATTGCATCACCTTTGTTATATTGTATTTTTTGGCGTGATTTTTTGCCTTCATTCATAATCCATGAAAACTCGGAGTTATTTGCCTGCAAAACTGGTTACTGAGGTTACTTAAGGGTCCTATGCTGTACGGTGCAATGTAGTCAGAGAAAGGGTGCTTGTTACTATGCTTGCCCTTGGAATGGCTGAAAGATGGTTTGTGCAGCTAGATTGCATTAGCTGTATGCCTTTCAGAGCTCCTTTTTAGGAGTTCTGGTTTTGCTTTTTCCCCCTAAAGAAAAAGGCAGGAGGTTACATGTAGAAGATGTGTGGGATCTAATGTTTTCATTTCCTGACCAGGTAAGATTTTTATGAGTTGAAGTTAGATGGGGAAATTGATCTATCTGTTGAAAGATCTGTGTGCTAGACTCCAGTCATATATCCTTGTCACAGTCTGTCATTGTCAGAAGTCTGTGTATGAGTTCTTGATCTGTAAGTGTGATGTTTTCTTTGAGGCTGAATTTCATGGAAATTGGAAGTATTTTAGAAAGGCTTTCAAAAAGCTAAATTACTTCTGCTCACAAGGGATGGATAAAGAAGTGTTTAAATCCCAGTTTACAGGATACAATGGTGAATTGATCTGTGTTTAGCCTATTTGTTCAATAACAGCTTGTCAAATAAGTTGTGATTTTGTAGTTTTATTGTAAAATAATGGTTTAATTAGGAACATCCTGCAGTAGGACTTAGTGTGGCCTGGACAGCTGACCCCAGATGACCAAAGGGATATATTCCATGCCACATAGTGTCGTGCTCAGCAATAAAAACCAAGCAGGGGGAGCTGCTCTGGCATGTAGACATTCCTCAGAGTCTAGCTGGCCATCCTTCTGCTTGTGGGAGGTACTGAGTGATTGCCTTTGCATCACTTTGTCTTCTCCCTCTCACCCCCCCTTCCTTCACTTATTAAACTGTCTTTATCTCGACCCAGGAGTTTTCTTGCTTTTGCTCTTCTTACTCACTCCCTTGCACCACTGGGTGGGGAAATGAACAAGCTGTGTGGTGCTTAGCTGCTGGCTGGGGTCAACCCACTGCTATTTTCTACAGTAGAAAACAAACCTGCTCTTAGCAGAATACCTGTATAAATACTCTCGTACTTGTCTCCTGATTTTAAATCTCTGAAATGGTTTATTTGTTAACGGAGTTTCTCTTTGAGTATCTCTGAGGGCAGATATTGAACAGCCATAATTATTTTCTCTTTCCTTATCCATTAATTATTCAAGCACGTTATAGATCAGACTTTTGTGGTTACATACATATTCCACAATCTTAACCAACGCGTCTATGTAATTAATGGTTAACGCTGATAAACAGATGCAGCCTAGATCAAATGTTTGTGGAACATGAATGTGACCACAACATTTGGCCTATCTTGTTTCTGCATAATTAATGGTCAAGGAAGACAAGACAGTTAAGAACTGTCCCAAAATTTCCATGACCATGGTTTTTGAATATACTAGCATTCTTCTCTTGTCTTCTAAGAAGGGGCATATGTGCATGTTAGAATAAAGTCTTGATTCCTCAGTTAAAAAGTCATTTTAGGCATATTAACCAGATATAAAATAAGGTAAGAGATCTTCAGATTTTTCACACAAAGACATGCTGCTTGTTATATTCGAAAGATATCTCTGAATGCCAAAAATTAATGCTGTATTAACTGGCTTTTTTATTAGCAGGTAGACACTAACTTCTTAAACTAACTTCTGTTACCTTTGCGTAATAGAAAATCTCCGATGACAGGGTACGCTCTTATTAAATTGTGTTCTCCTAAAATGAAGGAGCTCATAGGAAGAAGCTTTGTCACTAGTAAGAGGCTTGCAATTTAAGAAGGTGGTGTCAGAAGGGCACTGCTTGTCCAAAGAACTGAATCATGGTAATAAAAGGTTTCAAATCTGTGTTGTCTGCTACTAGCTGAATAAAACACTGGCTACTGAAAAACAAACTAATTTTGCTAGCGGTTAAGACTTTCTTTGTGTGTTGTTTTGTTTTTTAGTTCTATTTACTAGCTTCTTAATTTGGGCTTGCATTAGGATTTTGATTGGAAGCTTTGTTTTGTGTGATGACTTTGGAGGTGTCCAAACACTGGTGCTTTGCCTTCTAGGGACTCCTGAGAGTAACAAAGAGATACTGAATCATTTTTTGGGTTTCTTGTCTCATGCACGAGAATGGGGATTCCCAGGGTCTCAGTGGAGGATAATAATAAAGCTGTGAGGTAAAAGGCTTTTGATGCTAATGCTCTTTGTGAAGGTTAGCTGGAGGTCAGCCCCAGGGAGAGGCACAGAGACTTGCTTTGCTGTTCAGATCCATTGTGAAGCATGGTTATTTCTAATTAGTCACAGAGAGAGATTTGACCATTATATAAAATTGTCAAGGGACTGAGAAACCTAAACTGTTAATTGTCTGTTTTTCAGGGTCTCTGAGTTTTTATCTTCAAGTAAAACATCGTAAAATTGGAAGAGGTTTCTATTTTGATTATGTTTGTTGTCTAATACTGAATGAATTGATAGCTTGTGGTTTTTTTTAATTTCTTGCTATTTCATTTACAGCTTTCTAAGCCTCCTGTTGTTAGCCAGGTGTCATATGTGAACAGCTTAGAACATCTCTTGAAGGAGAAAGAAGAATCTAAAAGGTTTGTTTCTTAAAGCTGCTTTGAAAATTTGGATGGAATTGTAGAAGCTTAGATTTACCTCATCTACCCAAAATGGATGGAGTTTGGGTAGCAGCAAGCTAAGCTTTGCCTGCTGATGCCACCAACATACATCTGACAAGGACCTACAAGTGCGGCTTAACTGTAAAAGCTGAATGACAGGCTCCTTCCAAGCAATAATGAGTGATTTGTGATACATCTGTCTGCCCCTCAAGAACTGGACTAAATTTACCGATGCCTTCGTTGTAGGTCACTGAGCCAGCCAGCAGCTGCCGGTCAGGCATGAAATAGAAGTATTTATGTAGACTGACTCTATACTAGTTTCTTCAAAGGCATTTGTAGCTCAGTTTTGGTTTCCAAGGTTGTGTAGGCTATCGCTATCTGAGTAGTTACACAGTTCAGTGAACAGAACTAATGAGTGCTCTTGCAAGAGGTCTTTTGGGTAGAAAGTGTAATGTGGTATATGTACTAATGGCAAGTGGTGGTGATGGGTATATATGTATGATTAACTGTTTTTATTAAAGAATCTGACCCTAGTAACTATGGGCTGACTGACTATAGAGCAGTGAATACTTCTATAACTAATACTATTTAACAAATAAAATACTAGTATGACGTTTAAAAAAAAATTAAAAAAAAAAAATTCATCCAGAAGATTGTAATTGCACAAAACTTTCAAAAAATTCTGTCAGAAGTTGGTTGAGCGTATTTGCCTCTGACAAGCTAGTGATTGAATGTGCTGTTGGAAATTCATTAGGCTTTAGGAAACGTCCACTTTGTATCGTGGAATAGCAACATGCTTGTTTTTTGTGCAGATGCAATGTCTCACATGCTCTTGCCGTGGATAATTGGCTACTGACTCCTGGGTTCACATTCAGAGCTTAAATTTTGTTTCTTCTGCTGTAAATACTAAATGGTGATGATGTGTTCTGCTGCTGTTATTTCAGGGTAGATGAACTAGAAAAGCGGTTACAGGAAGACTTACAAGGAAGGGAAACTAGTTCTTCAGATGGAGAAGATGAGGAGAATGCCAATGGAGATGAAAATCTCTCAGAAGAGCACAGGTCCTTCCAACTCCAAAACCAATTAAATCTAGTCCTTCGCTTTTCCAGCCTTTTTTTCTAATCTCTCTCTCTTTCCATCAGTTGTTAATATGTTTAATGTGAGCCATTTTTATCGTCTTCTGGGGTTGGGTGGATTTTCTTGAACATTACCGTATTTTAACAATTCAGCTTTCACATAAGGCTGATGTGTTCATCATCTGAAAATAACTATCTCAACCAGAAAATAGCTTCTCAATGTTTAAATTCATAAAAGCAATTTTGAATTTTACAGGGCGTTTATAAAGAGATTTTCAGTAATAGCTCATGCCATACCTGACTACCATCCTGGAGAAGATATATTTGATTTATCAACCTCTGGGAAAATCTTCAGTCAACATAACCTTGACTTGAGGAATTTTCATTTCATCCCTCAAAATCCTATAGAAAAGCTCCTTCTTACGTAAGAATATTCTCTTCATTCTGTTGTGTTTACTTGTATGATTTTCTTCAGTGTTAGCAGTTTTAAAGATAAAATAGTATCTTTGCATGCAAGTGAGCTCTGTCTTAGTAAGTAGGCAAGACTGACTCCCTTTCCCTGGAATTCTCCTTTCCAGGTTAGCTTTACAGAACAGTGGATTATTACTTGAAGCTTCCTTCTTTCCTTCCCTGGAATTCTTGAAAAAACATCTTAAATGAGACATAGGGAAAAAAATAGGTGTTCTGGCCTTTTCCATATTTCTGCTGTGTTGGACTATCATTGGTAATCTGACCAGTTTGTGGAAGATAAATGCAGAAGTGAAATGTTATAATGAATAAATGCTTAACTATCCCAAGACAGAAGGAGGACCTTTGTGGTGAACTGATTTGTGACCTACTAATGTTGCATTATGTCTGCTGAAAGACTTTTACGTGTTTTCGTCCTGAATGGGCCTGGGATTTAGGACTCCACTTAATGAGGATTGCAGAAAGTCACAATTTCTGACATCTGTTAGACTCAGTCACTGAGCTAGCAGTGTGTCTCTGTGTATATACACAGCTGATCTGTAACTCATAGGGATTTGTATTCTATATTTATCAGGCTGTCAGGCTACAAATAGCTGGACAAATTCTTACCTAATATCACAAGTATAAATCCTGAAAAATTCTGGTTATTTCAGTTGGTATTTTATTCCAAACTTGCATCAGTGAAACTGAGAGAATTCATTTAATCTTAAAGGATTTTGTGTACACGCTTATGTGCTATTGTGGGTGTGAAGAGGAGGGTGGCTTCTCCTCGTCTCTTGAGGAAGTGACGTTTGCGATATACTCCTTTGGCTTCAGGCCTCTCTATTAATATGTTTTGAAGATCACAAGGATATAAGCTTCAAAAGTATCTTGTAAATCAGTGACAGGAATGAGAATTAAACGGATCATCCCTTGCAGAAGGCAATTATGATTTAATTGCCTATGCATTCTGCCCAGTTGGCACAGCTGGCACCTACTGTCTGTCCAGTTGGCACGTGGATGTCTTCCTAGCCACTTGCTCATTCAGACAGGTAGAGGGTATATGGAGAAGTTAGGACACAGATCTCTCAGCAGAGCTATCTGTTTTAGTAGATAGTGAGAATAGAGGAGACTAAAGGAAGGGAATGTGGGAAACTGCATATTATTAATTCAACTGCTAATGACATACCTGACTTTCTAAAGAAGATTAAAGCTAAAATAATTCAGTAATAAAAATGACATATTTTCTGTTCTTCCAGCAGCTACTTTTTGATTTTAATTGCTTTAGTTTGCCTCCAGACTCTTTATTTAAAAGATTTCAAATGAAGTTTTTTCTCTTTTCTTCTAAAAGTGTTGGTAAAGGTCATTGGACAGTAAAAAATCTTATTCACTGGTCTCACTGAGCATAGCAGGCCATCTGTAGACAGGCATAATGGTTCATAGTACAATAGTGTAAACCATGTTTATTTGAAGCTATTATTCTCTAATAATAAAAATGTTTCCAAATTTTATAGTATGGCATCCTGGAGAAAAAGATAGTTGTTCTAAATAATCTAAATAACAATTAAGGTTAAATTACTATAGTATTTCATATAGGTAAGAGCATAAGAATAACATCTGTTTTGGATGTTCAGATCTTTGTTTGCTGTTGATGATGCTCTGAGGGGTGGGGAAGTTCTTACGCTTTTGTGAAAGTGCTGATTCAACCACTAATTGATTTTTCTCCTCTTTCCCTGCCCCCATCTTTGTCTTACAGCTCTGATGTAACACAGCAGCTTTCTTTAGCTGTTAATGGTTTTCTAAGTTCCGCTTACAGTTGCATCTTGTGTCCCATACCAATTCTAAAGTGGCTTTTCCAGGTAAGACTATACTATTCATGCAGTTACACTCTGTCCAGGTGTAATATTCTTCCTGGAAGCCAGTTGTAGCAGGAATAATCAGAACAAGTTTGTGAATCTGTTGCATTAGGTTAACAACTTTTAAATCAAAAAAATCTTTCTTTCTGGGTTCTGATTTGTTCTCCAGTCTGAAATACTTTGATTGTCACTAGGGGTAAAACACTAGGGATAACTTTCCTCCACGCTTTCTGAGTGACTGTTCTTTTAACCCTCAGTACTTTCTTATGAACCAACAGATTCAACATGGGGTTACAGCATTCTGATATTGCAAATAATTAATTTTAAAGTATTCATAGCATCTGTGCAGTGCATGAAATAATGCATATTCACAATATTCTGTTCTCCTTGGTGTATCTTGCTTTAGAGGCTTTGGTGTTTTTTTTTTTTTTCCGTTACTGTTTCTTATTTTACTTTACCGAAGAGTTGGTTTATTTTTTTAATTAAAAGAAAACTGATGCCATCATGCAAATTGGTGTTTGACATGTAGCTTCTTTTCTCTCCACAGATGATATCTGTTCATCCTGACTATTGTGTTTCCACCCAGATTTTAGACAGATTGATGGAGATAACACTAAAAAATGGTGAGTATTTGAAGGATGGAAAACTGACCACCTGAATGAAGGCATTTCCCTTCTGTTAAGTATAGAAAGGTGTTGGAGAGGAAGTAAAAAGCACTGGCTCTGTTCTGTGATTCTGGCATGAATTTAGGTTATTCTGTTACTTTGTAATGCACAAATGCTAGGAGTTGATCTTCACTGAGCGTGTGCAAGCTGTACCACATGATGTGGTCCTGGCATGTATTTGCAAAGCAGTGCATCTGGTACAGAGTCTTTTAAACTCACTTCTGTTATTTCACAAATAGAATTGACCTGAAGAGGAACCCAGTCTGCTCAAAAGTTTACTCTCCTTTCCCTCTTTGCTTTAGAAGATGCAGATGTTAATTTCATAGCTTAAGGACTACAAGATGGTTTTCAAATTGTCATACCCAGTATGTAGCACTACATAGTTTACTTTCCAGGTAAACGGCAAAAGTGAAAAGAATCATACACCTGCACAGAAACACTTTCAAGGATCTGCTTCAGCCCACGCTGCTGCTCGTGTCTTGTGTGTTTTGCCTTGCTTCATCTGTATTCTTAAATACTTCTCCAGTACAAGTTCCTTTGTATGTTCTCCATGTCTTCACTTTATTCAGATCCATCAAAAGCCACTAATTCATTTAAGCCTGCCAGTTAACATAGTTAAAGTAATGCAGTCCTCTTGACGTACTGGCTCCTCAGGTCTTTCCAAGTTGTACCACCTATTTTGAATCTTTTTTGAAATAAGACCGTGAGCTGATACAAGAAGGGATGTAGCCTCCTTTATTTTGTGCTTTGCTGGCATTAAGCTTGATTCTGAATGAACAGCTCAAGCTGATCAATGAGCATTCAAAGAATTAAGGCTGGGAGAGATCCCAGCAGATCTGTGGCCTCAGAGCTGCATCAAATAGGCTACAGTTGCCCCTGGAAAGTTGTCTAACCACTTTAAAATTGCCAACTGTGGAGTCTTTAAACCTTTTTAAGACATTCTGTTCCAGTGCTTAACTAAGGATGTATCTTTTTTTTTGTTGTTTTCTTTTTACTGAATTGAACATTGAGAGCTGAACCTGCAGTGTCTTGAGTGTTGTGTTCCATGATATTTGTTTTTTTTCTTACAAACTTAGCTCTAAGACACAAAATTGACCCAATTCAGAATTCTAGTGACTTCTATCATTGTTTGGAAAATGCTGCATCTAGTTTGATGGTACCTTGCTAGTTTAGTGTCCTATGGATATTCCTCTGTAGACTTTACAGACTTTCAGATACAAGTAATCATACAAATCAGCTCTTTTTGCAATAAGCATTGTTTCTTATTTCTATCAAATAAGTGAATTCCATCTGTTTAGCGCTTCTGTTCTAGAAGCCTCGCCTGTTTTCAAATCTTACTTAGCTCCACTTCCAGTCCCATTATGATAATGCCCTCTTACCTGTACCTACACAGAACAGTAATTCATGTATTCTCTTAAAAGTAAATATTGCCTCCTTGCTTATTCTGCTGTTTGTGATGAAAGAGAGCTGTGAGGGAAAATGGGTGGAACTTTAAAGTATTTTGCCTGTTACATAGGCAAGATGTTTCTCTAGCGTAAAATACAGTGTTAGACTACTTTTTTTTTTTTCCCCTCATGGTTCTGAAAATAAGCATATCGTTCAATGCACCAAATCCTCTGAGATGAGAGCTGGTAGAATTGATGCAGACTGCTGAGCTTATTTGCTTCCCTTAAAAGGAACTAATGCTAAGAACTAAATTTAAAACTAATCCATTCTGTGTCTTTTACTTGTAGCTTCCATCAGTGATGAACAGTCTAAACCATGGATTCCTTCACTAGCTGATGTGTCAGCTGTTTTTGTCAATATGGGTGTTGCGTTTAGATCTCTCTTTCCATTGCAACATCTTCAGCCCAACTTTAACGAGTGTGATATTTTGTAAGTGTTTTCCTTTTGATACTTATTGCTTAGATCCTGTCAAAGCAAGTCTTGTGCTTAGACTGTAGAATCAGAAGGTTCTCCTTTATTTCCCCTCCCTTCCATCAAGGCATACTCTTCTTTAAATTCTCAGCTCAAGTCTTAATAAGGGTAAATAAGAACTTTAAACAATGCCTGCCAGGTAAGGATTCAGCAAAGCAGAGCATTGTCCTTTGTCCTGGACTTGCCTAATGGAGGTTTACAAGAATTGTTGCCTAAATAGCTGGGCAGAATTGTAAGTAATTGGTTACAAGTTAAGATAGATGTGTGCTCTCTCTAACTGAGGATTGTTTTGATTTGAAAGCATTTTGAAACCTGCAGGGTTTTTTTTCTTCAATTTGATGCAAATAAGCCTTTGTGAGCTTTTAAATTGTTGATTTATTGCTCAGATTAGTGTCTCTTTTATTAGAAGTCAGATGCAAGAAACAGTGAGTAAACAACAGCCAAGAGGAGACCTAACCTCTGCCAGTCCAGCCTTCTCCAGTCTACCTGAAAACAATTTAATTAATGTGATTAAGGTGAGAGAACTCCAGTTAGTGTGGGAGGCTTTTTTGTGGAGTCTTTTTTTGGGGTGGGTGGGGTTGTTGCTTTTTTTTTTTGGTGTGTGGTGGTTTTTTTGTTGTTGTTGGATTTTTGGTGGTGGTTGGTTTTGGGGGGGGGGGTTGTTTTGTTTTTTTTTGTTTGCGTGTTTTTGGTTGGTTTTTTGGGTGGTTTTTTTTTGTTGTTGTTTTAGCAAAAACACTGGTGTCTTAATCTAGTCCTGGGCATGTTTTGTGAGTACGTGCTATCCTGGGGTTCCACCTTCGCATTCAGCAGAGATTATTGCAGGCTTGTTGCAAACCTTAGTTTTCTTTCTCCCTGACTTCCATTGGCTTCACTCACAACTGCACAGTTCTGCTGCCTCCCTTTTCCAGCTGTGGCACTTTCTCAAATGTCTTTGCTCCCTTGTGTGGAAGAAACTCTCCATTTCTGTCTTCCAGTGGAAATGGGAAGGGGAGTTGATGTTGGGTGGCATGTTTTGTGCTGCCTCAGTGTGTTAGTGCAGCTCTGAGGTACGCGATCAGTCCCTGTGCAGCGCAAGGTGAAGGAGGTGGGAGCTCATGGAGGTCAGGTGGAGCTGTGACTGTGACTCTCCTGTGGAAGGGAGCTGTTAGAACCACGCTCTGTGTCCCGTGAGACCATAGGCTGAATGAGTGCTGGTCACACTTCACGGCTAGTTCTCTGTGATTAAAGGTTGTATGGTGAAAATACTGACTTTGTAACTGATTTCAGAGTTCCTTGTGGAAGTATTTGAATTTTCCTAACATCATTTCTTTAGAGATTTTTAAGTATAAAATCACTTAGTTCAAGAGGAAGCACTCGGAGCATCTCCACTAGAGAAAAAATACACATCTCTTGATTAATTTGTGTTCTCATTTATACACACATCCCATGTTATAAGTAACCCATGTGATAATACTTGGGTGGGGAAAAATCTCTTGATTTATGTTTTCAGCATTACTTGTGTATTTAGAAAGTCTGTCAGTCTTTTATTCAGTTAGATGAGGATTATCTGTGCAGTGGAGAAAGATCTTTCCTCCTCCTGTAATATCCGGGGAATATTGCCATTGTTCAGAAGATGAGCCTCCAGCAGGTATTTAAAAAAAAAAAAAAAAAAAAAAAAATTAGAGTGCAGTTACTGGGAGATGGGGAGATGTTAGTACACAAGTGTTGCAAGAACAATGTATCATTTGAGGTGCATTTTAATGTGAGGGTGGAAGACTTAAGTTCTCAACATACTTTAAAATAAGCTAAACCAATTTCAGATTTTAATGCTTTTTATTTCTTTTAAAGTTTCTAGGTTTCTGTACAACAGTAATTCAAGGTGGATATACAGATCAAGAAATATTGTTGCTGCTTCTATTGCTATTTAAAATAAGCTTGGAGAAACAGTTAAAGCAAATTCCTTTGATAGATTTTCAGTGCCTTTTCATAAAGCTTCTGATAAGTATAAAAGACTGGGATACAAAGGTAACTTCATAAATAATTTTTTTTGTACTAGACGTATGAAACTGTAACTTAATTTTCAAGAAACTTCTATTTTGAAGTCTTTTTTTTCTTGACGTATCAGAAAAATACTGCTTGAAAATTTAATATGAACAAATTGGGAGCTTTGGATTTGTGTGAGATTTAGGAGGTGGGTGGGTATACTGAGAGGTTTTTTGTCGCATGACATTATGCTTGCCTGTCCTCTTCTGCAAGGGGACTGTTGTATTGAACTTAATCTATATTTACTAAAATAGCTGTGTATTTAAAATGACTTTCTGAAAGAATGAAGAAATGATTGCACTAAGCTGATAAAATGTCATGAAAAGCAATCTGATCTCCCCAACCCTATTGTAAAACAGTATTTAGCAGACCTAACAGGTGCAATGCAGAATTATCTTTATGCACATCATCCCTTATTAGATCAATTCCTTTTAACATTTATGCTGTGTATGTTTCTAGGGAGTAGCTGTGTACTCCTTTGCAAATAAAACAAATGCCCACCATACCCGTTCTTCAGTATTGGGATTTTTGTCATTGTTCTTTTAAAGATGCCTGAGCTCTGCCTGGCAGTGAGTGAACTCTCCAGTCATCACCATAATCTCCTGTGGCTAGTTCAGCTGGTGCCTAGCTGGATAATACGTGGACGGTAATGACACTGTAACATCCAAAATATGTACTATCATTAACAGCTAATTTATTTGTATCATTAACAGCTGATATATTTGTATAAGCTCGAAGTCTGATAAATGCAATAGGTATTACATGGTGCTTTAAAAAGAAAAAGTATTTGGGTTTTCTCATATGCTACCGTTATATACATAATAAGAAGTGCATATACATAGCTGCTTGATCACCTCTGCTGTGAAAAAGGGTTATTTTACATTTTATGTGTAGTTTTCTGGCCTGCGGACTTCCTGGTACTCTGTAGTAAAGAAAGACTTAAAAACTTCAGGTTCTGGCATCCATCACCTACTCTAATTCTTGTCTGAATGACCAAAAATTAAATTTTCTTTGGGTGATTCATGTCTGCTTTTAAGTGTCAATCTGTTATGAGTTCTGCATCTTTGAAATGAATAGATTATAATATATCTGAGCGAGGAGAATGAATTGGGTCTTCAATTTCAGGCTTGGAGGCAAGCATCTAGCAGTGTTTACTTGTGCAGAAGAAAAGCTGCAATGAGATAAGGGTACTTATATTTTACTAGCCTCTTTACTCGTTTAATAGCACTTATATTGAGAAAATCCAATTTAATAGTTGTAGGCAAGTTTATGTCTAGGGAAGCCATGCATAGCCTCATATACTTTGTAGAAACAGTGTGGATTTAAGAAATTCTCTGGGAAAGAAATTTTTTTAATTGTTTTTCAGGGAAGTAAGAAGACGTCTTAGCCTAGTGATAATTTCAAAGCTTCTTAATAAAAAGATTATAGAAATACCTGATGACAGTGACAAGCAGGTACTGCATATATGTGTTGTGTGTGTGTGTATAATTTGAAAGTTCAGAAAACATGTATATTATTGTTTGTGTTTTAATACTGTAAGCCTACTTTCAAGAACCTTGCAAAATGACCGATTAGTAATTTTTATTTTAGATTAGTATTAGAAGTATATTTGCACATGTGTGTAACCTGCATGTTCTGCAGCTTGTAAATGCAGTATTGTTTATGTGCCTAAACATTCATTTTGGACACTGGAAAGAGGTCTACACTTTCAGTCTTCCTTTTGTGTTCATGTAGGGTCACTCTTTATTTTCACAGGGTTGATCTTTTGTTGAGGCAACATACAAACGCCTTAGTTGTGAATAGTCAAAAATTACCCAAATCATGAAAACTTCCATTTTAATTAAAAACCCCTTTTATGTTCTTGTCTTAGTGGGCAAATAATATTGTAGTGACACTGGGTTTCCAATTTTCCGTTGCCAGTAAACCAGTCCGATTTGTAATGTTTGTATCTAGATGTGTCTTCTGCATCAGTTTCTGGTGTACATGAAACCTTCTAATCTACTAAAGAAGATGAGAGAAGGGCTAGAGCAGCAGAATGCCGATGGAGACCACCTTCATACAGAACTAGAACAGGAGGTATATAGCTGACTGCATTTTTGCATTTGTCTTTTTATGCATCTTCTGCAATTTTAAGAATGTTTCTTTTAATTGCTGTTAACTGAGGACAGTTCTGTACACGGAACTGTATGTACACTATTGTTGCTGTTCATCTGTATAATTAAAATATTACTCATGTTCAATTTTGATTATAGTCGTGGAGGAAGGAAAGAAGTAGCATGTGACAGAGGAAGCTGCATTAGGCTGTTTTACAAACAGGGAAATTGTCGGATTTTCTGCATGGCTAAGTCACATGGATGTCTTGAGTCCTGTCTTCTGCAATCAGAGGACCATCCTCCCTCCCTTCTGATGTAATCAGTGGAAACTGTTTGATGCTGAACCAGACCTTCACCTGCAGGCTTCAGAAGGAGATTTATGAATCTTTTATGAATCTTTTCTCATCAACAAGTATTAGAAAGATTTAGTATTTCCATCCATCCAAAAATTGAATATTGGTTTGGTTATTTGAGTCTATAATGAAATCTCTTAGCAAGTATTTTGATATGGATGTAAATGATGGGAAAATAAAGCCAACTGCTGAATTTAATTTTCAGTAATTAAAACTACAAAAAGTTTTGTAGGTTACTTAGGTAACTTAAAACAGTGTAATGCTGTTTTAAAATATTTGTAACATATTAATGTACTGTTTCAAATTAGTTATTTAGGCAAATGTGTAGTCATACTTGTCCATTGATCTGGCTGTTGAAGGGATCATTCCAGAAAGTAAAGATAGTGCTGTATCTGGATGTGAAGAGCTATGATTGTGCTTTGACTGCTAAAGCTCTGTTGATTTCTCTCCAGGCGTACTACCTAATCTACATCCTCCTTCATCTAGTCAGTGAAGCTAGTTTCTTTGATGTTGTAAATTCTAATCAAAGGGTAAGTAACTTCAGTGGCTAGATCTTTAGATTTTAAAAGACTATTTATCATGCACTTTTGGTCTGTTTTGGTAAGAGCTATCATGTGATAGAAGATTGCCAGTAGATAATAGCACTGGGGGGAACTTTTATTCTGGGCAAAGTAAATGCAAAAGAGCTTTCTCTGCACTTACTGCAGAGAAATAAACCTCTTCTGCGTTTCTGCACATGGAATGACTTCAAAACATAAGGCTGTGGATCAACAGACATTTATTTTGTTATCTTTCTTAGCAAGTAACTGGAGATGAACACAGAAATGCTAAGAAGTCCAATGGTCCTATGAACTTTTGAAGTAGGGTTGAAATTTTTCAGTCTAGAAGAAAAATACTTTGAAAATATCCAGTAAAATCTGTTCAAACACGTCATGGTTTTCTGTGCTGGAGTGCAGCCATGCAAGTGAGATGTGCCACGTGATGTGAACATCTGTTAAGTAATACCTTCTGCTTAGCCTTTCAGTAATCTTACTCAGATTTCTGTGATCATTTGCTGTGAGTTGCTTGCTGCAAGGTGTTCGTGTACACCTTCTGCCACATGGAATCACTTTGGCTGTTAAGAAACCTGTCATATGAATTGTTTGCGAGAGGCAAAGCAGTAACGTTTGGTTACATTTCATGGCTTAAGTGTCTCAGTTTCCTACTCAGTGCAAAAAGGTGATCACAGAGTGTGATCTGAAACAAAGTCATCTTTGGTAAAGAAGAGAATTATATTGTGACGATCTCTTGAGATTTGTTTTTTACAACTGCCTTCCTGAAGATTTGTGGAGAACTTAATTTTTTTTTTTTTTTTAAAAAAGAAAAGGTGTCTATATTTTGTAATGAACAAAGAGTCTATTATTCACTGACCTGGTAGCCATCAAGTGGCAAGAGAGGTGTGGCTGAACTGGGCAGTAGAAGAATATTGTGCAGGCTAGACTTTGTATAAAATCAATATAACTTTAATTTCTGGTACTTTTCCAGTTAGATGGGGTAAATTGTCATGCTCTTGCAACACCAGCAAATGTTTATAAGTAGAATTTCAGCATGTCTCACCTGTTCTGCGGAGTGGAGCCTCTTTGTAGCTGTTCAGTGAGGGGAAAACAGGAATTTTATGAATAAAATCACAGAATGTGAAATATCTTGGGAGCCATTTTTAAGAGATTATGAACTTGCAAAACTGCTTTATTAAAGGAGTCAGAAATTTAGAGAGAAATAAAAGATCAGTACATAAACCCTGCTCAGCCAGTTCCTGCAGACTGCAAAAGAAAATTAACTGAGTCATCATTACTGAAAAGGTTATTTTTATCTATTGTAACTTCAGAACTTTTTTCTGATGATAAAAGATCTGAATGGCACTGCGCTTGCTACTTTGGGGACAGAAAGAACTTACAAATTAGCTAGCAGGAACCTTAAAATTTGTGATGTGTAGCTCCAGTATACTTCAAAACTGTTTTTTAAAGCTCTTGGACCTGGTTTACTGGGTGCATACCAGCAACTGATAGAGGATCTGGTGATCTTGTTTTCTTTCTTTTCTTCCTTCCTTACTGTATGTTTCTGAGAAAAATTCAAACTGAAGCATATAACTTTTAAATTGAAGTAATATTTGAAGAAAGCTTTTAGTTTTGACATGGAGGATTTAAATAGCTGTACACTTTTGTCTTTATTTAGCAACACTTACTGAAGCTTTGTGGTGCCTTAGATAAGCACATAAAATGTGATATTAGGGAAGATGCAAGGCTGTTTTATCGAACTAAGGTAAGACATGTCAGTTCATTGGGTTTTTTGTTTGGTTTGAGGTGTTTTTTAGTGTTCTTGATATGTATTGTTCCCTTATCCCAGCCCTGGAAATTCTAAGAGTTCCTCATGGGTTTGTTTTTTTTTCTGGTTTCTCTGTGTGCATCATGTCTTTGCATGTACATGAATATATGCCCATTTTAATGCACTGAAAATACTCTTTTTGCTGACAACAGGACTCTTAACTGTAAAATGTGAGCTTGTCTTCCTTTTAGACAGGCATCTCAACTTTCAGACCCACAGAGTTGCTCCGTTTCTTTTCCTGGCAGTCACTGAGAGTTGACTCTACTTATAAGAGCAGAGGCTACGTACAGGATACAGAGGACTGAAAAACTAGCCTATCTTCATATGTCTCTGTTTTATTTTCGGATAAATGAGTTAGTTAAAAATGTTGTGGATTTAAGCCAACAGTGTATGTGATGTAGCATCAAGCTTGGATAATTGCCTTTCATGTGTTTTGTGGAGTGGGGCTTACTGATGATAGTCCTAACTTTGAGACTTTCATGCTTTGCATGCTGTTGTAGCAAAGCAAAATCAGATCAGTGATAAAGTGACTGACCTCAACTTTGAAAAGCCTTGGATTCTCCAGCTTTAAATCAAACATTTGCAGTTGTGTGCATCCTCACCTCTCAAGAAGATTTTTCTTTTTTATTGGGCCAGATTAGTAGAGCATGGATCCTTTTAACAAGTTAATGACTCTTGCCTTGGATTTTTGTATCTCAGGTCGCTTTCACTTTTGTTTCTATTGCCCTTGCACTGAGAGAGGAGAATCTTACTTTGTTTTTCCCCATCACTTCATTTATGTAATAGTACAGTAACTTCCAGAGAATGCCACTGTGCTGGCTTTTAACACAGCATATGAAGCAAATCTCAGTTCTGAATGGCTTGGATTAAACACCTGCTTGTGATTGGTTATGAAAAAACACAGTTTTAAGTGTAAGGAATTAATTTCAGAAGCAGACAGTGCTGCATAATTTCAGAAGCAGACAGTGCTGCATAGTTGGCTTTTGTGATTGTAGTCACAGGCTCTTTTTCTAGGTACAATCAGACTTGTGTAACAAACCTAACTCACTCGAAGGATGAGGTGGGTGTTTGGAGGCCAGAGGCTTGCGTGCTGATTCCAAACACTTAACGTGGGGAATCATGTGCCTGTAATGTGTTTGTGTGGAGTACATGACTCTGAATTCTGAGTCCCAAATTACAGGGATCTGGTTGGAGTTGAGGTGATGATACTTTGTGCCAGCTGTAAAATTGTTCCCTCCCAGTAAACCTTGGCTGTTGGGTTATCCGGGGCTTTACGAGTTTGGGGTGTGGGGGGGAGACAGGGGGTGTGATTTTGACTTTTTTAACATAAATGGCTAAACTAATCAATCCGAATTTGCAGGTAAAAGACTTAGTTGCTAGGATATACGGCAAATGGCAAGATATGATACAAACCACTCGGCCTACTCAGGTACTGTACTGAAACCTTTTTCTCTCTTTTCATATTGCAGGGTGCATTTAACTCATTTTTTTAGCATTTGAAAATAGCATGTTCTTGTAAAGAGATTTTTTTCTTCATAAATGGCATGGCTGTGGAATACACTTAGATGTATTAGAATAGATTTTAATTAAAATTCTTACTTTGCTGGCTTCAATAAAACCAAGATATTTCGTCTTTAACCTTAAAAGTGCTGCTTTTGTAAATGGCTTGCGTAATGCACTGAAATGCTAGTACTGAGTCAAGTCACAGGGCCTGTCTCTGATTATGGTTATTAGCAGATGCTTTGAGAAGGACGTTGGGGCAGGAATGCAGTGATGTACTTCCTGCTGTGGTCTGGCAGCGTGTGACTTGGAGACTACTTGAGTCCAAGGCTCTATCCACATATGTTTAATGGCTCTTGATAACTCCTCCCCCTTTGAATGTGTTGAATTTCAGGCAATGATTAGGAAAAGCTTTTCATGCTCTGTAAAAGTATGCAGTCAAAAATAATGTTGTGATTAGTCTTTCATTAATATTTGCCTTCATGGTATCTAGCTGGCCTTGGTGGAATAGGTGGATAATTTCTACTGATGTCCGAGATCAGAGCTGTTTCTTCCAGTCCAGAGTTGTAAGGTTTCTTTTGTAATGTGATCAGGCCAACTGTTTGAGTCCTGTCTTGGAATATAAAGCTACCTGTCCTGGAAAAGCCTAGCTTTCCAGTAATGTAGTGTATCATTTACATAAAATTTAAATTATACATATATGATTAGTATTGATTTCAGTTAAAAATTGTGTAATCAACCATTTGTCTGTAAAGACTATTAATTGCTCCCAGCAATGTGCAAAAAAGACATAATTTGTGTGACGTTTCTGGTTATAGAGGGGGAAGGGAATTAGACAGTGTAACACATGGCTGGAGTAGCTACTTAGCAATTGATGAAAGTTGATAATGATGTAGCTCTTCCAGAGTTGTTTTTTTCCGAGATATTTGGAGTTGATTCACATATGGGGAAACTGGCAAGCGTTTCTGAATAAAATTCTAGAGACTTGCAACACATTGTGGTGATCTCAAGCTAAGCACTTGCCTACTCTACTCTTTACTTCTATCATTAGTTTTCTGACTTGTTTACTATTTTGTTTTTACTCTTTAGGGAAAGCTGCATGATTTCTGGGAGCCAGATTCATGAAATCTTGCCTAGTTCAGGGAAAATAACAGGAAAAACTCTGAAACCAAGGAAGATGTGGAATGAATGGAGCTTCACCTTGGTTGGAACAGAAGAAATCAGTCACCTGAGTTAGAACTTGAGCTTGATTCGGGCAAATAGTAGAAACACAAGGATCTAATTTGATTAACATTGCTTTTACTATAAATACACTACTTCTGAAAAATTGAAGTGGGTAAACTGAAAAAAACCCAGCTATTTCTATAGCCCTGTCTGAATTGGCTAGAAATATTTTATCATATTGAAAGCTGAGGGAAGTTTTCTCGTTTCCATTGTTAATCACAAGACATTATTGAAAACCGTACGTATTAGTTTTCTTGCCAGCACACACCTGCAAGCATTATTTTAGGATGGCTGGGAAAGAATGGCCCTGTGATGTGGAATGTGAGTTCAGAAACAGTGTTAGACCTCCCCTGTTGTGAGCAGGTAAGGAAGTGGTTTAGAACTGGGCTGAATAACCGAATTGCCTGCACATGTTAATCTGCAAAGCAACATTGGTATGACCATCCAATGTCTCTAAAAAATACAAAATGCAGCAGTTGCATGTGAACAAGTGACTGCTCTCATGTTCACTTGAGGGCAGAAACAGAGCTTAAGAGTGGTTGTGCCCAAACAGGTTAAGTGGATGCTTCTTTGCTCTGTGGTTGTGTTTTATCAAATAACAAAATGGAATTTGTTATTACAGTGATGCATTCATTTTAACTTAACTTCCTCATCTTCAGACATTAATTTATTTATGCAGTAAATAGTGCACAGAAAGTGTTTCTATAAGACCAAGTTATAAATGAGATCTTACTACACCAGTAGTATTGTTGTACTGCTCTTTAAGAAACAAACATATCTATATTTGTTACCTGGCTTCAGCACTTTCTCTAAATGGAGGAAACACTGATCCTAAAATATCAGCTAAGTGGAGATTTGAGGAGATGAGCATTTGGCCCACCTATGTAAAAATTGTGAAAGCCATATGAGGTCTGAATTCGTTTGTGTGAAGTCTTTGCCGCACGTGCAGTATGTGCGCAAAGCTCCAAGAGCTGTTTGTGAAATAATCAAAGGAAGATGTGCTCTCCTTTTGTGCTCTCTGTGCAAATGCCATCATTTAAATCTTACACTGTGATTTGTCTGTAGGATGTGTGTATATATGAAGAGGAAGTTACGGTATTGAGTAGATGCACCAACTGGGACTCCCTTAACAAGTGAAATTTTTAATAATATCTATGTGTGCGTTTTATAATACTGCTTCCTTTTAAATTTTTGTAGATTACCCTGTCTTGTCTTGTATGATAAATTCCCTACAACTTTCCAAGATGAGAATGTAAAATAAGGCTCAAAAAAGAAAAAAAAACAACCCAAACCCCAAACCTTCAAATTTAAGTATGTATATTACATATAAAGGAACTGCTATAGAATGGACACATGTCTTATAGGGAAGGTATTTTATTTGCAAACTCATATGAAATGTTTCGTCTTTCATTTCAAGTGTTAGAGAGTTAGCCTAAGACTGCAGCATCTCTGTGCCCTTCACAGGATAATCAGCTTATCTTTGTTCAAACAAAAGTTATGCTCGTGGCATTGTTCGGGGGGAAGGAGGGGAGGGGGGAAGAAAATCTCTTTTTTTTTAATCTCAACATGTTATTTAAGAATTGGAAGAATCTACCTCAAAGGGTATCTTTGTTTGGCAATAGAACTGCTTTAGGCTAAAAAAAAATTACGTAGTGTTACTTAGGCATGGCAACGCCATCCTTTTGCTCTGCCTGTTTTTGATGGTGTATCAACCTTCCCTCTGGTAGCAGTTGCTTACTATGTTGAATATATTGTATGTAATTTTATTAATGTTTATATTTTTTTCTCACTAACGTTGTATAAAGTTTAAAAAACATTGCAGAATATGTTTACTGTATGTAATGTGTATATATTTTCTTACCATGTAAAGTTGAAGTTGCTGTCCTGTATATTTTGGAGAAGGAAACAGGAGGAGTTTAGATGAACAGCTTTTGTACTCTAGTTCAAAGCACATTGAAACTGCTGGCTTTTTTTTCCAGATGAAATAACCACTTTGATACTTACTTACTTTTATTTAATAGAACAATGAAAAAATAAAACCAAACATGCTTTTCTAATTAAATGCCCATACACAAAATGGGCATGCCTCAGCTCTGTTTCACAAAAAAATGGCTGCAGGTCCTATTTTGGTCTTACAGCACACGTAGTTCTTGGGTTCACAGCTGATTAGCTTGCTATAAATGGAGAAGATCTTGAAGTAATTCTTAGCTCAGCCAGTCCTGTGTTTTCATGCTTAATGCCTGTGTATACATTCTGGAATTTTCCCTCTCTCTCCCTCCCACCCCCGCTTTGTCTGGGCTTTTCTTCCATCTGTTTTGTAGCTTGAGTAGTAATTCCCCAGTTGCTTAAGTCTAGACGTGGGTTGAACTGGAGCTCGTCAGTATCCTTACAGAGATGATCCCAAAGCACTGCTGCAGTCTTTACGAGGGACTGCTGAGCCGAGCACTGCTTCAGGACTCCTAGAAATGAAATTGCAAACCTGCTGCCGTTGCGCTTTGCTGACTCATTTACTGGCCCCCAGCCAGGAGTTACATGCATTGGAAAAGGCTGTTTGCACAGTAAATGTCTTAACTGCTTTGGTTGTCTTCAGATAAGCATTTTGCACTGAGGTTTATCTGTTGATATTATGTTGGCTATATTAGGAGCCATGTTATCTCATTTCATGTGAAATTAGGTGCACTTTATTACAGTAATCACAGACAAAAAATTAAAGGCTGACTATAAAATATACATTTGTGACTTTGCCTTTTTTTTTTATTATTTTCTAACAAGCCTCTGTATGGCTTAAAAAAAAACAAATTCTGGCTTTAAGGTGAAGAAACCTGCCAGCAAAACTATTTGCACATCTCATATTCTCACCGTTCCTGTTGTGGAACTCGGTAATGGATGGGGATTTCAGAAGTGATTAATGACTTGCTGGTAGGTCTGGCCGAGGGTCAGTAGGACACGTACGCTTCATTGATGCAGTGGCTGCAGGAACTCTCTGAAGTCCCCAAAGCTGATAGTTGAGCTGAGAGTATCTTTGGAAAAAGCAGATGACTGGAACAAGCACGTGAAGCATGCCGTTATTATTGGCGAAACGGTTGGTGAGATTGCTACATGATAGGATCTTAGAGGTAGCATTTCAGTGTGGAAAAAGACCTTTTTAATAATGAGGGATGGATACTGCAGTGGTAATTTTCTGAGCACGGACAAGCCAGGTCTGTCTCCATCAAGGGTGCCTGTGCTTAGCATCTTCTAGCAGCCAGCTCTGAGTCTTCTGAGGTGGCCTCGCCCAGGGGTGGGCAGTAGATGTGGGCTGCACGAGAGACTACGCTGTCTCTTGGAGATTCAAGCAAGTGCTTCTAGGTAGGTTACAGAGAGGATTTTTCTGCTGATCGCATCGCTAGCAGGAATACTTCAAGCCACAGTATTAACACTGGTCTTGTATGTTTTTCTTCTTTCCCAGGAGAACTGTATGTATAGCATAGTATGGCCTGGGTTTGTGTTTTCTTGGGGTTTTTTTTGGTTTGTTTTTTTTTCTTCCACTGGCTTTTAGTATTTGTGTGGCTTTCTATTCCACTGGAAGGGGCAAATCGGAAAGGGTGCTGCTGGAGATGACCCTCCTAATTCTTCTGGGGACTCTGTCCTTGGGCTTACAAGCTCTTGAGAAACTTCTTGCCTGAAGTTCCCCAGTGGGAAACACCCCACTGTGCCAGAGGGGCAGCTTTTCACACAGGCACATCAGAGCTTGTTTCAGCATCCCAACAAAAGAGAAAAGGCTCTCGGGCCGGGCTGGGCACTGTGTGGGGAGCCAGCCTGGAGAGCAGAGAAGGGGCTTGATGAGCTTGTAGGAGCCTAGGCAGCTGCTGTGGGATCCGCCCTTGGAGCTCCAAAGGAGCTGCCCAGAGAGGTCAAACAAACATTAGTGGATTTTGCTCATTCCTTGTGGTTTAAGTTATCGGAAGGCTCTTAATGATGTTCAAATTGCTGTTTTCCCATCTTCCCCCGGGGCTCTGAAATACCTTGATGTTTTGCCTTGTGGATGTTTTGCCAGCTTTCCTGGTGGGGCCCCTTCTTATCTAGTGTTGAAAAGGGCTTTCAGTGCTGGGGAACGGCGTGGGCTGCTGATGGGGAGGATCAGCAGGAGAAAGTAAATTCCTCGAAGGCCTTCTCCTTGCGGAGGTGCTTTTAGTTTTGCCTGACTGCTGCTTTTTTCAGCCAGCGCTTCTTCGCCTTTGCAGTAAGGAATTTGAAAGGGAATATTTTATCTGGTATCAAAAGTAGGGCTGGGTGGTGAGAGAGGAAAAACATTCATATCTTCCCATCATGGTATTTTGGGCTGGGTGCTGAAATCTGGTCCCCATACTTCCAGGCTGCTGGTTAAGATGTATTTTCAGGTGACTTTTAAGCAGCATTTGGATGTGTCGTACTCTTTTGAATGCCTCCCCTGCCTCTGCATGGTGAGGTGCTGCTAGTGTTCCATCTTCAGCTTCCTTGCCGCCTCCCAGTTCCCTACCGGGAGGTCATAGGGGAGGGGATGGAAACTCGACTGGAATTGTTCCCTTCATTGTCATCAAGGCGTCTTTGCCATCAGCCTGGGGGGAGACCTAAAGCTTTTCAAGGCAGGTTTGGCCCGTATGGTGTGTAGGGGAGGGCTCCTGGCTGCAGGATACGGGGCCATTTTCACACACCCTTCTCCCAGCGCTTCCCTTTGGGTTTGCATTCACCACTGCAGCTGCCTGAAGCCGGGCGAGCGATGCGCCTTCTCTCTTGCAGAGAAAAGCAGGAAGGGTAAATAGATTTTTGCTGCTTTTGTGCTACCGGGCAAGTGTCCTTCACCTGAGCAGCGAGTGCTGTGAGCTGGGGCTCAGCTTGCAGGCTCCATGGCTTTGCCTCTGGCTCTCGGGCTTTCTTTTCTCAAAACCTGCTTGGAGATGAAAGTCCTGGCTCTCGGAGCGCAGGCAGGAGCAGGGGGTCCCTTTCCTCTCCAGGCTGACCACCAGCCTGCGGTTGGAATAAAAATAATAGCTTAAAGCTGCCAGGCTCGGCGGTGGGGAGAGGATGGCTAGGCATTAAGTTTCATGCTTTATTCACACTGCAGGCTTTTATAAAGGCAGTGTAAATCATGCAGGGCAGCTGTGGGCTCTTCAGACAGCATCGTTCAGGCTCTCAGACACATTGATCTGCGTGCTGGAAGCTGAACCTGTCCCCTTCGCCCTAACCCAAACCGCGGGGAGAGGCCTGGCAGATGAGGATGCCGAGATGCTGCGCTGCATATCAACTCTCCTCCACGTTTGTGGAGCGCTGGCTGCCTCCCCTGTGTACTAACCTATTTTTTTCTCAGTATTTTGGGCTTCAGCATTGTTATGGTAAGGTTTGCACAGCACAACGTGTTTTTTCCTCCAGTTGATTTTCTCTTATTAGCCCATTTTTCCTCTTGCCCTCATTCTGTTTTTCCCCACAGTACGCGAACACCGTTTGCTGAGAAACTGTGTCAGCCTTCCTCGTAATTAAGAGTCTGGCAGGAGCCAGCGCGACAGTCATTTTGGAGATGACGCTTCCAGTTTGGAGCTGACAGTAAGCTGGGGCGCTGCGGCAGGGGCTCGGTGCTGGGGATGAGGGGATGTTCTCCGGCTGAGCAGGGCAGGGGGACCCACGAAGATCCCGGCGCAGGAGGAGTGAGTACCCTGGGTGCATCTCAGCTGGGGAATTTAAACTGTCTGTGTCCCTTGAAAAGCAGCTCCAGGGATGGTTAAAGTCTGGATTATATCACAGGTTTAGCCCTTTGGGAGGGAATCTGCATGTGTGTGTATAGGACAGGAACAAATTGCAGTGGCCCTAAGTCAGCTGCGTCTCTCCAGCTCGGAAATAGTTGTAATGTTGGAAAGTAAGATGGAGAGCTCGACAATCAAATGGCCTAAAAAAGGGTAAATAGAAGTTATTCAATGGCACTCTGTAATTTGGCTTCAGACTCCGTAGTTGTGTTATTAGCAGGAAGGCTCAAAGCAAACAAAAGGAGACAGGGGCTGGGGATCTGCTTGCCTCAGGATTTTGAGGGTGCTAAAAGCTTAGAGGTTCAAAGAGCATTTTGCGGTAGAAAAACCCATCAGGGTCTGTGAAATCAAAGCAGCCATCCCTGGCTGAGAAAGCTGCAGGCTGCTGATCGCGGGAGGGTGAGAGCGAGTGTGCCGGGGAGGTACCCCAGGTGTCCGTCCTGCTCCTGTACCCCCTGCAAGGCGCTGGGATTTTGGTCCAGCGTGGTTGGCTGCCTGTGTGCTTTACGTGGACGGTTGAGGGATTTAATGTCGTGCCTTCTCACAGTTTCTAAACTGTCTGTTATATCCACAATTGTATCTCTTCTTCCGCTCCTGAGACAGAAGATGCTGTGGAAGGTGCTACCAGCCCTTGCTCAGAAGCAGCCTAGCAAGGTGTATGGGATCAAATGTCTTGTGTGGCTGAAGAAAACCCAGTGACTTTTTTTGATCTTTCTGATGACACTGCAAGGGAGACTAGGAAAACAAGTCGTGTGGTTCAGGAGCTCCAGCAGAACACAATAACATCCAACCAACCACATGCCAAAGCTGACCTCCTTCCTCTCCCCTCCCACCCCATCCATAGGTGTTTTCAGCGAGTGGCAAAGTAAAAATAAGGGCACACAAGGGCATTTTTTTTAAAAAAAACCTTCCTATGTGGTTTCTTCAGAACAGAATTCAGCATTTTCCCTCTCTAGTTGCTGTGTCAGATTTGCCTCTTGGGGGCAACCTCACCCCGCTCCAGTTGGGAGCGTGGCTTCTCTCGCTGCAAAGACAAAAGGGAGTTCAACGCGCTCGGGAGATGAGGACTCACTGCGCATCTCTCGCTGCCTTTGCATTATCAGGTCATTTTTGGCAATCGAGGTCATTATTTACTGAAAGGATTTAAGGAAAGTCGTCGAGGTTGACTCTTCGTAGCTTTTCAGAAATGATGCGATCGGTTCTTGAAGGTCCGTTTCCAGGCTTGGAGTCCTTCAAAGTTTTCCCTGCCCTGCTGTCCTTTGCAGAGGGGAGGGTGGCATGGAAGGACGTGTGTTTTGCGGCTCTAGTTTAATGGATAGTGCGTAAATCTGAGTGAGGAAGATTTACAGTGATCTCCCTGGTCGTCTTTTGCCCAGGATCCCTTGGACTATCACTAAGCCTATCAGCCCTGCGGTTGCTCTGACTGGTATATAGGGGAGGCAGCAAACTTACTGCTCCAGCTCCGTTTTAGCCCTGTGTTCCTGAGCAGGCATCTCATACAAACCCCGTCCATAAATAACCATTTGCATTTATTTAAAGGGCATTGAGGTATATGGTGGAATAAAGGGAGTATTATCCATGCTTCGTGCTGTGGTTCCTAATGGTACTTTACACACTGATATGACCTACAAAGCTTGTTGTTTCGTGCCTGCAGTGCTCTGATGTTCTTACCCTGAGGGTCAGAAATGACAAGAATAAACAATCATGACGGGTGTCTTGCAAATCCCCGCTCCCTCGCCTTGGAAGTGTCCTTGCAAGGGAGCAGCTCGGTGACATTGCTGGCACAGGCAGAGGGGGAGGCAGCGGGCTCGTCCAGCCACCGGAGGCAATCGGGGTGGCCTTCGCGTGAGATGCGGGGGCAGATCGATTTATCCGTATTCCTGTTTCACCTCCCTGAAGCGCAGGGATGCAGCTGGGGCTGGATAGGGAGGTTGGCCCCCGCCCAACGCACGCGGGAACCCTCGCAGGAAAACACCGGCGGAGGAGGCTGGAGCGAGCGGGGTTAACCACGGACCCTGGAGCTTTAGGGGGTAGCCAAAAGAGGGGTGCGGGACTCTGCAGCCTGTTTCTGCCCCGTGAAGGACTGAGTCAGCCCTGCTGGGAGAGCAGCTCCTGGCTCCAGCCAGCCTGGGTGCTCGGACGGCAGCGACCGCGCAGCTCATTAACCCTGCCCTCCGGCGCTCGCTCTGCTGGCTTTGACACTGTCCTTCTTAATAGCTCCCTCTTCTTGTCTTCTTTCTTCTTTTTTTTTTTTTAATAAAGGTAAATTAGCTGTATGGATATGCAGGAACATGAATCAAAGGAATTCAGCTGACTCTCAAACGTACCATTTGTACAGAGATGTGCTAAAGCACCAGGATGTGATGGATGCAGCCCGCTCAGAAAACACCTGAGGACAAAAACTGCTTGTAAGGCATCTCCCCGCAGCTTCCCAAAATCTGATTACGTGGCGGGAAGGTGGGGGGAAATCAAGCTTTGGAATACATTAACTCAGTTGAACGGTACAGGGAGACGGTACCAGCAAGAAGGAAATCAATTCCCGAAGGCTGCAGAGAAATTTCACTGACTTGGAGCTTCAGAGCAAGGTTGGCTACACTTACAAGAGTTATGTTTCCCCTGAAATATTTAACACCGGGCATCTGAAATGCTCCTTATGAGGAGATTTTAGAGGAACCTTGGGCTCATGCAATGCTTTCGATCGGTTAACCCAGAAGTTTGTGGGTTTTTTTTTTTTAAAACTCTGGCCTCCCTCACAGGGAAGCAAAAATTACCATGTAATGAATGCTGGGCTGCTTTTGGGACATGTGCTGATAGATCTGTTGTTAGGAGGGAGATGTTTCCATGGCAAAACCATCATCCTAAATGACACTGTAACTCAGCAGAGATGCGGCGGTGGCCCCAGGGACCATCTTCCCGGTCCATTCCGAGCATCCTTCTGGAAGAGGTGGGCGCGCGATGGCCAGGGGACTCAGGCAGCTCACGGTGATGCTCTCCGCACCGTGCCGCTGCTGCAGTGCCAGGGCTCTGCTGGGGAGGCTGTCAGCTCAGCGTTTTTCAGTCCTTTCCAACTTTAAAAGAAAACTACACCAAAAGGCAAGCTGGAAATAGCTCATTTTATCTCAGCAGACAAATAACTTGCTTTGAGCATCATTGTCACTCAGGCTAAATTACTTCTAGATGTTTTTAATGACTGGGTAACATTTTTCAGCTGCTGATTCTGCGGCACCCTGCTGGGGAAGAGTCCATCAGTAAAGACCAAGGACTTTGATATCGTGGTAGTTCTTCCTGACATTCGTTTGGCTTTATTATTTCATATGTGATTCCCTGCGGTAGAGATGTTTTCAGCTAAATCTACGGTTACAAGCTCTTTTCTTTGCATAAGGGGATCTGTTTCCAAATGGAGCTGAGAGACTGGCTATGCGTGGAGCAGTGGGAGGTCAGGGATGTAGAGGAGAAACTCTGGGAGATTGAAGGTGACAGTCCAAATCCTATCTGCGCTAAGGTTGACATTACCATAGGGCTGGAGGGATTTTAACCCGTCATTTGTTACCCCTACCTTTCATTTCACTTGCAATGCACGGCACAGAGAGCTGTGACTTGCAAAATGATCCCAATGGGGACACCATTTGCAACATCAGCCATGCTGGCCTCCCAGATCCCTCTTTCCGAGGCAGGCACAGCTTTCACATTTGTTCCCGAAGGCAGCTTTTAAGCCACTCGCCTTTGCCATCTCCGGGTTTTGCAGCACTTCTAGGAGATGTATTTTTAAATCCGAACTCATAAATTTTGGAAGCTCCTCTCCTTCCCCCACCCCCTCGCCCCTATCAAAGTGTCAGAGCCGAAGAAAAACCGTGAGAGTGATGGATGCGCCCGGCTCTGCTTGCCAGCGCTCTGTCTGTGCGTGGGGGGTTATTTACTGCGCTGCTCGGGCTGTTTCTTCTTCGGTGGCAGCGATGGCAGCATTGGTGTTTGGTGCCTGGGAAGGAGAGGCAGGCTGGCCACGGGTCAGCCGAGCTTTGGGCTGGAGCAGGCAGGGCTGGGGAGAAGTCACTTGGGCACGGGGGCTCAGATAGCCAAAAGGTGAAGCTGTGGGGATCCTGGCTGGCAGCTTGGCCCAGAGGGTGGGGGCTGGGGGCCGTTACACTCTCCTGGCTTTAGCGCTGGGGGGTGCGGGTTAGCTCACCCAAAAGGGCAGCTCTTAAAAGCCACCGGTATTGCCCCAGCCCCTGTGCGTCCCCAGGGCTGTGTGTTGCTGCTGTTGGCAGTGTGTGCCAGGGACCTGACCTGCCAGGCTGGGGAAAACGCAGGGGGCTGCAGAAACACAGGGGGAGACCCCCATGCTCCCCGGCCAGGCTGGAGCCTGTCTGCTTTTACTGGGAGCAGCTGGGATGGGCAGAGGGGTTGCCGATGTCCAGCCGAGCCAGCCACTTCTCCTAGGGCTGAAGCCACGCATCACCTCTGGGGCTGGAGCTGTCTGCCACCGTGGTCCTGCAGCCACCCTGGTCCTGCTCCTGCCCCAGAACTGGGATGAGACCCCTCGTTGGGCCCCGAAACGCCACCCTTGCCTCTCCCACGGCATTCCCAATGGCTGCTGGCGTTTGCCCCCCATGCTGCAGGAGCATCCCGAAGCAGCCCTGCCTGGTTGAAAGGCAGGTCAGGAGCCTGCCCTCCCGCAGTCTCGCCAGCCCTTCCCCGCAGGTGCGCTGCCGACAGATCCCGAGCCAGGGAGATGCTTTCCGCCAGCTCGGAGAGGTTTGCAGACGAGCAAACCAAACCCCGCCGGCTCCCCGTGCAAGTGCCTGTCCTCCATGAACTCCTGTGCGTCTCTCGCAGCTGGGCTTGTGGGAACAGATCGGAGGCTGCTGTGACTCAGCTGCTTCTCCCCTGAGAAAATCCGCCCTGGCACCATGCTAGGCTCCGCGGCTGGGGCTGCCGGCACCTGGCAGCCTTCATCAACAAATTGCCTTGGGCAAAACATCCCAATTTCCACTGCCAAACACTTACAGGGGAGAAATCCAGCATCTGATCTTGCGGGAAGTCCAGGCAGCAACTCTGCTGCTCTACTGAGCTGGGGGGAAAAGTACCATCCCTACCCGAAACCGAGCCCTGGGCTGGAGTGGCTGCAGCATGGGCTGGCTGTTCGGCTGCCTTCTGGCCTGCCCCTGCCTTTTTCCAGCTCGTTATAACTTTCTCAGACAAATTCTTCTGCAATTGTAATTTTCCTTGCTGGCTCTCAGCCCGAAGAAACAGTGGTTTGGAAAGTTTGCTCAATGACTCGAAGGGAAGAGGCTCCTGAGCCTTTCATGCTCTGTGCCCGCTGGAATATTTTTTTTTTCCCGGGGCTAATCTGTGGAGCATCACGCTTGGCTTGATGAGTCCATGACGCTCTCAAGAAACAAAGCCAAGCCTGGCGAGCGTGTGCTTAGCTGCTGGGAAGCCCTGAGTGCTGCCACCGGGCTCCAGGCATTGCCAGCGGCTCTTTCTGCTCCTCTGCTTCACACAACGCTGCTGGCCCGGAGCCTGGGCAGGCTGGTCCTGGGGCAGGCAGAGGGGACCACTGGGGTGATGGATGCTGGAGCAGTGGCACCGACCCTGTGGTGTGGGGCTGGGGTGCTCCCCACTGGGCTTTTCTTCCGCAGAGGCAGGCAAAGCGGCGATGCCGGTCTCGCAGCATGGTTAAGGGATGGAGGGGCCTGGAGAAAGGCTGGGTTGCTCGCTGTTGCTTTCTCATGTCAAAACGGAAAAGTACCTGGTTTTCCGTCGGTGGTTTTGACACTATAACATGCCTCTTGGCACAGTGCGGGCTGGCACAGCTTTAGCGTGAGTTTCACAACACTTTTGCAGGTTTCATAAATCCCCAACTCCTGGAGTGCTGTGATTTTGTAACTCCCACCTGGCTTTCAAACCTGTCTGGAGAGCAGCTTGAAACGGTCGGCTGCCTGCTGCCCCTTGGACCACAGAGGCTGGCAAACTAAATCCCAGATGCTGGGGTTTTATCTTGCTTTCCTTGCTCGGGGCGAGGGAAAGGCAGGCTGCAGGCACTGCTGGGGAGGAGCCAGACCTGCCCCGGGAAGCAGTTTCCTACCAAAGGCTGCAGATCCAGTCAGCCCCATGGGCTTGATAGGCACCGACACCCCATCAGCGCTGCAACCCCAAAACTGGGGGCTTCGTGCCACACTGTTGCCATGGTACTAGCGTATTTCTGATTTAATGCTGGCTGTTATTCGATCCTGCCAAGTTGTTTGTATATATGCCGCTGTGATCCATAATGAAACCTTCTTCCCGGCCAAACCTGGTTCCCAGCGGTGGGAGCAGGGGCACGCAGTGGTGGGGAGGGCAGGGGTCTCCTGCCAGCCACCTGGGACACTCCTGTGCATGGGGTATCCCCTATGGTCCTGGCCTGTGGGATGAACTTGAGAGGGGGCATGGAGGGGATGGAGTCTGGGGGCTGGCATGTGTCAGGGCTGCAGGCAGGGTGGGGGTCCCTTAGGACCCAGGGTGGCAGTGGGTGCTGAGCTACCACCCAACCAGACAACACTTCATCCCCAGCAGAGCCTGAGGCACAGGGGTGTCGTGCATTAAGCAACGTAATGTGCTGCAACGGGGTCCCCCACATCCCCCGCGGGAAGGCTGAAGGCTGGTGGCGCCTGGAGAAATGTCTCTTGCTGCGGGCCGGGCAGGGAGCTCCTGGCAGCGCTGCCGCCCCAGGCACTGAGCTGCAACCCGAGTGCATGTGGGTCACCGGCTCCCAGGCTCGGGGTGAGTGCAGCATGTGTGCTGGGAAAGCTGATCCGCGCTAATCCCATCAATATTTCACAGCGCTGTAGCCCTGTTATAATTCCTTGCGTCATCTGGGATGCCGGCTGGGAGGGGGGTGCAGTGCCAAGTGAAACATGAGAGCTGCCGTGGCTTCACCCCGGCCCCTTGGGCATCAAAGGGGCGAAAGGGGCCGGCCACGGGCGTTTCTGTCCACTGCCGTGAGTAGGGGTTATCTGGCAGAGACGGGCGAACCCGAACATGCCAGCTGAGCGTGGGCACCGTGGGCATGCGCCTGGCTTGGCCGTGTGCTGGAGCGGTGGGGCTGTGCCGTGACGGGCAGCTGCCAGCGCAGGCAAAGGGCAGCTGACCCTGATGTGGACGGGGCTGTCCCATGGGACAAACCCGCTCTGCCCAGTCCTCTCTCCGTGGGACACGGTGTTTAAGTGACAACAAGAAGAAATTAAACAGTAACCAGACTCTGGGCTGGTGATCAGGGCACTAAAGCGTTTCCTTTTCCTGAAGGCCTTTTGGATTAACGGGGAGAAGAGAGTATTAGGGATAAAATCTCCTTGCGTGGCCGTGGGGAGGGCGGTTTCCCAAGGCGCTGTGGCACGACCCGAAGGGCCCTCTGCAACGGGTCGTCCGGGGGGCTGCAGGGCTGCTCCGACGGGAAATTCCCCTTCCAGCGCCTGGGCTGAGGTTGGAGCACAAGCAAGGTTGGAGCAAGCTCTGCGGGGCAGAGGGTCGCAGGTGCGGGAGAGGGTCGGGTTTGGTTCTGCTCCTGCCTGCTGCTGCCTGCATCCCGCTCTGGCTCTTGGGAAAGCTGTGCAAATAAGAGCAAGGCCCTGGCCTTCAACCTCGCGGGGCCCTAAATTCCTTCAGATAATCTCACGGGGGCAGCAAAGCAGGAGAAGGCTCTGAAAATAGATCTGTTTCCAGCTGCTGATGACTCGTGTTAATTAATTAAAGCCTCGCAAGCTCAGGCCTGTAAATACGCAGTGCTGAATGCGCCAGGCTCTGCTCACTCTTTGCTCATGCACTAATTACCCCACTGCGAGGCCAGGAGCTAACGCAGCTCCAATTTGTGCCGGGTTCGGCTTGCAGCCACGTGGGAGGGCGCCTGCCTGCGCTGCCCGCACGGGCAGGGAGTATTGCTGCTGGATGGGATGTGTACAGCGCCCTGGAGAGGGAGGGAGCCTTGGGCAGCCCCATCCCATCCCTGGCACCCCCATCCCCAGTTCTCCCCATAACTGGCCCCACAGCCTCCAGCTGCACCTCTGCTAAGGCAGGGGATGGAGTTTGGAGCAGCTGCAGGGGACCGGCCGCCTCACAGCACCCGAACCCCCCAGCCCTGGGTAAGACAGGCTGGCCAAAATCATCCCTGCCTCGCAGACAGCGTCTGCTCCTTCAGCCTGCCCTCCTGCTGCCCGAGCAGCGCTCCGTGTCCGGCCGGGCAGGGCTGCGGGTCAGCCTGGCTCCCGGTGTGTGGGCATCCCACTTCCGCGGGGTGGGCGGAGAGGTGAGGCGAGGCGCGGCGAGGCGTGGAGGAGACGCTGGGGTTTTGCCCAAGGACAGGAGGAAACGGTAATTAGCCGCTGGAGCGTACAGGAGGTGAGGGAGGGAGGACGGGGAGCGCTGGAGGAGGTGGGTAGCGTCTCTGCTCTGCTCTCCCGGGGTCCCTGGGAGTGGGGACAGTGAACAGGCCCCGGCATCTCGTGCTGGGTGAGGGGATGGTGGCTGCTTGGTGAGCATGCGCGAGGGTGACAGGAGCAACCCCATCCGCAGGAGCACCCAGATGGGTCCCTCCTTGGCTGAGACCCGTCAGTGCGTGGGGACTGGGGGGATTCAAGCCTCTGCTGCTCTCCCTCCCACGCACAGTGTTTTTAGGAGGCAGGACCCTGGCACTTAGAGGCCCTGAGAGTGGTATGTCACCCTGCCCCTGTTGCCCTTCCCAGGTAAAAGGTCCAGGTGATGGGGAGGGCTCAGCTGGGGCTGACCCTCATCCCCGGATGATGTTGAGCAACTTCAGTGCAACCACTCAGCACTAACCCCTGCCGTGGGTCTGGCTCTGGGTCTGCAGGGTGTGGGGCCGGGGAGACCCTCGTCCCCTTCCTGGAGACCTCACCCCTTGTGGGGGGCAGGTGTGGAGCGGAGGGGATGAGCCAGCACCCGGGGGTGCCGGTGCTGGGACTGGGCACCACATGGCTTTGTAACCATGGGCTGGCAGCACCCGGCCACCCTGCCAGCTTTGGGAGCTGTAATCCGGCGTGTGCACGTACGGCATCTCCCCACCTCCTGCTCCAGCTGATTTCTAATTGCCCTAGATCCAACCTGCTGATTACATCCAGCGCTCGGGGTTTTGCTTTCGGGAGGCCTGCCGCCTCCTGCGAGAGGTGAGGAGGGAGGGTTGGCCAGGCACTGAAAGCTTGCGAAAGGAAAGCAAACACAGGCCTGAACCTGGCAGCTCCTGCCTGTGGGGAGGAGCCGCAGAAGCCACCCAGGACAAAAAGGCTCCACACGGGGCCCTAGAGAATCCATTGCCTGCCCATGTTTCCAAACAAGCTTCCACCATGGGTAAACGCAGACTAAATGGGGAGGCACGTGTTATAGGAGGGTGAAGATGGGGCACGGTGCCCCGGCCAGGTGTGCGATGCGGGATGTGAGGAACCTCAGTGGGGCACCGCGGCACGGCTGGGTGGCTGTGGTGTGATGACACCACCCGTGCTGTGTTGGCAGATGGGATGATGCTTATCTGCATTCGGTAACGCTTTTTTATAGTCACAAGCCCAAGTTACCAGCCCTTTGCCTCCCTGGCCTTGCAGAGGGCTTGAACACAGGCTCCTCTGCCAGGGGCCTCTTTGGGGCTGTATAACCCAAGCCGCCCGTGCTGAGCGACCCCCCCCAGCCCGCCCGATGTGCCGGGTGCTGACCATCCCTGGGCCGGGGGGGTTGCACGGCGGCGTCTCTGCCTGCCGTGGCTCTGCTGAGGGAAACGCTGCCACCCGCCTCCCCGCATTTGCTGGGGAGACCCAGCGCTGCCTGCGCCGGCAGGGGTACCCCGGCCCCGGCTCCCTTCCCTGCCGCTCCTGCCCTCCTCCTCCGCGGGACCCGTGCAGGCTGCCGGGTGGCCCCGCGCCGGGGCCGGGCACCGCGGCCTCCACCTCCGCGCACCGGAGCCTCCGCGCACCGGCGCGGCCGGCAGGGGGCGGTGCGGTGCGGGCGGCGCGGCTCGGCTCGGCTCGGCTCGGCTCGGTACGGCACGGCGGGGCCGCGCACAGCCGGGCTGCGCCGGGGCTGCGCTGCGCCGGGCCGTGCCGCGCTGCGCCGGGCCGTGCCGTGCCGCCCGCACCGCACCTGCTGCGCCGCCGAGCCGAGCAGCGCCGCACCGCACCAGGCAAGTGCCGGGGAGACGCGAGTGGGGACAGCCGCCGGGCGGGTGCTGGGTCCGGGTCGGGGTGCTGGGTCCGGGTCCGCAGGCAGGGCCGGGAAGGCTGGGTCTGGGCGCCGCGTCCACAGGCAGGATCCGGAAAGCTGGATCTGGTTGCGGGGTCCGGGTGCTGCGTGCACAGGCAGGGGCTGGGTGCTGAGTCCGCAGGGCAGGGTCGGGGGTGCTGGGTCTGAATGCTGAATCCGCAGGCAGCGTCGGGGGGGGTGGGTTTGGGGTGCTGGGTCTGGGTGCTGAGTCCACAGGCACGATTGGGGGTGCTGGGTCTGGGTGCTCGGGTGTTGGGTCTGGGTGCTGAGTCTACAGGCAGGATCTGGGGTGCTGGATCTGAGTGTTGACTCCCTTGGTAGGGCCTGGGGTGCTGGGTCTGGGTCTGCAGGCAGGGTTTGGGGTGCTGGATCTGGGTGCTGAGTCCACAGGCAGGATCTGGGGTGCTGGGTGCGGGTGCTGCATGCACAGACAGGGCCTGGGCACACAGGCAGGGTCTGGAGGAGGAGGAGCAGGGGTCTAACCTGCTGGGGTCGAAGTCCAGGGAATGATGCCTTGGGGGAAACAGGGGGGCAGAGCCTTGGAGTCAGGACGGAGAGGGGTTCAGGGGAGGTCTGGTGCAGGTGAGGATTTGGGGGTGACAAGCTGGAGGGGAGGTGGGGACATGCAGGATCTGGTGGCAGTGCAGGTAGCTTGCTTTGGGGACAGGTGTGGGGTGAGGTGGGGCTGGGGAACCTGGGCAGGAGTGATGGGGGGACATGCTGAGAGGATGAGGGAAGATGATGGTGGGAATTGCAGCCAGACAGGACACCAGCTCCTGGAGGGAGGGCTAGATACAGCCCCCTCCTTCCCCAGCAGATCGGGGGGATTGGGGGTCTGTGGGGATGGGCACTGCTGGCAGTATTTGGAGAGGCTGAGTATTACCTGGGGGCAGCTGGTGTTTCAGCCAGCTGGGACGAGATACTAAACCGATGCAGGTGGTGCAGTGCAATCCCTGCCTCCCCCTCGCTTCCCCTCGGGAGGCGGGGGGCCATGGGACGTGGCTTGTCTGAGCCCTGGCTCCTTGGGATTCATCTTAGGATGCATCACTGTGGGGGCTGCGGATGGTCCCAGGTGGAGGGGACCAGCTTGTGCTGGGGGCTTGTCTGCGTTGGGGTCGAGATTCATATCTGCTGATCCGAGGGTAGAAGAGACCTGCCGTGCAGCCAGGCAGCTCTGGGATTTGGGGCTCTCTTTGCTCTCCCCACCAGTACGCAGGGGGGCCAGTGGCTTGCGCCTGGCTTTTAAAACCAAGAGCATGAAGTGGGAGGGGGAACCATGAAAGGGCTCTTCAGGTGCCAAGAAAAACAGTCTCCAAAGACAAAGAGACTGCCCAAAATGGATGAGGAGTGCAGATTCCCTCAGAGGCAGGGAAATTATTAATAACAACGATGGCATTTTTTGTGCTAGTTGGCCTACCATGGCGGGAGGCTGCTTTGCCTCCCTCCGCGGCAGGCGCAGGCTGGGAGCCCCTGCCTGAACCCCGAACCCAGGTGGTACGGCCGCGGCGATGCTGCGCGCGTGTCCTGCGGGACACGTCTCTGCTTCATCTGGGTTTGGCCGGGCTCGCTCTGCCCGGAGGGACGAGGGGCAGGGAGCTGCCCCCCCAGCACGCCGCGATCCCTATCTTGACTTTATTTTTGTGTTGCAACCGGAGGGGAAAAAAAAAACCAAACCCCAACAACCCTTTCAGTTCCTGCAGATGAAGACTTTGTGTCCTAGACTTGTTCTCCCCCCCTGCTTTTTCCAACATCCATTTGAACCTTTCACCACTTTCCCCGCCAGGAATGCAGCGGGTTTGCCGGTGCCGGGAGGTTTATTCAGCAAATCTGGCAGGTCGTGTGCCGGGAAAAAGCATCCAGGTGTGCTCGGCAGGGCCGGCGAGGGGGGCGGCCGGCACCCCATGCAGGAGGGCAGCGGTGGGTGCGGTGGAGACACGGTGCCAGCCTCGCCTGGCTGCGTGCGGGGAATTTCCCTCCCTGCGCTTGCCCGCCGGCTCCGCTTGGCATCGTGATGGGACTTGTTGGGAAGCGGCTCATGTGATGAGCGGTTTGGTGAGGGGGAGCCAGTCCCAGGGCTCCCTCTCGGGGAGCAGGGGGACGACACCCCCAGAGTTTTTAAGTTCCGCTGCTGGGAAAGCCACCCCGGCAGTGGCCGGCTGCTGCTGCGGGTGTTGGGCGGGCGCCTGTTCCTGTTCAAAGGTGAGAGCTCCCGGCCCCGCTGGCGCTTCGGGAGGAAACGCTGCCGCCGCCGTCCCTCCCTGCCTGGCTGTGCCACCGCTCCTGGTGATTTACAAGCACGAGGGCTTTGCCATAGCAAGGTCATCACCAAACCCACCCCCTCCTTCTTCCCGGGGCCCGAGCTCCACCGCTCGGAGGCGAAGGAAGCCAAGGGTTTCAGGCACCGTCTTACCGACCGGCACGGGAGCCAGGATGCAGCTTGGCGATTCAGGTTGTGCTCTGGGTTGTGCTTTTCTTGTTGCTTAAAAGCTCCCCCCAGGTACAACATCACCTCCCATTACCTGATGGAGGGCTCTCATTTGCCTGTTGCAAAGCCCAGCCCGTGCAAATAAGGAGGGGAGCTGATTTTGGGGCAGCAAAGCCGGCGGTATGCAAACGGCTGTGGGAAAGGCCAGGTGCTACTGCCTTGCGCCGTGCAGTTTTGAACATGAAGTTGAATATCAAATTGAGTCTGACCCCAAATTTGAAGCTTTGTTGGAGGGAAAGCGAAGAAAACAAGAAGAGATTGTTAAAGCTGGAACCCATAAAACCGCTCCCGTCATCTGGTTTTGCTGGACTTTTGAAAAGAAAACAATTTATCTTTGGAATAAATAAAAGGGAGAGGGACAGACTTGCGGCAGAAAGCCCCGCGTTCACGCCAGGCGAGCTGGGTTGTGCTCCGGGCTTCCGAGGGGACCCCAGGTCGTGTGGGATTTCTGAGCCTCGGTTTCCCCTCAGGGAAGCCCCGCGCCACGCTGACAGTGGGAACCCCGGGCATTGCCAAGAAATGGCTTTGAAACTCAAACCTGGCTTTGGAAAGAAACTGGAAGACAAACCGGCTCTAAACAAACACCCGAGTTAATTCCTTGTCTTGCATTGTACGAGCCCAGTGAAATGAAACAAAGTGCAGCCACGGGGACGAGCAAATGGATTCAGATGCGTCAAAAAGCCCTGAAATCTGCTGGCTCTGAAATGTCCCTTTACATTTAGGGTTGGGATTTTTTCTCGTTTTCTTTCTAATTGTTCCTGGGAATTTAATTCTACAATTATTTTCCTGTTTCTGCCATGGAGACAATGTGCTTCAGCCACAAAGCCTTTGAAGGCTGAATTTGCAGATCGTATCCAGCGCTGAGCCACTTGGATGCGAACGCCCCCTCGCTGGGAAGCTTTGCTGTGACGTGGAGGGCTGTCCGTCCAGCTGTCCATCTGTCTGTCCGGTCCGCCGGCAAGCGGCGAAGCCTGGCCTGCTGCACCGGAGACAGGAAAGGATGGAAAATGTTGGGGTTTGGGGGTGATGTTGCTAGTGCCTCTTCCCCGCGATGGAGGAGGTGGGAGCCCCGGGGGTCTCCGCTGTGCTGCCCTGTGCACCGAGGGTCTGCACCCCACATCCTGGGGCTTGGCAGCCGCACTCTGCCTCCCCTGTGGCCTGGACGTGGGGGCGGGCTGGCGGAGGGGTGAAGTCAGAGTCAGGCCACCACGTCTCGGCATCCTCCGGTTTCACTTCCCGGTTCCTGCATGGCTCCTGCTGGGCTCTCAGGTGCTCCCGGGCTGCGGGGTCAGCCCATGGCTGCTGCCGTGGGGTTTCTGCAGGGGGAGACGTGCTGGGCGGGAAGCAAAAGCTGCAGGGACTGTGTCCTCACCGCCGTCTTGCAAGAGCCAAACAGCCTCCAGGATGCGGGGAATTGCTCCTTTGAGGGGAGATTTGCTGCCCTACCCGGGGGTGCTGGGTCTGGGCTGGCCGGGGCATCCCTTAGTGCTCCTGGTCCTGCTGCTGAGCTGCAAGGGTTTACCCTTTAGCCTCCCCTCCTTGCACCCTTCCCTCCCGGGCCAGCGCTGAGCAAGGCTTTTGGGGCGATGGAGCCAGGCAAGGAGCTGTTTTGACTGATAGCTGGCGTTGGTGGGTTTTCCATACGGATGGGGAGCGGAGGAGCTCTGTCCTGCCGTCCCAGGCACCGTGCTCTTGCTGTCTGCTTGCGGCGCTCCGGGAGCTGCTGGAGAGAAGCCATCCCCGTGCCTGGCAGGTGGCTGCAGGCAGGGGATGCCTGCCCATGGCACAGGCTGGAGCAGCTTTCCTTATTTTCTCAGTTGGGTTTTTTTGGGTGGGTTTGGATGGGAATGGCAGGAGAGCTCTCACAGGGACTTGGCAGTGAGCTCTGTCACTGCCTGGCAGCCCCTTTGAACCTCCTGCCCCGCATCAGACCTGACCTGACGGAGGAGAGGAACAAGTTCTTGTAAGAACAGTGAAAACAGGGAGCTGAGGAGAAGCTAAAATGCCCTGATCCCTGCAGCTGTGCAGGAGGACACGGCTGGTCCCTGCCCCTCGCTGGGAGGGCGGCATCCCCCGGGGGGGTGCTGCAGGGGGATGGAGATAAAGGCACGGTGCTGGGGGGCCAGCGGGGCAAATCTGTCAGAAATTGGGCTGTTATTAGTTTTATTGCTGACGGAGCAGCTTGTCTTTTCAGGGATGTTTAGATGTCGAGCGTGGTTTTGTTTAAAGAGAGCAACCAAAATAAACTCGGCGAGGGGCTCCCGGGAGGTCACTGTGCTCCTTCCCTCCCCGTCCCCAGCCTCCAAACCCGGCACGGATCCCCTCTTCCCTGAGGGCTTTCAGCACGTTAGCATTTTTTTCTTGCTGTTGTTGACAAAAATCCTGGCTGGTTGAGAAATATCCATGCGGCAGCACCAGCCCAGTCCCACGGGTCAAATCCTGCCTCTGCAAATCTCTGCCGGGAAGGGTGGCTCGTCCCGGGCTGGCCTTTGGGGATGCTACCAGGGAGGACCCATTGCAGGGCACCCCGGGCACGGGGTCATGAGCAGGCCCCTGTGATGGATGGACGGATGGACAGACACCATGGGCTTGAGGTGGACCTGATGTTTTATCGTTTGCTGGTTGGGCTCTGCAGCAGAAGCAAAGTGCTGGAAGTTCGTCAAGGGCTGAATTAAAGTTGCCTGGCAACCTCCATCCCTGCTCCTCTTCCCGCATCTCGCAGGATTTCCCACCCAAGGTCTGCCGGCTGCGGGGAAGGGGGGCCCGAAACGCACCATGCTCGCAGCCAGGCAGGGGCAGGCTCGCCTCTCGCTGGATGGCTCTTTTCCCGTAATTCCTTGGCTCGTTCCCACGCCTGGGAGCCGGGAGCTCTCCCCGCCTCATCCCCTGGGGCGGGCGCCTTCCCCCCCCCACGCCGGGAACGGGTCGGGCTGTTTTGGCTGAACCCGAGGGCAACTCGCGCGGGTCCCTGGGGAGGTAAAATGGTGCTGGGCCAGTGGGAACGCGGCTGGGGGAGCGAGCGGCGGGGGAGCCGAGGGGGCTGGGGGGGTCACATGCCGGGCTTGGCCCTGATGAGTAAAGCCGAATCGGCCGTGCGGGGCTTGGAGTGCTGGGCTGCGCTGCCATAAAAAAGCAAGACATAAACGGTGGCTCCTGGTGCAGTCCCTGCCGGGAGTTTTGTTAAGGCTGTTTTGCAACCCCGTAACCCAGGGGAGACCCGCTGGAAATCCTGGCCCCCGCTGGGAAGCCAGCAGGGCTTGCTTGTAGGAGTGCACGATGCCAAAGGGGGGGCAGCCCACGAGGAGGGGAGAAAGGTCCAGCAGCCATTCCGGGAGCCTGCTTGGGCTTTACTAGAGCAACCACAAGCTGTCCATGGAGCGGTGGGATGGGGAGGCATCCGATCCCGCCCTGCAAATCTCTGTCCCGCCATCCAGGATGGATGCTGGGGGTGAGCTGGAGAAGGGCTGCTCCGTCCCGGCGTTTCCATCCTTTCTCCTGAGTTCCCTTTAAATTAGAAAGACGGCATTGCTTTCTGGGTGTACCGCCGAGCAAACAGACACGAGGGGCCCATAAGACCCCGTCTGAGGTCCCTCCATATTTGCCAGCCCCACTGACAGTGCAGCTTCTCCGCACTGTGGCTTGTGGCCGGCTCTTGCTCCCAGGTTTTGCTGCCTCATGGCTTTGAGGACCACGGGGCAGCAGGAAGGGGCCACCGTGGCCAGCAGAAGTGCCCGGCACAGCGGCCATCGAGGGGTGCGGCAGCTTCATGGCATGGCTGGTTTCTTTGGCCGGATCCAGGGTGGTGAGACCTGCCGCCAGGAAATTCACTCATCAAAAGCTTTTTGTGCCTCCAGAGACGCTGGTCATGGGGATTTTAAGGAGGTGCCAACCGGGCCGGCTTGTTTGGGTGTGCTGTGCCGACTGACTGCCGGTGGGAGGTTGAGGCCGGCACAGTCACGCTCGCACAGCTTCCATCGTGACCCAGTAAACCCAGTCAGACCTGACCGGGGCTCGCTCGCTCACTCGCTCCCCTGCGCGCTCACGCACGCCTGCACGCCTCCGTCGCCCCGCTGCTTTCCTGGCGTTCCCTGGGGACCAGCAAACCTGTCCCGCCGGCAGGAGCTGATGCCTGGCTCTGGCTCGCCCGGCTCCATGCTGGGAGCCATTGCTGCATCCCACGGGAGCCCCGGTGGCCGGCGGTAGGAGGGTGGGCTTTGGCCCCTGTGGGTGTTGCACGTTGTGATTAGAGCAGCTGGTTCCTGGCTTCGCCCCCTCTCGGGGAGGCCCCCCACGGCCGGGTCCTGCCTCCACCATCCTTCTCCTTCAGTGTCGCTGGCCGGGGTGGGAGCTGGGGCCATATTTTGGGTCCTATGTCGGCCCTCCCTGTGCTGGGAAGTAGGTGAGGCACCAAGGGGCTTGGGAGCTCGCTCCTGGGGATGGGATGGGCTTTTCTGGGTAGTTTTTCATCGGAGCTGCTGCCACTTTTCAGCCTCTTCCTCTCCCCCTTTTGTCTCCCTCCCCCGGAGGAGGCTCCCTGTGGCATTTCCCCTCCCGGCTTTTCCCCGTTTCCCATGGAAGAGCTGGGCTTGAGCAAACCAACCGCCCCCAGCCCAACCGGCGGGTCCCACAGACCGAGACCCCCTCTGCCTCCCGCCCTCGCCTTCACCCGGAGCTTTGAACTTGCACCCTGCCCAGGGGGGGATGATGGGTTTGGGGGGATTTGGTGTGGCTGCAGCCTGGGGTGATGATCTGAACGGGGCCAAGGATGGTTTCAGTTCCTTCTTGCTTTTTCTCCCCCACCCTAGGTATGAAAAATAAAAATAAAAAGAGAAGCTCGGAGCAGCCCTTCCCTTCGAGTAAAATATTAACTGGCTCTTACAGCTAACTGATTAAATGTCCTTTAGGACAAAGTTACATCTGATCTTGGGTGAGGAGCCTTTGGAAATGGATGTAGCTGCTCCCCTGGGAAAAGCAGAGGAGCCCGGCCCCGGCAGCAGGGGTGGCTGCTCCCCCCTGCCCCTGCCCGGCTGGGAACCCTGCACAGCCCCACAGCTTCATTTATTTTTATTTTTTCCCCCCTGTGCTGGCTCAGTGCTCACGCTGGTTAAATGTTAGCCGGGGTTGGCTGGCAGCGCGGCGCTTGCCCTGCGATAAGCACCATCCCTGCCTCCCTGCCCAGCCGCGCTCCCGGCTCCAATCCCCGTCGCACCCAGAGCTGGGCAGTAGGCAAAGTTCAGGGCTTGTTTGTTCGCGGGAGATAAGATGAGGATGCTTGGCAGCATGCAGGCAGCTCTCGGGGCTGTTACTCATTTATTAGAGATCGTTGTTTGCCTTGTCGTAAGAAGGTTTCTCCTCCCCTCTGCTTTCCCAGCCCAGGTGCACGGTAGCTCTTGTGGCTTGTGTGTGATTCTGGGCTCGTGTCCCCACACGGAGGCCTGGGGAAGGGTCCCCGCAGCTGCCGGGGTGGCCCCGGTCATGCTGGCGGGATGGAAAGGGGTCAGCATGGGGCTGGCCGGAGCGCTTTCGCATGCTTTGGTGCTCCAGATGTGACCCTGCCACTTGCATTGCCCAAAAAGCTTGGGTGAGTTTGGCTTGTGCCAGACATGGTGCCACCAAAGCAACTTGTTTCCCGTTGACCTCCATCCCCACTCACCCGCTTTGCATCGCCCTGCCAGGCCCATCGCTCGCGGACAGACCCTCGGTCCGGACAGGGCTTGTCCTGGGAACAGGAGTTCCTTGGAGGGAGGATGCTCCAGGTCGCCATCCTCAGCTCCCCAGGGAGTTCAGTCCTGCAGGCAGCACCCTGCCTGCTCCCGGGGTTGGGTGCTGTACGGGTGCTCTGCGCTGGGCCGGCACCTGGGGGACAGTGAGGCAGGAGGGAGCAGGGGGGGACATCTCCCCTCTGCCCCATTCCCCCATGCTCTGGGGCAGCGGCCAGTGCAGGCACGAGGTCTGGGTCTGAACCTCCCGCAAAGGAAACAGCGGTTTAATGCAGGCTCTAGGACTATGGCTGGATCCCACATCAGCCCCTCGCTTCTCCTTTTCAGCCCCAAAGCCCTTTTCATTTTCGTTTCACCCTCTGCCTGAGACCCGGCGAGGTATTTGCTTCAGGGAAACCGTCTGCAGCAAGCGTGTTTGAACAGCTTCTCTACAGGCCAGGTATTTGGTTTATATATATATAAAAAAAACCCTAAGCAAACATATAGGTACTGTTTGATTACGGGGAGCTCTCCTGGAGATACCCAGTTGTCTCCTTGCTCCTTAGTGCCTGCAAAAGGAACCGGTGGCTTTGCTCGATGCAGCCGGGAGAGGCAGGGGGTTATTCGGGAGGGATCGGATGCGTGAAAGCAAGAGCTGAGGTAGATGCTGAGTTTCAAGGCAGCTTGGGATGAAAGAGAAACTGGGGGGAAAACTGTTCTCGCTTGAAAAGACTTGATGAAGATGCCAAGTATGGGTTTTCCTTCACCCTGCGTTGCCGCGTGCCTGAAGCATCCTTCCCCACGCCTCTGTCCTCCGGAGTCTCGTCATTTCAGGAGAGGCAAAACTTTTGGGACAAGTATCTTGCTTGGCAGGAGATGGCCAGCTGTGCTTTTGGGGAGGAGCGGAGCCTTTGGGCTCCCCGGGAGCCCCCCACCGCCCGTCCTGCTGCAGCTGCTCTGGGGAGCTGGGGTGGGGGTACCCCAATGGGCCAAGAGACCTGCAGAGGGGCTTGGCCCTGAGCCCCGCTCTCTGCTTTTGGGGGTAAATGTGCCTGCTTTTCCTGTGTGAAAATGCAATGGGGGATCAGCTGGCTCTGCCGAAGCATAGCCTTTGGTCAGGGGGAGCTGCAGGAGGAGGTGGCTGGGAGTGAAGGAGGGAGGAGCCTGGAGCAGACCTGGAGGCAAATGAGCCTCCGAGCAACCGAACCCAGTGCTCAGCAAGCGACCGCTGCGATGGAGCGGATGCTGAGCAGGGGGATGCTGCGGAGGGTCACTCCGCTCAAACTCCCCTCCCTGCCCTGTGCTGGCTGCAGGCTCAATGCCTTGCACCGTGCCTCAGTTTCCCCTTTGGCAAATGAGGATTTGCTTTTCCCTGAAGCCGCCCCCGGGCTGAGGCCGTGCCCGGTCAAGCGTCCATGCGTGTGCGCAGCCGGCTCCTTTCCAAGCCCGCTTGCTCATGAGGTGCTGGGGACAGTGGGAGCATCTGACCCGGTGCTCTGTGTTTCAGGAGGGTTTGGCGGTCGGCCCTGTCCTGGGGAGCTGGGGAGCCCATCCCGAGGATCAGCTGTGCCGGCCCGGCAGCAGCGGGCTGGGCGGTTGCCCTCGCTGGGGGAGCGGGAAGATGAGCGGAGGCACAGCCCATCTCCTGACGGCTCTCTTCGTGGCGGCCGCGGCGGCAATGGGCTACCCATCACGGCGGTCTGCCACCGACCTGGATGCCACCCCCAGGACAACGGTCACCTTTGATGGTAAGGGGGTGTGGGTCCTGGTAGTGGCAGTGAGGTTTGGGATCTTGCCGGTAGCGGGTTTGGTGCATCGTGACTGCGTCCAGCCTTCGCCAGCCCCCGGAGCAGGGGGCTCAGCATGGGGGGGGTGGCTACAGGGGAACCTCCTGTCCACTGGGCTCCAGAAATTGGACCCCACGTGGCTGTCTGGCGTTGGGTGCCCGGTGTCGATATGCCCCAAGGGATGGAGCAGGGCAAAGGCATCTCCCCAAAAGCCGGGGGGGGACAAGGACGTGCGGGAAGCCAGCCTTGGCCAGCCCCTGGCCCTGCCCAGCAGCCCTTGGAGGGTGTGCTGAGCCGGGCATCACACCCGGGCTGGGCTCTCATGGCCCAAATAGTCAGCAGGGAGCTTTCTTCCATGATTTTCTCTAATTGCCACTGGGCTCTTGGCCTCCAGCCTCTGCGGTGTCAGCCAGCCCTGCAGTGTCATCGTGCCTTGGGCATCCACACGACTTCATTGACCTCAGTAGTGAAGCCCAGCTCAGCAGTTGACAGCGGGAGAGGGTTTCATTTGCAGCCGGGGTGCCCATTTCTCCCCAGGCAATGCCTCCTTTTGGAGGGCTCATTCCCTCCCCAGCTGCCCCCAGGGTCCCAAGCCCCATGGGACTTTCTCCTCCTGCGGTGGGAGGGTCTGACCCTGGCTTGGGGTCCCTCTGGCCAGGGCTGAGTCCCACCTCACACTTCTCAGCACCCCAAATTGGATGGTTTCTCTGGCTTGGTGGGCAGAGAGCACCCAGCCTCGCTGCAGAAGCCCTCCCCTTGCACGGCAGTTTTGGTTCAGGTTTTTTGCATCCTTCCTTTTGGGCTGGCTGGGTTTGGTTCGGAGCTGGGGTTGCTGCAGCGTGTTTTTGCTTCCTCCAGCAGTTCCCCAAAGAGCGTGGCAGGTCCATGCTGGGCATTGACGTTGCAGCTCCCACCCCTGAGCTGCCGTTTTAATTAGCAGGGAGAAATTTCCCCTGTGAGCCTGAGAGCGATTAGTGCCTTTCGTCTTCTACCAAACCTCCCCTCTTCCTTTCCTCCTGCCATAACTACTGGCACCCGGCACCACCTGCCTGATAACCTCGGCGGGTGCCTTCCCACCCGCTCCCGGCTCCATCCTCTGCCTTTTCCCTGGTGGCTCGCCCCGTGCCTGCCCCGGGGTCCTCCCTCAGCCCCCTGTTCCCTTTGCAGAGCTGTCGGGCGTCCGGCGCTTCAGCGCACGTGCCCTCAACTACAGCACCCTGCTGCTGGAGGACGACCGGGGCATCCTCTACGTGGGCGCCAGGGGAGCCATCTTCGCCCTCAACTCCAGTGACGTGGCTGACGGCTCCCACCGCACGGTGAGCCTGGCCTCTGCCTGCGGCCGGCTGGTTGTCCTCTCTTGTCCCGTGCTGCCTGGTCACTGCCTGAATCGTGGCCACTCTATCCCTGCTCATCCTCCCGCTCGCCATCTCAGGTCTTGCCTGGAGGTGCTGTCCCCAGGTCTGTCCCCAGGTCTGTCCCCAGGTCTGTCCCCAGGTCTGTCCCCAGGTCCCCTGTGGACGCCTGGTCCTTCTCCCCAGCCAGGCAGCGTGGGGACAGCGGTGGCAGATGTCCCCAAGCTCAGAGCTTCAGGGACACCCCAGCAGGACGAGGGGCAGGGGAAGTGTACCACTTTGCTCCCCCCGGGAAGGACACCCCAGAATCCTCCAGGCTCCTGCGGGTGCTCTGGGGTTTCTGCCCGCAGGTTGGGGTGTGGGACCGCTCTCGCCCCGGGCTGGGGGGTGCGGGCAGGGTGCCATCTCGTGCTCTGAGCAGCCATCCCCTCTCTAAATAAAAGAGAGGATTTTAGCATCTCTGACGGCTCTGGCAGAGGCTGGAGCCTGCAGTCACGGCGGGACCACGCAGTGATGGGGGATCACGCAGTGGCAGTAGCTCTTCCCCTTTCAGATCCACTGGGAAGCCGCCCCGGAGAAACAGATGGACTGCCTGCAGAAGGGCAAAAACAACAAGGTAGAGCCGGTGGGTGGGTGCTGGGTGCCGGGGGGGGGGCACTGCTTTCCCTGGCTTGTAACGCCTGTCCTCCCCCTCTGCAGACTGAGTGCTTCAACCACGTGCGGTTTCTGCAGAGGCTGAACAGCACCCACCTCTACGCCTGCGGGACCTACGCCTTCCACCCGCTCTGCACCGCCATCGTGAGTACCGCTCGGCCCCACAGCTGTCACCTGTCCCCTGCCACCATGTCACCCCAGGGTGGCGCAGCCCCCATCCTCTCCCACCACCTCCACCCGCAGCCCCACTCCCTTTCTGCCCCTGTCCCAGCCCCTCCCCAGCTCGGGGGGGAGGCGAGTGACCGCCAAGCTGGGGTGGGTTGGTTTGGGGACGCAGCCACCGTGACACAGACGCCGAAAGTCCCCACCCTGGTGCCGGGGCTGGACTCTGACCCCACAGCGAGATGGCGGGGGGTGACACGTGGGCTCAACGGGGCCAGCGGGGTGGGACATGCCAGCGCTGGAGCTGGTCCCCAGCCCCTGCTGTTGCAGGGTCCCTTCCCAAAGCAGGGGCTGCCGACTGGCTGGTGGCAAGTGTGCCCTGGGAGGGTGATGGTGGCAAGGCTGACTCAGTGGCCCCTTCCCAGGGATTTCCTGGGCAAGGCTGGGGGTCCCCGCGTGGCTGTAAGTCACGGCAGAGCAGCCGGGGGCAGCCACGTCCCCCGGCAGCAGGACTTTCACCCCCGTGTGGTGGCTCCTCAGTGACTCAGCTGCCCTTTGCCCACCTCCCTCCCTGTGCTGGGGGGCAAAGTGACCTGGGGCCATCTCCCCAGTGTGGCCGGGGAGCCCCGGAGGGGCCATGCCCATTCCCACGGCCGTGCCACCAGTCCGGTTTGGTCATCGCACGCCCTGGGAGTCAGGCGGAGGAGCCGCTGAGCTGGAAGGGCCCCGTCATTATTTGACGCACTTTGAACTGCAAACCCCAAAGAAAATAACTCCTGCCGTGACGGGGATGTCACCCAGAGGGACCCAGCCCGACTGGGCAGCGTCTGCCGGCCAGGCACAGCCAACTGTGCTGGCTGGCTCCTGCCCGGTGCCCACGCGATGCCAAAGTGGGGTGCCGGGGCTCCCCTTCCCCCCTGAGCCCTCTCCCCGCTCTTGGCTGGGGGCTCTGGCTGTCCCTGTGGTTTCTGACTACCTGGAAGGTGCTGAGGGGATTTGTCTTGCCTGGACAAGGGCACGGCCGTGGGCATCGCTTTGTCCCTGCTAGCAGCCTCTGCAGAGAGCCTGTGGCTGGCCTGGACAGGGTCTGTCCCCTCCTGTCTAACCTGGTCCCCTCTCCCCCTGAAGGATGCTGACAGGTTCACGTTGCCAACCCACTTTGAGGAAGGCAAGGAGAAGTGCCCGTATGACCCTGCCCGTGGCTACACCGGCCTCATCGTGGGTAAGCGGCACCTTTCCCAGGGCTGGTGGGGACATGCCGGGTGCCATCAACCCTGGCCCAATCCCCAGCGCCCCCACGGGGGGTCCCCAGACGAGTGGGCTCTGCGTGCGGGGGCCTTAGCAAGCCAGGACTTGGTCCTCCTCCTCCTCCTCCTTTTCTGCCTGGGGCACGGGGATGTTGGTGGCTTTTGGGGCTGTCCCCAGCGTGCGGGGCCATGCTGACGGGTGCCTGCCCTGCCTGCCCTGCCCAGACGGCGGCTTGTACACGGCCACGCGCTACGAGTTTCGGAGCCTCCCCGACATCCGGAGGAACCTGCACCAGCGGCCGCTGAAGACGGAGGAGTCCCCGCTGCACTGGCTGAACGGTGAGATGACCCCATCCCCCTCAGGGACCGGCGTCACGGGCCGTGGGACGCCATGCATCCCCTCAGGGAGCGTGGGGCAGGGGTGGGGGGTGGCCCTGGGGTCCTGTGTGGTTTGCTGTAAGAGGAAACCGAGGCAGGGAGGGATCCCCTGTCCCATGATGGGTCCCCAATCTCCATCTCTCGCTCCGCATCCCCCAGATGCCGAGTTTGTGGCCTCCGTGCTGGTCCGGGAGAGCAAGGACAGCCCCGTGGGTGACGATGACAAAATCTACTACTTCTTCATGGAGCGGGCGGGTGAGGAGACCACGTCCTTCTTTGACAAGAGCCAGGTGGCCCGAGTGGCCCGGGTGGCCCGTGTCTGCAAGGTAGGCATGTCTCCAGCCACAGGGAGCCGAGCGCTGCTGCTCCCCACGCCGGGGCTGCGTGCCTGCACCTTGGGGGAAACTGAGGCACGGGCAGAGGGGGACACACACCCCCACCAGCCTGTGCAGAAATGCTCCCTGCACCCTCCCAGAGCGACGTGGGCGGGAAGAAGATCCTGCAGCGCAAGTGGACGTCCTTCATGAAGGCGCGCCTGGTCTGCTACATCCCCTACTACGAGGTGCTGCGCAGCGTCTGCAGCCTGGACGGGGGTGGCTGGGCCAGCACCGTCTTCTACGCCGCCTTCACCCTCTCGGCGCAGTGGTGAGCGGGGCAGTGGCCAAAATGGCTGGGGCTAAAAGTCTGTGGTGTGGAGGGGCACTGGAGATGCTCAAGGGGACGCGCAGGCGGGCGCTGAGCACCCGGGGGTGCGTCGGTAGAGAGCACCCGTGTGTCTGCCCGGGCTCAGGCGCGGCTCTGCCCCCCAGGAGGACCATGGAGGCCTCGGCCGTGTGCCGCTACAGCATCTCGGCGGTGCAGCGCGCCTTTGAGGGGCCCTACATGGAGTACCAGGACTCGGCTCGCAAGTGGTCCCGCTACGATGGTGCGGTGCCCGAGCCCCGGCCCGGCTCCGTGAGTGCCTGGGGGTGCAGAGCAGGGGGAGTGTGGGGTGGCCGCATTCCCCCCTGACCCCCGTCTCCCCCGGGCAGTGCATCACGGACCGCTCCCGCAGGAAGGGCTACAACTCCTCGCAGGACCTGCCCAACAGCGTCCTGGACTTTGTCAAGCTGCACCCGCTCATGTTCGAGGAGGTGAAGCCGGCCGGCGGGGAGCCGCTGCTGGTGAAGAAGAGTGTGGCGTACAGCCGGCTGGCCGTGGACAGGGTGCGGGCCCTCGACGGCCGCTCCTACGATGTGCTCTTCATGGGGACGGGTGAGCGCGGGATGAGTTTGCTGGGTCTCTGCTGGGCAGAGGGGGACACCCCACACTCCCTCCTGACCCCCCGCTCTGCTCTGCAGGGGACGGCTGGATCCACAAGGCCGTGGTGGTGGGCTCCAGCATCCACATCGTGGAGGAGGTGCAGGTGTTCAGGGACCCGCAGCCCGTGGAGAGCCTGGTGATCTCCCACACCCAGGTGAGGGGTGGAAGAAGTGGGGGGACACCACACACGGGGCATGTTTGTGCTGCAAAGCTGCCATTGGGCTGTTTGGGGGATGGGTGGGACGTGACTCCTGGGTCGCCCCAGCTCGGGATATGTGCCAGAGCCCAGCGGGGCAGCCTGGGGAAAGGAACCTTGCCAGGTGCCAGCTGCAGCCGTCGGCACTGACTGGAGCTTGGGGGCCCTTCCCCGTGCGCCCCACCAAGGGAGAGCTGTGGTGTGGGGCTGGGATCTCTGGGCACCATGGGGCATCCCACAGCCCAGCCGCCCCGTGCCAGGGCAGCGCTGAGCCCGCCCTTTGCCCTCAGAGGAGCCTGTACGTGGGGGCAGCCAGCGGGATCCTGCAGGTGCCCCTGGCCTCCTGCGCCAGGTACGCCTCCTGCTACGACTGCATCCTCGCCCGGGATCCCTACTGCGCCTGGGACGGCAGGGCCTGCCGCGCCACCGCCACCACGGACAGGTAGGGACGGGCTGCCCGACCCCGGCGCGGTCCCCGCGAGCCGTCCACCTGCCCCATCCCGTCCTGTTGCACATCACCCCGTGGCACAGTCACCCCAGTGCCACCCCCGAGGGCTTGGCATCCGGCGGCGGGTCTGCCGGTGGCCGTGACCCCATAAGGGTGGGCTCAGCCGGGGCTGTACGGCTGAAGCCCCCCCCGTCTTGCAGCACAGGGCTGGTGCAGGACATTCAGAGCGGCAACGAGGGATGCCGGAGCAGCTCCGGGCGGGGTGAGTCTGCGCCGCCCCTCGGGACCGGAGGGGGTGCCGGTGTTGGGCGTCCCTTAGGGTGGCCGGGACGGGTGCGAGGCGGTGCGTGTCCCCGCAGGCTCCCTGCCGTGGAAGAACCGGACGGTGCTGCAGGGGGACGACGTGCTGCTGCCCTGCGACCAGCGCTCCAACCTGGCACGAGCTGTTTGGCTGCTGAACGGCAGCGAGGCGCCGGGCGCGGGGCAGGACCGGCTGCGCGTGGGGGTGGACGGGCTGCTGGTGACGGACACGCTGCCCCAGCACAGCGGCGCGTACCGCTGCTACGGGGAGGAGCGGGGTCTCCGGACGCTGCTGGCCGCCTACAGCCTCACCGTGCTGCCCGAGCTGCCCCGCGGCCCCACGGCCGCCCCCCGGCCCCACGCCGCCAGCCAGGCGGCCGGCGACATGAAGGTGGCTTACGTCTCTGCCATCGTCGCCTTGGTGGTGCTGTGCGCCGTGCTCAGCACCGTCCTCCTCTATGTGTCCTGCCTCGAGAAGCGCAAGGGCAAGTACGTCCTGGGGGAGCCGCGGCCAGCCAGTGTGGAGCTGCAGACTGTCTCGGCCAACTGCCTGCGCAAGGGCCGCCGGGAGGAGGAGGAGGAGGAGGAGGAAGAGCTCGCCTACCCCGACGGCTGCCTGCGGATCATCCCCGGCGAGGCGCCCACGGCTGCCACCTCCCCGGTCAAGGAGCTACCAGCTGCCATGCCCCCGCTGCCGCCGCCACCGCCGCTGCCGGCCGAGCTCACCAACGGCGTGGGGGCTCTGCCCAACGTCCTCCGCAAGATGAACGGCAACAGCTACATGCTGCTGCAGCAGCAGGAGGAGCCGCTGGCCTCGCCGCTCTACAGCGCGTCCTTCACCGAGGAGCTCAGCAAGATCCTGGAGAAGCGGAAACACACGCAGCTGGTGGAGAAGCTGGACGAGAGCTCCGTGTAGGGGCTGGGGAGGGGGTCCTGCCAGCGGGACCCTCCTCCCCTCCGGCCCCTTCTCCCACCCCCTGCCAGCAGTGTTACAAGACTCAGGCGAAACTACCTCCTGGATGGCAGAGCCGGGCCGGGCCCGGGCTTGGCCGTTCATTTGGCTTTTCACTCACTTTTGAGACTTGCTGTACAGAAAAAAAGAAAAGAATCTATTTAAATTTGGGAGCTCTATTTATGTATAAAAACCCACCGACGGCGGCCACGAGCTGCAGGCAGGAGCTGGCGCCTGGCTGAAGGTGGACACCGGGGGGAGGGAGAGTGTCTGTCTGTCTGTCTGTCCAGGCGTGAGAGAGAGATGCTGTTGTGGACGCGTGGACTCGGCCTGCCCCGCTGGGCGTCCCTCGGCGCACGGGAGCCAGACGGCTGCTGAGAGGTGGGTGAGGAGCAGGTGGGGGGCTGGGGGCTGCTGCACGGTACCTGTGCATCTCGCAGAGTGCGGGGTCCCTTCCCGGCGCAGGGCTGGGGGGGTTTCCCCAGCTCGCAGGCAGGAGAGGGGCCGTGGACACCTCTCGCATTGCGGGGGGTGGCCTCGGTGGCTGCCAGCCCCTGCCCGCTCTCCCACGTCTGCCCCCCCAGGATTTCCTCTTTGGGAGAGGACGATTCGGCGAGGGACGGAGCCGGGGCAAGGAGCCCACGTCCCCGAACGCCCCGGAGCAGCGGGTGGAGCGGCACGTGCCCTCTGTGAGGAGGCCCCAGGTGAAATGTGGGGCTGGGTGCCCTGGGGAGGTGGCACCCCCGGGGCCTCCGACCCTGACAGAGCTCTGCCCCCTCTCCCCAGGGCGCTGCAGGGGAAGAGCGGGATGCAGCAGCAGGCAGCAAGATGCACTGGCAGCAGGATGGGCAGCCACCGCCATGCCCTGCAGCGTGGCAAGGGACCAGCGCAGCACCCACATCCCCCCAGTGTCCACAGTGACCCCGTGGCCCCGGGCACCTGTTTCTGCCCTCCTGCGTGGTGCCCTTGGAGACCTGGGGTTCAGGAACAGCCCTGTCCCCCGTGGGACAACATGTGGGAGGGGAAACATCCTCACACAGCGAGGAGGAGGAGCCCTGGACAAGGGCCTGCCTCCCTCCAGGGCCTCCTGCTCTTCATGGCACTTTACAGGGGCAGCCACTGTCCCTGAATCCCCCCAACTACCTCTGCTCCTGCCGCCTCCTGGGGAATCCGAGGGACTGGGGTGACAAGAGCATCTCACATCCCAGAGACAGGGAGGTGACACCAGGGAAGCAAGGGAGGGACAGACTTGCTGGGGGGTGTGTCCTCCCCTCCGTGTTCCTTGCTGGCATCTCCAGGAGCAGGACATCGCCCGGAGCAGCCCTGCAGGGGCGGCAGGAGTGGGGGGCAGCCCCAGGGGTCCATAACGGGCTGGAGCCCAGGCCCTCCTGCCCCAGAAGAGCGAGACTTAGTGGGAAAAGGCAAGAGCCGGACGCCTGGGCTCTCCCATCCTGCCCCCACCCTTGTTTTTGCTGCAAGGGGAGAATGAGCCACCCCCAAGCACACCCTTCCCCCAAGGAGGGGCATCGCCCTCCGTGTCTGGCACCCCTCGTGCACAGCCCCCGTGCCCCCCGGCAATAAACGCGGCTCTGTCTGGATGTGGCGTGGCAGCATCTCTCTGCAGGCACGGGGCGGCGGGAGGAGAGATGGATGTGGAGGCGCAGGGCGGAGGCTTTATTGGGGCTGCAGGCGTGGGCCCCGGACAGTGAGGGCGGAGGGTTTGTTGGTGAGGGGGTGCCACTGGCCCTGGACACTGGGGTTGTTGGTGTGGAAGGGCTTGCGGATGCGGATGATGTCCAGGCCGGACTGGCGGGCCAGCTTGGTGGCCAGCTGCACGATCTCCTCGCTTGTCTTGCTGGCGATGAGCTCCTCCCGCACCGTCCCGTTCACTGCGGCAGAGCGGGGCGGTCAGGCCGGGGCCCCCTCCAACCCGCAGCCCCCCCTGGGGGGGGAGCCGGCCCCAGCACCGCCTGCCGCTGGGCGGAGGCAGCACAGAGCCGGGGCAGGGTGGGCCCCGTCCCCATCCTGCGCCCCCAACCCTCCCGCCCATCCCCCGCACTCACAGTACTCGGCCAGCAGCAGCGGGGCCGGGCCAGCGTGGGGGCTGATGTAGAGGACGACGTCGGGGTGCCGCCGGGCGAAGTCCAGCGCCGCCTCCTCCACGAACTGCCTGCGGGGGGGCGGGGGCCGTCAGCCCCAGCGGGGTCAGAGGGTGGAGGTCACCGTAGGCCCCGCCCCAGGGCAAAGGTCATAGGTGGGGTCACCTCCGCCCCAGTGCCCTGCCCACGGGAGGGGTCACAATGCAGAGATCGGGGGTCACAGTGCCACCTGCAGGTCAAAGGTCACCACCCAGCCTGCCCCTGCGCTGGGGGGTCGGAGATCAGGGGTCAGCACTGCCGCCTTCTAGTCCCTCCCCCATCGCATAAGAGGTCAGGGGTCACTCCCCGCCCCCCATCTCTGTGGGTCAGAGGTCAGCAGCACCTTCCCTATACAGACAGGTCAGAGGTCACCGCAGCTTCTCGTAAGCCCCTCCCCCCAGGCCAGAGGTCAGGGGTCACCAGGCCTCCCCCCCATCCCAGGCGGTCAGGGGCTGCGGGCGGCTGCCTCCGACGGTACCTGGCGCCGCGGGCGTCGGCCGCGGTAGGGCTGAAGAGGAGCTGGAGGCGCTGGAGCTGCCGCACGTAGCGGCCCACGCCGTTGTGCAGGACGGCCGCCAGGAACCGGCTAGGCGCCCCGCGGCCCGTCATGGCGCCGCCCTCACCCGGAACCGGAACGGCGCGGGGAGGGGAGAACATCCGCTTCCGGGCCCCGCCCGGAAGTGACGCGCTGAGCGCGGCGGCGGCGGGGTCAGGCAATGGCGGCGTCCGTGGAGCTCCACGTGAGGGGGGCGGCCTGAGCGGCGCCGGGCCGGGGGGGCCGCGGGGCCGCCGCCGATGTGGATCGGGCAGCGGCGCGGGCGGGTGCCGGGGCGGCCCGGGCGGAGGCGGGCGCGGGCAGGATGGCGGTGGTGCCCCTGCGGCCCTGCAGAGCCGCCGGCCGCCTCCTGCCGCTGCTCTGCGGGGGGGCGAGGAGCAAGGGAGCGTCGCTGAGCCCCGGGGTGCCGGGCCGCCTCACCCAGCGGCGCTACAAGAAGGACGTGCTGCCCTCCCCCGAGGGGCCCGTGCCCTCCGTCTCCATCACTGAGATCCGGCAGTACCTGCGCGCCCAGGGCATCCCCTTCCACGACGGGTACAGCTGCCTGCACACCCCCAGCCTCTTCACCGACGGCCGGCAGGACCAGCCACCGCCGCTGTCCGCCAGCGCCCCTTACACGCTTTTCATTGACAAGATGACGGGCAGCTTCTTGTGCACGGCCACCCTGGCCGAGGGCACCTGGCAGGACTTCCAGGCCAACGTGGAGCTGCGGCACCGCGGCATTCCCCGCCCCAGCTCGGGGGAGCCAGAGGAGGACACGCGACGGGCTCGCGAGGATGCCCGCTGCATCTGGGACCGGGCACTGCCGCTCTGGGAGCTGCTGGATGAGGATGAGACCAACAAGACCAAGGCCATGTTCGGTATCTCGCTGGTGACGGATGCCACCCTGAAACGCTTTGGGGTGCGTTATCTGAGGACTGCCAAGTCCCTCGTCTTCCCCTGGTTCAGTCCCCGCGATGCGACCCTGAAGGGCCTGAAGCTTGTGAGGGTGGAGAAGAAGGGGGATGCGATAGCTTACGTGGAAGAGACTTTACCTCGCTTCGATTCCTATCGCAATCTCTTTGGGCTGCCCCTGATCGGCCGCCGAGACACAGAGCTGGTCTTAACTGGGTGGGAGCTGGACGCCCTGGCCCTTCACCAAGCTACAGGGGTGGCCAGCCTGGCCCTGCCGCGGGGGTCCACCTGCCTGCCCCCCGCCCTCCTCCCCTACTTGGAGCAGTTCAAGCGCATCACGCTGTGGCTGGGTGAGGACCTGCGCTCCTGGGAAGCCGCCAAGCTCTTTGCCCGCAAGCTGAGCCTCAAGCGCTGCTCCCTGGTACGCCCCGGCGACCTGCAGCCCCGGCCCTTGGAGGCTCTCAACCAGGGTCTGAACCTCACCAAGATCCTGCGTGCCGCCCTCCCCGCCAGCCACAAATCCATCGTCTCCTTCCGGCAGCTGCGCGAGGAGGTGTTTGGGGAGCTGGTCAACACCGAGCAGGTGGCCGGCATCAAGTGGGCGCGCTTCCCTGAGCTCAACAAGCTCCTCAAAGGGCACCGCAGAGGGGAGCTCACCATCTTCACAGGTGATGGGCAAACGGCTGGTGGACAGGGGGAGCAGAGAGCTCTTTGGTGGCTTCACCCTCCTGGGGGTGACGCCTCATGAGTCTTCCTGGTCCCTTTCTGCTCATGGCTTCAGCTGAGCCTGTTGTGGCGGTGCGTGAGAGGCTGGGGTGTCTTCCTGGCTGCGGTGGGGCCAGGCGCGCCGGCGTGAGGATGGGCTCTCCTGGGGTGTCCCTTCCCCCTGCTCCCATCCGCTGCCTCTTGTCTGAGCCCTCTGTGCCCCCCCGCTGGCTGCCCAGCCCATCCCTGCACCCCGCAGGGACCCGCTGCCTGCTGGAGGTGACACATGTGTGCCCGGACACGCAGCCTGGCGTGACACACTGCTTGTTTATGGTGGTATCACTGTGGATGGGCCACTCTTAGTCCACTCCCCAGCGCTTCTACCTCTGAACAACCCCCTGGTGCGTCCAGGACAGGTCACGTCTTCTCCCCCAGCTAATTCCTCTCATCGTTGTCCTTGTGCCAGGCCCGACGGGCAGCGGGAAGACGACCTTTATCAGCGAGTACGCGCTGGACCTGTGCATGCAGGGGGTGTGCACGCTGTGGGGCAGCTTCGAGATCAACAACGTCCGCCTGGCCAAGATCATGCTGACGCAGTTTGCTGCCCAGCGCCTGGAGGACCAGCTGGAGCTGTACGACGAGTGGGCCGACCGCTTCGAGGACCTCCCGCTCTACTTCATGACCTTCCACGGCCAGCAGAACATCAAGTATGGTCCCACACCTTTGTCCCCGGTGGCGTTTACCCCTCACAGTGTGTTCTGCAGGGCCCCGGGGAGCCCGGGCTCTTCTCCTGCAGTGGGTTGTGGATTTGGGGCTGGCAGGAGGCACGCTGGGGCTGGTCGAGTCCTGGGATTGGCACGTGGGGACTGCGTGGCTCAACTGGCTGCATCCCTGCTGTTGCAGGGACTGTGACAGCCTCCTCCGCTGTGGGGATGAAGGGAGGAGACCTGTCCCTGTGCTAGTGGCTGGTCTAAAACCAGCTTCTGCCCCTGGCAGGATGTGTCCGCCCACACCCTGCTCACCTGGCAGCGCTGCTGTTCGCTGAGGAGGGAGGACAGGCACCTCCAGCTCCTTATATTCACCAGGCGCGGTGGTGCCTGCACGCATCCCCGTGCGCCCTGAGGGTCCCTGCGGGCTGGGGGAATCGCGGGACGGTGGGCAGGGGCTGTGTGGGCAGCAGCTGGGTCCTCCTGATCCAGCCGCCCTTACCGGTGGGGATGGGGCTGCCCCCATCCTGCGACGGAGGAGATGTGGAGGTGGGTTGTGCCCAGGGCCTGGTGGTCAGCGGCCAACTGCTGTTGGCACCAGCCTGGTGCCTCCCCGCTCTGCCTCTCCTGTCCCTGTGCCTGACTTAGCATCCCCATCCTTGCCTCTGCTCATCCCTGTGGCTGATCCTGCCTGATGCCGGTCTCCCCCCGCCCAGGACGGTGATTGACACCATGCAGCACGCCGTCTACATGTACGACATCACCCACGTGGTCGTCGACAACCTTCAGTTCATGATGGGACACGAGCACCTCTCTGTGGACAGGTAGCCCTTCTCCAAGCCGCCCCCTCCTTCCTCCACCACCCTTGTCGCTGGAGCTGGCCCTGTCGGGTGTCACAGCAGGAGCTGGGGACCCGCACAGGCTGTCCCCTTTAGTCCTGTCTGGCAGCCCTGTTTCATTAAAGGGCGATCACTGCCCTGGGGAGGAAGAGGTGGGAAAGGGTGAGCCGGTTACCGGAGATCCCTGTTGCGCCCCATCCCGTCACCCGCGTGGGCCCGGCTGCCCCATGGAGTGTGAGCCTGGACCCCGTGGTGTGGGGGCTGTGGGGCTGAACCTGGCAGCACCTGGCTGTGCCAGCCCCTCACCCCGTTCTTGCTGCCGTGGCAGGCTCGCTGCCCAGGACTACATTGTTGGTGCCTTCCGCAAGTTCGCCACGGACAACACCTGCCACATCACACTGGTCATCCATCCCCGCAAGGAGGATGATGAGAAGGAGCTGCAGACGGCCTCCATCTTCGGCTCCGCCAAGGTGAGCTGGGCCAGGGTGGCCCTTCCTGTCCCTCGGGCACAGTGTGTTCCCAGGAAGGGGCTGGGATATGTTGGGCAGCCGTCCCCAGCTCCCACCAGCATCCTGAGTCATCACTGGGGATCTGAAAGGTGCTGTGAGGGGCAGGATGTCCCCAGGACTGCTGTCACCTGCTGAAGATGTGCAGAGTCCCGATTTGGCCAGGCCTTGGTAGGGAGACATGGAGCAAACTCTTTGCCAGCTAAAGCTCTGTTGGGACTTTAGGTGCAGTTAAGTAATGCTCATTGACTGTGAGTGGGAGTAGTATGAGATAATTAAAGAAGGAGCCAGGGAGGGTGCAGGGATGGGCTCTCCGAGTGCTCCGGTCTCTGCTGTGATGCTGAATGACCCCGCAGTGGTGGGCAGGGGATGCTCTGTGAGTGTGCGCGGCCCTCCCGGGCTCCCTTGTTTCCCCAGGGCGTGCTGGGGCTTCAGCCCAAGCTGGGGTGTTCCGGGGGAAGACAAGGGGTTGGTGTCCGGGAGGCGCTGGAGTTGCCGTGGCCTGGGATGCCCCATAACAGGGCTCGAAGGAGCCGGGCAGGCAGCCCGTGATCACCTCCGAGCCCTGTGACTCTGGCTGCATCCCCAGCACCCTCCTGGAAATGTTTTCCTCCCCCCAGGCCAGCCAGGAGGCCGACAACGTCCTCATCCTGCAGGACCGTAAGCTGGTGACGGGGCCAGGGAAGCGCTACCTGCAGGTGTCCAAGAACCGCTTCGACGGGGATGTGGGCGTCTTCCCCCTGGAGTTCAGCAAGGCCTCGCTTACCTTCTCATCCTCCGGCAAAAGCAAGGTCAAGCTGAAGAAGATGAAGGAGGAGAAGGCACTTTTAGCCAAGAAAGCTCCGGAGGGAGGTTCGGGAGCCTCCAAAAAGCTGTGAGCCTGGCAGGTCTCTTCCTTGGTCCGTCAGGAGGGGTGGGGACTGGTGCTGGGAGCATGGGGCTGGGGTACGCCAGCCCCTCTCCCCTGGGGGCAGCCGCCACGTGCTGCTGTGGCCCTTTCTCCTCCTGCATGAACTCTTGGGTGCCAGCGCGGTGTCTCTGAGACGTGGGGCCACCGTGAGAGGGGGAGTGGGCTCATCCCAGAGAAGAGCGGCCAGGACGGGGTGCTTTGGCAAACGAGAGCTGCTCTGTACTGGTGCTGAGTGCTGGGAGCACGGGGGGGAACGGAGTCAGCGTGGGCTGGGTGAGGGGGGGCAGTGACCTGCAGCCCCGGGACTTGGGGATCTCTCAACCTGGGGCAGATCGTTAAATTATGGCTAAAATGGAGCCGAAATCCTGGGCTGTTGCTGGTGGGAGGGACTGTGCGGGGGGATTGTGCAGAGGGACGCCTGGCGGTAACCCCCCATCACGGGTGGAAGTCTCTGGGCTCAATCCTGGCTGGGATGGAGCCACGAGGGGAAGGTGGTGGAGGGAAGTGTGGGAGATTGCGGATGGCTCTTGCCCCAGAGCTGTGCGGACGTGGTGGGAGGGTGGGAGCTGGACCCCCGTGGTGTTGCTGCTCGCGGCGGGCTGAAGGCAGCGCTGGCGTCCTCCTGTGCTGGCGAGTGCGAGGTGGCGCTCGCTGGCTCTGCCCGCTCCGCTAACACCTGACCCAGCCCCCTTTGGTCAGGGTCTGCCCCGGCCCCTTCCTCCGGGGGCATCACCAGCAGTAAAACCTCAGGGGGAGCAGCCCTGCCTTGCTCCGCAGGGCTGGGGGGGGCAGCCACCCCCCTGCCCTCTGGGCTGCGGGCAGCAAATACTGTGACCTGGCCAGTCCTCGCCGTGGTCGGATGAGTCCACGGCCGGATCTTGGTCTAATCCCTTTGGGTTTTTTCCCTTCCTAGTTTTATTAAAGCATAAATGTGAGTGCCGTTTCTGTGCTGCTGGCCCTGTGACCAGGGGACCCTGGGGTGACCCCCAGAGGACTGGGGGGCTGCGGTGCCAGAGGAGGTCCCTGCTGCGCAGAGCATCCCGCCCCGGCCCTGGCACACGCGTTATTACCAGCCTCCGCGCCAGGCATAGTTTCAACCTGAGCCATAATGAGGGGACGGGGTGGGCGGGCAGTACACACCCAGCCCCGGGTTTCCGGGGTGCACCGGCTCTCCAGGGCCAGGAGGGCACCCTTGGGTGCTCTTGGCACAGATGTGAGCCCCCCGCCCAGGGCAGGCTGGGGGTGATGGCGGAGGAGGGCCCCGGGGAAGCGGAAGTAAGGCGGGGGGAGCCAGGCCCCCAGCACAACTGGGTCAGGGTTTGCATGGAGGCGTGGGTGGGGGCTGTGGGTGTCCCCCCTCAGCTCAAGGGCCCGGTCCGGATCCCTGGCACCCATTTCCCCCCGGTCTAGCCTGGGGCAGCTGCTGTCATGGGACTGTGGAGTGGAAGTGGGGCAGTGGGAAGCCTGGGACCTCGATGTCCCACCCATCCCTCGTTGGGGCTGGGAGGGGGTGATGGAGTGGAGCCTGAGGGGGGACCTTGAGCAATCCCAGACCCCTGTGGGGCAGGTGGGTACCCACGGCTTCCTGGGCTGCGGGTGGGTTGATGTGGGCTTTTCCTCTCTGTTTTCCCCCAATTTGTGGCTCTTGGAGAGCCAGGGGTGGCAATAGCTGCAACATCCCATGGCGGGACGGAGCCCCCCCCAGCCGCCTTGGCAGGGTGCTGGACTCCCCAGACAACTTTGGGGGGTCAAATCCTCGGGGGCGGCCTTCACCCCGTGGGTCTGGGGAGGGAGAACCCTAGGGGGGGGCTTGGCCGGAGCAATGAAGAGGATGAGCCCCCTGCCCCCTCAGACAGGGGGTCTCCCGGGATCGACGTGACTGGGGCTGTGCTGGGCGAGGGTGACCCACGCGGGGGCTAACCCCCCCCGCGGCTGCCCCACGCACCCCACAGCCCCCCGTATCCCCATCCCCTTCCCGCTCGGGGGGCGGGGCCTCGCGGGGCGGGGGCGGAGCCTGGCGGGGGCGGGGTCTCGGGGGGCGGGGCTGTAGCGGGGCGGGGCCTGGGGCGGGGCGGGGCGGCGGGGCGCGGTGCGGCGCGGGAGGGCGGCAGCGGGGCCGCGGTGAGTGCGGGGGCCGGGGCCGGGGGGTCCCGCGGGGCCGGGGGGGCTGCGGCGGCGCTGGGGGCGAGCCGTGGGGCGGCCGAGGCGCGGGGGTCCCGGGGGCCGCTTCGGGCTGGTGGTTTGGGGGCGCTTCGGGGGAGCCGCTGGCGCTTGGGGTGTTGGGGGGGCCGGGCCCCCGGGGGCCGCTTTGGGGGGGGTCCGGGGCGCTGTGGGGGGCTGAGGGGCAGCGGCGGCCCTGGGGCGCCGTGGGGCGCTTTGGGGGTGTTTCAGGGGCACTTTGGGGGTGTTCTGGGGATGCAGAGGCCCAGGGGCTCCATGGCGCACTTTGGGGGGTCGCGGGGCACTTTAGGGGTGCTTTAGGGGCACTCTGGGGGAGCTGTGGGGCAGTACAGGCCCAGGGGTCTCGTGGGGCACTTTGCGGGTGTTTTGGAGCACTTTTGGGGTGCTTTAGGGGCACTTTAGGGGAGCTGTGGGGCAACAGAGGCCCAGGGGTTCTGTGGGACACTTTGGGGGTGTTTTAGGGGCAGTTTGGGGGAGCAGTGGGGCTGCAGAAGCCCAGGGGCTCTGAGGCACTTTCGGGTGTCGTGGGGCACTTTGGGGGTGTTGTGGGACAGTACAGGCCACGGGGCTCCGTGGGGAACTTTGGGGGTGTCATGGGGAACTTTGGGGGTGTTTTAGGGCACTTTGGGGGAGCTGTGGGGCAGCGGGGGCTCAGGGGTGCCATGGGGTCGGGTGGGGTGGAAGCACCGTGGGGCAGGCTGCGCGCTGCGGGGCTCAGTGGGGCAGTGTGGGGTGGGGGGCGTGGGGCGGACAAGGGAGGCAGCATCACCCAGGGAGCCTCGGGATGGGGGGCGGGTAGAGAGGGGGCACAGCTAGGCACGGGGGGGTATCCACCCCACATGGGCCGGGTGCGTGGGGAGGGATGAGGGGCTGCTTCCCCCTAACCTGGGGGGGCCCTGAGCCGCTGCCGAGGCGCGGCGGTCCCTAGGGGCCCAAAGCACCCAGCAGCTCAGGGTAGGGGTCCGGTCGAGCAGGGGCCCAGCCTTCCCTTGCCATTTTGGGGTCGGAACGGTGGGATCCGGCTTCGCTGCACTCCAGCCGGAGCAGCTGGCGGTGACGCCGCCCCAGTTGCTGACTGGTTTTACTGGGTGGCTGGAGGGAGGTTTCACAGGGCGCTGGCAGCCGGCCGGGCGGCTGCCCACGCCCGCCCCGGGCGCTTGCCTGCCTGGGGCAGCGGTGGGACCCTCTCGGCGGGCTGAGGGGGCTTGCGGGAGTGAGAAGATGGAGTCCCTTCCCACCGCCTCCCAGCTGGGCCGCCGAGCACGGGGCCCTGGCGGTGGCCGCGTCCACTCCGAGGCTGTGCGGGGACCCGGCTGTCCCCAGGGGCGTCCCCCTGAGCCACACGTCCCGGGGGAGTTTCGGTGGGGTGGGGTGCTGCACCTTGCCTGGCTGCAGCTGGAGGGGACTGAGATGTCCCTTTGGGACAGGGGGCCCCATGTCCCTGCCCGGTCCCTGATCCCTGCTCCTGCCCCTCCAGCAGCGTCAGGTCCCCACAGGCGGCCGTTGTCCCCGCCACCCCTCCCGGTGTGGCCGCAGCCCTCCCTGGGTGCTGGGAGCAGCGTACCTGCCACCGGGCTCCCCTGCCACCCCCTGTGCCACGCTGGCATCGCCTTCCCCGGCTCTGCTGGCCAGGGGGCTTGGGCAGGGGCGGCTGTGGGGGGCACAGGGACCTCCGCTGCCGTTTGGCACCCTGACCTCCTCCTCTTTCTCCTTCCCGCTTCAGGGGCCGGCAGAGCCCTGTTTGCAGTGCGGGGGCCCGAGCGGACCGGACGGATGGGCAGCAGCTGGCGAGGTGAGCCGAGGCGGGGGTCACCCACCTTCCCATCTGGGGGAGTCACGGGCTCGGTGTGAGGTCACGGTGCCTGGGGATGGCACGTGCTGGTGGGGGCGACAGTGGCGGCGGGGCTGGCTCGCTGGCATCTCTCCCCTGCTCACCCCCCGCCCTGGGCGCTGGCAGCTGGATTGATTTCAGGTGACAGCTCGGCGGGCGAGACCATGCGGGCAGTGCCCCCCCCCCGCCCCCCCGCCCTGTGCCAGCTGCAGCCATGTGCGAGATCCGATGAGGCAGCGGGGGACGGATCCGGCCCGACGGCTGCCTCACGTCACACGGGCGTATGGTGTGGGTTGGGGTGGGGGAGCTGCAGTAGGGTACTGGCAGAGCCCCCCCCGGCTGGAGGTGGGGGTGCGGGGCAGGAACGAGGGGCACCCATGTGTCAGGGCTGGGAAAGAGCCTGGTGCCCGCATCCTGGACCAGCCGCCTGCCCTCTCCTCAGTGGAGGGGGTGGCCAGCGAGAGTTGAGTGGAGGGTGCCTGGGGCAGAGCCCCCTGTCCTGTGCTGCTCCACGTGGGCTCCAACCCACCTGCCTGGTACCCTGGTAGCAGAGGGGGCTGCGTGGTGCGGCCCCCCCATGCTGGTGGTGGGTCAGGGGAGAGACGCCCTGCCTGACTCCCCGGGCAGCGGGGCAGCACGGTGCCATTGGTGAGCGGATGGGCAGGGGCTGGCGGTTCTCTGGGGGACCCTGTGCCCTGCTGTGAATGGTTGGGGGTGGGGGGCACCCTCTGTGGGGTCACTGCAGAGAGGTGGGGGCTGGGGAAGTGCCTGTCCCCAGTGTGGGGGGCTGCCCCCCACTCTCCGTGGGGGCTGCGCTGGCGGGCGCCACGGGGCAGGCAGCGCCGTGGGGCAGGCAGGCGGGCAGGCTGCCCGGGAGCCGGCTCTCCGCAGGCCTCTCGGGATTCGTCTCCAGACCTGGCACACTTCCCACAACGGGGTCACGCCGGGGCATGGCGGGGGGCAGGACCGCATCGCCGCTGCCTCACGGTGCCATCGGCACCCCACAGCCCCTGGCACCCCCAGGCTGCTCCCCTGGGATGCTGAGCCCGGCTTGGGGGGTGCTCGTGCCACCCCCCTAGCTAATCCTGGTTTTATTCTGGTTCGTTTGGCATCTCCTTCTGCCTGCTTCCCCTCGGGCTGGCCCGCACCCACGAGATTGGGGATGGCAGACAGGGGTTCAGGGGTGCCCCGGAGATGCTGGCAGCTGGCGGGGCATGACCAGTGGTGCCCGCTGCTCTGACACCCTCTCTTCCTTGCCTGCAGGCTGCCCGCGCGCTCCTGCCCGCCGGGGGCCCCCCCGCCATGGCCATCGTGCAGACGCTGCCGGTGCCCCTCGAGGCTGCCGCTGAGGGGGCCGCGCAGCTCCGTGCCACCGCCCGCTCGCCCCCCGCCACCATGGGCAGCGTCGGCAGCCTCCTGCCCGGCCGGCCCCGCCACGACCGCGCTGGCCAGCCCTGCGATGGGGGGCCCCCCGCTGCCTCCTTCCGCAAGCAGGAGGGGCTGCTCCAGGCCACTCCCCGGGACCCCCTGTCCCCTGAGGAGCCCCATGCGGCCGTGTCCGGTGTCGCCTATGCCAATGGGGGCTTCTGCGGCGACTGGCTCGATGCCCCCTCTCCTGCCAGCCCCTGCAGCGACTCGGATGAGCCCCGTGATGACCGAGCTGCGAGTGGCCACCTCCAGGGGCCACCCCCCAAGCTCGTCCCTGTCTCTGGCAAGCTGGAGGAGGTGAGGCAGCGGGGTGGGTGGGTGCTGGGGTCTTGGCTTTGCTCCTTGTCCCACGCTGGGGCTGTTGGCTTGGGCATGTGAACTGGGACCACATGGCCACATTTTTGGTGTTCCTGGGGATGCGGTGGTCTCCGTGCGCTTGATGTCCCCTGGGTGCGTGTGGGAGCCCACCTGAGCACCCCATGGAGGGGGGATGGAGCGAGCAGCGACCGGCCCTTGTCTCCTCTCGGGTGCGAAGGCGCTGGGGCTGGGGGCCTCCCTTGGTTACTGCCACAGGCAGCCCCTCGGGAGGGCAGCAGGTTCCCCCTCAACCCCCTTCACTCTCCCCTCTTCCCCTGGCAGAACATGGAGAAGACCCTGATCCGCCCCATGGCCTTCAAGCCAGTGGTGCCCAAGCTCCGGAGCACCCAGCCAGGTGCGCGTCCGGGGCTGTCGGAGAGCCAGGTGAGCCTCACCCACTTGCTGGGTGCCGAGAAGCCCAGCTCCCTGAGCTGCCGTGCCAGCACCCTCTCGGACTCGGGGCGCAACTCCCTCTCCAGCCTGCCCACCTACAGCACGGGCTGCAGCCAGCACCCCGAGGCGGGTGCCTTGCCAGCCACCCCCCATGGTCCCCCCGACCCCCCGGGGGGCTGCCGCCCCTCCAACTCGGACAGCGGGCGCTCATCCTCCAGCAAGAGCACGGGCTCGCTGAGCGGCCGGGGCAGGCCCTCCTCGGAGAGCGGCTCCTGTGGGCGCTCGCCCCTGCCCGGCGAGGAGGCCATGCTGGTGCGGGAGCTGGAGGACAAGCTGCGGGAGAGGGAGGCCGAGCTGCAGCTCCTGCGTGACAGCCTGGACGAGAACGAGGTGGCCATCTGCCAGGTATGTCCTGTCCCTGTCCCCCTTGCCCTCCCTGGGGCACCTTGTGTGGATGTCCCCCCGGGTTGGAGGGCGGGGGAGCCCCTTTGCGAACCCGTGTATGGGGATACTTTTTTCTGTGGGTCTGGGAATGGGGATTTTCCCCTCTCGTGGGTGATCCTGTGTAGTCCCTGGGGCACCCTCGTATTGTCAGGGGGGCACTGAAGCACCCATTGACTGGGGTGCCTCGTCTTGGTGCACCTGGAGCTTCTCCCCGCTGATAGTGGGGCTGGGGGAGCCCTATAGACTCTGGGGGTGCTGACATGGGGGGACCAGCATGCCAAGGGATGGGGAGCACCACGACATCGCACCCCTCCTGGACCCCTCCTCTGCTTGGGGGCGGACATGCCGCCCCCCTGCCTGTGGGCAGAGGGTGCCCATCCTGGGGAGGGCAGCAGAAGTGGGGGGGTGCCATGCTGCCCCCCTCCAACGTGCCCCCCCCCCCAAGGTGTACGAGGAGAAGCAGCGGCGCTGCGAGCAGGAGCTGGAGGGGCTGCGGCAGCGCTGTGCGGCTCAGGCACGGCAAGCGGCCCAGGCGGCGCAGCGAGGGCAGCAGGTCCTGCAGCTCCAGGTGCTGCAGCTGCAGCAGGAGAAGAAGCAGCTGCAGGAGGACTTTGCCCAGCTGCTGCAGGAGCGGGAGCTGCTGGAGCGTCGCTGCGCCTCCTTCCAGCGCGAGCGCACCGAGATGGCACCCCGGCTGGAGGAGACCAAGTGGGAGGTGAGTTGCCCAACGGCACTAGGTGAGTTGCGGGGTGCAGGCTCCCGCTGGGGGGTCCCGGCCGGTGCCTGAGCCCCATTATCCCCGCAGGTGTGTCAGAAGTCGGGGGAGATCTCGCTGCTGAAGCAGCAGCTGAAGGAGGCGCAGGCGGAGCTGGCGCAGCGGGGTGCCGAGCTGCTGGGGCTGCGGGCTCAGCTGCGGGAGGCGCGGGCCCAGCTGCAGGTGGGTGAGCGGCGGGCGCAGGGGCTGCAAGAGGCCGCCCGCCTGAAGGCACTGGAGCTGGAGGTCTGCGCCAACGAACTGCAGCGCCGCAAGAGTGAGGCCGACCTCTTCCGCGCCAAAGCCGGCCGGCTCGAGCAGGAGGTGGCGGGGCTGCGGGAAGCGGCCCGCGGGCGATGCCCCCTGCCCAGCGAGGGATGCCCCCCAGCCGGCGAGGGTTGCCCCCCACCCGGCGAGGAGCCCCGGGGTGGCACGGGGCTGCGGCGGCAGCTGGAGCGGCTGCGGGCGGAGGTGGCACTGGAGCGGCGGCGCGGGCAGGAGCAGCGGGACGCCTTCGAGCAGGAACGTGGCACGTGGCAGGGCGAGAAGGAGCGGGTCATCCGCTACCAGAAGCAGCTGCAGTACAGCTACATCCAGATGTACCGCCGCAACCGGCGGCTCGAGCAGCGGCTCCAGCATCTCCGGCTCCAGGGCGAGGACCCCCCACCCGAGCCTTGCGACCCCCCCGGCCCCGACCCGTCCTTTGAGGAGATCACGGCCACCGAGATCTGAGACGCTGTCCGCCCTGACGCTGTGCTTGGCGGGTGGAGGGGGCCTCCAGCCCCTGGGATTTTGGGGGCTGTGGGGGATCCCTGCTCTCCCCCTGGCTCTGCAGAGACCACTGGCACTGGGAGGGGGCAGAGAGGACCGCAGGCGCTGCCCCCTCCCCAGCCTCAAGGTGTTGGGGTGAGGGTGTGTTGGCACCCACCGTGGCGGGGGGAGTGCCCATGAGATGTGGGGCCAGGTGGGTGCCGAGTCCCAGCCTCAGGGCCGCCCGCAGCTGGTTCCCGCTGATCCTCTTAGCGCCCTTGGGATTAGCAGCACTGGCTTCAGCCAGGGTCACCTTGGGCAGGGGGAGGGCTGGCTTGTCCCCTCCCTCTCATCCCTGCTGGCACTGTCACCCAGCCACTTCCAGAGGGGATGGCACATGCCCTGTCCCTGCCCGTGCCAGCCTACCCCCCCCGCCCTCCGTGTGTTTGTCAGGGGATTCGTTTCTGTGCCATTTTAAATAACTCTATTTTTATAGGATCTACCAAAACATATCACCCTCTCCCAGCTCACCCCCACCTGTCTGTGCCCCCCTCAGCCCTGCCACGGGGCAGCTTGCCCTCAGTGCCTTTCCCATGCCCTTGCCCCTGGCATTCCTCTGCTTCACTCGCCCCAGAAAAGCCTGGCCCATGCCCCTGTGATGCCCAGCCTGTCAGGGGAGAGGGGTGTGGTGCCGGGGGTGCCAGCTGGGGACACCCTGGGGACACTCCCGGGGTGGGCAGAGGTGGGGGGCCCAGCTGGGCACCCAGGTGGGGTCAAACCAAAGGAAAAGCCTGGCCGTGCCCAGCTCTGGCTTGGTCACCCCCGGCTCCAGGGGGGGGATTTCTGTACTTTATTTCAGTTGTGTCCCGTTCCCAGAGCCCGGCTCGCCCGTGTACCACCTGGAAACGCCCATTAAAAACAAGCCCCTGGCTGTGGTTTTTTTTCAGGGCTGCATCTATGTGTCTGGAGCGGGGTCGGGGCCGCATGCCCCCCTCCTGCATTGCCAGCATTGCCCCCCCTTGGGTCCTGCTGCAGGCAGTTCCTCCATGCCCATGGGGCGGCTCTGGCTCTCGTGCCCTTTGGCTGTACTGAGACCGGCCACAGCTCGGTGCAGGAATGAGCCATCCGTCTCCTCTGGACCGCGAGACAGCTCCTCAAAGGGAGGGTGCAGCATCACTCCGGGGGGGCTCCAGCCACCCGCACCACCAGCTCCATGGGCTCCTTGGCTTTGTTGCGGTAGGCCTGGCGGATGATGTCCACAGCCCGCTGGTGGGTGACGTTCTGCAGGCTCTCCCCGTCCACCGACACCAGCTCCTGCCCAGCCTGGCCCCAGCCAAAGAAGGCAGCAGGTGAAGTGCAAATGCTTTTGGGGTGCCAGGGGCTGCCAGCACCCAGCAGCACCACGGGATGGGGGTATCTGGATGCCTGCCCACCCGCTGGGATGCGCTGGGTCCCCCCCGAGGTCCCCCCATACCTTGAGGACGCCACTGAGGAAGGCGGCTCCCCCAGGAAAGATCTTCTCGATCTTCACCACCGGCTGCGCCCTCGACTCGATGCCGCCGGAGATGCTGATCCCTGCAAGGCAGCCGTGAGACCCTCACACCCGGGTAGGCTGAGCCCCCCACCCTCTCCGGGCACAGCATTGCCCTCCCCTGGGCAGCCATGCCTCTGTCCTGCCCTGTTTGGGTAGATCCTACAGGGATGAGGGCACTGGGCAGTGGCAGCTCCTCTTCTCCCCATCTTTTGGAAGAGTAGGTAGGGGCAGTGCTCGGGGTTTGCCCCCTGTCCCCTAAATGGGGTGCCCCTTGCCAAGGGTGTCCCACCCATCCCAGTGATGCTGGTGCTCCCCGCCCCATCCCCACCGTACCCCTGGGGCCCCACCCGCGTGCCACCCACCCAGCGAGTGCTTCAGCTTGGAGAGGGTGACAGTGAGCAGCCGGTACTCCTCCTCTTCTTCCTCCCTGCCAGCGTCCCCAGGGCCATTGGTGGCTGCCCCAGCCTCCGTCTCACCCCCTGGCCCCACAAAGAGGGGTGCGAGGCGGGGCCGTGCCCGCCGGGGCTTCCCCAGCATGTCAGCCCCTCCGTCGGGCACTGACCCAGGGGGCTTCTTGTGCCAGGTGGGCCGGGGGCTGCATGAGTGCCCACACCCCTCGCATGGGGGGGGCTCGGTCAGCAGCCAGTTGGGGGGCCGGGGGCTGGCGGCGGGCGGGGGGCGGCTGGCGCAGGTGTAGGCATCCACTGGCACGTCGGGGAGCGGGGTGTAGGTGTGGGGGTGAAGCCGTCGGGGGCTAGGGGAGGCCCGCGGCCGGGCTGGGCTCGCCTGCAGCCCCCCGGCTTCCTCCGGCTCTGGGGCCCCCGCCGGCTTCAGCAGGAACCCGCCCCGATAGTCTGCAACGAGAGGGGCTCAGGGATCTCCCCGGAACCCACAGCCCCTCTCCCTGGGACCCCTGCCACACAGGGGTCCCCCCAGGACCCCAAAGCCCTGAGACTTCCACCACCCAGGGACCCCCTCGGCACCAAGGGCCCCAGATCCTTCTCCTCCAGAGACACGCAGGCACCCCAGCTCCAACCCCTAGGACCTCTGACACCCAGGCACTCCCAGCACCCCAGCTCTCTCCAGGGACTCCAGGTCCCCCCACTCCAGCACCCAGGGTCCACAGATCCCGTTACCCCAGGACCTCCCAGCACCCAGCACCAGACCCCCCTCTCCCCTGGCACCCCGTGCACACAGCTCACCCCTCCTTGTCTCCCAGCTCCCCTTCTCCTTCCCCAAATTGCCCCCATACTCCCTCCACCACCGGGTGCCAGGCAGACCCCGTGGGGTGGCACTCACCAGGCACTGGTGTGATGAGGTGTCTCTTGGGGGGGACATCGTGGTGGGCCGGGCGGAGGGCAGGCGAGCGCACTGCGGGCAGGGAGAGCCAGCGGTCACCCCCTCCGGGTCTGTGCCCACCCCTGCCCACTGCCCCCCGACCCCAGACAGGTCCCCGGGGCGGCCCGGCTCTACCTGAGCGGCTCTTCAGGGCGTCGAAGGCTTCCAGCTCCAGGGGCATCACCATGCTGTCAAACCGGCCCAGGTCCGTGGTGGCCACCACGCTCCTGCCGGGGCAAAGAGGAGGGACAGGTTGTGGCCACTTCTGGGATGGAGCATGAGTGGGGTCGAAGAGCAAATGCAGCTCCAGCATCCCACCCCGCTGGGTGGTATTGGGGTACCCCCTGGCATCACCCACCTCACATCCCGCAACAGCAGGACCTTCTCAGGCCGGTCCAAGATGGCCAGCAGTGGCCGCACCAAATCCTCCACGCTGCCCTCGTGCAAGTACTGCAGGCACAAGAGGGATGTCAGCGGATGGGTGCACCCCTCGCACCTCAGTTTACCTCCCAGAGCTTAACGTGGGCACGTGGCGCTGGTTGTGGTGACCCTGGGATGCAGGACTGCCCAGGCACTGCCCTGCCTGCACCCTGCCCGCACCCTGCCCGCAGCGCCATACCCGGGAGCAGTGGCGGAGCACGGCCGTCACCTCGTCAGGGCTGAGGAGGCGTGCAGCGGTGTCCTGGATGTGCGGGAGCCGGGCCTCGGGCTCGCTGCCGTTGGGCTGCATGGCGGCGATGCCCGCGGGGCCCAGGATGCTGGCACGCTGGCTTTTCTCTGGGGAGCACAGCAAGAGGGGGTGGCCAGCGGGGCAGGGACAGCCCCGGGCACCCCACAAACCCCCCCACCCCAACGGCTTGCTCCACGCCAGAGTCAGACAGACACACGCAGCGCAGGGCTAGACGCATGCAGAGCCTGCCCTGCAGCCCCCCCCGGGCACACGGGCACCCCCGTTACCCCGCTTCAGGCTCCGGATGACAAACTTCTGCACAGCACCTACTGCAAGGGAGATGGAGAGGGGTGAGCACCCAGCGGCATCGCTGCCATCACCAAAATTGCATGCCCGAGGACCCCTTTTCCCCATGACCCCCTCATGCCAGGGGTGCCATAACGGGGCTGCGGCGCCCATGGAAGGGGGGGACTGGTCCCAGATTGGGTCCCTCTCCACCCTGTCCCCCAGCCCGGTACCTCTGTCCCCATCAGGGCGCCCCAGGGACTTGGCGCGTGCCCGGCGGTCGGAAGTGGGGGGCTCCTGGCTGGGGGGGGCCCAGCTCTGGCTGGTGGCACGGCCCCCCTTGAAGAAGAGGTTGACGAGGGTCTTGGAGCGGTGCAGCCCCGGGGGGGCACCCCGTGCCCCTTGTCCCTCCGGCTTTTCCTTCTTCCGCTTCTCCTCTGGGGACAGAGCAGGGGGCTGGAGTGAAGGGGCCAGGGGATGCCACCCCAAATGGCGCTTTGGGGCTGGGAAGGGGCCTGGGCTGGCAATCTGGCAGGGCAGGAGGCTACTGGGGGGCACTGACTGGAAGAGAGACCTGCTACGGGGTGCAGGGGCTCTCCAGGGGCCATGGGGCTGGGCTTTGGGGTGCCCTGCAAGCCCTGAGGACAGGGCTGGGGCTACGCAGGGCTATAGGCTGCCCAGGGCTGGCAGCCAGGGGTCCATATGGGGTGGGGGCTGTAGGGCGCCAGGGTAGGGGCCAGGGACTTGACTATAGGATGCCCAGGAGCAGGGGTGAGGTGTCCGTCTGGGTCAGGGGCTATAGGATGCCTGAGTTGGGGACAGGCTCCAGATGGGTCAGGGGCTGAGCTGTGGGACTCCCAGGGCTCGGGGTGCAGGGTTGGAGGGGTTCCCCAGGCCAGGGGTGAGTCCCACGTATGGGGCCATGCCCCGGTGCCTACCAGCAACAGTGAGGTCGCTCTGGGAGCGCGTGATGGGCTGCCGGGGCCGGCTCAGCGCCAGCAGCAGCGCCGTCTTGGGTGAATGGGCGAAGGTCCGGCGCGGGTGGGTGCCGGGGGGCTCACGGGCGCCCTGGCCCCGGATGGCTGTGTCCCGCAGCAGCTCGGGGGGACGCACCGTGCGCCGCGTCTCCGGCAGCCCCTCGGCAGCCGGCTCGGTCTGCATGGCCCGCTCGGCACGCTCCCGCGCCCAGCCCCGCCGCGGCCCGTCCTCTGTAGAGATGGCCACGTCCACGGTGCAGGCGGGGGGCCCCGGGGCGGCCGGCCCCAGCCCGTTCACTGCCCCTGGCGCTGGCCCCGAGGAGTAGGAGGAGATGGAGGAGCTGGTCTCCGAGGCCTGAGACAGCTGCTGCAGCTGCCCGTTGGTCACTGCAAAGGCACGGTGGGGACACAGGGTGACACGGGGAGCTCTGCATCCACCCTGAGGACAGGGGACATGGGGGGACCCATAGAGCCATGGGGACTGCAGAGCTGCTGGCAGTGACATGGGGAGCTCTGTGTCCCCTATAAGGGTCACAGGAGACATGGGGTCCCACAGAGTCATGGGGATCAGTGGGCTGCTGGCTATGGCATGGGGCTCTTCATGTCTCCTCCAAGGATGGGGGACAGGTAGGACCCTGCGAGGCCATGGGGACTGTGGGGATGCTGACCGTGGCACAGGGAGCTTCATGCCCCCTCCAAGGCCATGGGACCCCATGGCATGTGGACCTTCTCCCTCCCCACCGGGGCCAGATACCCCTTGCAAGGGGGTCCCAGCCCCTCCACGCCCCAGCCCAGTGTCCCTGCCAGTATCCGCGCGGCGCTGCCCTTACAGCGACTGAGCCAGCAGTACTCGGCCACCATCTCCTTGTACGCAGGGAACCGGCCGGTCTCCTAGGCACAGGGGGAGAGGACGTGGGGGTCAGTGCGCGCTGGCCGCCCTGGGCGAACCCGATCCGGTGCCAGCCATGAATAATACATCCCCCCCTCCCACCCGCCTGAAACCCAACCAGCCGGCAGCCGCACCAGCCCCACGGGCGCCAGGCTGAGCTGGGGCAGCGCCAGCGCAGGGACACACCGACCCCCCACCTCACCCGGGGGTCCCGCGGGGCCGGGCGCGGGTACCTTGATGGTTAGCATGATGTGGGTCTGCCCCTTGAGCACCTCCACTGCCTTGCTATGGCTTATGTCTTCGAACTTGACTCCGTTGGCTGCAAGGACTTGGTCTCCCACCCGAATGCCGTTCTGCTCCGCCAGCCCCCCGGGGTCCACCCTAGGGCAGCGAGGGGGGCAGGATGGGGCCGAGCCCTTGCCGGAGCCCTGCTCCTGCCCCACACCTCCGCCCGGGTGGCCCTGTGCCCCAGCACCCACGGTGGTGATGCCCACAGTCTTATGAGGGTTGGGGGCTCAGCCAGGGATGGGGTGCCGAGCCCCAGCGTGGGCATAGCCGGGATCGGGGCACCACGTCCCCTTCATGCCCCCCAGCGTAGCCGTACTTGGAGACATAGATGCCGAGGCCGAACTCCCTGCCGCCGCGGATGTTGAAGCCCAGGCAGTAGTCGTCGGAGGTGGTGTAGAGGTGGACGATGCGCCGCAGCCCGTCCTCAGAGCCGCTCTCTGACAGCGTCGAGCCACTTTTCTCCACCACCAGGCGCCTGTTCACCACGTCCACCCTAGAGCATGGGCACAGTGTTGGGGGGGACTAGGGAGTCTGGCTCTCATTTTCCAGTGGGATGGGATATTGGTGTCATCCAGCAGACGAGAGTGATGGGGATGGAGGATGGCGAGGATGGGGCTTGCACCCACCCTGCCTACTCCAGACCTTCCTATCCCACCCTGTGCCCCACCTTGGGCTCTTCCCACCTTCACTGGAGACCTCCAATGGCCCCCACCCTGGGGGTTCCCCAGGACCCCCCACCAAGCCTCCCCACCATGTCCGCCATGGAGCATGGAGCTGGGCTTTGGGATGCTGACACTGGGGACACCCTGCTCACCACGCCGTCTTCTCCTTGGAGAACTTGATGCCTGGCACACGGCCCATCCGCCGGACCACCATGCGGAGGCGGTTGTTGCCGGTGAGGACCTTGACAGCGCTGCTCATGGTGATGCTCTCCAGGCTCACGCTGTTCACCTCCGTGATCTTGTCACCAACACACAGCCCGGCCTGCTCTGCAAGGGGCACATGGCTCGGCTGGGCACTTGACCTGGCACTGATGACCTTGTTTGGCGTCCCCTCCCTAAATGTGTCCCAAACCTGATCCAAACCCCATGGGAACGGAGGTGGGGATGCCCAGCAATTGCACCGAGGCTGTGGCAGGCATGGGGGGCTTGTCACCTCGCTGTGGCTTGGGGATGGAGCTCAGAGCCATCAGCACAGGGCTGCCCACTCCTGTCCCCTGCCCTTCTCTGTGGGAAGCCTGAAAACCCCATGGCCAGAGGTGGCAGGGAGCAAATGGTGGCTTGCCACCATGAAGGGTGTCATTGCTGCTGTGGCACCATGTCACTGGGAGCTCCCCGAGAGAGTCTTGCTGGCACGTGCCTGTCCCCACCGGCGTCCCTCACCCTGTCCCACTTACCGGCAGCGCTGCCCTCCTCCACCTTGCTGACGAAGATGCCCAGCCCGTGCTCGGAGCCGCCACGGACGCTGAAGCCCAGCTTGCCGTCCACGCTCTTCTCCACCGTGATGGCGTTGATGATGTCGCTCTCATTGCTGCTGGCTGTGGGGATGGGACGTGTCACCCGGGCTGGGTGCGAGCAACAGCGGGGGGTGTGTCTCTCTTGCTGGGGATGTCCCCAGTCCCAGGACAACTCTTCCTGCCCCCAGACCCTGGGAACCCAGGCGTCCGCCCCCTGCCCTGGGTAGGGGAATGGGAGGGCACCCCACGCACCTTCGATGGGGGTGTTGATGAGGATGACGCGGCCCATGGGGGAGGTGGCGCGGCTGCCCCGGGTGGTCCCATTGAGCAGGCGGCTCTGCTTGCTGAGGAGGCAGCGGGGAGCCAGGCTGGCCTCGCTGCTGGAGCTCTGCGACCGGCTGCCCGCCGTCATCCCCGACAGCCCCACGTCCCAGCCCTGGGCCATGGCAGCGCTGGGCACCCCGGCGTCCTGGCGTCCGGCTCGGGGCTGGCTGCGTCCTCACGGGGCCGGGGCTGCCCGCCGGCCAGGGGGGGACATGGCATAGTCCAGCCGCACATGCCCGGGCTCGGGCACCGCTCCCTCTTAGCAGCGCGATGCCAGGGCCGGCTGGCGTGGGTGCTTGGCGCTGGCAGGATGGGTCCCGGGTGCAGTGGCACAGCCTGGGGGGACAAGAAGCTTCGTGACGCCCTCTCCAGCCCTGCCCCCTCCCGTCCTATAGCACCCGGGGGCCAAACTGCTGCGGGGCTCCTGGGTACCACCATGGGGGCAGCGGGCACAGGCTGCCCTGCCCTGGGGCAAGGATGCCTGGGTGCAAAGGGGCTGTGCCTGGCAGCGTAAATCCGGAATAGGGGGGTGCAAAGGGGCTTTGCCTGACAGCGTCAATCTGGAATAGGGGGGTGCAAAGGGGCTTTACCTGGCGGCGTAAATCCGGAAAAGCTCCGGAGAGGGGACACGGAGACTTCAGCTTTACGCCGGAGTGCAGGACCTACCCCCCGGCCCCCCCCGGGGGAGGCTTCACAGCAGGAGGGGGGGAGAGCCCCTCCGGATTTACACTGCCGGGAGCTGCCGTGGGGCAGGGGACGGGCCCGCTGCCCCCCGGGGCAGTTCCCGCGGGGATTTTCCAGGCGTGGGTGAAACGTCACCACGGGCCCCCCCCGCTTCGTCCCCCGCTCGCCCCAGCGTGACCTCAATAAATAAGTGATGGCCCCGGCCGGTGTCCCCGCCGCCTGCCAGCCCCCCCCCCGCGCCCCCCGCTGCCCTCCCAGCATCAGCCGGCGGTGCCCCCTCCTCGAAGGAGCGCTGGGGACCCCCCTACCGCCGTCCCTCCCCTCCGCCCCGTGCCGTCCTCACCTGTCCCCATGGTGCCACCTGCGAAGGAGACACCCGGCAGCGCGGGGGGGTGGAGAGGCCGGGGGGGGCAGCACCGCCTCCCGCCCCCCCCGCCCGCGGGGATTGGCTGCCCCTGCGGGACCGGCGAGGCCATCGGGCGCGGGAGTTGTCAATCAAGAGCGGCCAGGGCTGGCCTTGCAGCTGGTGGGGGGAGCCCTGCGTGTGTCCCCCCGCAACGGGCGCGGCGTGGTGGGGCTCGGGGGGGCGCGTCCCCCCGCGGGGCTGCGTGGGGCGAGGGATGTGGTGTCCCCCCCGAGCCCCTCCCTTAGCGCGGAGCGTCCCGGGCGCACAGAGGGGAAACTGAGGCACGGCCAGGGGAGGGGGCCTGTCGTCGTCCCCCGCTCACTCCGGTGATGCGAGCCGGTGTCCCCCCGCGTCCCCCTCCCCGGGGGGCATCGCCTCCGCCCCGGGCTGGCCGCGGCCCCCCGGCGGGGCCCGGCACCGCCGGCGCGAACCCGACACCGCGGCGGTTTCAGGTGATGCGCGGCGGCCGGGGGGGCTGCGGGGGGGCTGCGGCCGGGCGGCGGCGGCGGTGACCGGGGCGGGGGGCACCCCCCCGGGTTGAGGGCTGGGGGGGCACGGCCGGTGTGGGGACACGCACCCACACACATATACACCCCATGCACGCACACGTCCACGGCATGCGTGTTTATACCCCTGCGCACGCACACGCCTGCAAGCCCAGCCGTGCCGCCTGTGCGCACACTCACAGACACCCACGGAGCGCCGCTGCACGCGCAGCGGTGCACACGCGTGTACACGGCCCTGCTCACGCACACAAGCACAGCTGTGCACACCCGTGTGCCCGCACCACCCTACGCACAAGCAGATGCCCACTTCTGCAGAGGCGCTGCCGTGCACACACTCGCACGCAGTTGCCGTGCCACGCGTGAACACCAACGCGACACGTGTAAGCACAACGTTACAAGCACACGCACGCGTGGCACAGGCATCAAAAGCCGCGTGAGCCCGCGGATACACACGGCTGAAACGGGGACACCCTTGTTTGCACTGCCACGCGCAGAAACACGCACGTGAAAACACAAACGAGCACCCGAGTGAGCGAAAGCCGACGTGAACGCACACGCACGGACACAGACACGCATGTGAGCGCACACGCGCGCACCCACGTGAGCACACACGGGCACACCCACGTGAGCACGCGCGCCCACGCGCAAGTACCCCCGCGCACCCGCGCGCGCACCCCCGCGCGCAATCGAGGGGGGGCAGACGCCGCGTGCGGCTTGTCACGTACCGCCCCCCCCGCCGCCGGCCCGGTCCCGCGTAGCCCCCGCCGCCCCCCGCGCGGCGCCGCCCGGCTCCCCCCGCCGCGGGGCCGCCCCCCCGTGACGAGGCCGGACGTCAGCGCGCCGGGCGGGAGCGGAGCGGCGGCGGCGGCGCGGGCACGGCGGGCGCTGCCCGGGAAGCCGTGAGTGCGGGGGGAGCCCCTGGCCCGGGTCGTTGTGCTGGGGGGGTCACGCGTGGGGGGAGGGATGCTCGGCCCGGGGTGGGGGGGGAGCAGAGCCCCGCTTCTCGCGTGGAAGGGCAGGCGTGGAAATGGAGCTGTGCCGGGTGGGGATCTTCCGCCTTCCCGTGCCCTTCCTTCCCCCCCCACGAGTGGAAGCAGCGCTAGCCCCGAGGCGGCAGGTCCCCACCCCCCCATCCGTGGCCGGGTTGCCCTGCTGGGGTGGGGGGTCCCTAACTGTTCTGGTGGCTGGTAAGCCGGGTTGGGGGGCTGACAGATTGCAGGGTGAGGGGGGTGCAGTGGTGGAGTCACCCCACCCGGGAGCTGCCCCATCTGCTGGGTGGGCTCGGGGGTCCCCGCTCGGCTCCATTGCAAAGGAGTTCCCAGTCCCCCACCCGTGTCACCCCCAGGCTGGGGGAGCTCCAGAGCTGCCCCAGCAGGGATACGGCAGGGGGGACACAAAGGCACCGCATCCCACTTAACTGCCCCCCCCAGAAGATGCCACCGTCCCTCCCTGCCACAATCAACATCCGGGAGCCCCGCTGGGACCAGAGCACCTTCCAGGGCCGGGCCAAGCACTTCTTCATGGTGACCGACCCCCGAAACCTGCTGCTCTCGGGGGCCACACTGGAGGAGGCCCGCCGGGTGGTGGAGGACTACAGGTACCTGGGGGGGGGGGGTACCCCCAGCACCGCTCCCAGGCAGGATATGGCCTTGGGGCCAACCCCAGGAGTGGAAACGGGAGCGGTGCTGGCCCCCCCTGGCCAAAGCCAGCCCTCCAAATTGCCCTAAGGCATCTCCTAGCTGCCCCACTTGGGGTGGGGGACCAGGTAGGGCACGGGTACTGGCAGAGGGTCTCCCAATGGGTGCTACCCTTACCTGGCAGAGCAGGCACTGTACCCCCGGGGCTGACGGAGGACCAGCTTTGGCGGGCGAAGTACATCTATGACTCGGCTTTCCACCCCGACACGGGTGAGAAGATGCTCCTTGTAGGACGGATGTCCGCCCAGGTCCCCATGAACATGACCATCACTGGTTGCATGTTGACTTTCTACAGGTACCTGTCCCCTCCTCACCCCAGGGCTAGGACGGTGCCAAGGGTGGGGGGAACCCCTCCCCAGGCACCCTCCTGGCCCTGGAGTGAGAAGGGGACACATGTCCCATACGCCACAGTGCACCTGTGCCACAGGAGCATGGGTGGCATCCCCCGGTGCCACCAGCACCCTCCTGTCTCTGGTAGGACCACGCCGGCCGTGCTGTTCTGGCAGTGGGTCAACCAGTCCTTCAACGCCATCGTCAACTACACCAACCGCAGCGGGGATGCACCCATCACCCCCAGGTAAGCATCCCTCTGACCAGGTCCTCGGGGCACCCCAAAATGCCAGGCGGGTGCCTTGAATAGCTTCTTGAATAGCAGGGGGCTGTGAAATGGGACAATGGGGACCTGGTGCAGCCAGAGATGGACACCAGTGGGGCTGTCAGGGTTAGTGGTAGAGGAACCCAGGTGTCCTGATGCTATTGAAAGGCGTGCTGCCCCCTCCTTTGGGGGGGTGGTAGGATGGGGGGACCTTGGCTTATTGGTGTCACCTCCTGCTCTTGCAGCCAGCTGGGGACAGCCTATGTGAGTGCGACCACGGGGGCAGTTGTCACAGCACTGGGGCTCAAATCTCTCACCAAGGTAAGGTGGCCCTTACTGGGCACCGGGGCACCTGGCCTGGGCACCTGGACCCTCCCTGTCAGATCTCCCTGAGCTCTGAGCTAAGCAGGAGATTGCAGGGGAGAAAATGGAAGAAAGGGGTTTCCTGGGGGCACCCACACCAGGCAGCCCCTCTCCCCAGCAATGGCTCCAGAGATCCCTCCAGCCTCCCTCCAGCCCTGCTCAATCCCCAGCTGGATCCCTCCAGGCTTCTTTCACCCCTCAACCTCCCTCCAGGGCTGGGAGAGGACGTGGGACCCCCTGGACCCCCCTGGGCTGTGCAGCTTTCACTGGCTGGGCATTGCAGGGGAGGAGGGAACGGTTTTCCCCGGTGGGGCTGGGACTCACCAGAGTCTTGCAGGGGGATGGTGGCAGACCCGGGGACAGCCAGCTCTGCCCCCAGACCCCTCTGCTTGATGTGCTCCCTGCTTGCCCCCCCAGCACTTGCCAGCCATCATCGGCCGGTATGTGCCTTTCGCGGCCGTGGCTGCTGCCAACTGCATCAACATCCCACTGATGAGGCAGAGGTGAGCCCCTGGGCTGCGATGGGGTGCTCGGGCTCGTGTCGGGGTTCACCAGGCGCTGGTGGGGACGCGGTGAGCAGTGCCCTGGGCTTGCAGGGGTCTTCTTTCCTGGCCTTGCTGGCATCCCTTACTCTGGGGGGTTGGTTTGAGGGTACATCAGTTGCATCCCAAGGGGTTATCGGTTAAGCTGTGAACTCCCCATCCCCATCCAGTCCTGTTGAGGACCCCCCAAGTGTGAATGTGGGTCCAGCTGGGACCCCCCCGACTTACAATGCAGGCAGTGGATGAGAAATACAGGAGGATGCCAACCTCCCTTGGAGACGTGCCCCTGTGTTGTGTCCCTGCCCTGTCCCTTGATCCCCCCGCCCACCTGCCCTGGGGCCCCCTCACTCGCACTCTCCCTGCAGAGAGCTCAAGCTGGGGATCCCCGTCACGGATGAGAACGGGAACCGCCTGGGCGAGTCCACGGCTGCAGCCCAGAAGGCCATTTTCCAGGTGGTGGTGTCCCGCATTGGCATGGCAGCCCCAGCCATGGGTGAGTGTCCCCTCCTCCACCCATCTCTGGGGGCTGCAGCCGGACCCTGGCAGCGTGGGATGGGGTCCCATGGCTGGCGGGGGGCTGTGAGCACTGGGAGTTCATCTCCTTCCCCTCTGCCCCAGCCATCCCCCCTGTGATCATGAACGCGCTGGAGAAGAGAGCTTTCCTGAAGGTACTGGGTGGGAGGGTGGGCAGGGGGACACCCCCCTAGCTTGTCACAGTGCTGGCACCCCGCGGGGCTGGCACCCTGTCAGGGAACAGACACCTTCCCGCCCTGTCCGCCCCACTGACGTGCAGCCTCTCCCTGTCCCCGGCAGCGGTACCCGTACTTGAACGCTCCGCTGCAGGTCGGCCTGGTGGGACTCTGGTAAGTCACCCTCTGCTGACGGGCACTGCCGCCCCGGGCACAGACCAAGCCCGGGTATGGGGGGCAGTGCTGCTGGGGGGTCTGCTTGGCAGGGGAGGCGAGAGCCGTCCCAGAGCAACTCGGGGGGATGCTGGGGATCGGCCAGGCTGGTGCCCCCCCAGGCAGATGGGATGGGATATGAGGTCCTGGGGCCGGGAGCCGTTTTGCTCCATCTTGATGTCTCTCAAGCCTGCCATAGGCTCCTGCTCAGCGTTGGTGTTCCCCCACACTGATGGGGACAAGCTTTGCCCCACTTCAGGAGCCGAATGCAGAGTCTGGAGCTTGGAGAGGGCATCTCCTTACCCCTTTCCCGGCTGAGCACCTGGCACGGCTCTGGGCGCCTCCTTGCTGCTCTGGGGTCAGGCCATGGGTGGGAGCAGGTGATTTATGCAGCCCAGCTTCTCCCCTCCGTGTCTTTCCCTTGCAGCTTGGTGTTCGCCACCCCGCTGTGCTGCGCGCTCTTCCCGCAGAAAAGGTAAGGACGGGCACCTTGCCTCGTGTGTGGCTCCCGTGGGGCAGGGCATGGGGTGCAGGCGGGGGGTGCGTGCGCTCCTTGTGCTCTCTGACTCCTAAGAGATGCTTTTGCTCCTTCGAGCGGTCAGAGGCTTGAAACTGTGCACACACGTCCCTGTGCGCACGCAGCGGTGCAGACCCAAAGGTCTGTGCTGGGCCATGGGGACAACGTCCCCGTGGGGTGCAGGTGGGGAAGGGGTGGCAGCAGGTGGTTTTCCAACCTGAGGCCACTGGTGGGTGTCCCCTGTGCCTGTGTATCTGTATCCATGTCCTCTTGGCAGCTCGATGCCCGTGAGCCGCCTGGAGCCTGAAGTCCAAGCTCGGATCCGGGAGAAAGACCCGCAGCTGGAGACCGTCTACTTCAACAAAGGGCTCTGAACGGGGGGGCCCGGGGCGCCCAGGGCAGCTGAGGTGCGTGCTGCAGAGCCGCCGGGCCAGCGCATCGCTGCGCTTTGCCCCTTGGATCCCTTTGGGGCCTCCGCCGCTTTCCCTTGGCCATCATGTGTCCGTAGGTCCCAGGTGCTCAGCCCTGCTTCCCGGGATGCCCGCAGCCACCCGGCACTGCGCCGCCCCGCACCCTGTCCCCACGCCTGGGCTCAGTCCCACTCTGGGGACCTGCTGGCTGGCACCCCCGTGCACATCTCCCCTGCTCACCCTGCGTGTAGCTGCGTGCAGTGCACAGGGGAGCATGGGCAGCGGCACCAGGGACCTTGCGAGCGGGGATGTGGGGTGGGGAAGAAAATGGTGCTCCCCAGCTTTAGGAGGCAGCGGACAATCATGGCGATTGAGGGTTGAACCCCTCTGTGCCGAGCCCCCACTCTCATCTCCCGTGGTGCCAGGCATCTGTGTTCCCCAGCGGTTTGGCGGCTGGCCCCTGGGGATAGCAGAGTGGCTCCTGGAGAGGAAAACTTCACCCCCAAAAAAACAGGGGTGAGTGATTTCAAGTGCACACAGTGGCTCGAACCCGAGGGGGGCTCTCCCAGCCCGGGTGTGCGCTCTCAGCTCACCCTCGGCTCTCCTCTGGGCTGCTCCAGGGACTTAATCTGGCTTTCTGCTCCTTCCATCCCCACAGCAAATGGCACATTTTAATCCCAGCAGAGTCTCCCCCTTTTTATTCTCATTTTAATGCCATCTCTGTTCAAGGCTGGGCTCCCCCTGAGGGGTCACTGTACCCCCTCCTGGAGTGCTTGCTTTCAGGTGGACCGTCCCAAATAGCTTTAAGTGCACTGTGGTTTCCTCTAGTTATTTTTGATATACATATAATGTACCTATATGTACCAAATAATAAAAGGCAGGTTGTTTATACAAAACCAAAAGCAGAGAGAAGCGTGTTGCTTGCCAATTTGTATACGGTGGAAGGGGACTGCCATCAGGGTGAGGATGGGAGCAGGAGGGATGGGCAGGTTGGCTGCTGGGGTGCCCCTGAGCCCCCCAGGGCCGGATTCTGCTCCCCATTTTCTAGCCCGCTGCCTTTGCAGCGGTGCCGGCTGGCTCGGCCTGTGGTTAAGCTCATCCAGCTGTCCGGAGGGCTTTTTTTAGCACTGAGGGCTTTGTACCTCACCGCCACACAGAGGGCTTGGCTAAGCTGCTGCCCTGGATGCTGCTGGTTTGGAGAGACCGGAGCGTCCCCCCCGGCTCTGCCCATGCTCCCACCCCCTCTTGCAGCCCGCTCACAGGACAGTCTGCTTCAATCCTGGCCCCAGGCCTGCTCCTGCCTCTCCAGCGAGGATATTTTTATCCCGCTTTCTATGCACGGCTATCGGAGAGCTCGTCGCTGCTGTCACGGGACCCTGGCAAGCCTGCAGGCAGCGGCTGTGTCACTCACAGGCCAGGGCAGAGCGAAGGAACGACGGATATCAATGCAAGGAGAGGAGGGATGGAGGCAGCCACGCTCCGCAGAGCCCCTGCTCCGAGCTGGGACGGAGGAGCGAGAGTCGCTGCAAAGCCAAAGATGGGCAGATGCAGCAGCTGGCGAGATAAGGGCCAGGCAGCCCCGAGCCACTCTGTGCCGTAGCTTCCCTGGCGGGCAGTGGCTGGCAGGGGCCGGACAGGGGGGCTCCCCCTCCAGGGGCAGCCAGGAGGACACCTGCACCCAGCACTCACCCAGGGTAGGGGAGCGGATTGGGACAGGCGCATCAGGGATCCGTCCCCCTCCTTCTGCCGGCCCCGGCATATTGCAAATATCTCCCCTGAGCCAGCCATTGGCGGCTTATAAATAATGCAGCCCCTCGCTGCGCAATAAGGGCTTGTCAGTAGCTATTCTGCTCTCATAAATTAAAGATGAAAAGGTACAAGGCTCTTGCCAGAAAAATGAAGACAAATTTTTAATAGCTTGCCAAGACACAGGGAGATGGAGCGCTCGGGAAAAATGAATTACGTTTTTATTATGTGTTTTATTGTGGTGTAATTGAACGGGATTAGCTGAGAATACAATATATTTCCAGGGCAGTGCAAAGAAAACAAAAATAATGATGACACCTGCCCCCCCCCCCGCACCACCAGCCTGTGGGGGCAGACCCTCCGTGTGTGCACCGGCTGGGAGCGGGCCCTGAGCTACTGGCCGCCGCGAGAGGCAGAGATGGGGATGGAAGGGACACCGGAGGGGACAGGAGACTGGAGACACGGGGCTAAGGGTGGCTGGGTCTGGCCAGATGGCCAGGCAGGGTCTGGGCTCACCCCAAGAGCCCCCAGAGCTGTGGAGCCAGGGTGCAGGGCAGAGTGGCATGGCAGCACACGGCCGCACAAAGCCACTGGGTGCCCTTCGCCGGTCCCCCTGTCCCCAGCTGCTTTCATCCAATCCCTGAGATCTCCTTTGGTTTGTCCCTCACCCGCACAAGCTGGCACTGCTAGGCTGAGACCTGAAAAACTCAACTCTGGTGGGGAGCAGGTCTGGGGTGCTGCCCTGCAAACCAGCCACGCTGGCTGTTCTCTCCCAGAGTTGGCAGCACCACTGAGAGCCCACGGACCCCGTGACTTCACTGGGCTAGAGGGGACCTGTCCCCATGGGTCCTCTGATAGGGGAAGAGAGAAACTCACTCCGGCCAGTGAGTTTTGGGGGGTTTACAAGCCTGAAGGCGACACCGCTGCCTCTGCAGGGGAGCCAAGGATGCAGCAGTGGACGCAGGGGAGCAAGGATGCTTGGTCCCTTCCCGAGCCGGCTCATCCCAAAGGTCACAGGCCAGTCCCCGAAAGGCAGCATCTGGGTGTCCCCAGGGGTGCCAGGGGTGCTAGGCGGCGCTGGGCTGGGGACATCGATTGGTCGCTGGCATTTTTAATGAGCTGCCCGACCGCAAGCTTTAACCTTGCCCATAATGAGGGCGAGCGGCAGCAATTCCTACCACCACAGCCGGCTCCCCCAGCCTTAATGAGCTAATCAATACTTGTTCTCAGCTTAATTTCCAGCTAATTGCTCTTTAATGACGCCTGGAAATAGGCAGCCTCTTGCAGGGGGGGCAGGCAGGCTCCCCCTCCCCAGCGCCCGTCCCCGGTGGCAGGGGGTGCCGGGGCGCTGGCAGTGGGTCACCTTCCTTGGCTGTGTCCCAGCCCCCTGGTGCTGCTGGAGGCTGGGGAAAGGGAGGGTGGCAAAGGGGACAGCGGGCACAGGCATCATGCCACCAAGCTGGCAGCACCCTCTGGAGCACCCACCCCAGCTGGGCGACTGTGCAGCCCTGTGCACCCAGGACAGGCTTGAGCAGAGGGTCCCCACACCCCAGGAGGGTCCTGAAGCCCCTCAGGACACTACGTTGCGGTAGGGGTCCCCAGGGTAGGCTCATGGGAGGGGGGTTGTTTTGGGGTGCAGGGAGATGGGGGGGGACTGAGGTGGCCATGCATTGCTCCAGGATCTGCAGGCCCCAAGTTCAGAGTGTCACGGCAAGGAGACGGGGACGAGGCCAGCAGTGCCCTGGAGGTGGCAGCAGAGACCCCGCAGCCTGCTGCCTGCACCGCCTGCCTGCACCTCTCTGCCGGGCCAGCCCCTCAGTGCGGGGCGGTAGGGACGTTTAGGGGGTGCTCCTGTTTGCCGCGGAGTGAGGGGTGCGGGGGGAGCCTGGCATGTCGCGGGGCGGTGGGAACCGCGCTAACCCGGCCCCGAGGTGTCAAAGTTGGCATGGCCGTGTCAGCCGGGGGGGCCGGGCGGCGGGCAGAGCGGGGACAGCCCCGGGAATGCAGCCCCCGCCGCCCGTTTGGTTCCTGGCCCCGGATTATACGACCTGCTCTTGGACGGGGCTGATGGAAAAACCCCAACGAAAGCGGGGGGATTCCTGCGGGGAAGGAGCCGAGCTGCATCCAGCCCCGCCAAGCCCGGCCTGCGGCCGGGGACACCGCGGCAGCCTGGGGACCGGAGCATCCCTCGCCACCCGGCCACCGCTCCTCGGGGCCGGCCTGAGAGCCCCCTGTCCCTCCTGCTCACAGCTGCAACCATTTCCCCAAGAATTTGCTGACGGATTTGTTCTTGGGAGGAATTTGCTCTGGAAAAGCCTGGAGAAACCTGAGCCTGGCTGCTTCCCAGCGCGGGTCCTGCCTGGCACGCTGGCGGGAGGGACCGGCCTGCTGCCCGTCCCTTGTCCCTGTGGTGGACCCCCGGGACATGGCTAGGACCCCCGAGAGCTGCGTGGCCTTGGGGTGGGCTGGCTGGATCCTGGCTGTGTCAGGCTGCTCTGAACAGCAGGAAATAGAGAGGAGCAGTGGGTTTGAGCCGAAACGAGGGAGATTTGGTTTATTATCAGAATGAGACCCCCCATGGCCCCAGGCAGTGTGCTGGCAGCACCCCCTGTCCCAGCATCTCCCAGTGACATTTACTTCTGCCGTGACATAACGCATATTCCTGTCTCCACCAGCCCCGACACCGCCCGCCAACCCTCCCTGACATGACGTGCATTGAGTCACTTGGCCCAGAGCTTTTTTTCCAGGGTGGGTTTTTTCCTTGGCCTCGACTGCTGGAAGCCCCAGATCCCCGTGGGGTGGTCCATGAGATCAGCCCAGGGCCAGGGGAGGCGGTCAGTGGGGCCAGGAGCAGTGGGGCACCCCGGACTGGCTGTGACGACTCTGCCATCAGGGGCACATCCTGATGACAGAGCTCTGGAGGGATGCCATGGCTGTGGGTCTGCCGGGAGCATCCACAGACTCCTGGCTTCAATGGGACCATCACAGGCGGGGGAAATGGTGATGGGGAGCAGCCTGCCAGGGAGGGAGGAGGGGGCTTTGGTGCTTGAGGCTCGCTGCACCTTCAAAGCCCAATTTCAGGAGCTTCACTGGGCTTGGGGCAATTGAGGAGAAAGAAGGGATAACTGGCCAGCATGGGCCGGGAGCCGGGAATGTGATTTACCCCAGTGCCAGGCCACGCAGGGCTGCGACCACCCTTTTCCCCCCAAATCTGCTCCCAGAAACAGGAATTGCAAGCCCCGGGTGCAGTTGGGGGTCGCGCTGATTGAATTGAGGTGTGATTGAGCACAGCTCCTTGTTAAGCACAGGTTAGATCTTCCACCCCTCATTCATACTTGCTACTATTTATTAGCACATTCAATAGTCTCATTAAGCAGGAGGTTTAATTACCTGCCAGGGTTGAGCTCCATCTTGCTGCACTGTGCTGCCCATGGCTTCCAGGTGCTGGGCTGTGTTGCACCATGGCTGAAGCTTTCCCTGCTCAGATCTGTGGCTGGATTTCACCTCTGGCCAGGGGATCTCCACCTGGAGACGTGGCCTCTCCCCACCTTGCAAGTGGCAGATGCTGCAGTGATGTTCGGATGAATCCAGCCACCCAGAGGCCCATGGTAACCCTATGGGGACAGCGACACACCAGGCGCCCGGGCCATGGCACATGGAAGAAGGAGCCAGGGCTGGGGTCCTTGTGTGGGGAAAGACAGCAGCATCGGGGCCCGTCCCGCCTTGCCCCCCTGCCAAGGGCAAGAGAAGCAAGTAACCGGGGACCATCGCTGGCCCCACTTTTCAGCGGTGCCTGGGATTTAAGCTCTGCCTCTATTTCTGTGCCGGCCAGGAGCTATGTGGGCTGAAGGTGGCATCTGGCGCCAGGCTCGCCTCACTGCTTTGCCCCCTGTGTAGGGCAGAGGCAGGCGAGGGTGCGCTTGGTGCAGAGATGCCCAAATGCACAGGCGATGCCTCATCCCAAGGCGGGGAAGTGGGGCATGGCTCAGCACCCATGGCTGGGTCACCTATAGCCTGTCCCCTCTCTGCTGAGGCTGTGAACCAGCTCTGAGGGTGTGTGTAGGAAAACCTCAGCCCCCCTGACTTTTTCCCTGCTCCCAAAGCAGCTGCAGCCCCAGCTGCTCAGGGACTCATGGATGCGAGGCCCAAAAACTTGTGGCATGCTGGGACCGTGCTCGACGGGCCGGGCGAGGGGAGCTGGGGAGGGAGACAGCCCTGAGCCAAGGGGCTGGGGGCCATGGAGGGGGGAGCGGGAGGCGAGGCTGAAGGCAGAGCTGGCAGGAAACCCCCCTCTGCGGCGGAGGGCTGGAGGGGGGGTTTGGCCGGCAAAGGCGGATTCAAGGGGGACGAAGCCTGGCGCATTTTCCATCGTTAGCCACGGCCGGATTTGCAACGTGACCGAGCGAAAGCCCCGCAGCCCGGAACGAATTTGCAGGAGGGTGTTGGAAAGCAAAAGCAGATTTTTGCAGCGTGGTGAAGGAAACCAGATCCTCCAAGGGGTCCTGCAATGGCTTTGCTTTGCCTGAGCTTCACTGGGGAAGCAAATCCCACAAATTCCTTGCCTGGAGGAGGGGAGCGGGCTGTGGAATCCCCCGGCACAGAGGCGGGAGCAAGATGCAAATGCACAGTGTGTTTGTGCTGCAAAGGCACGCCCGGTCCCCTGTTCCTCGGAGCCAGGGAAACTGAGGCAGGGATCAGCAAGGCAGCTTGCTGGGGGGGCTCTGGAGCCGCAGCCCCGTGCATGTGGGTTTTGCACTGCTGTGGCGTGGAGCAGCCCCACCACTGCTCCCAACGGCTCTGCTCCAGCCAAGGTAATGCCATTGCTTGCACCCTAACATCCCCTTCGTACCTGGCTCCCGGGGGGGGGGGGTGAGTGCAAAAAACCCCCAGGAATTATCACCCTGTTTAATTACAGCAGCTGTTCAGTGTTTCAGCCTGTGTTTCCCACCCAAATTTCAGGTTGAGAGATGCTTTTGCCCGCTTCCCCAGTCATGCCCACCCCTGGCTTTTTCCCTCCCGTGCACTTGTCCCCGCGGACCCCTGCAAAGCTGGTCTCTGCCCCCCACACCGGTCCCCTCCTGCCCCATGGGTAGAGCTGAGCATCAGCCCAGGTCCCGACACACGGTGTCAGGGGGCTGGAGCGGCAGAGCCCCGGGGCTAGGGTGCAGGGATGCAGTGGGTGGCGGGACCCCGGCAGGGAAGGGGTGCCCGCCAGCCCGGGTCCCGGTCCAGGGATGGGCCGCGGGCCCGGAGAGGGGCGGGGGGACTCACGTTTCGCTGACATCACGGCGGGTGCCGGAGCAGCCGGGGCCAGCAGCCCCGCCGCCACGGCCGCTGCGCACCCGCGCCTGCCCGCCGCGGCCCCCCGACACCGCCGCTCCCCGGCACCGGCACCGGCACCTCCGGTAAGTAGCGGCTTACGGCGGGGTGGCTCCCGGGGGCCCCAGGGTACGCCGTGCCCCTTCCCGGGACTCAACCAGGACCCCAGCGCCTGCACCCCGGACTTGGGGAGCCAGAGACCAACTTTGCAGTTATCCCTCCCCTTCCCTGGCCATCCATCGGGGGCTGGAGCCTTGCTCCGTACAGCCCGGGGTAGGGGGGGGGGGGGGGCTCCAGCACCGGGACCCCCTGCCCTTTTCCACCCCTGGGGGCTCGGTGGTCTCCGGTAAACGGGTCAAGGCTTCGCAGTTTGTTATCCGGGGGGTGCACGTGTGTGTAACCCACCGACCTGGCCATCCCCATCACCCCACCCCAGCTCTGGGCTGCGTTAGCCCCGGAGGGGTGGGGGGTCTGCGGGGTGCAGCTGGGGGGGCTGCAGCCTGCCCTTCGGTGCTGTTCCCAGCAGGAGGGGAGGGGGCAGCCCGGCCGCCTGGGTCCCCTCCCCAGCTCCACTCACTCATGCTGGGTGGCCCTGGGGCAGAGGACTGTAAATTCACTCCATCTCAGGGAAGGCAACCAGGGTGTGACCGGGGGCCAGGGGGCTTTCACAAAGGGGTTCTTTTCATCATCACCCCCTCTGGGGACAGGCTCCGAGACCCCACGTGTCCCCCCAGCAGAGATGGGAAGCCCGGGGCAGATCAGCCTTTCTGCTTACCAGGGGTGGGGGGGTAACACAGGCTTGGGGTTTGGGGACAGGGACCCCGCTGTGCCGGTACAGGCTGACCACACTGCGCCTGCTGCCAGTCCACTGACTGCCCACTTGTGTGCTGAGTTCCCCCGTGCTCAGCCTGAGTTGCCTGTGTGATGACTGAGGGGATCACAAAGCTTTATTGGAGGCGAGTTTCTTCCCCGGCTCAGGCGGGTGGTGCCTAAAAAAAGGGGTTACGGCGCAGGGAGAGGAGGAGGACAAAAGCCAGGCGCGATCCGGAGCATCCTCCTGGCTCGGCTCCTCTCGGCTGGCTGCCTCCAGCGCGGAAAGAGCCCCTCATCTGCAGGATCAGCCGCTCCACTGCGCTTGTTTGGATGGTGAGGGAGGAAAACAGGGCTCGTGACTCTTGCAAAGCGATGGGGAAAGGAAAGGGGCACCTGGCTTGAGAGCGGCTTCCTGAGAGGAGACAAGGAGCAGGGTACAAGCCGGCTGAGCCATGAGGATGTAGAGCAGCCTGTCTGGCCACCTGCCAGCCCTGTGGCTCCCCAGGCCATAGTGGGGTCAGAGCAGGCTGTGCTCTGCCTGCTGGGCTGCCAGGGAAGAAGGATGAAACCTGGTGGGTCTGGGGGTCAGCAGCCCCATCCCACCGGAGGATGCTTAGCGTCTCAGGGCAGGAGCTGGTTGGGGAGCCCTAGAGTGGGAAAGACATGGCTGCAGGGCTGGGGGTGAGAGGGGCTGGGACCGACCCTCCCCTGCATATCATGCAGCGCTGCCGCTCAGGGCAAGCGAGCTGGGAGCCAGAGGGGTGGGAGACGCTCCCTGCACGGGTAACACATGTTCTCCCTCCTCGCAGGCCAGGATGGCTCCTCGGATCTAGCCAGGGAGGCCAGAGCAGTGCCGGAGATCCCTGTCCAAGTGATGGTGGGACCGGGATAGAGGAGCTGCTGCGAGAATGTCTGAAGCCAAGACCCTGAGCTCCTCTTGCCTCGTGCTTTCCTTGTTCTCCTTGCACTGGGCTTTGCTCCAGCTGGGCCAGGCTTTTCCCAGCACCTCTGACTACCTCCAGCGGGGCTGGCAGCGGCTGCTGGAGGAAGGGGAGGGCTGCACTGAGTGCCGGCCGGAGGAGTGCCCGGCGCCGCGCGGGTGCCTGGCTGGCACGGTGCGGGATGCCTGCGACTGCTGCTGGGAGTGTGCCAACCTGGAGGGACAAATCTGCGACCTGGACAACACCAACCACTTCTATGGCAAGTGCGGGGAGCACCTGGAGTGCCGGCTGGATGCCGGGGACCTGCGGCGCGGAGAGGTGCCAGAGCCCCAGTGCGCCTGCCTCTCCCGCCTGGCCCTCTGCGGCTCCGACGGCAAAACCTACGCCCAAATCTGCAGGTTCCTGGAGGTCGCCCATGCCCACCCCGACACCAACCTCACCGTGGCCCATGAGGGTCCCTGCGAGTCAGGTAGTACCCCAGGAATGGCTGTGCGGGCAACAGGATGGAGGCTTGTACCTATCGGGAAGGGACAAGCAAAGGAGTCTGGTTTAAATGTTTCACCTGGCAGCAAACCCACAGCATCCATGGCAGCACCAGAGGCTGGGTACAGAGTACCCACCCTCTGGGGTCCCTCTTCCCCTGTCCCCCCGGCTCTGCTGCTCCAGGGCAGCCCCTGCGGATCTGGAGCCCAGAGAGGTCTGGAAGCAGCTTTACCAAGTGGGAGCGGGGTTTAAGGGAAGCAGTAAATCCTGCTGGAGCAGATGGGGAAGTTCCAGGGAATTGTTAGTGAATTCTTGGCGGCAGTGCTGGGTTCACGCTGGCCCGGCGCTCCCGAGAATTGCGGCTGCCTCCTGCAAATAGAAACCTGGGTCGATTTGACTTGGCTGCACGGTTTCCGTCTCCTGTTTAAAACCCAGCGGGAGGCTGGGGGGGCCCGGCAGTGGTGGGGAGGCTGTGCCCCAGCCTGCCTAGTCCACACAGGTAGCTGTCACCACAGCCTGAGCAGCGTCAATGTTGACTTTATTTTCTGTAGATCATCATGTCCTTGAGTTTTTCCCCCAGGTATATTTGGAGGTGGAGGCCTTCCCTTGACCTCTGGCTCATGCTATGGGCCAGATCCTGGAGCAGGTGTGGGTAGGAAGAGTGGTCCTCCCTTCATCCCTCCAGGGAAGGGATGTGGGACCTGGAGGTATTGGCTTCATATAACAGTCGGGGACCTGACGGCTCCCTTAATTGCTGGCACGAGCCCAGTGCCAGAGCAGAGGCCTCGTTTCTCTGGAAGCACATCCACCTCGTCCATCCGCACCAGCCCCGGGCTGGATGAGTGCCCCTCGGCCTTCTCCCCCGCAGGAGGAGCGTGCTTCGATTGCGCAGGAGAGCTTTGTAGCGTTGCTGTTGTTGAACTGTACCGGCTGCCCGTGTGTCCCTGAGCATCACTGCGCAGGCGGGGAAAGCGAGGCCAGGAGGGATGGCAACTCCCCATGGGCCATGGGGGGCTGGGGAGGGAGCCCCCAGTCCCAGCTGCGAGGAGGGACAGTGTCCTGGGGCAAGGTGAGGGTCTGCTATGGGTGGGAGAGGAGAGGGGCATGTGGAGGGTCCCAGCATCTCTACATGAGCCAAATGCTGCCACCCTGGAGGAGACCAGACCAGGAGAGTCCATGGGACCTGCTGAGGGTCCATGGGACCTCTTCTGAGCCCATCCTACTCTCCTGTCCCCGCTCCCCAGAGCCCCAGATCACCTCTCCTCCCTACGACACGTGGAACATCACCGGGCAGGACGTCATCTTTGGCTGCGAGGTCTTTGCTTACCCCATGGCATCCATCGAGTGGAGGAAGGACGGCATGGAGATGCTGCTGCCTGGAGATGACCCCCACATCTCTGTCCAGGTGAGTGGTGTGCCTAGGGTGTTGGACACAGCCCCAGGGTGACCCAGGCCTTCCCAGAGCTCGTGTGTGACCTGAGGGTAGTCATCCTCTGGGGTGGCCAAGCCTCGGGATGAGAAGGGGTGACTGGAGCCTGCACATCGTGAGGACTGGCTGAGCCAGGACTGGTGTCTTGGTGGTAGGACCCATCAGCATAGCGCTCTCCTGCAATTTTCTCTAGTAGTTTTTGAACTTATGAGTATTTTTTAGGACCTGCAGAACCCTGCAGCAGGTAATTTCCCACCTCCCTGCCTTTAGTTTGTTCTGCCTGCTGGCTTCACTCGCAGCCCTACCGGCAGGGCTGGAGGAGAGGACCTCCCGAGGCCCCTTCCAGCCTGGGTTATCCTCTGCTCCCACCAGCAGACGCGGGCAGTCCTTGCCCTTTTCTGCCCGTCCCTTCGAGCAAGGCTGCCCTCCCAGAGCTGGCACACCCAGGGGTCAGCATCCTGCCCGCAGCCAGCCCCAAATATAGTGCCCAGCTGGGCATACCCAGCTATTAAGAGGGTGTGGGCAGAGGCACAGGGGCCGTGCACTGCAGCCAGGCACCGGCGGGAAGGAAACTGTGGTGGGATGGATGGGGGGGGCCAGGGGAGCAGCTGGGACCCAGCACCATTGCGGACCTTCCCCCCAAGCAGGGCTACCCTGCCTAGCTGGAGGAGGCTCTGCTGTCCTCCGCCCCCAGCCACCGCACCATAATAGCAGCCTGCAAACACAGCTGCAGCCCAGCTGGGTCAGGAAAAGGTTATTTCTTGCTGGGGACAAACAGAAAATAGCACGGTTGGTGCCAGAGCAGTCCTGGGACCTTGCTGCCTGCCGAAATGGAGGACTCGAGGCTCCTCTGAGCTATCCTGGGCTGGCTGTGCCCCTCGTGAAGCCCCCCGGCAGAGTTTGCAGGGTCCTGGTCCTCCCATGCTGCGTCTGCCTGTGCAGCTCGGCTGCTTCTCCCGCCCTGCCTCGTCCCATCCCCGCCTGTGCTGCTCCCCAGCGTGACCCCGAGCCCCCAAACCATCCCAGCTGCGTGCCTGCAGCACAGCTGCCCCCTTGCTTCAGCCACCCTGGCATCCACCCACCATTCGGGGACCACGGGGGCACTGGGGGCACAGCTGGGAGTCTGGGGCACGTCTGTGGGGTCCTGCCCAAAACAGGCCTCCCAGGCCTTCCCGGGGGCAAGAAGATGCCCATTCCCCCCACCTCCCCTGGGTAGTGGGGAAAAAGGGGGACCAGCATCCAGGGGGTCTGCGCCTGCCCCCAGAGTGGTACTTATGTGGGGGGACAAAGAGTTTCCCTGGGCTTGTATCCCCCTTCCCATCCATCCCAGCCCCACACAGGGCTTTCCTCACCCCAGGGCTAACCGAAATCCCCCCCTCTTGCAGTTCAGAGGCGGCCCCCAGAAATACGAAGTGACGGGCTGGCTCCAGATCCAGGGCGTGCGGGTGACGGATGAAGGCACCTACCGCTGCTTCGCCAGGAACAGGGTCGGGGAGGTGGTGGCATTAGCCAGCCTGACTGTCCTCACGCCGGGTAAGCACCACGTCCTTGTCCCCACGCTCTCAGGAGACGAGGGAGGGGATGTTTGGGCAGGGTGCTCCGGTATGGTGGGAGCTGCCGGTGCATAGGGCTGTGCTGGGTTTGGCTTTGGTCCTGGTGGGGAAGGGGACAGGCACTGGAGGGGGCAATGTCACATTGTCCCTGCGTTGCTGTTTCAGACCAGCTCAACCTGACGGGCTTTTCCCTGCCGAAGCCCCACACGACGCCCGAGGACTACGGGGAGAGTGAGGAGGACTATTACTAGCCTGGAGACGGGATGTCCAGCTGCAGAGATCACCTTGCCCACGGTGGCTGTTCCCGGGGGTCGGGGACATGTCTGGAGCAAGCACCCCTCAGCCCAAAACTCCTTCTCTGGACAGTCCTGGCACAGCAGCCTCTTTTTTGGGGGTGGGGGACATGGTGACACATCCCTTTGCTGGGGGTGTTTGGGGAGGGGACACTGGCTGGTTGGTGGCACAGGTTTGGGACTGGGGGAGTTCTGCCTGGGGCAGGGTGGGCCTGTCCTCTGGCACTGAGCAGGGACATGGTGGCAGGTGGGATGCTGCGGGGACAGCCACACTGTGTGTGACAAGGACTTGGTGCTGGGGGTGGAGGCAGACCCCCCCAGGAGAGGGAGGCCTGGGCAGGGGCATCTCAGCCCTGTGCAAAGCATTTTGTGGAAGCCAGAGCAGAGGGCTGGGACCTGGCTGTGACATCCAGTGTGTCACCCCCAGGGCCAATCTGTGTCCCCCAAGGCAGGGACAGCCAGGTTTCTCCCCAGGACCTGGGGAACTTGCTGCCGAAACATCCTTCTTTCCTGGTTTGTTTTTAACCAGAAAAGTAGTGATTTGAGGAAACCAGGCACTTGTGGTTTTCAGTGCTATCTTTGCTCCCCTGGACAACGTTGGCCCAGCCACCCGTGTGGTCAGAAACACTTTGGCCTTTTTCGACCGACTTTGTATTTTCCCTTCCAAGCAGCTCTTTACTTTGCCATTTCAGTTAATGTTAGTTAAAAATATACGCATAGGTCAAAGCTGACACAGACCCGGCAACTGTCCTGTATCCACAAGGATTATTCTGGGGGTGAGGGAGGGTGCGAGCACTGTGGATGCTACCTTGTCTGTTGTGGGAGTACTTGGGTTGAGGAGCCCTCCTGCCCATCCTGGTGCTCACAGCTGGTTCTGGCGTGGGTCCTGCCCCTCCCACCCCACATGGGGATGGGGCCCGCATGCATCCCCTGTGTGGTGGGGATGCATCAGGCTGGCTCTTTGCACCCCTATCAGTTTGGATCCCATTCCACCTCTGCCTGTCCTCATCCTGGCGTCCTGTGCCCCGTGGCACCAGGGTCTCCACCCAGGTGACCACAGCCCTGCCAGTGCGGAGGGGGCAGAGCAGCTCTGTGCCTGGCTGGGGAAGGACGGGGAGGCTCCCATTTCCACTGGAAATGCTCCATTTTTAAAGAAAACCCAGCTACCTCCGAGAGCTGGTGATGTAGAGCAAATCATCATTCTGGGGGAGGGTGGGAAAGAAGGCCAGAGCTGTGCTGTGCTGCTCCATGCCCAGAGAGGGTGGCAGGACCCCTTCCCGTGGGCATCCTGGGGCTGAGCTCCCACTCAAGGCAGGCTTTGTCCCCCCAGATCTGCAGCATTTAAAGGACTTTTGAGACTCAAAACCTCCCCGTGGACCAAACCACTCCTGATTACGCAGTCCCAGCTCCAGGGAGGTCCGGAGCTGTGGCAGGGAGCCAGACCCTGGGAGGAAGGAGTTGGCCTATCCCCAGGCAGGAGCAGGCAGGATGCGACGAGGCTGGTGGCTCGGACGCCACGCTGCTCTCCTTCCCTTGTTTTTTCTTTTCTTTTCTTCCTCTTTCTCTTGAGAGCTGGCTCAGACGATGCAATTACAGCGTTGAAACCTGAACAAGCAAATAAAAGGGATTTGTCTGGAGTTGGCAGCGGTGCAAAATTCCTGCAGCCGGTGAGGCTGGGCCAGCCCCAGTCCCTGTGCTGCAGCCTCACAGGGCACAGCTGGCAGCGCTGCCACCCTGCCTGCCTGCCTGCCTGCTGGGCTGCCTGTCCTCTCTGGCAGCAAACCCCTTCTCGGCTGGGGAAATGCAAAAGCTACCCGTACTTTAGTTTTTTCTTCCATCTAACAGTGTAGTAGCATCCTCCTGGGGCTGCTACATCAGTGTTGGAAGGTGTTTAGGAGAGACCAGGGACAGAAATGTGCTGTTGGCTTTTATTTTGCCTTTTTTGGGTGCAAAACCTGCTTTTGGATAAGCTGGGGTGTTTTCACCCTTCCTGATCCCCTCCTCGTTTCGCACACAAACTGGCTGGTGGAACTGGGCCACGCTCAGGCTGAGGCTGCTGTAGGGAAACCCGAGAGCATCCGGGCAGTCGAGAGCCGCTCCTGGGCTCCCCGCCGGTGCCTGGGGCTGGCCCCTGGCCAGGGCTGCCATGCCAACCCTCCCCAGGACCGGGCTTCCCCTGCCCACGCTGGCGCAAATCCAGGTCGCGCTGGGTGTGGGTGCAGCGCTAGGCTGGCTGGGGGGAGTCGAGTGGGTCGGACCCCCGTCCCTGGCTCTCCCTGTGCTCTGTGGGGTGATGCCCTGCCTGGGCACGAGTGGGCATCCACATTTTGGTCTCAGTCCTTGCCCCCCTCAGCTCTGCACCCAGTCCCTGTGGTACTCCCTGGGTATCTGGCAGGGGATGCTGTCGGCTCCCGCTCCTGCCCTGCAGGGAGGGCAGCGGGGACGTGGCGGCTGAGAGAAGAGGGAGCTTAAGCAAGAGCCCTTGGCCAAAATTAACAAAACTGGGGGCTGTCTCTCCTGGTTTGCCCAGATCCCAGTGCGGGAGAGAGCTGTCTGAGTTGCAGGCTGGCAGCTCAGCCAGTATTGGGGCTCCAACTCCCCCCAAGACAAGGGGCAGCAGAGCAGCCCCAGGGGCACGGAGGGGCCTGGTGTCCCCCCACCCCAGCTCCCAGCCTTGCCATTTCCAGCCACTTAAAAATTAAAGGAGCCAATATCGTTGCACGGCTGGAATCGGTCACTGCCACAGAGCTTAATTGAGGTTATTTGTTGGCTCTAAAAACGTTTTGTCAGCTCTGCCGCTGGCTGCTTGGATGCTTCCCGCAGCCCCTGCCCCACGGAGGGGGTCCCCCCGGGCTCTGCCGGCGGCAGATGCTCTGCTCGGCTCCGGGCACCTGGAGGGTCCTGGAGACCCAGCCAAACCTCGTCTGGTGTCAGTGTGGGGACAGAGATCGTGCCACAACAGTGTGCAGCACCGAACCCCTTCACCGACGGATTTTTGGGGTGGTTGCTTTCTGGAGGCGGCAGGGGCAGAAGGGCCCCAGCGGCTCCTGCCAGCCCAGCTGCCTGCGCTCAGAGCAGCAGTTCGGCCCAGATGTCGGGCTGACGTCAGGGACAGGGTCAGCTGGACCGGGAAGTGCTAACGTGGCCGCTGACCCTGGGCACGCACCGGCCCCAGCAGCTCCCGGGGTGAGCAGGGTGTGGGTACTTCCCCGGGCACCGGAGGTCGCTGTGAGGCTGGGGACAAAGAAAGGGGGGACTCGTCCTGCCAGCACCTGAAAGACCCTGAAGACACACGCTAATGGAGCCAAAACCGTGCGGTTAAAAAAACACCAGACCCCAGTCCCTGCGGGGACACGCACAGGGCCGGCACTGCCCTGCCACCGTCAAGTGTTTTGGCCACCCCCGTCGTGTACTTGCAGCTCTTCCCCCTGCTCCGGCCTCCAGTGCAGGGACACTGCACCCCTGGCGCCTCCCCCATCCTTGCCCCCCGCCAGCGCTGCCCAGAGCTCGCCTGGCAGCAGGCACCCCAAGCAGCCGCCAAGCCACAGGGTTTTGTGGTCTGCAGGGAAACCCCACCAGGTTCGGAAGATAGAGGTGAAGCACCAGTGAAAACACGCTGTCCCTGTCCTTCCCTGCCCTCGGGGGTGCCGGGACCTGTCCCCGGCCTGGGCCCGGGCAGGAGGCACATCTGCGCCTCCATCCCAGAGTCCAGATTTGGGCCACCGGCGCGATTAGCCGCTAAACAGTGCCATCTCCTGGCAAAGCCACCGGCCACGCCGAGCCCTGCCACCGTGTCGGGCGGCCGGCGAAGGTACATGGGGCCTTGGGCCCCCCTGGAGCACCCCGACCCCCCAAATCCAGCCCTGCCTGCTCCATGCCCTCCCCCTGCCCCTGGCAGCAGCTCTGCCTTGCTGGGAGGGGCAATGCCATCCCGAGGGATGCGGGTGCTAAACTGTCCCTCGGGATGCTCACGGGAGCCAGAGCACCCTCTTAACACTGGCTTTGGGTGGCTGTGCCAGGCACAGCTGGGATGGGGCAGAGCTTGGAGATGTTCAGCCACTGTCCTGGGGTGTGTGCTTTAAACCGGGGCTGCAAAAGGTTCAAAACACCTCTTGGCTGCCCTGCTGGTCCCCCTGTGCCGTGGGTGTCTCCCATGGGAGATGGATGGCTTCTGGCAGGGGTCTCGGCAAGCCTGAGCTGAAGGCTGGTCATGCCTGGATGGAAACTGGCAGCTCTGTAACCTCGCTCTGCTAACAGGTAAACTGAGGCACAGAGCAACCTGGGGAGCTCAACCAGAGCCAGGGAGACAAGCGGAGCAGAGTGGCCAGTTACACCCAAGACTTCTGTCCCCAGGCTGTCCTCATCCCTGGGAGGGTGGCATTTTCCCTTGTGCTCTCTGCACAGCACCTCTTTGCCCTGCTGTGCTGGTTCAGGGAGAAAATAAAAAGAGCAAGATCGCTTCCCTGCCTCCACCCAGCACTTACACCGTCTGATAAACAAAATGGAAATAAATCCTCCTGCGTTTGCAGCAAATAGGTCTCCACGGGGGGTTGCTTTCAATAATTCAAATGCCATTGCAGAGCAGAGCCCACGCCAATGGGTTTTAATAAACACAGCCGTAATGTGACATGCAATTTATTATTAAGCTTAAAACAGGAGGCAAAGAGTTTAATAAAAGCACCAGGTTCCCCGTATCAGTCACGGCAAGCGGGGGGATGCTGGTTGTGGGGGGATGCTGGCCGAGCTGGCTGCAGGGGTACGCAGAGCCAGGTTCGCTTTGCCACGCACTCCCCAAGCTGGGACCGCGGGGACCCTGGGGAGGGCACAGAGATGTGAGCCAGACCAGGGGAAAATGGGGATTACTGCACGGACAGGAGTAAGGCTTGAAACGCTGCCTGCTCCAGGCTGCTGCCTGCACCCTGCCTGCTGCATCCCTCACAGCCACCCAGCCACCTAGGGCATCTTGACAGAGCTCTGCCCTGGCATTGCCGCATGCTTGTGAGGGCAAATTAAAGCCTTGGTTTTAGTCCCTCTGCCCCAAGACTTTCTCACCCATATCTCTTCCTAACTCAGCTCCACCTGGGCAGCCCTGCCCTGCTCCACCCTCGCCGCCCCTGGGGCTGCCTTTAAAAGCAGGCAGAGGGGGCAGCTGAGCTCCTGGGGAGAGTGTGCCTGTGCCAGGTGAGGTGCTGCAGGGTGTGTGGGACAGGAGCTGGTGGCTGGTGCTGCAGCAAACGTGTGTGCTGTCCACTGGGCTGCATGGACGTCCCTTCAGGCCCTGGGTCTGCTCAAGGGCTGGTGACAGTTGCTCTGTGAGGAGGTGGCTCAGCTGAAGGATGGAGCTGGCTGTGAGGTAGCTACATCTGGAGGCACCTCTGTGCACAGATGAGGGGTGAAAGAGGTGGCAGCATCCCATGTTGATCACCTAGCAGGATCCTGGCACTGCTTTCTTGCTGTCCCTGCTGTGGGCTTCCCTGGGCACTTGAATGTTGACACTTCCCCCAGGGATGTGCCTTTTTTGCCTCCTCTGCTTGGTCTTGCATCCTAGCAGCACCCTTTCTGTTTGGGAAGGGTTCTGGCAAATGCCAGTACCTAATCCTTCAGAGACCAGCACCGCAGCTGGAAGAGGGGTGAGAGGTGGTGCGGGGACTGCCTATGCTGGTCCCCTATGGAAATGGGGTTTCTATGACTGTGCTGCACTCTGGCTTGGGGGAATGGCCTCAAGGAGAGGCAGTTCCCTGGATGCAAGCTTTGCTCTTGCTGTATTAGACAACAAAGAGTTCCTTCCCCACCAAGGCAGTGGGAGATGGGGGGGTTTGTGCCAGTGCAGCCAAGCAACAACCTGGGGCTGAGCCAGGGGCTCCAGGACACCTGCGGCTCCTTCCAGCAGAACAAGCAGCCTCCTATCTTAAGGAGGGCTTTCCAGCCAGATAAAGCCACGCAGGCAGCCTCCTTCTTCCAGCTTGGCTGAAGTGCTGGCAGGGCTGTGTGTGGGGCGGCTTTTGCAGGCTCTTTAGCTGGTGTTGACAGCAGAGGGTTCATGCTGGGATTGATGCTGGGTAACACCCTCCAGCTTCTCCCAGCACTGGTGCCTGGTGGAGCCTGTAAAAGGCTTTAACTTGATACTGCTTTTTTTTTCTCAGCTGTGTTTGCTGAAAGCTTCACTACCTCTGGCTTTAAAAGCCCAAGGCCTGCTGATGTGACTCTATGCCTGTCTGCTACCGAGGCTGCGAGTGGGATATTGAACCTGGATCCAGTGAAAGGACATGGTGTCTTGCCTGTCCCCTTGAGGTGACTATCCCTGAGCAGGGCCATCAGGAGTGGCACCAGACCAAGTAGGGCTGGAAGGCCCCCACAGCTCTCCATGTGAAGGAATGGGGGGGTCTCCTTGGAACACAGATCGTTTTTGGCCTTTATCCATGTTCAGCTGGGAGAAGGACCTACCCTTGGTGGTATGTGGAGATGATCCTGGTTATATCTCAGCTTGTGTACTCGTCTGATGTCCTGGGGCTGCTCCCTGTGCCCAGCACCACTCCCCTTCATCTGGGCTTTCCCCTCTGTGTGGGACTGGAGTGTGGGACCAGTGTTTGACCCCATGGAGAGAGGGGAATGAACTGGAGCGGGGAAATAACCTGTGCCTGGGCACAACCTGCGGAAAGCACAGGTACCCTTCAGAGAGCGCCTGGGGCGGGTTATCTCGGAAGCAAGGAGGTGCTCAGCAGGGACCTGCCTTATCAGAGCGCTGGTTGCTGTCTCTCCTCGCAGCCCTTTCTGCCCCGGGGCTGCTCTCTGTCACTTCTCTGCTCCGTAACAGCCGGAGGCAGGCGGAAATGGGAGCCCCTGTGCCTGGTCCCTGCCGGAGCGCACTGTTTCGGAAGTGGGGGGGTATCTGGCTTGCAATTACTGTGCCTTTGGCTTGGCAGGCCTGAAAGTGTGAGTGATGGGGGTCTCTGCAGATCAGCCCCTGAGCCCCAGCGGGCTGGGGAGTGCTCAGACCCATCAGCAACCCCCCTGGCTGCCTGGGCTCAGCTGTTTGGGAACGAGGGAGGGGAGCATGGGAGCAACTAGTGAACACCCCAAAAATTCACTTGGCCTACATCCAAAACATAGCCTGAGCCCTCCCTGTTAATAACCTCCCCCTCCCAGCCACAGCTGGGAGGAGAGGCAGAAGCAGCATCTCCTGTTCCCAACTGTCCTTCTTGCTTTGCAGCTGTGTGTTGCTCTATGTGGTGGAGGGCTGGGGCGGCTGTTCAGCATCTCTCCAGGGCATCTACTGGAGCCCATCCTTCCCTGCCGGGAGAGGTCAGGTAGGGAGGAAAAAAAAAACAGGAAAAAAAATCTGTTACTGCATCTTGACTGGGATCAGTGGGACCAAGAGGGTCTTGGGAGCCCTGGTCTGAGGTGTCCTGCAGGTAGAGCTGCAGCCAGTGGATTGAAGCCCCCATGTCTGAAGATAACAAACCATCAGCCACTGGGCTGCTGTGGTTGCAGGATGGGAGCGGCAGCTCCCCCACAAGCATTTTGGTGGGGGGAGCTCTGCTGCCTGTCCTGCCCAAGGACGGAGGAGCCAGAAATAAGTGCTGCTGATTCCAGCTCAACAGGGCTCACTTTAAACACAGGGAGAGGGCCAAAAGCACTGAGCACATTAGGATGGTGTCCTTGGGAGTCATCCCAAAGTCCAGCTCTCTCTCACCGGCAGCTTGCACTGGCCCTGGGGAAGGAAGGGTTAAGCTGCAGGCCTCGGCAAAGCAAGTGCTCTCCAAAGAAGCCAGCCAAGCTACCTAAATGCTGGCCTCCCCTCTGCCCCCACCCTTATCCATCTCTCTTATCGACCCTGGGCAAGAGCAGGGCATTTCCCCTCCTCGGCCTGACGAGGACCAGAGCTGCCGACAGGCGAAAGCCGGCGCTGGCCGCGTGCAGGACTCGGGGAGGCTGTGGTGTCCTGGCTGCGAGGTGGCCTCTGTAGCTGCAGGTCAGAGACGTGGAGGGGTGGTGTGGTCCACCATGGGGCTGGACCCACTGAGGGGGTCCCCTGTCCCTGGCTGTCCCATACAGGCTGTCTCATACCCCAGAGACCTCCAGAGGAACCTCATTTCTATAGTATGCATGTAACGAACTGCTGGATCTCAGCTCCTCTGGAGAGCAGGGCTCACATTGCAGGGGATGGCAGCTCTGGGCATTGATATCTGAGGGCATGGCAGCCTGGTTTGGGGTGGCATCATGCAGCCCAGGCAAACTGGGGCTCAGCTCTGCCTGTGCTGGGGATAGAGATGGGGGGGGTCCAAATAGGCCAGGTAGGGGTGTTTCACCCAGAGAGGGCTTGGAGTGAGCGAGGTGCCAGGGCATCTCCAGCAGCATAGTGAGCTCTGCCGACACGAGGCAGGCTTGGATGGGCTGTTTAATTAAATGTGAAGGGCTCTTGCACTTCACAAGCTGCAGCCCTCGCTGCAGCCTGAGCGACTTTGGGAAAGAGGACTTTTATTAAAAGAGAGAGAGAGACTCTGGCTCTGCCAGGCAGCCATCAAATGGCACATTTAATTGTCTCTGCTCGTTTAGCTGTCGTGTGGGGAGGGATGTGCTCTGAGCTCTCCAGCCTTCCCTATACATCCTCCCCGCAGGCACACGTGCTTGCCGGCATCCCGGGTGCTCCAGCTGCCCGCCAGGAGGGCTGGCACGGAGGAGGTGGGAGATGAGCCTCCATCCAAGGACAGCACTGGGGACTTGCCAGGGGCTGGGCAGAGCCCTGGCTTGCTCGGTGCTCTGATGGCCCAGCCTGCCTGGGGCTGAGCACTGGGGTTTGAAAGGGCTTGGGAAAGCAGCTGGGGAGATGGGAGACTCCTGGGGTCGTGGGAGCTGTCTGGAAGGCGGGGGGGAACTAAATGGCAGCTTAAAAGCATCTTCTCATTTATTCCCATGGTATAAATGAGGCAGAACACTTCTGGTTCTGAAGAGGCCATCCTACCCTGGTTGCAATGTGGCAACCTCAGTGTAAAAGCCACGGGGCAGGCTGGCAGCAGGTTAGGATAACTGTGCTACTCCTCTCCTCTAGGAACTTAGGTCCTTGGAAACATCTTCTGGGCTCTGCACCCCCCCTGCATTGGGAGCTGGCCTGTTCAGGGTGCACATGGAGGGAGAAAGGACCTCTGGGTATCTTTGCTTTAAACCTGCTGTCTTGCTGCTGGGCAATATGGAGGGATTGAACTTGGGTTCAGCTGCTGGTACCGAGCCCATCGTCCTGGGGGAGAGGTTGTTTGGCTGAGTGAGAGGAGATGCCCCTGGGGGGGAGTCACAGCCTTTCCCTTGGCTGTGCGGAAGCAGCCATGCCAAAGCTCACCATTTGGAAAGGGGGAAGAAAAAAAGATCAAGAGGGAGAGGAAATACAGGCTTTTATCAAAACCTCCTACTTCAAAGTTGTCCAGCTGAAGTGCTCCCCTTTGGTTTAATTTGAAGTGATGTTTCCTTCAGCAACTGCAGCTAAATGGCATCAAACGAGGCTGAAACGGCCGGAAAGCCTGGAAAGGAGAGGCACCATTTGGGAATGGCTTGAGGCAGACCTTCCCATTGGGGTCATCTGTGAAAGCCTTTCCGTGGGGATGAAAACTGCCAATGCTGGCATTTCTCATCCCTCAGCTCGTGGCATGGGATAAAAACCAAACCCTTTTGTGAGTGGGAACGGGGGTAATTTCCCATCCTGGGTGCCTGGGGGTGGCTCTACCCCTCTGAACCGGCTGCCGTGGCAGCGCTCATGAACAAGGGGAAGGCAGGAGATGGAGCCCTGCTTGCTGCTCTGCCCCGAGGAGCCAGCACATCTCCCAAACTTGCGGTTCCCAGCCTGCAGCCTCCCTGAAGCCAGATGCTGAGTGCTGCTTTGGCAGCTCCTCCACACAGACGAGAGCTAAACCAGATTGTGGGGAGCACAAGGGGAAGGGGCACAAATCCATCTTCCTGATGAACCCCTCCAAACCCTCCTGGAGTGGAAAAGGCCAGCCCCTGCTCCAGCTGCGTGGGGAATTCCTGCACGGGGGCAGCGGGGAAAACCAGCAACAGCGGGGCATGTGCTCCCCTGTCACAGCATCCCTTAACTACCAAAAAACCGCCTGGGAGGCAAAGCAGCTGGCTTTTCCTGGGAGAGCCCGGCATGCTCCTGTCTGCTATATAGGAGCTGATTTTCCCCATCTGGCTGGAAAATGGAGAGAAGTCACTTTGAAGGCAGCTGTGTCCTGTCCCCCCTGGGGACAGTGGGGCCTGGTGCCTCCTGGGCAGTGGGTCTGGTCACTGGGAGGACAAAGGTGGTCAAAACAGGCCAGCAAATCTGAGAGCTTCTCTGAAGAGAGGGACATGTCCCGGGAAACAAAGAAAGGTCATGGTCATCTCTTCCACCTCCAGCAGTGAAAGCAAGCTTTTAATGGCAATAACTACGCTAGCACTAAAGCCACTGGCCAGGGAGGAAAGCAAAGGACAAGTCATCTGGCACTGCACATGGAGGAGGGATGCTCAGAGCTATCTGCCTGCTAGGGACTGCTTGTAACAGCACCTCCAAATCTCCTTCCACCCAAAAGACTCTAGTGTTGTTCCAGCCAGAGGCTGCTTTACAGAATGAGACATCAGAGACCTGTGATGGTGGCAGAGCTGGGACCCTGATCCCAGGTTTTCTTGCATTAAATCTCAAGGGGGAGATGCTCAAATATGTGTCTGTGCTTGCAGTGATGGGAGCTCCATAGAGCAGAAGGCATCTGACCATGTGCTCTTTCTCATGCTCAATCTAAATCCTTGATGTTTGGGGAAAGGTCTCTGCCAATTTTACATGAAGTCTTGAAGCTGCACGAAGAGGCAAGGAGGGAAAAAAAAACCCTCTCCCATAAGAGTGGGGCAAAAGGAGCTGTAATTTCTCTTCTTCCAGTCCAGCAACCCCACGTCCCCCGCAGCAGATCCGTTCCAGCGCTGGTAGGGTTGCTGCTTTCTCAACTCTCCCCCCTCCTTGCCCCCTCCTCTGCCTCCCCCCGGCTCCGCTCCACGCGCTCCCAGCTGCTCTAGGATGATACAGGCGGGCGCAGAGTTCATGGGAGCCGTACCTGTGCTTTGTCTTCATCTGTCACCCCTCCTGACAGTCAGATCCATCTTAAACTGGGAGCGAGAGGGGAAGAGAAGGAAGCAATAATTAACCTCTGCGCAGGCCACTCCCGAAATGCTGCAGTCTGGTGATGCACGAGGAGACATCCCTGACACTTTTATTGCTACTCCAGCGCCGTGCTGCGTCTGTAGGAGGTGATTTGGTCAGGCTGGGATACCTGAGACTTTCATTATGGTTGAAGAGCCGCTGGCACCCGCAGCCCTTCCTCGCTGGGTGCGTTAGCAAGGGCTCCCCACCACCCTCACTTACGGAGCTGGGGGGCAAAGCTCGTTCGGGGTGGTTGCAGGCAGGCTGGGTCAGGGTTTTCATGGCACAGTCCTCGGGCGGGGTGTGTGTGTGTGTATGTTAGATTTAGGGATTCAAGTTGTCTCTGGTGTGAGTGGAATACAGGTGTACAGAAGCAGAGCTGGTAGTGTGGTCCGGGATGTGTAGACCCAGCCGCAGGGTGAGCTGTTGGTGAGCGCAGCCCCGGGGCCGGGATGTGCCTGAGGTCTAGGGCAGGACCTGGGTGTTACAGAGCCTGAGCTCCCATTACCCATGACGGATCCTTGGTGGCAACCCTGTCCTGGACTGGAAAGTTTCCTCCATGGGACATGAAGTGGGGAGAGGGGCTGGGGCCTTTTGGGCTCCCTCATGATGTTGTGCTGGACCATAATGTCACCTTGGCAAGGGACGGTGCTGGACATCCCCCTGGGTCCCTGCAGCTCCCTGCCCCAGGTGCCTGTGGGTCCCTGCGCTGGCACCCTTGGGGTGGGGTGGTCCCGCAGCCGCCTCCCAGTGACCCTGGGACAGCAGTGACACTGGCACAGCTAACAAAGTCAGCTACACACCTGCCTGCTCAGGACCTGCTAGCAAAGGAACCTGGCAATTAAAGCAGCATTAGTGGCCAAGCTCCGTGAGATGCAAAGACAACAGTTGTTCTTCTGAACCTGATGGAGCCCAGGGACAAACACAGTCTGATCCTGCATGGAAACCGGGAAAAGCTATCTAGGGGTTGGTGTCTGGCTTGGTTCTTTGCTCCTTGGTTCTTCTGCAGGATTGCTGGCTGTCAATCAGAGTGGTGACTGTGTTTCATTACATACCGATGCCCGTTCGACAGGTGTTGCAGCCTCATCTCGTACAAGCATGAGAGAAAACCAATGCCAAAAGCACTTGGCAGCCAAACCCTCGGTCGTGCTGATCCAAAGCAGCTCATGGTCAGGCTGGTGATGTATCAAACTCCTGGTCCTCCGTGCGGGTGTGTGGAGGCTGGGGAAGGACAGGGCAGCACTGGCCAGAGCTGGGGACCGGGTGTAGGGTCAGATCCTGGTGTGGAATGTGCTGTTGTGCAGTGTCTTGCAGTGCCCTGTACATGGAAGGTCCTCTATCTGGGTAGGAGAGCGGAAAGGGCTCCTTGGGATGTGTCTTTGGGATAGCACCAGCGTGTTGTGTTTGCCCATGAGATGGGTTGCAGCGGCTGTTCTTCCCCCAAAATGGTCCCAAGCAACAGGACTGTTAGCGGGCAGGAGCCCAGCATCAGGTCCCACTGTTGTCCCCAGGGTCTGCAGCAAGCGGTGGCCATCCAAGAGCTGTCAGCTTCCCGGGATGGAGGGTCGGTGGGTCAGTGCTATCTCCTGGGTGGGAGGATGGAGGTGCCACTGCAGCTGGCACAGGGAAGAGCCATGGTGGGACTTCAGGCCCAAAGAAAATGCCTTGTAGGGTCTGGTGGACTGACCTTATTAAAATGAGCGTGAGGGCCCCTGGTCACTTTGTGAGGAGGAATTACCAAGTGCCGAAGGACTGGCTCATGAAACTAAAAAAGGGAAAATGTGAATCTGGACCTGAGTTCAAACCAAGAAAAAAACCATTTAAAAATAAGATCCATTTTGTTTTCCAGTTGTTTTAGCAGTGAGGGGGGCTGAAATAAGCCCATTCACCAAGGTCAGAGGTGGCTTAGCCTGCTTTTGTTGTCTGCAGAGCAAAATGGGATCTCTTTCCATGTGTTTTTGTCATAAAGATGCTTTAAGCAAACCCGAGTTACAGCTGTCGGTGTTCGGAGGCAGGCTGATATAACCTGGCCTGGGTAGTTTCAGGGGCAACTGCAGAGGATCATAACACCTTTCCTAGTCTTGAATTCTCTAGCTGCAGCCTCAGTCCCGGCAGGTTTCTTACTCCATGTCCTGGCACCCATGTCTTATGAACTGTCAGCCCTATTGGTGTCTAAGGGGTCTATGAAAAGCCACCAAGAAAAGCAGAGGTGGCTTCTGCACAGGCCAGAATCTGGGGCAAATTCCTAGTGGGAGACAGTCTCTGCTTTAAAGAAAATACAATCTCCTCATGTAAGAAGCTGTTGCTCATATCAGTTGGAGATGGAGAAACTGTGGCATGGAGGATGAGACTGATTTTTTCCCAGCTGAGGCAGGGACCTGGTAGCAAGCCTTGAGATGACTCGAAGTCCCGTACAGCTTCCCTCTTCTAGCTGCAAAAGCATCCACCGGGAACAGGTCAGCAGACTGAGGAAAACCAGCCCCAGACTTTCCAGTTCAGCCTTCAAGGGGTAGTTTGCCAGGGGTAGAGGGGAAAAAGCTCCTGAACACCTGAAATGTCCTAACAGGCTGCAGATGAGGCCATGCACAAGTGCTGCCAGCTCCCTGGCTTTTGAGCGGCGGCAAGACTCGGCCTTTCCCTGCACAGATGGGGGTTTAATCAGGCGCAGTTTAAGCACATGGGTGTTCAGCACTAATCCAATTTCCCTCCATTCATTAGGGTGGTTATTCATCACTTGGGAATGATGAAAGGCTGTGAGTCCGCGTGGATGCTGGAGAGCAGCGGCGCTGCTTGATGCCGGCGTGTGTGAGCCCTTCCCTCGCTGCAGTACCAGACCGCCGGTGGGGATGGCAAGTGAGTTGGTGAATGATCCCAACCCCTTCACAACACCAAATGACAAGCTAGTGTTGCTCCACTGAGCTCTGGAGACCAAGTCATCTTAGGCTTGTCCAGTAATTGGATGGGAAACTGGCTGAACTGCCAGGTAACGCACGCAGATGGAGAGCTGCTGGGTTGGGAGAGGACTTGAAGGGATGGAAACTCGTGGCCCCGCTCTGCTCCACCAGACCCTTGCATTGCTCCTGAGGGTTGGTTACTGGGCAAAGCCAATCTCCCACTGCTCCATGAACCTATAAATCACTGTGTTCAACAAGCTGGACCCAACCCTACAGAGAAAGGCCACGATCCGTGAGAGCAGAGCTACGGGGAGGTGGGCAAAGGGATGGCCTGTGCGCCGGGCTGGGGCAGGGCTTGGGTATAACATCAGCTGGAACAGCCATGGCGGCGGCTGCACGGGGAAGGCAGCTGCTTTGGGTGCACGTTTGCTTCTTCCGAGGGTTTGGTAGATGCACTCCCACCTCTGCCACCCAGTGCCTGGGCAGATGGGTCAGGGGGCTGACAGAGCAGGTCCTGGCTGTGTCCTGGGATCCTGGCACCCAAAAAAAAGACAAGAGATGTGTCTCCCTCTGTCCCTTTCCCCCATACCTGGAACTCAACAGACCTTAAATTTCCAGACAAACAGCAAAGTTTGCACAAATGTCTAAGATGTTCACTCCCAACTCCTGTCTCCAGTGCAAATACTCTGGCCATTAAAGGCAAAAAAAGTAAATTACTCTCCATGGTTGGCGTAAATTTTGGTGTGAGGTGAATAAAAGGGGCTGCAACAATGGTACAGGAGGAATCAAAGGCTGTTGAGTGGATGCAAGTTTTTCCTTGCTGCATTTATTCCCCCGGTCCTAGTAAATGGCAGTCGGTAGCGTGGCTCATGGGAATAAGAATTACTACCCTGCCCCAGAGAGCTAAAGGGTAACTACCAATTAGCGGCTGGAGAGTTATTGGATAATTCTGATTATCATGAGGTGTCTGGGGAACTCCGGGTCATCACCACCGGGCACCTGGGCTGTGAGCAGGTATTTAACCGTGTTCCGGAGTAAACCAAAGTGATTTCCACGTCGTGGCCAGGGCTGGTCCTGCAGACCCCACTTAGGGGTCCCAGAGCAGAGCCTGGGAAGGGTGGGAGGTAAGAGCTGCTTACCACCCATGGAGCTGAGCTCCCGAGCTCCTGGCCAGTCCATCTGTCCATCCTGTGCCTTCCTTGGCTGGGAGCTGGGTACTAACGCATCTGAGATGCCCTTCCTGTGGACCTGGAAGCTGAACACACCTTTGGGACCCTGAAGGCGCCTTCAGGCTGCCTGCTGGCACGGGCTCTCCTTTGCCTGCCCACTTTCCCCCTTTTCTTTCCTCTCCTCTGCAGGATCCTTCCTCCAAAGCACTGATCCTTCAGGCCCACCACCTGAAACCCTCATTCATTCAGTCTCCAGCTCATGGCATCCTCCAAAAACCCCCTGGCATCCTCTCAGCCCCCTGCCTTCCCCAAGACCCTCTCCCCTCCCTCCGCAGCACCCCGCTTCCCAGACCCCAGCCGAGCAGCGAGGCGCTAACACCGGCACCCCTCTACCTTCCGAAAGGGGCTGGTGGTTGTGTTTGATGGGAGCAATCCATCTCCATCATTGTAATGACCGTTCCCATTAATCGGCCATAAACTAATAAAGTAAGCACTTTCCCCTCCATCCCCACCACCCCCCCAAACTTCATTAAGTCTTTAGTACATTAATATGTCTTACGTAGTGTCTGCTTTGGCCTCTGTTTGGGGTTTTTTGTTGTTTTTTTATTTCTTTTTTTTTTTTGCCAGGGGTAGCATGGGTTTACCTGATGATGTTATTCTCTGCAGCCCCGAGGAAGCTTTGACAGCCCAGGTCATCCCTACGGTGGCGGGAGCAACACACGTGCTGGCAGGGGTGGGGGGGGTGGAGGGAGGGAGGAATAAAAGATCCCGTACACCTCCAAATTAAATTTGTGATGCTTGGCATCAGATGGGCCCGCAGCCAGAGATTAATTCGACTGATCAAGTTATAAAGAGCGCTGAGGCGGGTAATCAATCTTGGAGCTGTCAGGCGAATCGGCAGCAGTATTAACCTGGCAGGACTCGCACACACACATACACACGCACACACGCAGAAGCCTTTTTAATTCCTTTCACATTGACTATTCTTTCCCAGGCCTGTTTATTTTGGAAGGGCTGGGGGCAGGCGGGGGGCTGCAGTGCTTTGCTCTCTCCTCCTCTGCCCCCGGCAGCGATAGCCCCATCCAAGCGGAGCATCGTTCTCCCCCTCTTGCACCCGCCACCTCCACGTGCGAAAGGGAAGCCCTTGGCCGTGAAGTTGGAAGCCTCTAGGGTCAGTTTTCCAAAGGACAATACCTGATTTTCTGCCTGATACTGAGAAGACTCAGGCTGGGTTTCCTCCTCTTCCCAGACCCGTGGTAGTGGCATTGATTTTCCCTGCTAGCCCCTGGGCTAGGACTGGCCCTGGGCTTGTGGTGCTCAGCCCAGGGCACACCCCGGGCAGGTACAGTCTCCATGTGTCCCTGGAGGATCGCAGAGCCATTGAGCCCTCCAGGTCAGCTGCAAACTGGAGCTTCTTGGAGGTGAGTCTGCACAGCCCATAGCAGATGAAGGCCAGGAGCTCTCTTTGGAGGTCTTCCTCGGGAATGGGGTGCAAATGAAGCAGCTTAGAAGTGGTGAGAGCTGGACAACTCCCTCTTTGCTCTGCCTTGGGAGTGACAACCCCACAGGCAGCAGAGGAGGGCTCTATCTGCATGGGCTGGAGACCCCTGTGCTGGCTGGTGCTGTGCAGAGACCTTGTCTGGTCCAGCCACAGAGGTGGATGGGGCAGGTCCTACAGGCTGAGGGTTGAGAGTCTAAAGAGTCTCAGATCAACTTCACAGAGAGAATAAGACTCGCAGGCGAGAGCAGGGGCAAGTCCAGCTGGGGACTCGGGAATGGGCTGTTTCAGGAGGGAGCTGAACTTTGGCTACTTGGAAAGACAACAGACAGAGCAGGAGCTTGGGGTGCTCAGCCAGCACTGTGGTGGGTCTGGAAGACCCCCAGTGCCCTGTGGAATCATTGGCTATAAATGTGCAGCCAGCTGCTGGCTATTCATAGCAAATCACCTGTAACATTAGGAGGCAGCGGGACCTCCTTACGTGAGAAGTATGGGATACCGTCCCCTGCTAACCCCCCTCTGGCTGGGGACATCTTCTCAGGGGATATAGTCAAGGAGCAATGTCTCCATGCAGAGGTCACTGCGAGCAATGACCAAAAGCTGTTGGGTTTTTTTTACCAGGCCAAATGCATGGTGCCCCATCTGGCATCCTGCAGGAGCTGGAAGGGGACCTGGCCAGGTAAACCAGCTCATACTGGCCTTAGCTTTGAACCCAAGGACTGAGCATGGCCCAAATGCCTGGGGACTGGGGGCTGGCTCTGCAGGGTCCTAATCCTGGTGACTGGTGGCCATGTGGACCCCATCCGAGTGTGAATGCTGGTTTAATGAAAAGGCTGTGGGTGCTTCACTGGCATGAGTCCTCCTTGTACCACAGTTCTTCTGGTTGTCCCAGCTGGCCAAGGGGCCGGGACCCCACGCTGAGCCCCTCTCTGAGGGCTCAGAGCTGTGATGCCCCATGGCCTGGGCAGGCTGGAGTTTTGCAGTGGCCCTGGAGTTCTTTCCAGTGCCAAAGCTGCAAGCCGTCAGCGTGACACAAGCAGGACACATGGCTTGGGCTGCTGGGAATGCCATGGCCTTTCCGGGATGCTCAAGTGGGTCCTTCCAGGCTGGAACAAACTGCGTGGGCGGCCGAGGGGTCTCTGAGAAATGCTCTGGGGTGGGAGCCAGCATCCCTGCGAGAGGAGTTGCTTTCCAAGCAAGGTCTCCTGGTCAAACATTTCAAAATCTTTTCGCTCCCACAGTTTCCCTGCACGTCCCCTTCAGGGGCTGTCAGTCAGGCCACGATGGCCCCGCTGCGAGCCAGGGCATCCAGCACGGCTGCAGCTTGCAGCCAGCTCCCATGTCTGTGCATTCAGCACTCACATGCATGCAAGGGTTGTGCCAAGAGCTGAGGAGGGGCAGCCGCCTTTGGGATGCTTGGAGTCGGTCCCCAAAGGGGGCAGAGGTTAGGGAAGGATTGCTGGATGACGTGCTTAGTGCCAGCACTCGTCCTCCATGTCCCTCCCTCTCCGAAGGGGATGCGGGGCTCCCCAGAGCCTCCTTGTGATGGCCAGTGTGTGCCCCAGGGATGTCCCCATCCTCCCTCGTGTCCCCCATAGAGCAGAGCAGAGGTGCTGGGACTGCTCTCGTCCCCCGTGCTGGGCAGGTGTCCTCTCCGCTCAGAGCATATGGCCGCAGCCATTCCCCCATCTCCTGTCCCTGTAGCCCCATTCCTGCCGTCCTGCAGAGCTCTGATTGATGCCACAGCTCCTTCCCCCGGACCCACCAACAAACACCTGTATCCTCCACCGGCTGCGCCGACCCCGCCAGCTCGCAGGGCTGCAGGCAAGAGGACCGCATCCCAGTGCCAAGCCGCTCCCGCTCAGCTCACGCCAGCCGATTTTGGAGCTGTTCAGTGCCAAAGTCTTCTTCAATTAATCTTCCCCCTCCCTGGCTCCCTCCCCTCCTTGCTGGGCCATGTCTTGGGGAGGATCCATCGATCTCAGAAGCGCCCAACAGAGCATCTGGAGCTCAGGCTAGGCTGCATTTCCCGGCACCTTCTCCAGGTTGCTGGGTACCAGCACGGATGCTGTCTTCATATTTGATGGGATTATTAGCACGGGGGGAGAAGGAGGGGGGAAAGAAACCACTAATTGATCTGGTAATAAAGTTAATAGAAGCTCTTATGAGCTTCCCCATTAAGAATAATTAAGGAAGGGTGAGTGAGGGGAGGAGAGTGAAGGGAAGTCCCCCGAGGCTGGGGCGGGCTGGCTTGCGGGGGTTTACAGAAGCCCTTCCACCCCACACCCTCTAACCTTGGCCTTCACCCCAAATCCTCTCCTGTCCCTGCTCCCGAGGTCCCAGGCAGGTCCGACTTCTCCAGCTGGGACTGGGGCAGCTGGGAGCGCAGGTCACTCTGGACCTGGGACGGATGAGGCTGGGGTCCTCCCTGTCGGTACCCAGGCAAGGCTGGGGTCCCATGGGAAGTTGGGAGGGATGGGGACTGGAGATGATGGGGGGCTTCTTCCAAAGATCTCCCAGCAAAAGGTGAGCACCAGTTTTTGTCGGGCTTTTCAGGGATGCCGGGGCTGCTCTGGCTCACCAGCTGGCTTGGCAGGAGCAGCATCCCTGTGCTGGGCTGTGGCCGCCGTGGACCCTCCAAGCTGGGAAGGGCCAGGAAGCATGCCAGGCTGGAGACAGGATGGCTGAGCTCTGGCATGGAGAAAAAAGCTATCCTCCAAGCACTTGGTAAACACAATTGTCAAAAGAAGAAAAGAGCAGCTCAGCGGGGTCAGGGGTTAATACGGACAGGGCTACTACTACAAACAGCAGGGAAAACAGGTGGGATTTCAGCGGCTGATAACAGGAGGCAGCGGGGACAGGCGTGTGGCGGGGCTGTGAGCCGGCGGAGGCGGGACCAGTCCGGCTGTGGGGCAAGGGGCTGCCAGGTAACTTGGGGGCAATGGAGAGTAAGTCCTCGCTCCTTCCCTGCCCATGGGACTGCAGGCAGCATGGCACAGGCTGCCCATGACATGCCCTCCCCGAACTCCCAGAGACACTATCCCCTACCTTCCCCACCTTGCAGAGCTCATTGTAGGTGTGTGCCCAGCTTGGTCGATGCTGCCAGCTACCAGCACTGAGCTGGATTTCAGGGAGCTGGATGGCATATGCCAAATAAACAAGGAATTCAGAGGATGAGCGCAATGCTGCAGGTCTGTCTGCAGCAAATAGCCATGTCCCAGCTGCCGGGCAGTAAGAGGACCCAGGGACCCTCAGCAGCGCTGGCCCCAGCCGCCTGCCCAGCCTTGAGATGGGGCTGGAGGCAGAAAGTAGGGACCTGCCTTCCCCTGCGGCTCTGCCCCGGCAGCAGCATGCAGGCAGCCCGGGCTCGCTCTGCCTGCGAGCTGCCCCAGAGAGGGGCAAACCCCCTGCCTGGCTCCCAGCTCCTCTGCCTGCTCCTGGCCGGCTCCCAGCCCATCCGTCTGCAACCAGCCGGGACATGCAGCCAGAGCCGGGCTGCAGGGCAGGCGGATGCAGGGTTGCTTTGAGTGGCAGGTGGATTTTGCCGTGAGCACTGAAATGCAGACGCCAAGCAGTGGGGCTGGACCGGCTCTGCGCGACACTCTCCCCCAGCCCAGACCCCTCCACGTCCCCCTGCCCTTGGCTTTGCAGCTTGGCTCTGACCCTCTCTGCCTATCCCTCGAGCACCCTGTGGATGCAGCACCGTGTCTGTGGGTCTCGGGGCAGCCCTGTTAACCAAACCCACACGTGGCATGGACTTCTGTCCACACAAAGGGTGGCTTCGTCGTCATGCAAGCAGCACGCCAGCCCTGAGACCCCCTGCCATGGGGAGAGACGGACTGACTTCTCCCACCGGTGGAATGCAAGGAGGAGCCTTGGCTGAGGAGGGGAACGTGGTGGGTGCAGCCTGGAGCACCCAACCCAGCCCAGGGCTGGCTGCATGGAGTGTCCATGGGAGCACAAAGCCTGCCCGCCTGCCCTGGTGCCCCCCAAGCGGTCGCAGTGGGCGATGCCGTCTGTGTTTGTTTGCTTTGAGAAAAGGAGTGAAACCAGATCCAGCTGTGCTGCTGTTTGCGGCGAGGCCCTGACCCAAACACGGGGGACACGGTAAACAGAGGCGGGAGGCCAGCACTCACCGGAGAGACTGTGTGCCTCCTGTGAGTGCCTTGGCCACAGGGAAGCGTCCCCATGCTGTGTCCCAGGGCACCCATCTCTGCCCCTCCTAGCCCCACCTGCAGCCCTCCTGTGTCATGTCTGGAGCAGAAAATCCCATTTGCTGGCGATTTTGTAGCATTGCCATGTGATGTGCTACTAACATGGGCATGAGGACCAGGCTGGTGGTGTGACCCTGGAGAGGTCCCTGGACTCTCTCACTGCTTCAGCCGATGTGACTGGCAGAGGGTCCCCGCGAGGAGGTTGGTGACATCTTAAAAGCTGCTGCAACACTAGCCGGTGGCTTGGGAACACCCATATGCTCTGCCAGGCCCTGGGGAGGGCAGCCGGGGCCAGCAGGCTCCAAATATTGATCATGGCTGGGATGCTCACAGAGCATCTTCCAAGCCCTGCTATCGCGGAGAGCCACGGCCAGATGTCACCGCTTTAAACACCCTGCGGGTGGAAAGAAGTGGCGCCTGCTCCTCGGAGCCCAAATAACCCTGATCACCCCCTGTGTCTGTCATCGCCTGTGGGTGATGGAGCCACTCATTGCCACAGCAGTCCGGGCATGTCCTGTGTGACCATGAATCACCTCTGCACGGGGGTGACATCCTTTCTCCCCTGCGAATAGGGGCTAGCTAATGGGGCTTGGGATCCTTTGTGGTAATCCCGAGCAATGATTTACATTTAATTAGCCAAATGAATATGAAAATAGACTCTGCCCAAGAGCCTACTAATAACTTTCTGAGTTAATGGCTTAGGCTAATACAACTCCTCCCTGGCAGATCGCTGTGCTGCACAGTGGGGAACAAGAGCCCGGCCAGGCTGCAGGGGCAGCTGGAGCCGCGTGTGCCACAGAGCGGGGCAGGGGCTTTGCCACCGAGAGGTCTGTGACCACAGCCTTTCCCCTTCTTTTTAATGGGTGCTGCAGGTCTAACATGATCGAGGTTCTCAAATATATAGTTATAGCCTAACCGCACTGAGATGGCTCAGCAGTGGCTTTCTTGGTCCTAAATTTGGTGTTGCGTTGGTTAGCAAGGTCTAAATCTGAATTTTTATTGAGGTCAACAATATGAGAGGAAAGAGTCAGGTATAACTACAGCAGAGAAATCAAACAGCAAAAACCAGTCACTATTCAGGGCCAGCCCAGAAGCTGGATTCAAACCGCATCACATTGCATCTGACACCTGTGAGCTTGGTAAGGGCTTGGCTATAAAACCCCCCAGAGCTTCCCCTCTCCAGGCCCTCCAGCAGATGCAGAAGCATCTCTGTAAGGCTCCTGGTCATCAGAAACAAATCAGTTGATACCTGCGGGGCACAGGAGGGATTCTGCCCCAAAAGAACAAAGCTCCCAGGCTAGCCTGGAAATAAGTGCGTTGCAAGAGGCAGCCCTGGATGAGGCGAAAAAGGGCATTTAGAGTCAGCTGTTACCAAGGAATTAAAATAACATTCAGTTTGTTAATTGATTAATGTTAATGAGTTATTAGTTAGTTAATTAATTAATTTTAATCAAGCCAGTATGTTGCCTTTTTAAATTATTTTTAAAATAGCCTCTGCACCCCGGGCTAGTCTGCTCCCAGGGCATCACAGGGCTGGCCTGATAAACCTGCAGACTCACGTGATGGACGTGACCTAAGAACCGGCTTTGATGGCTTTGCACTAAATCACAAATGCACGGAAATGTCAGAGTGTGCCTGATTTTCCTGTGTGTTTGGTTTCTTAACCTGTCTGAACCCCATTAAACCTGATTGAGGCTAATATGGGGCGGATCCACTCGAAATCTCTTGCAGTGGCCTGGGGTCTCCCCACTCAGTCTTGTCTCTGTTTGATTTCTTGCTGTCCGGGAGCCCCCCAGCATCTGTAATTGAATGTAAGGGCTTCTGTCCAGGCACTGCGTTAATCACTGCAACCTGGCGGAGCCCAGCCGATAGATCTCCCCAGCACGTAAAATAACTCATGTTAATCATTGCTTGTGATTTATCCTCTTCTCTGTCTCGTACATGAATTATTCAGGGTGGTGCTGGGGGAAGCTGGGGCAAGGAAAGCCATGAGAAAGTCCCGTGGCTGGTGCAGGCAGCCCCGCTCCCCCGGCTGGGAGGGCAGAGCGGGATGCGGTGGGGCTCTCCCTCCGGCCCTGCGCACGACCAGGCTGCAGGAGGTGCTTGGCTGGGGTCTTCGCTCTCACAGGGGCCACTGGAAATTAATTGCACGGTCGACAGCCATGTGTTGAACTCTCCGAGCATCTCCACCTGGGCTTCTCAGGACAGGCTCTCCTCCCATCTATCTTCGTGCTGGCTGCAGGGCTGTGTCCATCATTGGCGCCGCATTTGTTTTGCTGTGGGTATTTTTCTTTAGCCCCAATTACGCTCAGGCTTACACCAAAACAAACAAGCCCTGGGACGTGGAGGTACCTGGCTGGCTCAGACAGGCTGGTGCCGCTGCTGGCCCCAGGGCTGATAAAGGGCCCGCAGTGTCGCTGCGCTGGAGTCTGGGCTTGCCAAATGTGACATGGTTTCTCTTGACAATTAATCACTGGGGAGCGGGCGGCATCAATTAAGGGGTAATTGGCCTCATTTTAGGTCAGAGTTTCCGGTCTGGGCTCCTTTTGGCCCTCTCTGCTGCAGGGATGGGCATCTCCATCGCAGCGCCTGGATGCAAAGCCCTGAGGGAGCTGGCAGATGGAGGTGCGGGTTGATCCCCCAGTCATGGCAGCCGAGGGGGTTATTCCCCTGGGCAAGTGGGGATATTAGCAGCAAACCCCAAGATGGGGAAAATGGACCCAGCCGGGGTGAGGATGTGACCAGCCCCGCACTCATCACTGCCGTCTGTGCCCCAGCCAGGCTGGCAGCAGGTGTCCAGCCAGAGCCATGGGGTGTTTTGGGGCTGGACGCGTTCAGGGGTTCAGGTCCCTGCATGGCTCTGTGTGGGGGCAGAAGCAAGGGCTGCTGGCCTTGGATTTAGAGATGAACTGAGATGCCTCTAATGCCAGGAAGTGCAAATAGTTCTGGTCCACACTTGCTTTAAGGAAAGGCAGCAGTGAGGTGGCTGCTTGCAACACTTAGTGGGGAAACTGAGGCACTGAAGCAGTTTTCTTAAGACTGAAAAACCCCTGATGAAACAGGGCTCTCCCAGCCACCCGCGTGGCTTGGGGGGCAGCTCCCGGAGCATCCCCAGCCCTGTCCAGCGGAGCAGCCGGGTTGAAGGATGGAGATGCACATTTGCCTGCCCTCGGCAAGAGCCCTTCCCTCCGGCCCCGGACCACATCCCGCTGCAGCGTGGCTGCCCGGCGTCTCCGGTGAGCGCCGATCCGGGAGCTCCAAAAGAGTTCAGCGGAGAAGTACAGGATGGGAGAGTAATTCGATGCTCTGAGTGTCCAGAAGAGATCCTGCTAGAAATACCCATCTGACACGCTTCTTGAGATAAAGCAGGGGAGGCGGCTTTACTTTAGCTTATCGGACACATTTCCTCCAGAGAGATCTCCATCAGCTCAGGGAGGAAACTACTGAATTTTTGTGTTTTGGTGGCTTTTTTCCTTTTGAAATTTTTCAAGAGGAACAAAGATGGTTGGGAAAAAAATGTTTCACTTGGTCCTTTTATTTTGTTGGTGAGAAAGTTTTAAACTGGAAAGTTTTTGTCTCTGTTTTCTTTTAGTACCAGAAATAGAAGATTTTTTTTTTTTTTTTCCCCACAATTGAGATGAAGTAAAAAATACTGCCTGGAGAATGAGGTGGAAGAGAAATTTTCAAGCTGAAGAAGAACAAGTGACACGCTTGGAAAGCTGTATTTTTCATAATTATCCAATGGAGACAAAGCGAAGCACAAGCACAACATGGGAATTTACCCCACTACTTCAAAGCTGATTTAATGAAATTCCATTTTTCAGGGAAAGCAGCAGCTTGTCGGAAAGCATTTGCAGACATCTCCATCCCCAGAACCCAACCCCATCCCCGGGAGCCGACCCCCTGCCTGCAGCCCGGACCCTTTGCACGTGCTGGGGAGGTGCAAAAGGACATTGCGAATGCCCTCACCCTGTGAAGACCCGTGGGGGCTTTGCTTGGCCTCGCCTGCCATGCAATCTGCTTCACTCCCTGCATCTGCTGTCACCAGTCCTTGCTAGGCAGGTTTTGGGGTTTCAGTGTCCCCCAGCTCCCCCAGTCCTATTGCTGTGGGAGAGAAGTGGCTACCAGCCTGGTCCTCTTCCAGGGCCACACCCAGGCACCGGGGCTCCCAGCAGGGACCTCCCCTCCAGGGCGTCTCCTCCTGGGAATGTGGGGACCCCCATCTCCCCCACCTTCCAGCACCCCTCTGCCCCTCGCCAGCCCCAGATGTGCACGCAGTGGGGCACGAGAGCGGGACGCTGCGGTGCCAGGCAGGATGGCTGCTCGCCTGGCACAAGCCCAGGGAGCTGTCGTCTCACCGCTGCTGTGCTGCTAAGCATCAGGCATTCAGCATCAGTGCCCTAAAACCCCCCATCAGGGGATCCACCTTGCAAACTGCAAGCATGAGCAAATGTGTTGCAGTGCACCAGTGTCTCATAAAAACTTCTGGGAGCACATTAAGTACCAGTTTTGGTACGGCAGCATGCAGAGACGAGACCCTGGGGAGCACAGCCAGCCCTCAGGACCTGGAAGTCCCTTCATCCATTTGATCTTCCAGCTCCTCTTATCATGGTTTCTGAAAACTTTTACCACTTGCTAGCGTTTTGCGAGTGCCCCTTTGCACCCTTGGCCTGAGAAATGCAGCCCTGGGATCATGCTCTCCTCACTGATGTACCCTAGAACTGCTTTTATTCATTTTCCTTCAATTTTTTCCATTTTTTCCCCAAATCCCTGCTCTCTTTCAGTGAGAAGACACTTCTCCAGCCTCCCAGGTTTTCTGCTTTCATTTTCAGCCCTGTGTTAACCTGCCCCAGGCATCGCTGAACATGAGGTTTGAGTTTGTTGGTAGTCATGGGGCATTTCCCCACAGCCCTGGCGCTCAGGACCGTGATGGCCTCAGAGGCTCCTGTGTGCAACAGGCAGGGAAAACAGGCACTGGTCAGACAGCAGCCTGGAGGGAGGCATCAACAGGAGAAACAGCCATTGCTGTGGTGTGGGCAGGGCTGGGATGTGCTGGACCACCGGTGATCTGAGCCCCTTGCCAGCCTGGCAGCAGCATTAAGTCCTTGGAAAGTGAAGTTTCCAGGCTGTCATTGACCTTCAACGCCCAGCAGCGCTGGGTGTGTGGCCAGGGTGGGTAGTGTGTTAGTAGTTGATTGGGGTGGTGATGGATGGGCAAGGTGTTTGGGGCTCATTAATTTCCTGGCAGGAATCAGCTTGTCACATCCTATAACGCAATCAAAGTGGGAGCATGTCTCACTCAGGGAACACAGCGAGCACTCAACCGGCAGGCAGAGCACTGCCTTGCAGCATCCTCCAGCTGATAAAAACTCCCCACCACTGTGAGAGTTTAATCCTGCTAAATGCTGAGCACCTGGGGCATGGCTCAGCCTTGGCCCTATAACCCTCAGCAGGGGCAATGCTCCTGTTTGGCTGATTCCTCCAGGCTGCAGAGGGAAAGGTGGCTGTGCAGGGAATGCTAGAGCTCAGCTTCATGCTGCCTTGAAACCCCACCATCTCTGGGGTGCAGGCCTCCTGGGAAGCCTCTGCCCTGAAGTCTGGGTGGGCTGGAACCACAGCCTTCCATCCCCTGAGCTCGGCTGCAGCCAGGTTTGGGGCTTGCCTGGAGCAGGGGCTCGGCTGTTTGACAGGAGCGACCTCCCCGGGCCAGACATACACTGGGCGCAGCCAGGCTCCCCGGGGCATGTGCTGGGTTACAGCTGGCACTGCCACAGTCAGAGGATGCTGTGGGACAGGGCTGCGGTGGGGGGGTCAGGATGGATGAGCTTATGCTCCCTCCCAGCCTGAAACTCCCCAAATCCCCAACCTCCTCTCCAAGAAGCTGCTGCTTCCCGTCCTCCGAAGGAATGGGAGAGCACAGAAACAAAAATATTTAAAAAAAAAAAAAAAAAGCCCCTGTGGTGACAAACACGAGCAGCATGGCTCTGAGCCAAGGCACCGCTCACCCACCCTGGGGACAAGTTCAGGGGACGGGGGGTGGGGGGGGGACACGACACATGGCCCCTCTGGCCAGGCCTGTGGAGGGGGGAGGTTGGTTTTTCCGGCTGCAGCATTGTTCTGCGGGACCTGAATAAACAGCTGGCCTGGGGCACCCAGGCAAAGGGCACATTTCCCTCCCAGCACCCGGAGCCTTCAAGGAAACCCCTTTTGTCCCTGCCTTCGTCTGACCCTCAGAAACCACGTCCGCTCCTTGCAGCCAGCAGTCCCTGCAGCAGCGCTGCGGGTCCGTTCCTATTGGGAGAGGGTGGGACGGGGCTGTCCTCCGGCTCCTGCACAGACATCTGGTGCCTGGTCTCCTCTGAGAGTCAGGATCCCTCATCTGCTTCTTCAAAGCCCAAACCCTGCACAAGTGTGGATGTGCTTGAGAAGTAGTTTAATTTACCCTTTTAATATTAATATTACTCAATAGTAATTATTTGATAACTATTTAGTTATTAATACTGCTTGTTTGCTACTATCGAGTGCTTTGGTTTGATGTTACTTGCAGACAACAGGGGGCTGACGGCAGGCCCAGCCACCCCACAGCAAGCTGCAGCATCCCGAACGAGGGGAGAGATGCCAGGACTGGGACAGGACTGGGAAAACACCACTCCCTGGGCTTATGCAAGCAGACAAGATTTGAAACCTGCTGGTTTTGTGGCGAGCCATGGCTGAGAGGCTGTGGCTGCCCTACGGAGCTGCACCTCTGCTTTTGGGAGACTTTCTGTCTCTGAGCCACTCATCAGATACCCTGGGGGGTCCAGGGCTCAACTGGAACCCACCAGGCTCTCACATTCTGGGGATGCTCTAACAGCAGAGAGGGCACTGGGCAGGAGGAGTCTGCTGCTTGCGCTGGGCACAGAACCTGGAGCTGGCATGTTCCCCTGCTCAGCACGGGGCTCTGGCTTTGCCTGCTGAGCTTCTCACAGGTGCAGCAGCATCCGATGGCCCCAGGACAGGCCCTGGGTCACTCTGGGAGGGCAATGGCACAAGGACGCTGCAATGTCCAGGGACATTGATGTTCCACAGGGCAGTGAAGGACTTGATGCAACCAGTTCCAGAGACACCAGCAAGCAGGACCTGCCAGGTGATGTCAGGGATGTAACTTCCCCTACCATTCACAACTTTTAACCTAAGCATGTCAGTGCTTGGAAGCCTCTGCATCCCTCATTTACTCTATGCTGAATCAGACCTTGTCCCTGGGTAGGAAAGAGCAGCTGCCCGCCCAGCCTGCTTCCCTGTGCTGCACTGGTATTGCCTGGAGAACATGATGCTCTTCTCCCCGGCACAGGAATTGGGGAGCACAGGCTCCTGGCGAGGGAGCAGGTTAGCAGCCCGCTTTGTGTCTGTTATCCAACGCACTGAAAGGGCTGCAGATGAACTAAGTGAGGGACTAAGTAAATAAAGGATTGACCTTCCACCCTGGGGGCCAGAGGGCAGCTACAAACTAGTGCTAATGTGAAATAGAGAGGCAAACTTTGCAGGCTCTGGAGGAATTTGCGCTGGAAGCATCAAAGAAGGCAAAGGACTTGTGTATCACCCTGTTTGCATCAACACGGGGGTGATAGCCCTGCCACCCAGAGGACCAAGCTCTGGCCAGTGAGGGAGGCACAATGTCGGCTCAAGGGCTGAAGCAGGAAAGGGCTACAGGGAAATCCCTGAGTTGGAGGCTGCTCACACTTTCCGCGTGATGCTCTGTGGGCAGCTCGGCACAAGCTGCGTTTCCCACAGTGTCCTGCAAAGTCATGGTGGGGCTGCTGTGTGCCGTGCAGGTCGATGGACCTGGGAGCTGGTGCTTTTATGTTAATCTTGCACGTACTGGGACCGTGAACCACTGGAAAAACTTGGGCTGTGCAATACAGCGTTTTCAAAGGACTTTCTAAAAAGGGGCCACATCTAAATGTCTCTGGCTGGGCAACCAACATGTCCAGTTACTTTTGGCCATACACAAATGGGCACATGGCTGACAGTCATACAATAAAGGCAGAAGACCACGAGGGATGGACATGGCCACTGGAGAGAGGGAAAGACAAGAGGATAAAGCTTGGGGAGCTGGAGATCAGCAGAGGAGAGTTAAGGTTGGATGGGGGTATTTTGTTCTGGCTGAAAGAAGTTGGACCAAGGGATGATTTTTGTCGTTGCTTTTCTTGGTCTTGCATTGGCTAGGGAAAGAGGTGCAGCTCTGCCCGTTATTAATAGCTGGGGACACTTGGGCTGGCACAGAGCACTTCTGATGAGCCCCCAGGGCCCCTAGGGCTGGGTAATGCATGGCTGATAGCCAGGCAGTAATTCAGTCACAGGATCATGATAATGTGCACAAACCTCTCTAGGCCTGTTGCATTATGAAGTGCTGTGAGTGATTTACACCCTGTTAGCAGCTAACCGATCTGTGCCTTACCTACAGCACAACCGGACCCTCTGGGCTACAGCTCCACTTGCTATTTCAATTGATCCCTGGGAATGGCTCTTCCTCCCTTCTGACCGATGCCACAGTACTGCGCTTGCCTTCCCCCGGTGCAAAAAAAATCCCCAATCCCCCAAAGCACCCTGTTAAGAACTTCCACATCTCATTGAGCTGTTATTAATAGGGGGATTGTCTGGTGTCACAGCACAGGCATAAAATACATTAACATTATCACATAATCTTATTTAGCAAACACTTGTGTCGCTTCGCCCTTGGTAATTGCATTTGGGAGATGCAATATTTATGAAAGGGGAGAAGAAAATGTCTTGGCTCATCTCCTCTGAGCAGTAAAAGTCCTGGGGAAAAAAAAAGAAATATGCTGGGGAGATTGTGGAAGGCTGGGAAGGGGATGTCGGAGCTGCCGCTTCTCTCATAGCGAGTTCGGTGTTTGATGGGACTCTGTCTAAGCTTGAGCTTTGCCACTGAGCCGCTCCTGGAACTGGGTGAGGCTGGGCTATGGATCCGGGTTTTGCACGGGCTCTTCTTCCTGCACTAGGCTGTGTCGGACCCCAGAGCTCCCCTGGCACCTCTCTGCAACTACTGCTGCGAGCTCACTCGCTGCTTTGCGTTAGTTCTTGCTCCTAATTGCACCTGCAAGGCTCTCCCGGGGCTCACCTCCGAGGATGCTGCTCGCTAAGCACGGTGATTGATTAGGATTTCTCCTAGGACTGAACTCCACCCAACCAGCCCTGCATTTCTCTGTAGGACCTCACAGACCGATAGCAGGGTCTGAAGAGCAGAGTTTTGTCCTGGATACAGCATCCCCGACCCTGGGAGCTCAGGTCTGGGTGTGCATCTTTCCCCCCGTCTCTGAAGCTCCGGCTCCTGCCACTTCCAGTTTTGAGGGAGGTTTGCAGTGGGGTACGGGAAGTTGCTGGAAGTTGTCCGTGTTTCTCAGGGCGTGCTCAGAGCTCAGCTACAACAGCGATACGGAGGGAGATGTCTTGGAAGATTATTTTAGTGCCTCGGACAGCGCTATTCCCTCGGAGCCTTCAAGTCCGATTTGTCCCCAGAAATTAAAGCTCATTTCCCCACCTGCAACCTCCCACGTCCCTTCGTGCCCCCGGTGTCCATTGGTGACCCCACCGGCCAGTGAGGTACCGCGGGCTCTGCTGGTGTCCCGCAAGCTCCCGCTCCGCAAAGTCGCGGAGGGAGCAATGACGTGAAATAGCGGCTTTACACAAAACCCCGATCTCTCGGTACTGGAACTGGCAACTCAAAGCCTCTGGTGATGTGCATGGGACTGAAAAACCGGTGTCGCGTACTCTTCCCCCCGACTTTTGTTTACACACCCTGTTTAATTTGTTTGTTTTCTGTCGTGCTCTCTTCTTAAGCTGGTTTTCGGGATCCCACCCGGGCGATTAGAAACAGCGTCCGCAAAGCCTTTGGGATGGAGACGGCTCTGCCTTCTCCCCGTGCTTGCTCGGTGAAGTCCGGGAGGCTGTAGCACTGGAAATTACAACTAATTACAGGTGGAAAATACAATTAATACAATAGTGGAAAATGCAATTAATTAATTAAACTTAAAGTGTGGAGAATGCTATTTGCATAAATGGCCGATCTGTTTAAACCCGGATAATCCCTTGTACTCCCCATCCCCGGGGCATCGGTACTCCGGGCGGAACTCGCTTGGTGTTTTACCCCGCGGGGAGCGGGAGGAGTGGGGTGCGGTGCGGTGCGGTGGGGTGGGGTGGGCGGGTTGTGCCACGGGAGGAGGATTAGGGTTTGGAAACCCCGATCTTTCTATTTTTTAGATCTTTTTGTGTCACGGTTAGTCCCAGACACCCTCTGTTCCTGCGCACCCTCTGCGCTCCAAACGACGTGCGGCGAGATTTACAAGTGCCCTGCCAGAACTTGGATGTATTTCTGCCGCAGAAGGAAAAGCGTCTGAACCCGCCGGAGTCCCCTAACTTCGGGGATCGAGGGGACCCCGGGCAGGGCAAGGACTCGTCCCCGCAGCCGCCCACCTGTACGGCAGCTGCCTGCGGCGGGGGGGGGGGGGCGGCCCCGCCCTCCTCTCCGAAGGCTAATGCAAACAGCAGCAAATTAGATTTAAGTTTACCCATTGGTTCTGCCATAATTTGTATTTGCTTTTTGCGTGCTAATTAACCTCGGGGAGGAGAAGGGGAAAAAAAAAATCCACGAGGATTTACCGAGGAGGGTTTTGAGGTTTTTATAGCTAAGCCCGAAACAATGTTTGCAATAATTAAGACCATTATTATTGGATCTTCTTGTTCATTAGTGAAAGCTACTTTGTTAGCGGAGCCGGCAGGGCGTGCACGGGGTTTGCGGAGCTGCCTGCGCCCCTGCCCCCGAGGGCTGCTTTTAAGATGGGGGAAGACGGGGGGAGAAAGACACAAATCTGTTGGCAAAACAGGACTTTGTCTGATGGGGAAAGGCCCAGGGCTTGGAGCAGGCGGGAGACAAAAGCGGCCGCCGCTCCCCGGCGAGCGAACAAGCACGGCAGCTGCCGGCAGCCGGGGCCGGGGGCGGCAAGCAGCCCCCACGGGCGCGGAGGAGCCGCAGGATCGGGACGATATCACGACTGCCACCCTCTGTGTCGCGACAGGCCTGGCTGTCGCAGGGGCCAGCACTTCTCGGAGCGGGGGAGACCCAAGGGGAGGCGGCGGAGGGACGCGGGTGTCCAGCCCACGTCTGCTCCCTTACCGCACGACTATATTAACCGGCACGGGAGGTGTAATTAAGCTGGGAGTTAATAACGGGGCAGAGCCCCCGGTGTCCCCACTGCCGTCGGTGCCCCCGGGGGTGGCGGCCAGACGCCGTTCATTAGCGGGGCTGGTGCGGGGCGGGTGGCCAAGGGGACGGGGCTAATGGGATTACACGCATTTCTGCGCGGTGGAGAGAGGGGCTGGTGCCGCAGGACCAATAACTTATTGGCAGATGCTCCTCCGGCAACCGGCAACATTGAATATTCATGGGGCGCCGCCGGGCACTTCAGCCCCCACCGGCCACCAACCCGCTCCCTCCCCTCCCGCGGGTACCCCCGGCCGGGGGCCCCGGGAGGGATGAGAGCCCTGCGGCCTGTTGCACAGAGCTGGTCAGTCCCGAGGCAGCGGGAGGCGGGGAGGCAGCCGGGGGGGTGGTGGGTGCAGGCCAACCTGCCCTTCGGGGCTCCGCGGCACCCGCGTTGCGTGCGCCGCTAGGTGGGATGAGTTGTGAGCATTCTCTTCCCTCTCCTGAATCCATTTTCTCCAGGCAGCCAGCGGCTACAAGGAGGCGAGGGGGGAGTTTGCGGACTGCTCTAAATACTTATTTTTGGTAGATAACAACTGCCCCCGGGAGATGTCGTTGACAGAGAGCGGAGCCGGCCACGCTCCCCGCCCGGGTCCTGCTGCGCTCCCTCGGCCCTCCGCTCCTTCCCCGTCGCATTAACTCGTAGCTCCTCGGTCGTTTGTAACCATAAAGGGGAGAAATATTGTTGCGGGCGAAGTTCGTGCGATGCTGCGGCTCCTGCCCGCTCCCGCTGCGCCGGGCACTTTATACTCATTAAGTGCAGCGGTGCTAAGTCATTACTGTAATAAGGAGTTATGCTGAATACAAGGGGCCACGTTTCCAAAGCCATAAATTACAACTGTCAGTGCGTATTCGAGGGATCAACAGAGCTGGGAGTAATTATTTACAGCGTGCTTTATAGAGCAATTAAAAATTCCCCGAATGGTGTTAATTGCTTTTAATGCGCAGGAAGCGCGGCCCGCCTTTCCCGCGGACGCGGAGCCGGGGAAAAGTCGCTGCCGGCGGGCCGGGGGCTCCGGGGACTGTCCGTGTGGGGTGGGTCTCGGTGGGATATGCGGGAAACGAGATTCCGCGCTGGGAAGCCCTCACCGCCGCGGGAGGCCGGCTGTTTGATGCAAGGGTCGCCCTGCTTCGCTATCACCTACTGTCGCGACGTTTGCGACATAAGTCGGTGCGGCGGCAGCGCTGAGAGGCAGAGCCCCGACGGCAGCGGGGACGGCGTCCCCCGGCTCCGGGGAGCGGTGGGGGCTGCCCGGGGGGCCCTCCGGCGAGCTCCGGTGCGCAGCCCGGGCCCACATGGCCCCGCCCGGGCACCGGCTCCTCCGCCGTAATTGATTTCACAGGGGTCGGAGCGGGAGAGAAAGAGCTGCGGGAGGTGATGGATGTGCGGAGGGGTGAACAATCACCCGGGGCTGGGGGAGTCCCCAACTCAACGAATTAAACGAATTAAGAAGAGAGGAAGGGAAGGAGTCGGGGTGCACCCTTCTGCTGATGGGGTGGGGGTGTGTTTGCCGCCGTGCACCTGCCTGCGGCAGAGTCGCTCACCCTCCTTTTAGGAAAATGGGAGGATTTTACAGATTCCAGAAAGCGCTGCTCGAAGCGCAGGTTTCAGACTGAGCCCGGTGCGTTGTGCTGGGACCCTGCCAAGGTCCCAGACATGTCACTTTTGTCCCCGGTCCCTGCAGGAGGGCTTGTGTTTCACAGCAATCTCCCGGCCAGCAGCTGCGAGGCTGGGAGGCAGCTTGTGATGCCGAGCTCCCGGGAGCCCCGAGCCGTAGAGGAGCTCAGTGGCTAAAGGGAGCCCTGGAAAGCCAGCAAGACAGAAGAAACTGGGAGTGGAGGGTGGAGGTCAGGCCCTGGCTGGGCTGCCCTCTCTGCTAGCAGGAGGCAGATACACTGGATCAATGAGAGGACCTGAGAAAGGACCCCCAGGCCTTTGTGGGGAGCCTTATGCAGCATGAAAGGGCCCTCATCTCCATTGCCATCTCCTTGCACAGATACGCTAAGCCCCCAACCCTCAGCTGGGGCAGGATTGTACCACCACTTTGGAGATGAGCCTGTCCCAGCAGCTGCTCAGGGCAGGTGACGGGGGACAAAAGTTTCAAGGCTGGCAGGAACACATAAGTGGCCGTGCTTGAAGGAGGTGAAATGCTCTGGAGAAGTAGAGACCAAGGGCATTAGGCTCCCCAATGCACTGATTTTGCAGCAACTTGGTCCATGTGTCAGCTCCTGCATTGGAGGCCTTCTTCCACCTCTGAGGAGGGCTGATCCAGCTTGTTGATGCTTCCTGCAGAAAAGGATTTCTCCGGCCAGAAAAGAAACCCCACTGCTCTAAATAGCTCTTTGGGCAAACATCTGAGAATGCCTGTCTCCCTAGGTTCTGCTTAGAGTATGATCTCTGAATTATTTTTTGCAGGGCCTGACATCCAGAGCCCTAACAAAGATGGACAAATCCAGCCCTCGGCAGGTGCAATGATGCTGGCTGGGGATCTGCCTCCAAGCACCAGCCAGGCAGAGCCGGCTGGCCAAGGGCACCTCTGCTCCCCACCCCAGGGATCCATTTGTAGGATCATTGGATTCACCTCGAAGTGGCTGCTGACCCTTGTAAAGTCTCCCATCGGGATGTGAACCTAAAAGCACCAAAACTGGACCTGGTGTGTCCTGGTGTGTAAGCTTGCAGCACTGCATGCAAGTCCTCTTTAGCCCCAGAATTAGGGAGCTGGATGCAAAGGCTATAAATTAATTGCCAGCTCTCATGAGACAGGGTATTTCCAGAGCCCCATGCTCTGCTGCTCAAGCCCCAGCCCCGGAGAGCCCAAGGGGAAACTGAGGCCAGGAGCTATTTGAACCGGAGCATCTGAACCGGGTGTTGTCCTGGAGCTTAGACGTGCAGTGACCAAACTTCCAATGCCAGGAGCTGTGTGGCTTTCCCAAGGCTGCAGGAGAGGTCTGCAGCTTGTGCAGGGATTAAATCCTGGGGCTTTGCATCGTCCCAAACCCCATCAATAATTCCCATTGACTTCCAGGATTCTTGAATCCCAGTCGGAACCTAGCCCTGCCTGCCCTTCTCCTTTGTCCTCACTGAGCGCTGGGCAGAGAAAGACCTGACTTACCTGTAGTCTCCCTCCTGGCAGGTTTTATTGCCCGAAAGCCCCTACCTTGGGATCAGCAGCTGGGGGCTGTGACCCTCATTAGCCAGCCTGGCTCACTGGTGGTGACCTTGTGATTTCTCGGGGCCAGTCCCTCTGGGGCACTCGGCATCTGCTCAGCCTGGGGGATCTCTGGCGCAGGGAAGGCCAAAGGCTTTGCCCAGGATCGACTGGGGCCTTCGGGATGCGCAAGCAGCATGAGATGGCTGCATTATTTACTGGAGAGAGGGCACCTCCCGGGTCTTGGCAGCAGAGATGGAGTTCCTCTGGATGTCACAGCTTGCTGGCCGGGGACCCTGTGGCACTGCGTGGGGCTGGCACATCTTGCTCTGTCACTTTCCTGCAGAGGCAACCTGACCTGCTCAGGACAGGCTTTGCCCCATGTCCCCTGTGTAGGAAGGGGCTGGAGAAGAAGCCCAGGCAGGTCTCAAGAGAAGGGTGAAGGCAGCTGCGGCCCTGGGGGACAAGAAGGCCCACTGCTCGAGGGCAGCCCCCGGCCCTGGCTGGCCCCAGCCCTGGCTCCCTCCCTCCCTCCCTCCCCTCCCAGCTCCTCCTAACCACAAGGACTTTGGTTGATGGAGCTGGCGCCAGTGAGTTCCCTGAAGAGTTCAGAAGTCAAGAACTGAGGCAGGTACGGGGAGGGGGGAAACCCGACCCCGGCAGGCAGGCAGGGCTGGGCGGCGGGGGGGGAGCAGGCTGGCAGGGCACCGGCTGGGCATGGGGCTGAGGGGCGGCCGTGAGCTGCTGCCGCCTGATGTGCCCCCACAGCGTGCCTGGTGTGGGGCCGTGGTGGTGGGTGCGGTGATAGCAGTGGGTCTTGGGGTGTCACAGTAGGGTTGTGGCTGGGGTGAGGGTGGCAGGAGCCCATGAGCACTGGTGTGTCAGTGTGTGTGTCTGGGGGTGTCTGAATGCACAGGTATAGAGGTGCGTTAGTGCACATGGTAGGAGTGAATGTGCGTGTGTGAATGCATACAGTTGTGAGGGTGTGAGCGAGGACACGTGTGTGTGTGTGTGTGAATTTGTGTGGGTGCAGGGAGGGTTGTAAGTCTCCGTGGGAATGGGGTGTGTGAATAAGCGTGCACAAATGGAGGTGCGTGTGCAAGTGAAAGTATGGGACTGCGTGGCAGCATCGGTGCCTGTGAGCTCGTGAGGGTGTTTGTGAGCGTGTGTGCATCTTTGCGAGGGTGAGGCCATGTGAGTGGGGGTGTGTGTGAGGATTCGGATGGGATGATATGTATGGCGGCGAGTGAGGAGGTTTACCTGAATGCACGGGCACGAGTTTCTATATCAGTGCATTTGCATTGCATGGGGGATGCCTCAGAGCAGGCTGTCTTGCGGGACCCCCACGGTCCCCCATGGGCACAAAACCACTGGCACATTGAAGACATAGAGGGCAGCGTTTGCCCCAGCCAGGGAGGTAGGGGCCTGCCGGGCCAGCCCCAGCCGGGAGCGAGTAGAACGGAGCGGGCTGCCCGGTGCTGGCAGAGCAAAAACCAGCGGGGAAACCCTCGACGCCGCGGCCGGGAGCGTCGGGCCGCGCTGGGCAGAGCCGGTCGGCAGCAGCGGCGGGGAGGTAGGAGCCGGCTGCGCGGAGCGGGAGCAGCGACGGGCCGAGGCCAAAACAAGTTTTGCAGCAAATTATGGCAGCGGCTTTCAATTTTTAATTTTTTTAAACATTTTTTTAAATACTTTTTTTTTTTTAACGAAAACACTGATCTCCCCGCGGGCAGGCGCGGGAGGGGGCGGTGGCGGAGGCGCGGCCGGCAGCAGCGGGTGCCCCATTCAGCCCTCGGGGGGAGCAGTTGGGGCTGGCCCAGGGGAATAAGCCCCCTCCGGTGCTCCGGGGGCAGGTGTGCCCCAGGCGCTCACCGCCTCCTCTCATGATAGCCCCTTCACGGGCCTGGCACCCGTGGGAGCCCTCCAGACCACCCCCGTGTCCCCGTTATGGGGTCTGGAGATGGGGGAGCCCGCTCCTCTACCTCTACGGCTCTTTCAGAAGTGCTGACTTTTGAAACTGAGAAAATCCCTCCGGAGAAAAGGGGCACGGCGGCTCTGGGACCCCTCGAGGCGGGGATCCCCCGGCTTCAGTCCCCACACGGGATCAGCTGGCAGCCCACGGGGATTGCGGCCCCGCGCCATCCCTAGGGTCTGACACCCCCCATCCCCCCTCGCGGGGGCTGGCAGCCAGGACCCCCCTCCCCAGCAGCCCACGGCCACAAACTCCGGGACAAAACTCCACCGTCCGGTACCTGCCTCTCCTTTACCCACCCCAATGCCCTGCGCGCACCCAGCGCTGACTTTATAAGGCCGAGCCGGGTGGTGATTTTTTTTTGGGGTGGGGGGGGAGCTGGGGAAAAAGAAACTCCTTTTCTCGTGTGCTCTTCTCTGCTGTCATTCACTCGGCTCCTTTCAGCATCCAGCCAATGGAGAGTGAGGGCCCGGGAGCAGCAGGCCTTGGCTAGCGTGATTGATGGGCAAGCGGGGCGGCGGGGCGCTCGCACTCCGCCGCGGCCGCGCTCCGCTCCGCGCCGCTCCGCGGGGCTCTCGGCTCCCCACCGCCCGCGGCGGCGAGGGATCCCCGGGGCACCTGTGTGTGCGTGTGTGTGTCTTGGGTGAGTGACTCCTGCCTTGGGGTGGTTGTGTCTTGGTGGCGTGGAGGTGCTGGGTCTCATCGGAGTGGGACCAGTGTGCGTGGGTGGGGGTGTCGCGTCTCTGCTCCTGGAGGCTCTTGGGTCCAGGCGGTGTGTGTGGCGCGGTTGTGTCTCGAGTGTGCAGCTCCTGTGCCTCGGCTGGGCACGGCTGTCGCGTCCTGGACTGCGGGGTTGTTTAGCTCCCGTGCCTCGGCTGCGCATGGCTCTGCTGTTGTGTCTTCGGGCTGAGCGTGTACCTGGCGTGTCCCGGCCGTGCGTGGCTCTGCTGGTGTGTCTTGGCGTGTCCCATTAGCCGTGCTATGGGACTGAGCGTGTAGCCCGCGTGCCCCGGCTGTGCGCGGCTCCGTTGCGTGCCCGTTGCCGTGTGTCGGGGCGGTGCGGGGCTGTGCTGCCCTGCCCGGGGCGGAGGTCCGGCCCCGGTGCCCCGGGGCGTTGTGCGCGGCTCCGCTGCCGGGGCCGGGCGGCGGCGGCGGCTCCCGGGCGGCGGCATGGAGCACCTCGGGGCTCATCACCTGCACCAAGGCCAAGCCGAGCCCATCAGCTTCGGCATCGACCAGATCCTCAACACGTCGGAGCCGGGCAGCTGCATGGTCTCGCACCCGCGGCTGCAGGACTCGGCGGACTACGGGCTGGGCTGCATCGTGGGCAGCGCCTACAACACGGTCACGGGTGGCTACGGGGCGAGCGGCGGCGCGGCCGGCGCCTACACCGGCACCTCCTGCAGCATGGGCGGCCTGCCCGGCTCCTACAACGTGAATATGGCGGTGAGCATGAACGGCAACACCTTGAGCTCGGCCGGGGGGGTGATCCGCGTCCCGGCCCATCGCCCGGTGGCCGGCGGCGTGCACCAGCCCCTCTCCGCCGCCGTGCCGGCGGTGAATGGCATGAACAGTCTTACGGGGCTCACCTTCCCCTGGATGGAGAGCAACAGGCGGTACACAAAAGACAGGTTCACAGGTGAGTCGGGCCACCGGCACCCCCTTCTTCCCTCCCTGCTCCCGCCGCCCTGCTCCCTTCCCCGCCGCCCGGCCTCGGCGCGGCAGCCGGTGCCCGCCGGAAAAAGCAGGATCCGGCCCCGGGTGGAGAGAGCGCCCCGGATCGCCCTGGGAAGTCGATCCCGGAGGAGGCCAGAAGCAAGGAGGGGTGGACTATCAGGGGCATTCAGTCCGCCCTAAATGCGTTGGTTTTGGTTTTTTTGTTTGTTTGCCTTTTTTTCCGTTGTTTGTTTTTTGTTTTGTTTTGTTTTCTTTTTTTTGTTTTGGGTTTTTTTTTTTTTTTTTTGCTCTGGATGCGGCCCGGGAAAGGCGGGCAGGGACAAAACGGGGCGGCAAGCTCCGCACACCTCCCGCAAGCCCCGGGCACGGCTGCCCGCTCCCCGCCGCCCCGCCATCCGACCCAACACCCGGGGAAAGTTTCCTCTAAAACAGAGTTATTTCGGAGGCACAGCCCGGCCCGGCGGGAAGGAGCCCGGCGGCCCCGGCCCTCGCCCGCCCGGGAAGGCCGGCCCGTTGCCGGCCACTCGTACGGCTGTTTTTCCCGTGCGTACCGTAACCGGGCTGTGTTTTCCCGGCTGCGGGTTTCGGCTCAGCCTTTCCCCCCCGAAAAGGGACTTTTTGCAGCCCCAAGCCGAGCCGGGCTCGGGCTGGAGACGCTTTCCGGACCAGGCGCCGTTTCCAGGTGTATCTGGACGCGTCTTTCGGCGCTAACAAAGCAAAAACTCAAACAACGAAAAGAAAAAAAACAAACAAAAAAAGCAACGAAATTGCAACGGGGAAAAATCAGCCCCCGCTCCCGCGGCGGCCGCACCGGCCCCTCTCCCCGGCGGCGGAAACCGAGGCCCGATTTGTGCAAGTTCACGTTTAATTTCGACCCGATGGCGCTTGGCTCGGGTACGGCCGCGGGCGAACAAACGGGCCGTTCCTCTGGCAGGCACCGGGCTGATTTTCACGGAGTCCCTTCCCGGCCCTGCCCGGCTGAGACACGCCGCGAGTTTTCCCCAATTATTTTTTCGGGGGGGGGGGGGGGGGAGGAGAAAAAACAAAAATAATTTAAAAAACCAAACCCACCAAAACTGAATCGCAACTCCCGTTTCCAGCCCGGGAAGTTACTTCCCGGGTACGAAGCGCCGGGGCCGAGGACGGCGGCGGTTACCGCCGCGCCCAAACGAAATTAAACCGAGCCACACTTGTACGAAGCGCGGAGCCCCGGCCCGGCACCGGGACCGGCTGCCGCTACCGACCCCCCCCCAGGCACTTCGCCGGGCAAGCGGCCGCCTTCCCCGCGGCCAAAGCCGAGCGGTGCCCGGCGGGTGCCCGCGGCACCCGGAGAAAGCGCTGGGGCCGCCGCCGCGTTTTTGCAGCCCGTGCGCGGGTGTCGGCGGGGAAGCGGCGGCTTCGCAGCGGGGGGGTCCCCAGCCCAGCGCCCGGGAGCCGGAGCCCCTCTGCTGATGTGTCGCTGCTTGCTTCTTTGCCTCTCATCCCCCTCCTCCCGTGTCCCCCCCAGTGGCCCTCTCACCCTTCACTGTAACACGCCGTATAGGTCACCCCTACCAGAACCGCACGCCCCCCAAGAAGAAGAAGCCGCGCACCTCCTTCACCCGCCTGCAGATCTGCGAGCTGGAGAAGCGCTTCCACCGGCAGAAGTACCTGGCCTCGGCCGAGCGCGCTGCCCTGGCCAAGGCCCTCAAGATGACGGACGCCCAGGTGAAGACCTGGTTCCAGAACCGGCGCACCAAGTGGAGGTGAGGGGCTGGGGGCTCGGCGGACCCAGGGGGCAGGTGCTGGGCCAGCCCTGGGGGAGCAGACCCGGCTGCCACCAGCTCTGCCAGGGGCATTGGTGGCTGTGCATGGGGGTGCGTGCCCTGCTAGTGCACGCATGGGGGGGTCACACGTGTGTGCACGTGAATGTGTGTGTATGTGAGTGTATACATGCGTGGGAGTGCGTGTGTGCATATGAATGTGTGTGTATGTGAGTGTATACATGTGTGGGAGTGCATGTTTGCACGCACAGTGGATATGAATGTGCATGTGGTGTGTGTGAGTAGGCCGTGTGTGCACATACTTGTGCTTGTGCGTGCATGCAGTGTGAGTGGGTGCACGCCTGCGTGTGTGTGCAAACAGGGCATGCGCGTGTAACTGCACAGTGGGTGTGAATGCTTTTGTGTGAAGGCCCTGTCCATATGGGTGTGCACACATGCAGTGTGTATGCATGTGTGCCAGCGTGTGAGCATACGTGTGAGTGTGCGAGCAAGCCAGACGCGCATATAGATGTGTGTGCACCGTGCGCACAGGCAGTGTGCATTCTGTGTGTGTGTGCAAGCTGTGTGAGCACACCGGGTGTATGTGCAAATAGGTGTGCACGTGTGCAATGTGGATATGCGTGTGTGCATACACATGTGCACGGTGCGCTGTGCGGGGGGACGTGCGGTGGGTGCAGGCGCTATCACCGGGGGCCCAGTGGGTGCAGCGGCTCCAGCGCCTCTTTTCCCGGCAGCAGCGTGCGGCAGCCGCCGGCCTGCCCCGGCCCAGCGGGGTGCGCCCGGGGTGGCAGCGTGCCCCGGTGGGGCCGGCGCTCGGTGAGCGGCGGCAGGAGCCGGACCCGTCGGTGCGCGGCCAGCGGGACCCTCCGTCGCCGGGCCGGGGCCGCACCCCGGCGTGGGAGCGCGGCTCGAGCCGGATCCTGCACCCGGGGCTGCCGGGATATCGGGCCCTGCATAACGCCAAAATTTTTACCCCCGCGGGGTTTACGGCACCTCCTTGCCAAAATGCCTTCCCCTCCCCGCCCCTCCTGCCGGGCGTGCCGGTAAAGCCGGGCAGGAGAGGAAGAGGAGGCCGGGCTCACATGGAGGCTCTGTTGCCGTGACCCTGCCCTTCCCAAGCTGCAGCTTCCTGGGGTGTCCCCGGGGTGGGCAACCCAGTCTTGGGAGCAGGCACCCTGCAGGGGGGTACCTGGGCAAGGGGCAGCTCCCCTGGCAGGTCAGAGGGGGGTGTGCTGGGTGCTGAGCACAGGGCGCTTGGGCACAGACAGGCAGTAGCTTCTTCAAGGCAGGGGAAAGGGCTTCCCCAGGGTCTTCCCGAGGGTGAATGGGACAGTGATTGCCTAGGGATGCAGAGGTTGGATAAGAAATGGGGGACGAGGAACTTGAAACCAAGGGTGTGGGTGAATCCCCCCCTCAGCGAGTCCTTCCCTAAAGAGCCCCTGGAAGAGCAGCTCCCCAAGTGCCAGGAAGTCTCCAGCTGGAGTGATTTCTGTTAGCCAGGAGCAGAGTCTTGGAGGAGGAACAGTCCTGCCGTGGCCTGCGAAACAGGGTCATGTCTTCTAACCTGGTTTCCTAAGGAAATGAGGCAAATGCGGCTTGGCTGGCTCTCCGTACGTCTGTCAATACTCTTTGCGTCTGTTGGCTAAGTTCAGCCCCCTTTGGCAGAGGAGCAGAGGATACAAACCTATTCATATGTTTCAAAAAAAATAGCTGGGTAAAGAGAAACAAAATCCTGGTTCTGCCTAGGGGAAAGGCTGCAGCCTGACCTTAGCTGTAGTATTAGACACGGGAGAATCCCCACCAGCCTGAGCCAGAGGGACTCAAGCTTGTAAGCTCTGCTTGTTTGTATCTGTGCACGTGGGGCGTTGTGGTGGAGGTGCGGGTGCCTTTAGCAGATAGCACGCCCGGCTGGCTGCCCCGGGTCCCTGTGCAGCGGTGGTGGGCTGCAACAGTGCCTGGAGCACTGGGTGCTGGAAGGAGCCTCTTGCAGGTGCAGTGTGAGCTCTCCTGGAAGAAAGGGTTACTTTAAGCCCTTTGAGGCATTTAACTGCTTAAATAAGGGCAAGTTGGGGGAAGAGTCTGGTCTCTGTCCCTTGCTCAAGTGTCTGCTGGAGTGAGGTGGCTGTGTGATCCCCTCCCCAGATTTGGGCTCTTGCTTGAGACACGGGCATTGAGGTTTAGTTCCTTCCAGGCAGATTTGAACCTGCAAATCCCAGCCTGACATGAATGCATGAAAGGGCCAGCTGCTGGGAGCAGGGAGATATTTGGGAGCCGGGTGCTCACAACCACCATGCTTCTGACTGCCCTGGACGTAAGGCTCCCTCCCTCCTCCCGGAGCATCTCTTCATTGTGCAGGGAGTCATTAAATATTCATCAAAGCAGAGATGGAGCTGCTCCCAGGCTGCATGGGGAGGGCCGGTTCTGCTCTGAGCCCCCTCTCCCCAGGGTGTCTGACGTGAGATGTTGACACAGTGATTAGAGCAGGGACTGAGCCCCGAGCTACCTGCTCCTGGCTGCACACCTGGAGGCTTGGGTGCCCTGGAGGCCCATCGCCCACATCCAGCCCTCGCTGGCTTCCCTGGTGGGGAGTCAGGGACCCCCCACCCCGTGCTCCGAGATGTCACCGCAGAGCTCAGAGCTGCCACTTCCAATCCCCACAGCCAAAGAAGATGAGACATCTCACATCCCTCTGAGTTGCTAAATTAAAAAGCTGCCGTTTCCCCTGTCACTGATCCACTGAAGCTGCTGGGAGAGCGCTGGCTGGGCCCGGGGGTGTGAGCGAGGGAGGGGGTGCTTTGGGGATCATCCTGGGACCGCACTGTGAGCCGGCCCCTGGCTTTCCCAACAGAATCACTGGAGGTGCCAGGTGATGTTCACCAGTAAAAGCAGAGGTGACCGCAAGCTGCAGCCTCCAGACTGACCCGCCATCTCAGCGGGGGGGGGGGGTGGATTTTCATTGTGCTTTTAAGTGTGTTCAGGCCATTCCTACCTATCCCATCCCCTCCTCCCAGACAGCCCAGAGCTGGGACCCTACCAGCACTGGAAAGGACCCCTGCAGGCCCCCTAATCTCCCCCTCGGCAGGATCAGCTCTGCCGGTGTCATTCCAGACAGACGCATGTCCAACCCATTTTTAAAAATATCCTCCTTCATCCTGCCCAGACAGTTTATTCCGGGCTTTGATTCTTCTCACTGCTAAAAATGTGTTTCTAGTGTTTAGCCGACATTTTGCTGATTTTTGTCCTGCTTGCCATGGACTTGTTGTCGCCTTCATCCAGACTCTTGTCAGCTGGCCACCGCAGCCCGGTGGAGGAGATGGCAAGCCTGGGTGCAGGGAAGGCGATGCCCAGGGTGATGTTGCCCGTCTCCTAGCCGTGTGGCACTGCCAGTCGGTGATGTCTCACCTCGCTCCTGCCCCGCGCTCCTCGCTGGGACGTTGTGCACTTGGCTCTCGCTGCTGGGCACAGGGCACGTTTGCAGGGAATCGCACCTTTTGCAACCCCGTCGTGTGCCCCTTTGGGTGTTCTGGCTCTGCTTGGATTTTTCCCATGGGCAGAAAATAAACCAGAGCTGTGGGCTGCTCCTGGCTCGCTTTGATCAGAGCAATTTTGCTGGGGCCAGTAAGACAGACAGCCCCAGTCTCTTCAGTTTATGGCATTACTGGCAGTTTTTGCAGGGGATGTGGGACCACGCCGTGGCTAGGCACCCTCTTTTCCTAGCACCCCCAGCCCTAAGCACCCAGCACAACCCTTCCTGTCTGGAGATACCCCGCCTTTGCTCCCCCAGGCCCCCCTAACCGCTCCCTCTCTCCTAGGAGGCAGACGGCGGAGGAGCGGGAGGCCGAGCGGCAGCAAGCGAACCGCATCCTCATGCAGCTGCAGCAGGAGGCCTTCCAAAAAACCATCAACCAGCCCATCCAAGCCGACCCCATCTGCGTCCACAACTCCTCTCTCTTTGCCCTCCAGAATCTCCAGCCTTGGTCTGATGACTCCACCAAGATCACCAGTGTCACCACCGTCGCCTCTGCTTGTGAATAAGGCTGGCACCGGCCAGCGGCACGTGCACCTTCTGCCGGTGGGGCTGTCCCTGGCGGGACACGGACACGTGGCATCCCCGGTGGGACGCATGGCATCCCTGTTCCTCCCTGGGGAAGGCTGGCACCCCGCGGTCCTCCGGCCACACGTGCATCCCACACGTCCAGCCGGGGAAACCCTCCACGAGGACCGAAAGGAAGGGAAACGACCCCAAAAACTCTCCCCACCCATGGGCTTGCTGGAGCCGCGGTGGTGTCTCGCCTCCCCCAGCCCTTTTGTTCTCTTGAAAGTCTCCGGTGCCGACTGTGAACTTGCTGACGTGCTGCCAGACAAAAAGCCCAGCCCTGACAGACACGGCCGCCGGCATTCACCCAGCCACGGGAGAGAAAACTTCCTTCGGATTCTGCTGGCAGCGGTGCAAAGCCTGGGGTCACCCCTATATATCCGTGTATATATATATAAAGTGCATATATATATATACACCTTGGACTGATGGCTTGAAACAAAAGGAGGAGGCTCCCTGGAAAGTGCGTCTCTGCCGCGAGCCTCCTCGGGTCGTCTGCGCCGGAGACGTTCGGGGATGCAACAAATGGAGGAAACAGCAGCAATTTCTGCTTGCGCCAGATGGGAACCCTTCGGATCTCACCTCGCCGTCTCTCCTCCCCTTTTTCATTAATTTTTTCTTGCGAGGGGGAATAAGAGAAGGATCTGACAGACTCCTGAGGACGGTAAATATGATATCTCAATTGTATGAAGAGCCCAAACTGTCCCCGGCTGCCACGGACTCCGTGCCCATCAGCGTGTATTTTAATAACGAGAAGACCTTGGTGGCAGTTTGTGGGGGTAATGCAGTTTCTTTCCATGGATTATTTCCATATCATTTGCAAAATGTTTTTCAATGTTTTATTTTACCTGTTTCCCTCTAGAAGGCAGTTCCTGATGGCAAAAAATCGATTTCACTCTCAACCGTTTAACTTTAACTTTAATTGTACTGAGGGAATGAGACACAATTAAACAAAGCACTTCTTATAGCAAATGCGAGGAATATATATATATACACACAGCATATATTTTTCAGTTACTTATAATCTAAAACAGCACTGCCAATTTAAGCAGCTAGTACAAACAAGCAATCAGAAAACCTATTTTCAGTGAGATTTTTAAAGGCATTCATTCGTTTGGGTTTTTTAAGTTATGCACTTATAAGGTGGTTTATGTGTATTCATTTTATAAAGTGCTTGTGTAATTTATGTGGAAATGAAAAAGAAAATAAAAAATCTCCAGGGTACTGAATAAATCATTTAAAGCCTTGCTCTTCCCTGTCTGTTAGTTCCCCGAGAGGAGACAGCGTATCACAGCTAATGCTGAAGCCTCCGCCGTTTGTTTAAAATGAAAATAGCATTAGCATTTCCACTTGACTTTGCTCAGGTCCACTTGGCTTTGGAAGCTCCAGAGGTAATTTGCTGTATTTGAATCCCTGATCCTCTAAGCATTTTCAGGCTTTGACCCAGCAGTGCATTTAGCACCTGCTTTAATCGAAGCCCTTCTGGGGGGCTTGCCGAGGGTGGAAGGAATCGCGCAGGGCTTGGCCTTAAACACATGTTGAATATTTCTTGAATGAGACCTTGGAGTGGGGTCTTGCCTGGGCTGGGGGCATCTAGGGATATTTGTGTCTCAAACTTTATATAGAAAGTGGCACTTGGACATAAAGAAATCTGCAAGAGTACATTTTAGAGACAACCTTGCAGGACCCTGTTTTCCGTTCATACTCAGCCTTAGTCGGGACATCGTCCCTGGCTAGGCAAGCCTTTCTCAGAGGAAAATCAAACCGGTGGGAAAACTCCCATCGGCTTCCTTGGGAGAGACTCCCAGTCTTACGGCCAGGAAAGCTGTGTTGACTTCAGCCTGGTGTTTCCTTCCAGCACTGGGAATTACCGGGTAAAGGATGCTGGAGCAGAGGACTGAACAGGGCGGCCAGCCACGAGCCGCTGCAGGGACCCCCTGACATGGCCCTGGGGGCCAGGCTGCCTGTGGGATGTGTGCGACAAAACACCCCGAGCCTGCGGTGCAGCTGGACCCGACGTTTGATAGCGCTCCTGGAAGCTCTGGATGCAGTATCGCTGGGGAGCTTGTTAAGGGAACATATGAATAGCCTGCTTTATCCAAAATCTATTATTGCAGGATCAGGCTGAAAATTTATGGTGCTGCAGGATTTTCCCATCCTGCAGTCCAACGCGCAAGCGAACACAGAGAAACATCTGCAGCGATGGAGAGACAAGCAGCCGAAAAAGAAAAAAAAAAAGAAAAAAAAAGAAAAAACACAGGAAAATAAGTAAATACAGAGAACACCCATTTTTGGAGATATCTTTAAAAGACACCGGATTACCCCCCAAAAACTACTAAAATAAAATACCTTGTATTTTTTTCCAAGACAAATTTCACGGAATTCTTTTGTTTGAATTCTGTTTCATACCACAGACAGATTTTTAGGAGCTGATTAAGCTAATTATTTAATACATACCCAACTTTGGCTACAAAGATAATGCTGGGCATAGGGCTTACTCCTTCAGGAGGCATTGCTGTCTACAAATCTTTAATGGTTTACAGCTTGTTGCAGGGTACGTTTTTGTTTTCAAGGTTTCTGTGTAGGAAAAGCACCAACCACAAAATAATAAAAAAAAGAATGATGGAGCTCACTGTTGATATTAAAAGTGTTTTCTATTTTATTATTATGACACATCAATATCTCAAAATTTAATTCCAAGACAGCCATTTTATAATATCCACATTATTCAGTTCATATTCCAAAATGTTCCCCGGTGAAGTTGAATGTATGATAATGCACATTCGAGGGCATGTGTTTAGATACAATATTTAGCTACACCTTGTTCTCAAAACTGTTGACTTTCTCCTTTTCTTATCAATCTTTCCTGTTAAAAAAAAAGACCAAAAAGAAAAAAAAGAAATCTTGATATGAAATGACAATATGTGTAACATTGGAACCAGAAAAACAGTCGTCCGGTCTCTCTTGTCCCTGGAACAATTGCTTCTGGAAGGGGTTTCTGTTAAAATATTTCTCCTGGATTCATTTTAAAAATTGGTTTAGTGGCAGGAGGTGTTTTTGATATCTGCATACGTGCTTCCAGTTATTAATATGATGATCTGTACCTAGACAATAAAAGTTGCCTGAAATATGATGGAATTAAATCAATAAGCAATGACATGAAACGATGACACATAACGATATGTTTTGTAGACTGACATCACCTCAGCCATATCCTGGGGCCGTCCATACCACGTTGAAGGCTGATTTAATTTTTCGTATTATACCTATTTGGGAACAGGAATAAAATTGCATTAAGATGCCTTGAAAGTCATTTCCCCTTTCCCTCTATCTCAAAATATAGTGAATCCCAAATGTGAAATGTGAAATAGGAAGAAATGTTTTTCCACTGTTTGCCTGTATCTAGGAAATAGAGACCAAGGTAGAGTGAACTTGGGCTGGGGGGGAAAAGCCTGTGTGATACCTGCAGCCGAGGGCACATGGGCATTGCAGGAGAGCGCGCCCTGGTCGTGCACACCTCTATCGCCCGCGGTGCTGCCAGGGACCGAGAGCTATCGATCATGTTGGGTTGGCTATGGATCTGCTGAGCTTTTGAAGGCAAAATCTGGTGGGGGGAAAAAGCACCGTCTTCGCACGAGCAAGCGGAGTATTAAACATCTGTGCGGAGCTGGAAGAGACGAAGTCCAGCTGGACGTGCTGCGGTTGTCTGGGTTTGGTCCCAGCTCAGCAAACTATGTGGGCAGGAGGGAGCCAGAGGTCTGGCCCCCATTTAGCCAATTAGTTAAGCACATGAGTCATCCAAACGAGGATCAGTTGGTTTATCTCTGTGGAGGGATGGGCCCAGGGAAAAGCTGAAGGGGCTTTGCTGGAGCCTCCTGCCTTGAATGGAGCCTGCAGTTGTGCTTTTTCCTGGGCATGGGCCAGTGCGTTTGGCCCCTTGCAGTACGTGCATGCTCCAATTTCTACGTGAGTACTTGGTAAAGACCACATGCAGCTTTTCTTGGGCTGCATTATCCTGTCTATGGGGCATTTGTTGTATATTTAATGATATTTTTCCTGCAGCAGCATCTGTGAGAGTCACCTGTACGTGGCATTTGCTAGAGGAAGACCCAGGTGAGTGTACGTGTCCTCTAATATGGTTTGTATAACTGATAATAAAGAGAGGCTCTGACCCCACAAACACCCATGTATAGGATCATTTTCATTACCTCACGGGGATTGTTGATCAGTATTTTTGGATGTGCTCCTAATTAACCAGCCCACCAAAAAAAAAGCTTAAAACCAGGGCTGCTGACTCGGCACGATGTCAGCAGGAGCCCAGCCCCGCGGGAGGCAGCCCCCTCCTCGCTGCCGAGGGCAGCTTACGCACGGTCATGGGCTAGATGGGGTAGAAAATGCAAGCCGATATACTGACAAAACTGAAAATGGCTTTGCTGAAAACTGTTTGGGTTACAGTAAAAAGCCAGCCCTGTCCGGGGTTCTGGGACAGCTGGAACTTTTTGAATTAATCTTTTTTTTTTCCTGCCAGAAGCAGACTGGCTGAGTGACACTGATTTCTTTGTGCAACGGTGAGCTTTGATGGCTGCTTATTTTAAAAATGTTTGTGAAATAAGATTTGGAATTATCAAAATATCCTGGTTTGAAATTTTCTAAATGAAAGGGTCTCAATTTGTGAAGAAAAATTAGATTTTTTTAAAAATGTTTTTTAACAAATATTAAGGGAAGAAGAAAAGCACACAAAGCTATAGATTATCACAACAAGCTTCTGCTGGAGTCAAACCCTCCAAATTGTCTCCATTTTCACAGATCTTTTGTTTGTGAATTTAGCTGGGACTTTGATTTTTTTATTATTGTTGTTATTTTTATTTTTGCCTTTGTTAAAGTAGGAAATTCTGTTTCGTATGTCAGCACTTGCCCAAGATTAGGATGGAGATTCTTTGCCCCTGCTCCTTTCTATCGATCAGAAACTCCTTGTTATTTCAGTAGTTTTAAATGGGTTCTACATTTATTCAAGTCAAACATAAAACTGTATTCAAAGAGATTTTTTTTTTTTCCAAAGGCACCAAAAAAATCTTGATTTTCCAAGTCTAGAAATTAATTTTGGCTTCCTTCTTTTTTTTGCAGTTAGTCATGGTATGCATGGGGCTGGCTCCGGCAGCTCTTAGCTATGTAACTCCTAGTTACACGCCAAACCTCCAGCTGAAACTCTGAGCACGGAAGGTGTGCGAATCCCCTGTTGCAGAAAGTTACAAACCCCTGCCCTGTGCTTCCTTGGGGCTGGAAATTCAGTACATACCCTCAGCTCAGCTGCCCTTTGCCTTTCTGCTTCTGGAGCAAAAATAAAATGAGCAGAAATAGATGGGGAGTTCCAGCTCTAATTTTTAAGCAGGAATGAGCAAGGCTTGAGAAAACTCGTTTTCTCGTTGCCTGCAAAGAATGTAAACCCGCTGGTCTGAGAGCTGCGGTTAACTGTCTGTCTTTCCTCCACTGCAGCCACCTAAAAATAACAAAGCAGTGATTAAAAAATATCAATCAATATATACTTTTTTTTAACTACAGTTGGGAAGCGGTACAAAGATGGGGATAGATGAAAACATGGAGAAAAGCTCAGTTTCCCGGGGACTTTCATGTCTCAGCAAGAGGAATTTTTTGGGAAGTCACTTTGTTTAGTGATTGGTACTTACTGTGGCTGATGCTCAGCATTTGGGCACGTGTCAGGGCTGGCCAGACTCTTCCTCTCTGGGTTTTCATCTAGAAAGCATTTGGTTTGCGATGCCGGTGGTCAGCAGGTGCAAGGCTGAGCCTGGGCTACCAGGTGTGTTGGATGTAAATGTGCTGAGAGGCAGGGCTTGGCCCCAAGATCTCCCCACATAAAGTGGCAAAGGGGAAAAAAGAGGTATAGGTGGGGAAGGGGCTTGCTCAGGGTCATCGCGAGGGAGTGAGCACAAGTGCACCGAGTTGTGGCCAGGCCTCTGCACAGCTCCCCCTCTCCAGGGGTAAGAGTCTCCCCAGCTGATCTGGCTGTTTTCAAAGGAGAGCCCTGAGAACCAGGGGAGAAGGGGGTGTCCTCCCAGGCCAGGTGGGAGAAGAGGACAAATGCCGGCAGATCCCTGGGAGCTATGATGTACCAGAAGGATGCTCTTTTGAAAGCTGCAGGAAAAAAAGGCACGAAGTCTCTGCAGGCCCATGGGGTTTGAGGGTAAGTGGTGAGGGGCACCTGGGACTTGGAGTCCTGGTCCAGCGGGAGCCTGGGTTGGGCAGAGGAGGGCTGTCCCCCAGCAGGGACTATAACCGGCCCATCTGGCCCCGCTGTGGGTGGCATATGCTGGAGGAGCTCGCAGGTTCTGGAGAAGTCACATCATGCTGCTGAAATGCAGGTCCTGGCTATGGCATCCCCTGGTGACACAGGCGTGGAGCACGGCGGTAGCCTCTGGGCTGTATCCAGGTCACTGCCCTCCTTCAGACCAGGATGAAGCTCCGGGAAGTTTTATACACGCTTACGACACAGTTGGGTTTCTGCTGCTGCCAAGCTGTGCTCTCCTGCCGTTGGAGGGACCCCTGCGACTACAGAGGGACACATCCCTAGCACCCTGCCCACCAGTATGGCTGCTCACAGAGGCAAGTGAGGGATCTGTGGAGGGGGCATTCCCCACCGCCCCCCATCCTCGCAGAAACGCTTGAAGAGATCTGGCTTTCATTTCAGGATGGAGTGAAAACAAATGTTGAAACCTTATCGGTTGTTATGACAGGTCTGAAACCTGCTTTGGCTGTGGCTCATACCATCGCGTCCAGAGGCAGGAGGTGGGACACAGAGCAGAGTGTGCTGTCCGGAGAGCAGTGCAAGAGGGATGTGTTGGTGGACCCACAACTGTTCCCACACAGTCTCCCTCCAGGCCTGGTCATTTGAGGATCTGGGGGTACATATATCCTTGAGCAGAGCCATGCTGCACACCACGTGCAGAAGCAAGACTCACAGCAGTCAGGCGAAGGAGCACAGAGCCCACGCTAAGATCCCAGGTTGCACGTGTGTGTGCCAGCCCCTGGGGAATCACACCACAGCCACGGCAGAGAAAGCCCAGGGACAAGCAGAGACACACCTGTAACATTATCCAGGGGAAAGTGTTTCCTGAGAGAGCTTGCGGCCGCAGACGCTGCCAAAAGAGGCGAGGAGTGAAGAATGGTGTCCTGTTGCTGAACGTCTCCTGCGTTTCGGGAGCCAGTTTCTCTCCCTTCCCTGCCAACAAGTGGGATCGCAGGAGGTAGGTCCTGACTCCAGCCCTGCTCCCCTTCCCAGAGGAAACATTGACTGTGGCTAATAGCTCGACCCTGGTGGGATGGGGGGAGTGGAGACCCCCCCCCCCCCCCATACAAGAGATGGGGTGGTGGGGACTGGGTGGGTATTGCCTGGCAGTGCTACAGATGCTGCCTTGTGTGGCTCTGATCCCACGGTCCTTCTTCCTTCCTTGTGGCCCCTCCTCCCGCCCTTTCAGTCTCAGTCCCCTCCCCTAGTACGCCCCCCCCCCCCCCATTTGCCTTTATTTTAAGGGCTTATGGATTTTTTCTGGATGGGAGCCAAGGGACCTCAGGCCCCTCTTCAGTGGATCGAGAGAGGGGTGCTTGGCTGCCTGGTTTCCCCCAAAGGATGGGCTCTAGGGCAAGACAACCCTCACACAAGTGCCTCTAGATAAATAAGGGTCAAAGCTATCGGCGTTGCCCCCAAAACGTGTGGCCACCACCCCTTCACAGGTGAACCTGGTGCATGGTGACCTATAGAGCTGGCCAGCACTGCGGGATGGTGCACACCAGCTGGAGTGAAACGGTGTCCCGGTGGCCACTTCTCCGGCCAGGCGTGCGCACCCATGGGTGAGTTAGACACGCAGGACCAGGGGGCACACCCTCCCCCTCTACTCGACCCTGTGCGGGGGGGGGGGGGAAGCTGACGGCGAGCATCCCTGCCCGCCGCGCTGCCCCGGCCGCTGCCAGCCCTGCGGGGCATGCGGGAGCGATCGGTGGGTACCGAGCTCCATCTAGGGGCCGGAGAGCGCCTGGCGCCGCCCGCTCAACGGGTCCCCCGCCGGCACCGGCGACACGTCGTTCCCTCCCGCCCCATCTGCACGGGTGGGGATGCTCACGGGCAGCCGAGCCCCAGGTTAACCAGAGGGTGGCTCAGACTGGGAGCACTGGGGAGGCAGCTCACGAAGAAGCGCAGCCCGGCCCTGAGCGTGGCCTTCGGGGCACAGCACGTTCCCAAAGGGATCTCAGATAAAACCAGCACTAAGAAATTCAGGGGATGGATTCTCCTGAATTCAGTATTCCCCACCGGGATTTAGAAGTGACACTTCCCATAGGATGTCCCATCTTCTGACGCTTCGTGTGATGTGTAGGGCTGAAGGATGCTGGGGTGATCGGGGCAGTGTCAGGATGGCATGTGTGAATGTGTGCGGGACCACTGCTCGGGGATTGCAGCCACACCAAGGACGCAAAGCTGAGACCCCTGCAAGCCCCTGACTCCCTGAGCTCCAGCAAGGCATGGAGGAAGGGGTCTGGCTCTCTCCTGGCCATCTTTCATCCCTCTCCTGGCCACCCACCCCTACCTCCTGGCTCGCAGGGTGCAGTAAGCACTAGGGTCAAGCAGCTGGGATTTTTTAAGCACAGAAGGATGAGCTTTGGTCAAAGCAGGTGGCTGTCTCTAGGACAGCCAAGAAGCTGCTTGCATTAATCAACTCTCCCAGGAGAGAAAAAATAGAAACGCAAGAAAAGCTAAAACAGATAAACAAGGAAGCAATGATTTTCTCTTTGTGGCATAGGAAGTCAATAAAGCTCAAGGAAACCACCTGTATTTTATTATCACATATTCACATGTTTAATGCTATTAAAAGAAGAGTCTGGGGTGCTGCAGGACATCAAAGCATTTAATGGTGCAGACACAAACCCTCTCTCCTCCCTCCCCAAAGGTGATTTGAACCAGTTTAAGCTACTGTGTCTTCGTCTCTTAAAATAATTATGTGATTTAGAGACGCTTTTCCTTGGCTCACATCAAACGACTTTAATGGGGTCTGCTCGTGTGTGTGTGTCTGTTTAACAAGTTATTGCTTTTTAAAGCTGCATTTATTCCTCAGTATTTGCCAGAAAAGTAATTCTCTCCGAGAAGGGATTATTCGTGTTCCACCATCACTTGGCATTTATTCCACGGTGCATTTAGTAGTGAAATGGTGCCCAGAGGGCAGAGGCCAGAATATGATCTAAAAGGATATGCTAAAATTTTGTTTCCTCTTTTTAGCCTGGTTTCCAAAAAAAAAGCAAGACTTTTCAGTGTGCTTGCATGTGTGGGTGCATTGAGATGAGTGTGTGTATCTATAATCTTTATCTAATAATTTTTGTCCTCTCTGCCCAATTTTGGCCAAATTTTGGTGATCTTAGAGCTGCTCCCTTGGCTCTCCTAAAGCCCAGGCTGAGCTCTGCCCTCCCTGCCTGTGTCCTCCCCACCGCCCTGCCCAAAACGGGATTTCCTTGGGAGAGAGGAGTGCTGGCAGCAGTCCCTGCCAGCCTGGGATGGGGACCTGACAGTGGGTTTCACACCTTCCATGACGTGAGTGGCAGATGCCCTGGGTGGGTCCTCACAGGTGACCCTGCTGTCCTTGTCCCACAAAGACCTTTGGTCAGTGTTGGGGAGAAAAGGGCTGTTTTGGGGGCTAGGTGAGCATGCAGGGGGGGCAGCAGGAGCCAGGCTGCATTTCTACCCTCCCCAAGCCATAGCTGGGCCAGCCAAGGAGTGGTTTCCCCAGATGTTCAGGGTGATGTTGAGGCTGCTCACTAATGTACAAAAGGTGAAGAAAAGCTGGGAAGAGTCGGAAACTGTTTGGGTTTGGTAGGAAGGAGGGCAGGGGAATATGCACCAAACCCGCTGGAGTGCATCATTTCCCGCAGCAAGGGGAAAGCTGTTGGGTAAATCCCAGGTAAGCCTTGTTTGGTGCAGTCCTCAGTCTGGTGGGATGGCTGGGGAGGCAGAGCACTGAGCTAGGGGCATGTCTGCCCCAAGCCACGCTCCTCTGGGAAGATGCTCGCTGGGTGAGATGCTTCATTTACCTGTTGGAGGCACTGGAAATCTCCCAAGCAACCAAACTCCATCACTGAAGTGGCTAATTTCTCCTCACAGGTGTATTTAGCTGCTTCAGGTAAGGGTAAAGTGAAGTGTCACATGCAAGTCATCAGAGCGGTCTAGGGACCAAGGGGTACAGTGACAGCTCAGCCGCAACCAACCTGTATTTCTTGGAGAGAAAAAAGACCAGCATGGACAATGAGAGGTGCAAGAGAAAGGGCTCAACAGTTAAAGAATCAAGCTGTTCATGGGATAAATCTCACCTTAACAGGCTACAGAGATGGTCTCAGCAGGACACCTCCAATCTCAGCCGCTGGTACGAGGGACGAGATGGGTACCACCAAGTGGGGAAGCAGGAGGATGAGCGAGCATGTCTACAGCATGCCTTCACCCAGCTGCAGCCCTCATCAGGCCACAGGGTCACAGAGTGAGCTGGCTCCAGCGGCACAGCAGGACAAACTCCTCCATGGATGCTGGCACAAAGGCCACTGGCTCTGTCTGGTGCTCCACTGGCTGCAGCTGCCCACGAGAGACTCCTTGTGTGCCCGCAAAAGGAGCCCAGGGAATGCTACCTCGGCAGTAGGATCAAGTCACTCCACTGAAGCAGGCACCCACATTGCAAAGAAATGTCCAGGGCTGCAATTGAGAAAGTCTGGACTACTCAGCCGAGCCAGGGCACTGGCTTTGGTTTGCAGGTCTCCTCTCCTGGGACCACACAACTTGGAGCCTGGCATTGCTGGGTCTCTCCAGGGCAGGTAGTAATCCAGAAATGGAGGTAGGAATACGAAATGTTTCAGTGGCTCATTTGGATGAGAGATTAATGTGTGTTGTGACCAGAATAGATCCTTCTAAAAATTCATCTGACATGCTGGATCTCCCAGACACAACATTTTTGCCCCTTATTTTGTGTTTCAGACCACTCCTTCCTCTTCACTTCTAGCAAATTTCCATCTCTGTGATGGAGAACCTGCCCTCCCATCCCAGCCCTACAAGGCTTCTCCCATGTTAAAAGTTGCAACTTTAACCCCAAATTGCTTTGTATCAAATCCTGAAGTCATCGAGCTTTTTGTGTCTCTTCAAGATTAAAGAAGAAGCTTCCAGTGGAAATAGGTTTTGTTCCCATGTAGCTTAAATCTTTTCTGAAGGAAGAAATCAGATCAATTCTCACATCCTTTGCGCCTGCAATAGCTGTGATTGCAAACAGCTGCAGTCCCTGTCCTGACATAAAGCCACCAAGAAGCGCTATTGCTCTCCGTTGACCTTCCATCTCTTTACAAAATCAGAGCAAACCACTCCAGCTCCTTGTAAATAGTCGCTCCTGCTCATGGCCTGTTGCCTGCATCACCCAATGCTCTGATGGGACCATGTCGCTGCCCAGTGCCCTTGAGTAGTTATGAGGGAGCTGGAAGGTGTGGGTTTCCCAGGGGGAAGCAGCCTCAGCTCCTCTATGTTAGTCTATTGCTGGAGTTATTCACTGATAACGAACTAACAAAGCTGAATTCCTCCTAGATGATCTCATGCAAATACACCAATGCTGAAACTGGGGAAAGCGTGGAGCTTTTTTGGGAACTGCTAGTGACAGTACCATGGGTTCAGGTCTGTAGCAGTACAGTGATGGAAATGTAAGTATAATGGGCTCATTATGGCATTTTTACTGGAATGAGGCACCCCTGAAACCCATTGGTGCAGATTGGTTGCTGTTGGAAAGCATGTTACCAGCCTGTGTCCATCCAGTCCTTCTCCCTCCCTCGTAATCCTGTTCTTCGGGTGGTTGTTCATTTACCTATTTCACAATAGGTGAAATTGTGAAGGCTCTGCCTCAGACTTCTCACCAAGGGACATGGTGCTGCGTCACCCAGCCGTCCCCCTGTCACCCACAGCAGTGAGATGCAGGGCTGAAGGACAGGCCCTTCCTGTGGAAGCACTGAGCTCTGACGCCGAGCTGGAAATGATTCATTTTAATGGTCTAAGGTGGGTTCTCTGAACCTGTTAGCCTGGGCCAGTCCTGCCTGGACACAACCACCTGAACGCCTTGAAGTATTGCAGCAAATTGGACATGCCATGAAACCTGGCCTTGATTTTCCCCTGGAGATGGGCTTTTGGTCATTCCAGCATCCCACTCAGGAGTTTGTCCTAAGGCCTCACCGATGTCTGCCTGAAGGGGATAAGTGGCCGCATGGATCTGAGCCCCCTTTGCCCATCTCCCGGCCAGAGGGAGGGAATGCTGTGGGATTTACAGATGGGGAAGCGACACCTGGGCTGCAGCAGTCCTGGGTGAGTTAAGCAATATGCCCATTTATAGCAGAAAAATGCCCTTGTCCCCACACCTACGTGGTGGTCTGTGAGCTGTTTGCCATGCTGGGGTCCCAGGGCAATACTGCTGCCGCTTCCCAGGAGATTGGGTGGTGAGAGGCTGGTGGTAACAGCCGAGGTTCTCCCCATGCTCCAACCTGAGGGATGCCCTGGCAGGGAGGTCTGGCCCTGTCCTCGGGGTGCCAGCCTTGTCCCCTGCCCCTTCCCTGCCCTGTTGCAACACCTCCTCTCAGCAAAAACCTCGCACAGGGGTGGCTTGGCGACATCTCTTTATTTTGCAGGCAGCAGCACACAGGGATAAGGTAACTAATTTGGGAAATGACTCTGGCCATCAATTCCCTGAGTGATTTGGTGGGAGAGGCTTTGAATGATCAGCCGAGCCTCACGCACGCTCCCTGCCGATCACTTGGGCTTGAATTACCCTTTTATTTTACTTCCTCCTTGTTCTCATTGCCACACCACTCAAACTAAAATTATTCGCCTACAACCGCAAACGCAGGGATATATCACCGGGAGTGCTGTAGGGCTGTCGCCATATATAATGCTCTGAGCTCAATATTTATAGAGCTACATATGGCACAAATCATATCCAGAAAGCCCGTCGAGCTGGAGAGCTAGGTATAAACTCCAGAAATATCGCAAGCCATAGCTCACAAGAGACTGCCCGGCAGACCCGCCAGCCGTACATCACGCTGTAATGCCATCCGAGTCCGCGCTCGGTGCTGGAGTGGATCAGAGGTCACTGCCAAGCTTTTCTTCCATAAATCCTGGGCGCTGGCTCTCAGCAAGGTTAGGGGCTGGGAGAGCCCTGCTCTGAGTGGTCCTTCCTCCTGCTTGCTGCCACCGACACCAAGCTGTCCCGGCACCGTGTGTGGGCATTTATCTTTGGAGTCTTATCCTCCTGTCTCCCTCTCTGCTATAGGAACCAGAGGGGGAAGGGAGGAGAGATGTGGTGGATCTCTCAGCCGAACTGTACAAGCTATGGGGAGCTGACAGCTCATCTGAAATGTCCTTTTGCTGGAATGTGGGGGGGTCTGACCCCTCTTCTCACCCCTCTAGGTCATGTTCTCCCTCATCCCCCCGCCCTGTGCAGGAGCATGAATTTTCCTCCAAATGCCACATCAAACCCCACGTGGTTAAGGGCACCCTGGAGCCTGCCTGCCCACGTAGCAAAGGCACGGGCATCAGTCCCAAGAAAGACCCTCTGCCACTGCTTTCTCTCCTTCTTCTCTCCCTTTTCCCCCTTTCCAAAGTTTCTCCTTGACTTGGGTGGAGCTGATGCCTCCCTGGGGATGGGAAATGGTTCCTGACTAGGGCAGACGCTGGTGCTCTCCAGGGCTATTCTATCGCTTTTAAAGTCAATCCAAAAAGGAAAGCACAGGTAAGATGAGTGCTCTGCAGATGATGACTAATCCCAGGTCCCTGTCAGCTGAAGGAGGGCACCTGGTGTAGCCGCAGATTGGCAGAAATGGGTCTAGAAAGTGCCTGAAGCTAGAGAAATTAGGGGCTGTGGATGACAGCCAGACCCACATCACAGAGAAGCGTTTGAGCTGTGTGAGCATCCCCACTCCCAACTTCTGCTTGTGCATTGCCCAGCTGACTTCTGCATATACTTTCCATCTCGTTTAAACTTGTCCTCAAAGCCACCGAGTTGTCTCCTATGCAACCAACTCCAAACCAGCCCCAGAGAAACCAGCAGTGATGGAGGTATTTTAGTTTCTGCTGTTAGCAGCCATCAGTGAACGCAGCCTGTTCCCTCAACGTGCAGGTACATCCCAGCCTGCACCCCCACATGAGCCCTGGGAAATCCCTCCCCAGCTCATCCCACCCCTGGCAGCCCCTACCCTGAGGCGCTGGTGGTCCAAACCGCACCGCAGCAGGTGGAGAAGATCCAGGAGATGAGACCCGATGCAAAGAGCAGATGAAGCCTCTCTGAAGCAGGGGAGCAGTGACGTGGTGCTTTCTGGACAAATAAGCTCTGAGGTTTTGCCTAAGAAATCACCATCCAGACAGTCACTCGTATTTCTAAGCCGAGTATGATGGACTTAAGCTAACCAGTCTCTGGCTCTCCCCTCTCCCCCAGCAGCGTGTCAGGCAGACTCTGACATTAAGCAAAATAAAATCCAACCCTTAGCATTAAGTAAAACTCCCAGCGTGATGGGTTTGTGGCTTGCAGCAACAACTCAGCAGGGGCGTGTTAAAGCTGGTCTCCAGCGAGTGGAAGAATGAAGCTTTGCAAAACCCTGACGAGGCAAAGCTTCTAAAATAACAATTGAATTAAACTTAATTCATTTTCACTTAATACCCTAATAGTGCCTTTAGCAAATGAGGCTATTATTATTTTGAGGATGAGAATGGGGAGGTGCAGTCTGGATACAACTCACATCTCCTTAGTGAAAGAAAGAAAACTTTGGTGGAAATAAAAGCCATGGGAAGAAATGCAGACAGCTCAGATTTTGCGTTTGGGAAGAAACACCCCAAACCCAGCCAGTCTCACGTTCTTCAAGATGTGCCCCAGACTCCAGAGTGTGCAAAACCATATCTTTTTTTCCAGGTGCTAGGGATTTGCTGGGTTTGCCAGGGTTAGACACATGGTCACATCCAGCATCCACGGACAGCTGGCTGAGCCCTTCCTATCCTCCTCTTGTCCTGCAGCTTCTTGTGCATCCCCAAGGCATTTGAACCCCAGATGCCCACTGCTCGCTCTCCCCCTCACAGGCCCGGTGTGCAGGGTTTGAAGCACTGTGCTCCCTTTTGTTTCCATGGCTGACGTGTCAGTGTGAGCCCTTCCCTTGAGAAAGCCAAGCTAATCCCCCTGCCTGCTGGTCCTGACTCAGCGGGGCATGCAAGCACCACGGCAGCCCTGGACACTCATCCCACCCAGGGCAGCCTTCAACCAGACGCTCGCAGTTAGGCACAGCCGGGTCCTTATTTCCAGCCATGCCTCCTATTCGCTTGTGCCCACCCTCAGTTCTGCTAGAGGTGGGATTCGGAAAGCCCCTCGCTACCAAGATTTTCTTTCTCTCTTGGGACTGCAGATCAGCATGCTGGTAAGGGCATGCCGCAGCTCTTCTCCTCAGCCCCCCCAGCAAAGAGGGAGTGTCTCACGGTCCCACACTCCAGAGACAGATGGTCAACTGACGCAAGCAGCAAATGGACCCAAGGAGCCATCCCATGCCTGTCCCCCAAACTTTCCTACTCAGAGCGTCAGGCTCTGCAAACAGAGGGAGCAAAGGCAGCTCCGAAATGGCCATGCAGGCACTGAACTACACTTCCCAGTAGGCCACAGAGCAAGGGCAGCGGTCTCCTCCTGGTATTAAAAAGCCTCTCTTTGACTTGCTCATGCTCGATGGGGTTGGGGACAGCTGGGGGATTTCAGGGCTAGAGGCAGCCGCTGCTCATTGCTGCGTAAGCAACAGCAGGCATTAGAGCAAAATTAATTTCCTCTCTTAATGCAGCTCTCCTCTGTCACTACTGGCTTTACAATCTTCCTCCCAGAGCTCTAGAAAATAGCCCAGACAGGCTTTGCAAGGTCGCCTCGCCCTCTGTCTTGCTCAGAGGCAGGCTCTGCTCCAGCTAATCCTCTCCTGACAGACCTTTTTGTCTCTCTTACTCTTAGAAACCTTTCTCCACCTGCCCTGGTTAGGGCAGGCAGCTTCTTAGCTTTAAGAAAAAGGAGAAGAAATATTCTCATTAAGACACAGCTTTTCAAAACTCTCCGCTCTTCCCATCAATTAGAACTGGCTAATTTTAGGGTTATTCTACCAAAACCGAATGAGAAGGTCCCTGGGACAGCAAGCACCCATCCTTTCCGGTTGCAGCCCGTCTGCTGCCAACAGATGATGCTGCTTCTCTCTCTTGCTGCCAGACAGGGAGAAGTGATAAAGGCTGTGTCTGCAGCAGGGGCGAGAGGCAGGTGAGCAATTACTTCACCAGGACTTTTTCCCATAACCTGAAGAGTTAGCACATACCCATCTAGCTATTCCTCTGCACCTTTGCTGCTAGCAAGCTACACCTCTGCCCTGATAGACTTTCAGAACTGTTCCAACTAAAATCCAGCTTTGCTTTCAAATGCAAGGATTAATGGGAAAACAATTAGCAGACCTGTGGAGTACTCCATCAAAATCAGACCATCAGAGTTTTGGTTTTTTAATTCATTGCAGATGGAGAAGAATATGAGATGTAGGGAGTGAACTTCACCACCTCTGGGGCTGCAATAAGCTATTTGCCTTCTGGATCGCTGTCTAAAAAATGGGTTTTCTTGGGCATCGTTCCTTTGAAGGGAGATTCCTGTCTTGAGTGAGAGCCAAGGCTTGGAAAAAAACAAAGATCTAGGTAGTCATTTGCCACAGCTTGTGGATGGACTCCTGCGCCCAGCATGTGCGAGACCCACACTCAGTAGGAAACTGCATGGAAACTCCCCTGCATGTTGTGCGGCAGCAGGGCTCCCTCTGACTGAGTCCTGGGGGCTCTCAAGACCACCGAGAGGACCTCGCAAGCACCCTCTGCCAAGACATAGGGCACTTTTCAGGGAGCATCGCTGAGGCCTCGTGCCTTGCTTTGGGGCCGCCAGCTGAGAGAGGAGCAAGGCAGAGCCTACACTGTGCATGCAGGCTCCAGCCATGTTTGCAGGTAGTGGAATACCTGCCCCATTTCCCTTGTCCAAAGTTTTCCCATCTAACCCCTTTCTTTCCAGCCTCTTCCCTGGAGAATAATCTTCATCCTCCCTGCCGTAAAGGGGAGCCTAGAGAAGGCACCGAAATGAAGAGCTGCAACACAGCAGAATGGAGGGCAGAAGGGGCAGGGAACCTTTCCCCAGGGAGTCCTTCTTCACCACTCCTTCAACTTTCCTATCACCAAACCCACAGCAAAAAGTTTTTGAGGTGGAGGCCTGTTACCACTCCAAAGTTAGGTGCTTCGGAGCCAAGCCCTGGCTGCCTCACTCCAGACATCGGTTACATGGAGGGAGTGGTCCTGGTGGAAGCCCCAAGTTATCTTTAATTATTATTTCTTCTCACTTTGGGGTGATCCTATCTGTGTTTTTACAGCGCTAACTATCCTTTTGCTTTCCCTTTAATTGTTCATGGATCAAATGGGGCAAATTCCCTCCCTGCTAGGCCTTGGTTTCTGCACCCTGGGATGGGCAGGGCACAAGGAATGAAGGCAGAAGTTGTTTTGCAACCTTGCTCATGGGTGTTGCGGCTGATTCCCCCTGCAGGGCAAAGAAAGAGAGAAAGAAGTGAGAGAAATTGAAGCTATTAGTACGGAACAATTAAGGGCTATGGTTGAATTAGGTGAAGAACAAATGGGACTATTTGGGAAAAGCATTAGTGGATCATAAAATAATATGATTTTAAGAAATGAGAAATAGCAGCTGATTACAGGCTGTGTGACACCAGCTTACATTGCTGCTTGTGCTGATGGGCTTGGAAGTTGCTTGGCTGCTCCAGTTTATTTTGCTCTGCCAGAAAGCACTGATGGATAAGGGGGATACAGGAGCAGCAGCCAGGGGTTTGTTTGCATCATCATTGAACCATAGCGTAATTCAGGTTGGAAGTGACCTCAGAAGTCTCTGATCTGGCCCTCTCTCTGAGCAGGGCTCACTGCTGCTAGGTCAGGTTGCTCAGTTCAGTCAACCTTTGAATGTCTTCAAGGTTGGAGACCCCAAAGTCTGATCCCTGGTCCAGTATTTGCCTACCCTTCATGCGGAAAGTTTCTTTTCCTAATATCTAATTGGAGTTTTCCTTGATGCTACTCATGTCCATTGCTCCTTGTGTCCATTGCCCCTTAGCCTTTCCTTGGACTCCAAGAAGCGTCTGGCTCCACCTTCTCTAAAACCCCACCAAGCACCCCCGGCATGGATGAGGGTGCCTGCGCAAGGAGATGTGCAAGCACAGGACGCCTGGGGGAGCTGCCAGCATGAGCATAAAGGAATGTGACTTGTGATACCCCCTACACTCAAGGCTTAAACAGTTCCACAAAAAAATGCTGCAGATCATGATATTTTGCTTCAGATGATTGTTTTTGTGAAACTCCCTCACTGGAAGTAAAATGGCTGTAATTTTCATTTGTGTGATTCAGACACAGGGCCAATACCTGGGGGTGTAACTGGTACCCATGTAACTGAGAGCAGAAAATAACCTGGGGACAGTGTGTCTGTCCATCAGCTGTATAGTCAGCACATATGTAGCACTTCATGCTGGCAGCTCTGCCACCCTCAGAGCGGGGTGCAGAGGATCCCCTGACTGGTGAAGGCGGGACACGGACAGGTTGGTTGACACCAAACACTGACGGTTTGGGTGCTTTGCTGCATTTTAGAATGGGTTACAGAGAAGCGGCTTAAAGTCTGCACGCGCTTGTGCCTCCAGCTCTGTGGATGGGATGGTCATGCAACGGCATTGCTGGCATCGATAACTGAGAGCAGTGCTGCTACCCAGCAAGCGTGCCCTGCTGCTGCTGGGAAAGCAGGGAGCTCACCAGCCAATATCATCATGCAGCGATCTGATGGGTTCAGAGCTGCTCCGGGTACCCTAAAAAGCCCTCGCTGTGCATGGAAATGCAGACTGGCAGTACCAAAGGAAGGCATCTTTGGGCCAGGGGGCCAGGCAGGGCAGTGGGTTCATTCCAGTTCTGCACCTGGCTGTAACTGCATGGAAGTATAAAGCAGCTCCTAACACTTAAGCAGCTGGCAGGTTTGGGACAGGCCATAGATGGGGGCCTCACAGGGCTTGTTCCAGGTGGGAAGTCCTGTCAGCTGGCACACAGTGACCCAGCGACCCTGGAGCCCTCTCCGCTCTGGGGGTGATGCAGGAGGCAGGAGAGTTTCTGCTAGAGGTGACCCCCGTTGCAAAGGAGCTGTGTGCACACAGCAGGGAGTGCTCCAAAGTTCAGCTTCCCAGTGCAGCAGGATTTGAAACTTCCAGGGACTGAATTTCCTGGACTTGTCATGTCTCTAGTCATATTTTGTCTAAAATTCAACAAGACATTTATGTTTGGGGGGGGCAGGGACTGAGGGGCATTCATGATGTGCATACAGGACCACCTAGAAGGAACCGCCTGTTGATTCCCTGCTGCCCCACTGTTCCTCAGAGTGGTCAGGTCGTGTCTAACCCTGTGCCTGGCTTTGACCTTCCCTCCTGTCCCTAAGATCTGTGGCACTGGTGTTACTTTGTTTTTAGCAGCAATCCTCTCCGAAATCGCTATGAACCAGGGGATGGGTTTCACCCTTCAGCCTGCATTACTGGGGTAGCATCCTGCTTCCTGAGCTCCTAGTATGGGGCTTGGAGAGCACTATGCTTCTTCGCATGGTGTCTGCCATCAGTAGTGTCACAAACCCTGGGAAAACACGGCTTGATTTCTCTGTGGGACACGAAGCGACTGCTCACCTAGCAGAAGAAGGGATGCTACGGGGCGTTTTGCTCACAAAACCCTTCCGCTTTTTAGCTTTTTACCTTTAGAAAGAGGTTTTCCGTTATTAAAAACGCCTGGCGGGAGGCAGCGCGCCCTGCTCTATCCCAGAAGGTGGGGTGGGCAGCCGTGTTTAGGGGGGGCGGGGGCGGCGGCGGCGGCGCAGCCTGCAGAGGTCCCCCTCGCCTAAGCTTTGAGCGCCGGGCAGGGCGGCAGCGCCCAGCCGGCCCCGCCGCGCCGGGGAAGGGGGGAAGCGGCACCGAGAGGGGCAGGGACTCCCCTCGCATCCCCCCGTCCCAGGTTCCTCCTCCACTGTCCAGAGCAAAGCGGCGTTGGGATGCCCACGGGTTTGTCGTAGGGATGTGGTGATGTGAGCATGGAGAAGCGGTGGCTTTGAAGCAGGGTACCGGTAAGGCAGGAAAATTAGCAGCCTGGGCTAATCAACGCGGTAAGTAGGGGAGGCAGCCTGAAGTTGAGGTCTTGGCGGCTCGGCCTGCCCTGCCGAGGAGGCACCTAGAGCAGGAGGTGGCCAAGGGCTGGTGCGAGACAGCGGCACTTTGGGTCATGCCAAGAGCAAAGGCCAACACTTAACAGAAGCTGAGGGGAGAGGGAATGGGACAGGACAGCCCATTCTGCCTCCCCAGCTGCTCATGGGTCCAGTTTTTGCCCTGGACTCTGTGGTGGATTTGGAGCTCTCCAGCTTGTGCCCATGTCAGTACTGTGGCTGCTCTGTCTTTGGCAGTGTACAGGAATTTGGGGAGCAATGACTGGCCCCAGCTGCATTAAAAGGTAGTATCTACCAGGGACACTCCAGAGAAAAAAAAAAGGGTATTCCTTCCCATGCCCCGTGGCAGCTAAAAGCAGGGGTACCACAAGGAGCTGGAAGGAATCCCCCATGCCTGGCCAAGGCTGTACCACTGCAGGGTGCACGCTGCTTCCTCCAGCCTCGCTGCAAAGCCGGCCCGGGGCAAGGCAGGGGTGTGCAGGGTGCCCCGGGCTCTGCTCACGTCCTGGGTTGCCATCGCAGCTTTTCTGTTCATGCTCAGAGGCCTCCCCTCGCTCTCAGTGCATGGGCGATGGTAACCCTGCCCTGACCGGCTGCTGGAGCACTTGGTTTTGGTGGTCAGGGTTTGGGCATGGGGACAGCGCTGTGTGCTCTTCTATTCCCTCCTTTAAAATAAAAACCAAATAGGGGACAAGATGATCCATCCACCCACATGTCAGTACCTGCAATTTTTACTGTGGGAGCTAGGACATGAGCTGCTAACAGCAGCAAACTCCTCCTGAGTTCCCTTCTGAGGGAAAGGAGAATAGCAGCCACCTAATAGTGTAAAGAGAGGAAAAGCCTGTGAACGGGTCCTGCGGGGGAATCGGCATGGGCTCGAAGTTTCTGCAGTGACTTGCCCTGCCCCTCCTGTTCTTGCCACTCTGTCCTCTTGAGCACAGTGTGAGTCCCTTCCAAGGGGAAAGTTATTTCCATAATAAATGGAGTGGGGGGGGGGGAGCTGAGAGGAATATTGGCTTTGTCAGGAAAGGACGGATCACAAGTGATTTATTTGGATGAATTCAACATCTTGGAAAACTCCAGTCTGTTGTAATAATTATGTTTTTGAAGGTAAGGAGCATTTGTGCAACAAGCTGGTCTTGGTTTGGCGTGGCCTTGGCATTGCTTTGGGCTATGAACCCGTCACGGACCCTCTGCATCTACTTGAGTGCCCTGAACGTGTTTCCAACAGCAGGTTAGTGGGTCTGTAAGAAAAGAGAAGTGGGACTGGTGTTGGGGAGGGTGGGCTTGCTGTGGGTGGTGGTGGTGGGGGGGCAGCTGGGTCCCTGGTGGAGGGTGCATTTGCAGATTGGGACACCGTTCAGAGCACTTGTAATCCTGGGGATTATGGCCCCCGTGCAGTGAGACCTTCCCTTTCCCATGTGCTGCCCTGCCTGCTCCCCTTCCCAGGCCGGGCACCAGGAGAGGTACGTGGGGACTCCCAGCCAGCGGGGGCAAGCATGGGCCCTGGGGGGCACAGCGGGAGGGGGCAGTCCCTCGCTGAGCTTTCCCCTGTGCCAGGGGAGGGGGCACAGGGACTCCCCTGGTTTGCAGGCTGCTGGGACCGACTGCACTCTCTCACGGGGAGGTTTGCTCTGGATTTAGGGAGGCCGGGGGGGGCTGTGGAGCAGCAGACCGTCTACCCAGCAGTCAGGACACCTCAGAGCAGTGGGGTTTTGCTGCAGCCTCGGAGGTTGCCTGCATCCCTCTGAGGGACTCCCACCAAGTCCCGGGAAGCCCCCCCGCCATCTACGGCCCCGCTGAACCCGGGGAGGGTCTGGGGGGAGCCTGGGGGGCGGAGAGGGACCCGGCACGGCGCTCCCCCGGCCGTCGGGCTGCGCGGCTGCACGGCGGCGGCTCACGCATGAACTTCGGCCGCTTCCTCGCTCCCTTCCTCGCCGTGGCCGCTCTGTTCCCCCAGCCCCACCCGTGCTTCTGCCTGCGGAGCCGTACTCGGGGGGGCGGTGGGGGAATGCTGCCTTGTTCGGGAAATGGGAGACAGGGGTTGGGAAGGAGGGAGTAAGGCTTTTGCCAGAGGAAATCGATATCCCGTGAAAAGTAATTATTGAAGCATAAATTTATCATAAGGGTGATCACCAATAAAACATCTCTTGGCGACGTTTTAATTTAAAATCAAATTCGAAAAAGCCCCCCTCCCCCTTCCAAAAAAAATCCTTAACAAGCAGAAAAATAACTGCAGCCCTTGGAACACTTCATTATACGTTCAAAGAGAGCTCCATCATCTTCGCACCGACGCCGGGCTCTGCTCTTCTGATGGATCCAATGCAGCTGATTTATGGAAATGACTTGCAAATCCATAAATGTAGTTTGCAGTGACAGCCGTGCATATCACTAGTAATTCCTTTAAAGTATGCAAAGAAAAATGATTCATATCTGGTTGGACCCTGCCTTTTCCAAGGGTCGCCACTCTTGAGTCTTGATGTGTTTGTCTGTATTGGTTTCCCTCTTGATTTTTTTTTTTTTAACTCGGTGATGGATGAGGCTGAGATCTTCGAGCTGAAACCCGGGACCCCGAGACCGCCGGCGAGGGAAGGGTTAAGCCTGCGGGAAGGTGGTTTTGCCCTACGTCCCCGGGGACACGCGCGGGTCGGACGCGACACACATTGCCGCACTTGGTGTCGTGTCCCCCCCCCCGCTTTTCTCTGCAACCCCCCGGGTTTCAACCCCGGGTCCCGAAAGCTTAATTGTGATAATTAATTAGTCCTCCATGTGTGATTGCTGGGTGACTCCGGGGCGGGTGGAGGGGGACCAGGGAGGTGCAGCCCGGAGGGAAGTGTGTCCGTGCCTCAGTTTCCCCACCTGCAAGCGGGGCAACGCCCCAGGCGTGGCGGGGGCAGGCGGGGGGAGCCGGCCCACGGCGATGCTGCTGCAACCCCGCTCCGGGGGTTTCCCCGATCCCGCCCCCCGGACTCCCGGCTCTCTCCTCCTTGCACAACCCCAGCACACGGGGCTGGGCCCATACCCGTCGGGCAGGGGCAAGCGTTCCCTGGCGGGGGCAAAGATGGAGCAAAATTAGCGGATCTTGGAATTTCTTCACCGTTTTTCGCAGTTATCTCAGGCACCACCACACGTCCCCCCCTTTGTCTCCCCAAAGATCATCCTCCAGCGGTATCTCTGCTAATGCATTTATTAGGCTTCATGATGCAATAACCAGAAGCAGCCAGAAAATGTAGCATATTTCCACATTATCATCCAATTTCCCTTCCTGGGTATTTAGTTCAACTCTTTAACACCAGCCACATAATTAGAATTTGGATTTCCATTAATTTTCCTTGGGCCTGCAACCATTTTAAGATCACACTGGTAATTAACGTGATACATCACTAAT